>NC_069136.1:7477778-8116528 GCF_026914265.1 Mya arenaria | reverse complement strand
CAAGTTATTATGAGACTATTGCCAGTGACCTTGAGCTTTGATCAACTGACACTCTAAGATTCAAATATGAGGCATACTAGTTAAGGAAAACATATCAGTGATTCCTATGTTCCATGGTCCTTGGTTATGCTGTTCTCTAGTTATTTTGAGATCAAAGTTTTCATAAGACTGTTGTAAGTGACCTTGATCTTTGACCTACCTCATAAACAATAGCAATCATCAGCTGGTCAAGTTGAACCAACCACAAAAGATTAATGGTCCTAGGTAAAACAATTCTACAGTTAATGTTATAACATTTTTATATATTACATTTGGTTGTGACCATGTAATTTGACCTATGATCTTTAAATAAATGGGGTCATTTGACTTTTGACCTACTGGCCTAAAAACAATAGCGGTCTCTACTGAACAAAGGGGAACCTAACACTGTAAGTATCATGATCTTATGTCAAACAGTTCTCCAGTATATGTAGGGACAGGTTTTCATAAAACTGTTGACTATGAACTTTGACCTACTGACTTAGGATTCTACATACATGTGTTACAACTTCTAGTCAAGGGAAAGAAACAATGGAGAAACAGAAAAACATAACACAATGAAGTTTTATGGTCCAAGATCCAACTCAACTGTTAACTGTTATTGTGCCAACAATGATTCCTTAAACTGTTGATCGTGTCTTTTAATTTCAGATATTAAAACAAATAAGAGTCATCTACTAGTCAATAGCAACAATAGTAGCCACTGAAGTGTCATAGTCCTTGGTGTAACCATTCTCAAGTTTGTGCACACAAAGGTTTACTAAGAATGTTAAAAATAATTTTGACTTTTGATATCTAAAACAAATAGGGTCATCTATTGGTCAAGGGCAACCTACCAGGTTCCAGGACAGACCGTTAGATATTGTGTTGACAATACCACTAAGGGTCAACCAACAAACTGACCTACAGACATTTGCAAACCTTTACGCACCTATTTTACACAAGCATTAATGTATTATATGCATCTAGTCATGAAAAGGTTAAAGAATACAATAAATCACATGTAGTTTAAATCACTAGCATATTTACGAGCCAAGCATTACATCTCTATAACACAGTCGTACACCCTTGACATTTAAATCAAACTCAAGTATTACTGGCATATATACTGCCAAAAAATGAACCTGTATTCTGATTAATTTGGTAAATCATTTTAATACTTGTATTGTTTGTTAAATTACTATATCCTTAAAAAATCTGAAACAAAATACAACTTTGATAAAAACAATGACACTGACTGAGTGACTGTTAGCAATGGTCAAAGGAAAATAATCTTTGACATTTTTAAGATATCTGCTAGTGGGATCTAACCCAGAGTTTTTGGTTAAAAATTGGATACAACTACTGGTTAATTAACTGACTCCACGGCTTTGGATAAAAATTTAAAATAAAAGCTACAACAGCTGTTAAAATTACTGAATAACATAATGTTAATACAGAAGACAAAAACTATTCTAAAGAGCCTAGTTAAGCATTATATAGTAACTGTTAGTGCAGTTTATATATACAAGTACATGTACATATACATAGCAACATAAGGCTGTCAGTTTCAACTACTATTTTACCTTGAAGGTGAGCCATCAGCATTGGCAGCTCTAGATTAAACAACCATGTATAATGAACAATCAATTTATCAATCTCAAGTCTGAAAATTGTTAGTGGTCAACAAAATATTTTGTCCTATGAGAAGGCAGTATTTTTCAAGTTTTCCAATACATTTATTTCAGAACATCAGCAGTCGGCCGTTATTGATTCAATTCAGGTGAAGCCATAGATATAAACAGTGGCTGGCCCAGTTAGTGGGTAGTTTACAAACTATTATGTAGACCACTAAATAACTTACAGATTGCTAGTATGTGCTTACACAAATTAAATGGCAATGCAACTCAGTGTGGCATCAAACTATTTATTTTTGTAAGTACATACGAAATCATACGAGATTTGAAAATTACATTCAAATATTGAGGCTGAGAAATTTAAACTTGACACATTCAACTCGCTACTGTCTTTGCTGTTAGCTTGTAACATAATTTCTAAAACCAGAAACTAAACAAGTTTCAAAAACAATAGACCTAAACAATGTAAATTAATGCATTAAACCTTTATACCAACTCATTTTGCAAAGTAAGATGAAATTGGAAAAAAATAATTTCAGTAAAATATTTATACCCAATTCCAATTTCTACCAGTAAATATTTCCAAGCCACATATTGGAATAGACAATAGAACATTTCAAGAGCCAATATATAATATAAGAAGATAGGAAGGTAGACAGGTGTGATCTATTGGGTCAGTTTTCACATGTTCAACAAATTTATGTCTATCAAAAAAAATTGACACCAAAACTATAACAGTACTTTGACTTTTTTCTTCTAATGACAGACAAGGTCAAAATCAGTCAACAATATTAAAAAAATAAAATTTAAATATATGTTCAATTTGTGGTGCTTGTATGTGTGTATGTGGTGTTTGTATGCCAGAATGTGGTGTTTGTATGTACGTATGTGGTGTTTGTATTAGTGAATTCGGTGTTTGTTGGTGTGTATGTTGTGTTTGTATGTGTTTGAGGTGTGTGTATGTGTGTGTGTACGATGTGTTTGTATGTGTGTATGTGGTGTTTGTATGTGTTTGAGGTGTGTGTGTATGTGTGTGTGTACGTTGTGTTTGTATGTGTGTATGTGGTGTGTGTATGTGTTTGAGGTGTGTGTATGTGTGTGTGTACGTTGTGTTTGTATGTGTGTATGTGGTGTGTGTATGTGGTGTTTGTATGTGTTGGTTGTATATGTGTGTGTGTGTGTGTATGTTGTGTGTTTGTGTGTGTTGTGTTTGAATGTGTGTATGTGGTGTGTGTATGTGTGTTGTGTTTGAATGTGTGTATGTGGTGTGTGTATGTGGTGTTTGTAGGTGTGCATGTGGTGTTTGTAGGGGTGTATGTGTGTTTGTGGTCTTTGTATGTGGTCTTTCTTGTGTGTATGTGGTCTTTGTATGTTGTCTTTGTATGTGCTCTTTGTTGTGTGTATGTAGTATTTGTTGTGTGTGTATGTGGTGTGTGTATGTGTTGTGTGTATGTGGTGTTTTAGGTATGTATGTTGTGTTTGTATGTGTGTATTTGGTGTTTGTAGGTGTGTATGTGGTATGTGTATGTGGTGTGTGTATTTGGTGTTTGTAGGTGTGTATGCGGTGTTTGTAGGGGTGTAGGTGTGTATGTGGTGTTTGTAAGGGTGTATGTGGTGTTTGTATGTTGTGTTTGTTGTATGTGTATGTGGTGTGTGTATGTGTTATGTGTATGTGGTGTTTTAGGTATGTATGTTGTGTTTGTGTTGTGTGTATTTGGTGTTTGTAGGTGTGTATGTGGTGTTTGTATGTGGTGTGTGTATTTGGTGTTTGTAGGTGTGTATGTGGTATTTGTATGTGGTGTGTGTATTTGGTGTTTGTAGGTGTGTATGTGGTGTTTGTAGGGGTGTAGGTGTGTATGTGGTGTTTGTAAGGGTGTATGTGGTGTTTGTATGTGGTGTTTGTTGTGTGTGTATGTGGTGTGTGTATGTGTTGTGTGTATGTGGTGTTTTAGGTATGTATGTTGTGTTTGTATTGTGTGTATTTGGTGTTTGTAGGTGTGTATGTGGTGTTTGTAGGGGTATAGGTGTGTATGTGGTGTTTGTAAGGGTGTATGTGTGTATGTGGTGTTTGTATGTGGTCTTTGTTGTGTGTATGTGGTGTGTGTATGTGTTGTGTGTATGTGGTGTTTTAGGTATGTATGTTGTGTTTGTATGTGTGTATTTGGTGTTTGTAGATGTGTATGTGGTGTTTGTAGGTGTTTTTGTGGTGTTTGTAGGTGTGTATTTGGTGTTTGTGTGGTGTTTGTGTGCGTGCATGTGTTTGTAGGTGTGTATATGGTGTTTGTAGGGTGTATGTGGTGTTTGTAGGTGTGTATGTGGTGTTTGTATGTGGTGTTTGTTGTGTGTGTATGTGGTGTGTGTATGTGTTGTGTGTATGTGGTGTTTTAGGTATGTATGTTGTGTTTGTATTGTGTGTATTTGGTGTTTGTAGGTGTGTATGTGGTGTTTGTAGGGGTATAGGTGTGTATGTGGTGTTTGTAAGGGTGTATGTGTGTATGTGGTGTTTGTAGGGGTATAGGTGTGTATGTGGTGTTTGTTGTGTGTGTATGTGGTGTGTGTATGTGTTGTGTGTATGTGGTGTTTTAGGTATGTATGTTGTGTTTGTATGTGTGTATTTGGTGTTTGTAGATGTGTATGTGGTGTTTGTAGGTGTTTTTGTGGTGTTTGTAGGTGTGTATTTGGTGTTTGTGTGGTGTTTGTGTGCGTGCATGTGTTTGTAGGTGTGTGTATATGGTGTTTGTAGGGTGTATGTGGTGTTTGTAGGTGTGTATGTGGTGTTTGTATGAGTGTTTGTATGAGTGTTTGTGGTGTTTGTAGGTGTTTGTTTGAGTGTTTGTGGTGTTTGTAGGTGTGTATGTGGTGTTTGTATGTATTGCTTGAACATTTGTGTTCAATGTTGTTTGGGCCCTTGCCTTGGGTCAAATATTGACTACTAGGCATGTCCATTGTTTTTATTGTATTACTGACAAATATGATCATAACTTAAAGTAAACTAACCTAACAGTGATAAAATGTCAACTCATTGTTTCTGTGCACATCATCCATGTCTTATGATACTAGACACAAAAATGCCTAGTCTGTGGTAAAGTCTTTGAAAGGGAGATATGTACATTTTTAAAAGATATTTTGATTTATTTTTTTTAATGGTCAAGAACAAATTGCTGAGCTGTTTTCGTTGCTGATATTGGCATTGCGAACAGAAATAAAGCATTGACATATATCACCCCATCCTCGGCACCCCAGTGTATCATAACGTATCATATAGGTTATGATATGCTGGGGTGCTGAGGATGATGTCATCTATGAGCCCTAGAGGAAACAGGACTGAAAACTATATTTTTTATCAAAACTTACTTGTGTACAAGCCTGTTTGTCTCAAACACATAAAATACTTCGACTGGATGTGACTGAAATGAAAACACACAACAAGGTTGTTCATTCAAAAGTGTGAGTTCCATGACTGGGTAAGTATAATTTAAGTTTTCGAGGAGTGTGAGAATTTCATGAGCCAGGGTAAAAATCAGGGATGTTCTTATAAAGAAATTGTTTAAAAGATTAAACAGTACTGTAAGGCTATCTGATTGCATTGTAATTAGGACATTTAAATCAATTTCAAGAGATATTTAAATGAATTTCCTAACTGCTTTTTACTCTCTTATCAATGCTGTCTATAAGTAATGGCATATCTAAAATGACAGAAAAGTATGATTTTAACAGGCTGAATAAAATGTTCCTTCATCACCTAGACACAATCAATTATTAGACATTTAATTCTTAAGTGTCCGAACTCAAGCCTTCGCCAAAGAATCATCGTACAAGGGATGACCTTCCATGTAATAATTAAGAAAACCTTTGACAGCAACAACTGTCAAATATCCCTTTAGTCATAATTTGGTTTGTTAAGTGGTTATAAATTTGAAAGAATCCACAATCTGCTGGCTAGTATAGAGGCATTTCATGAACACTAAGACAGTTTTTGTTCATTTTTGGTCTTCTTAACTGTTTAATCAGTGCCAAACTGAGCCCAGTCTGTCAATTTAATGGTTTAGAAGACCAAAAATAAACACTCACTATTACTTATTGCACTCATTATGAATAAATAACAATAATTGCAATAGATTTCCTTACCAAAAGTTGCAATAATTAATCAGCTTTACTTATGGCCGTGTGAACACAATTGTTTCTTTTAACACCACAATTTTTTTAAAGGAATAAACTTTTATTTGCATACTTTAGGTTTAATTTTGGAGACTTGAAATGTGAAGTAAACGCAGGCTGTAGCACGAGGAATTGGTTTTCGTCGTGTGGGTACACTCCAGCGTACTCGGAATCGATGCCTGGTATCAAACTCATGTTCATCTTTACCCAAGTAGTCCACGCAATACAACCAACTATTGTCATATTTCCATGTCTGAATGTCAATTCATTTAAATAATTGTTAAAGATTTTATAAATAACACATTATAAATTTAAAAAAATATTTGAAATAGTATACTTATTATTTTCAGATATCTAATTTAAAATATATTGAATACAGATTTAAAATGATTATGTTTTGTGCACAAACTTACTTTAATCTGATTGATCATTAAAATTCATCAAAAACAACTCCTGCACATTATTTTTTTTTATGAAATACTTAATTGAAAAGTGTTTCACAAGAAATGTCATTCTAAACTTCTTGTTTACCTTAATAAATTCATTAATTTTGCTTTCTGCCATTTCCACACTAAAGTCCCCGATAGCGAGCCATGCAATGTTGTCAATCACAAAATCATCTTCTCTTGCAAATGTAGACTCTCTTGACATCATTTCACTATATTTAAGTGATTCAAAAGTCCGTTCTTTCTCCGACATGAGGGAGAGGTTTGTTTCCAGGCGTTTGATGGCCAATTCAATCACATCATCGACAAGTTTCTTTGCTTGTTCTGCATATACATCTCCATCCGGAGGCAACTCCTGCTGAGACATGGCTGTAAGCCCTAAAACAAATTACACATATATAGTTTGTACTAAGTTGTTTGTGTTATTTCTATTCAGCAAATCGTCCATGCAACTTGGAAAACATGTCTATAATTATACTTCTGCTATAAAGGTTTGAATTTGTATTTTTTAAACCATTTTATCTGGAAGGAGTTTATTTTATTTTCTCCAAGATAATATTTATAATTTTTGGAGTCCTTGTATCTAGGCAATTGGGAGACAGTTACTGCATGAGTTACAGAAATTGAGATAAGAGTCATTCATAATCATGCATTTCTGTTGGTAAAATGCTTGACAATTCCAATATAAGTTGATTGTTCAGAACTAAAAGTTAACAACATTGTTATATGATTATAGACATCGTTGTTTCAAACTTGACATTTGTGATGATATGCTCACATATTTAAACATAAACAAGTACTGCTGAAACAGCTGTCTCAGATCTTATAAGAAATACAGTGGATCACAAGTGGATAAACTCCATAGCAATAACGATTTAAAAGCTAACAACAATGATGTTAAAAACATCGTAATTTTTAATGATATTTTGAATGAACAGCTCTTTAAAGCATAAATGCATGTATGCTAATCTACAATAACAAGCAAAGTAAATAGAGCACTCTTTTTAATGATTCTTGGCCCACTCAACATTTGGAACAATTGAAATTTTAAATTTGACTCAGCTTCAATTTTTTGGGCACATTTGATTTTTATTTCTGACTTAGATTCTGACTTTTTTTCCTCGTTAAAGAAAGAGTAATTGACCCGACCAAGGACTTAACCTAGGACCAACAATGTCTCTGATCAGCTAGCCAAACTCTGAACAGCTGACACTACAATCCAAATGCGCATAAACACATACGGTAATGGATTTAAATATGTAGAAGTTTTCAAATTGACACTGTCAGTGTATGATTCATATTGAATCATCAAAATTCTGACCAATACAACCTCATTTCCTAGAAAAACATGGTGAAGTGTCCATCTGTCTCCATTTAAGATGTGATATCCATCAGGGTTCCAGACATATTGGAGTTGGACTTATTTAAAGTTATTAATTATTTTGGGAGCAGAAATTTAATCAATGTAGTATTTAAAAACTTATTTTTCCAAAAAAATACTTAACTGTCCCTCACAAAGATAAAATAACAATGTTTTTACCTCTTTAATTGCGCACTTAGTTTAAACAAAATAAAAACGGGACTTTTTATAAGATTTTTTTGTAAATTTATGAAATGTCCACCATGTTTGTGTACATCCGTAACTATGATTGATTTCGTCCAATCAGAATACAGTTAACAAACGGCCTACCGGTGCCTATTTTACGGATCCATCGAAACATAGCAGAAGCCAAGTACCAAAGTTTTACCCAATGAAAACCTTTCTTAGAAAATTAATTGATTTCATTGGTTGATTGTTAATGAAACTAAAATGGCGGGTGAGAACGACAATGCGGAAGGGCTAGAGTTTGTAACTCAGCGCTCTGTGTCAAGTTTTAATCTTTCAAGACTAAGAGAACGTGTAAAAGAATATATTGATAAAGTGAGTTGTTAATATGTTATTTATTTGTTCACAATGTATTTCTCAACATGGTTATGATTGTATGTCTTTCGTTTGCCATGAAAAGAGAGTGGGTGGGGTAGCATTGACTTCTAGCGACAATAATGAGCTCAGGGATACTATTTTAGCTCGACTATTTGAAGAATAAGGATAGCTATACTACTCACCCAAGCGGCGGCGTCGGTGTCACACCTTGGTAACGGTTTTGCATGCAAGCACATTGAAGTCATTATCTTAATACATAAATACATAATGTATTGCATTGAAACTTTAGATATGTATTCCCAACTATCTAACCTACTAAATAAATAAAGTGGGATAACCCTTTTTTGAATATAGTGCAAATAATGGGCCTTTATTATTTGACTTAGAAATTCTGGTTAAGATTTTGCATGTAAGCACACAGGTTAATATCTTAGCAACTACTAGTCTAAAATTATAGACGTGTTATACGGGATTCTACCAATCCCTAACGTCTAAACAGGAATGTGCAAAAACCGGGGGTGTTTTGAAAAATATTGAATTTGTATTAAGTGTAGTATTTTATGGTTTAAATTGATCATAAAGGTTTATATTCATATTTTACCACGTAAGTGAAAAGTTATTTTGCACAAAACAAGCATTTAATGCATTAAAACACATTATTTACCTTTCCAATAAAACGAAATTTGACTGACACAGACAATTATGCCAAGCGGAACAACTCGACCCAATCGTAATAACTCGGCCACCTCCGACAAGCTTCGAGATAGACCTCGTAAATACAATCGTAACAACTCGGCCATGGCCGAAATGTTCCAATTGTTTAAAAATTGTGCCCTGAAGCCTTGCAGGTGCCCTTCATGTATATATCGCTATGTTTTGACAGGAAGAAATGAAAAAAAACACGTCAAACTCATAATTATTCGTAGGATATGACATTTTTATGTATGGAACTGATATGAAATAACATAATCAGGTAATATTTCTTGTTTTTATTATATTTTTTAGATGTTAAATGCTTTAACCTGGATTCCCGATCGGAATAACTACCCACTTTTGATACTAAGCAATTTGTACGTGAATGATTTGCTATATCAAAAAACGTAAAATAATCCGTAAACGTACAATTATTTGGACTAAGCAACTACTTGATGTATTGCCTTGGGATTTATACAATGGTACTCAACCATCCAATCTACTTAACAAACCAAGTAAGATAACTCTAGTTTGCATTAAATCAGTGCTCCAGCTAGCCCGTTTTTTCAATGGCACAGCGCCCGTGCCCCTTTTCTTACCGCCCTGCCCCCTTTTTGAGTAGTGCCCTTTTCACAAATGCTCTATTAGCCCCAAATATCCCGTTAGTGCCCTTTTTACTATTGAAATCATTATAAAAGATTGACAGCCCTTAATCCGCTGTCATTATTGAGACAAATTACGTAATACTTATGATAATAGTGTTCCCGCTAGGTGTCACCATGCCCCCATTGATTGCTTAAAATATGCCGTACTGCCCTTTCATCTTTCCATGTGCCTTGACCAAGTCATATGACAGCTAATTGTGTATTTGTGTAGTGAGCAGACGATCTGTGTATTCATAATCGGTCATCTACTAATCCGATAATTAGGAAGAGCCAAATAGGGAAACATCGGCAGGAGGCGTGCCTTTTGAATGTCAGCCAATCAGAATATACATTGAGAACTCGTTCAACCAATGATGAAAGTTCGTAAAATGCGATAGAAAATGCGAAGGGATGGTGAAAAATGTTGTTTATTGTATTGTACAGACGAGACTTGCCATTTTCAACAATGTTGAACATTGTTGATTTGAAGCAGACGGCACTGCCGATATGTAAACATAAGAAAGGTGGCGCTAATACAATTAAATACATCACCTTTTCAGTAAATGTTTTGAAAGTTTATTTATAAAATATTCATGTTGAAAATTTCTTTGTAATCCACAAAATTATGTTGATGCTTTATTTAGTATTTACTTATCATGTCCACGATCTTGTCAAAATTCGCCGTAACCGCCATTTTATCAGAACGATTTTCGGAGTTATTTTATCAATGTTCTATGTTTAATAAGTGATTTTTTAAACCAGGGTAGTGATTTTTATTGTCATTTTATTCTAAAACATCAGCATTTTAAACATTATTTTACCAAAGACAATTAAATAACAAACAGGCTGAATGTAACATTCGTACCCAAACCCGATCGTACCAAACTAAGATTCGTCCCCTACATTTATTTTTTTGTGTGTATCTATTTATTTGATGTTTAACTGTGTTTGTTTTTGTCTTCATCTTACAAACTTTTAAAAGAAATATGTGACATTGCACTAAAGAAGATGCCAAACAAGTACAATCATACTACCACAGACAAAAAGACAAATTTTAATTTTGATATTAAAACACACCCTTCTAAATTTTGAGAAAAAACAACAACACCATTTTGTATAAGTCTGAAAATCATGGAAAATGATTTAAATTGAGTATAAAAACAAAACAAATTCTAGGGGGAGACCCCCCCCCCCCACACAAAAAAACAAACACCTTGTGGCAGGGGTGGACCCCCCCCCCCCCCCCCCACACACACACACACACACAACCACCCCAACCTCTACACGACTCATGTAGCTTGCCCTTTTCAAAACTCCACCCTGCCCTTTTCAAATCCTGGCTGGAGCACTGATGTGTCAATTGTTGTTTATCAAGTATCCTGATATCTGTAAGTCTGGGACAAATCTGACAGGATGTGTACATGTATAAAACAGTATTCGTGACCCAGAATATATTTATGTGACTCTAATGACAAATTCAATCCAGTTTAGATCACTATTGGGTATAAATTAAACAATTTTGTCATCATTATTCAACATCAATGCAGAATATCACTATAAATTATTTCGCCCGGTATTTAATGGTAGAGAATTGTAGCGTTAATAAGAAAAGTATTGTAGCTACTGGATCGTTTTATGATAAAAACATTAACACATTAGAGTTTGATTAAACAGTTCATATTGAAAGACAAAACACATCTCCAATCTTCACTTGGTATTCAGATATTCGGATCTCCAAATCCATGTAATTGCCCATCATTCTGAACACAGACAACAGATGTTGTCCGCTTTCTCTATGTCCTGACTCTACCAACTTCTCAACCACTTCGCCCTCCCAAGCTATAACCTCATTAAAAACAAATAACACTTATCATATCAATATCACAAAACCATACAGGTGTTCCCTTTGATTTCAAAGTGGGCCTTTCTTGATCAGGCCTTTCTGGTACTGAGCATTTTTGACCCTGTTTCTATATGAATTAGAGATCATGTTTAAATATTAATATCTTTATAACATCAGATTCTATCCCTTTCTGTATATTTTTTTCTTTTCTATCTTTCAGCATGATTATGAATCAGCTTTGTTTTGGTCGGACAAGCTTGTCACACTTTCCAATGGTTAGTATACTTCAGAAATATTTGGTTTATTAGATTTATTTCTAGACTTATTTTCATGTTCAGGTGTGTCTAGATCAATTGTGAAATTGAATTAATACTAAAACTAGAGGGACTATTACACTGACAGTCAATTATGTATAAAAATCGCTGTTGCAGCTTGATTAAACTTAAAACTTCATTGCTGGTAATTGGTAAAAAAATGTGTATCATAATTCTTTAGCCCAATTACTTGCCAAAACTTGATTTTTTATATCAAACCATGATTTAATAATCATTAATAGATGAAACTTACACAATTTATACCAAAACACTGGTGTGTCCTATTATACATTAAGGAACTAGTATCATCTAGAAAATAGACCTTTATCTTAAAAATGTACTGTACACTCAGTGTTCTCAATAAGAACCAGCTGCCAGCCAAAATGGACAGTTCAAATGCTAATTGCGCTGGTTCAAATCTGGAAAAATAAATTAATTTTAAGTAGCATAAGTAGAAGCTGGTCGGTTTCTTTACTATTTGTGATGGTTCAATCGAAACTTATTGAGAACCCTGATGCACTTATAACCCTCTGGTTGAAATGAACTTCCTTATGTACCTATTTAAATATGTATGCAGAGATAATGGTAATGGCATGAATGATTTTGTCAAGTTCACAACAGTTCAGTGTTTTATACATTATAATAACTTTCATGCCCTCTATTGCAAGAAATTGTGGATGATGTGAACTGGTACATTCTAATAGCAATCTGTTTTCAGCATTGTCAGGAAATTTGGATGATGTTTACTGGAATACGCCTTCCAGCGTTCCTACTTTTCCTACTTTTCCTACTTTTTTTAACAGCTTCCTACTTTTTCCTATTTTTTTCTAAAAAACTTCTACTCTTCCTACTTTTTTTGAAAATAAAGTCCGCAAAAATATAAAAGTTTGATCTTTGTGTTAGTTTTATTTGCAGAAAATGAACAAAAGATGTCAAACTGGCTAGTTTCTGTTGTTGAAAGGTGTGGCAACATGTTCCACTTTGATGTGCATCATCTTTTCACCCACACAGTTCAGCAACAGAAACCGACAAGCACCATTCACTAAAATATTCAATGTGGCATAATTATAGAATGGTATGATTTTGCATTAAAAATAACTTCTCTAGGTAAGTTAATAGCTATTAATAATTACATATTTTATTTTAACCAAAAATATTCCTACTTTTCCTACTTTTTTGTAAAAAATGTTCCTACTATTTCCTTCTTTTCTGTCAGAAAACCTCCTACTGTTTTTCTACCTTTTTGTTAGTGGCTGCTGGAAGGCCTGTGAATATGTTTTCTTAAAGCACTCTGTCAGCTGTATTATCAGGCAGTTTGGAGGTATGTACTTGTACATGTATGCTAAAGCACTCAATTCTCTGTATTGTCAGGCAATGTGGATGATGTGTACTGGTATGCCCAGTGTCTCTATCTCATCGGCCAATACCACAGGGCTGCACACTGCATCCTTAGAAAAAAACTTCATAAGGTAACACAGTGACAGTTCAAATAATTGTGTTACTTTTCTTTGTCAAGTGTTAAGTACCTACCATCGATAGAGCAAGGCAAGTGATGATAGATGGTTTTGATTTTAAGTTGTTGTTTTTTATTTTAATATGCTATTATATTCATTAACAACACCAACATTAAAGATTTTCTTATGTGCTACGGTACATTTTGTAATAAAAGAAAATGTTCACCCCCTTTTAAAAATATTAATAACATGTCTTTTTTTTTTCAGAATCACTTGTGTTGCAGATATCTTGCCGCAAAATGTCATGTAAGTGTCCTAAGTCACTTTGTGGACATAGTCATGAATATAAGACTTTAGAGTGAACAAGTCCTTCATTTTTCCATGGTATCAATTTTCTTTTATCATGCAGTTGTTAAATGTTACTAACATGTTTCAATGTTAGGTTACACATTCCTTCTTTTGGCAGTACGCATGTAAGGAGTACCAGGAGGCCTTGAACATTCTCGACTTTGCTGAGAGCACTGGGCTGCCACTGAACCGACGGATGTCCTTTGCCAATCAGAGTGTACATGAACCGGAAATACTGCCCAGCTCGGGTAAAAATGTATGTTACAGGTTTTCTTTATGCATCTTGAGTGTTGTTGTTTTTGTGAAAGAAAAGGGTTTTCAGTAACCTTAGATTTACAGAAGGCATTGTAGACCTCATTGTTGTGCACAAATTAAATCTCCACAGCAATACAGGAAACTCGCTATAAACTTGCATGAAATTTGATACACATGTTACCAGTGACACTAACACAATGATAGTAGCCCATAACTCTGGCGTTGATAATGGTCTATTTATGCCCCTTTATCAACTGGGATTAAAGGCTAGCATTGACTATTTATGCCCCTTTATCAACTGGGATTAAAGGCTAGCATTGACTATTTATGCCCCTTTATCAACTGGGATTAAAGGCTAGCATTGACTATTTATGCCCCTTTATCAACTGGGATTAAAGGCTAGCATTGACTATTTATGCCCCTTTATCAACTGGGATTAAAGGCTAGCATTGACTATTTATGCCCCTTTATCAACTGGGATTAAAGGCTAGCATTGACTATTTATGCCCCTTTATCAACTGGGATTAAAGGCTAGCATTGACTATTTATGCCCCTTTATCAACTGGGATTAAAGGCTAGCATTGACTATTTATGCCCCTTTATCAACTGGGATTAAAGGCTAGCATTGACTTGGCTTGCTGTTCTCTTGTTCTTTAATCTTGTTTGTTATTTGAAAGGTTTCAGTCTGGTTAATCTATATTATGAACTTTGTCAGTGTTTTGTTTAAATATCATTATACCCCCAACAAACAAAGTTTGAAGGGGGTATATTGGAGTCACCCTGTGGTCGGTCGGTCGGTCCGTTGCAGTTTACCTTGTCCGGAGCATAACTTAAAAACTACTGGATGGAATTGGATTAAACTTCATACAATGGTAGAGCATAATGAGAGGAAGTGCAGTGTACAATAACCATAACTCTATTCTATTCTTGCCTATTACTGAGTTATTGCCCTTTGTTACTTTTTTTGTCCGGAGTATAACTTGAAAAGTACTGGATGGAATTGATTGAAACTTCATACAATGGTAAAGCACAATGAGAGGAAGTGCAGTGTTCAAGAACCATAACTCTACTTTAGCTAATTACTGAGATATTGCCCGTTTTTTTTGTTGTCATTTTTTTTTCCAGACATTAACTTGCAAACTACTAGATGGAATTTATTAAAACTTTATACAATGGTAAAGCACAATGAGAGGAAGTGCAGTGCACAAGAACCATAACTCTATTTCAACTAATTACTGCCCTTTGTTACTTTTTTCTTGTCCGAAGCATAACTTGAAAACTATTGGATGGAATTTAATATAACTTCATACAGTGATAGATCATAATGAGAGGGAGTGCAGTGTACAGGAACCGCAATTCTATTTCAGCTAATTACAGAGTTACTGCCCTTTGTTGCTTTTTCTTGTCAGGAGCATAACTTGAAAACTATTGGATGGAATTTAATAAAACTTCATATAGTGATAGATCATAATGAAAGGAAATGCAGTGTACAGGAACCGCAATTCTATTTCAGCCAATTACAGAGTTATTGCCCTTTGTTACTTATTTCTTGTCCAGGGCATAACTTGAAAAGTACCGGATGGAATGTAATAAAACTGTATACAATGGTACAGCACAATGAGAAGGAGTTCAGTGTACATGAATCATTACACTATTTTAGCAAATTACAGAGTTATTGCCTTTTTCTGTTTTTTTTTTGTCAAACTTTTGTCCGCACAGTAACTTGAAAACTACAAGATGGAATTTCATAAAACTTCATACAATGATAAATTATAATGAGAGGCGGCGTTCGGGGGTATTAATCACCTTCAGTGATAGCTCTAGTTTTATTCTAAAAAGTAAGACATGTGACTATTATAAAAAAACTGTTTTTCATTCTCTCTCACTTTATTACCTCCACATGGAGAGCTCCATCAATGTGATGTGGTGTGAAAATTTATCATGCCATCTTCAGATAGAAAGCTCACTGAATGTCCTATGGTGTGAGATCTACAAAGTCATGGACAAGAGGGCATTGAACTAGTATATTTTTAATTCATCTTTATTTCTTACACATAGATGCAGAGTTCCATCAATATGTTACGGGGTGAGATATACGAAGCCATGGACAACAGGGCGTTGGCCCAAGAATGTTATTGGGAGGCCTTACGACAGGATGTCTACTGTTACGATGCCTTCAATCTCCTGGTGAACCATCAGATGCTGTCTGCACAGGAAGGTAATGCATATATTACTCTAATAATCCAATGAGAGCCCTCACTATGTTATTAAATGATTTAACTTAAAAATGAATGATCAAGCCATTTTTCATGCAAAATTACTAAATGAGGTACGCCATGTGTCCCATTTATTGCATAAACATCAAGCACTGTTTTATTTGAAGACTTGGGAATGGCTGTTTTTGTTCCATAAAACATCAATACAATGTATGCTAAAACATGGTACATTTTATATTTCACAATACATTTACGGCATTGTTTTGTGCTGTTTACAGAGAAGGAGTTGTTGGCCTCGTTACCATTCAGTACCCAGTGTCCCAGTGAGGAGGTGGAGCTAGTCAAATACCTGTATGAAAACAAACTGAAAAAGGTAATAGTAACCACTTTTGATGGGTTGTTGTTGGCTCTGAACCAAACAGGAGAATGCTGATCAGAACTCTGGCTGGTATTCATAGTTATACATCTTTAGTCATTTTGTGATTAAGTAATTATCTTAATAACAGTATTTCCCTGGGCGTATGATATAATCAGTTCTTGGTATAATACATACTTTAATGTTATAAGCACTTGTATATTTTTCTTTAATTTTGACCTGGAAATCAACTTAAGAAATGACTTATGTTTTACGAATACCTGTCATGGTTTTTACCATGGAAACGGGACTCAAGGATGATTCATATCAACTTATAGATTGTCTTCACAACCAAGCTATTTAAAAGTAGATCAGTATAAACTGCCATGGTAATGGTAAGCACTGAATATATTGAAAAAATAAATTCAGCAATGTGCATCAAGTTTATTGGTTATAAGGTTATGGCTGATAATCATATTCCACATACAGCCCAGGAATGCAAAGTAAAGCAATTAGTTTCCCAACCTCTTCACATTATATTATTTTCTCTATTGGGACAGTCCCCATTTAAAAGTACCTTCCTGGGGTGGGTTGTATAAACTGAATAGCCCTTAGTTTGGACAAAGGGCTTCAGTACATGTATGCAGATGTCACCCAAATCATACATACAGATATATGTTCAGGGTTTGACACTAATGAGAGTGTGAGATGTCTATATTTTGGACAACATTCATAGATTTTGGGGCTTGGCAGTTCCTCAGATTCCCATTTCATGTGATAGAAAACTAATAATGAATGCTATTTTGGCCATCTGCTAATTCTATCAAATTAAATATTATTCATTAATTTATTCTTAATAAAAGGATCTCGTTTGTATATGTGACTGTGAATATATCTATGGGCTTGATTCCTTGATATTTGCAAGCATGATGTACTCCGTGTGAACAGTGGAAGTCTTTTAATCATGTAAGTTTTAATGTCATGAATGTTAAATATATATCTATGCTATTGACCCCTATACCCTAACAATAAACAATACCTTGTCCATATTCTGAAGTTTTTGTAAAATCATTTAAAAATATCTGTAAAGAACAGATTTTTTTAAAAACATGACATTTGCAGTATGACAAGCCGATGGAGGCTCGCATTCCCGACAGCCTTGAAGTTCTCAGCGAGAATCTTGATGTGATCGTCAACCTGGCAGAGAGACATTACTACAACTGTGACTTCCGGGAGTGCTATAAACTCACGACCAAGTAATAACAATTATGTTTTTTTTATGCCCCTGCTTATGAGTCGATATAGATTTGCCCTTGTCCATGCGTCCGTCCATTCCGCACACACAAATGGGTATATAGAGGGTACTAATTCCTTCATTACGTATTGGACATAAATTTATTAAGTAGCCCTTGTTGGTTTAGGGTTTTAGGGTATATTTGTATAAACAAATAATGGGAGTAATGGGAAAATAATTAACAAAGGTTGATATGTGACAACATCCATGATCCGTCTTTTAGTATTATGTGAACTTGTGTCATTCAAAACTCCAAATATTTTACCTAAAGTCTTGAAACCTTAGCAGAATGTTATTAAGATGATGAAGTTTTGCACCTGGGCATTGCTTCCTGCTGCAATTAGTAAAACCAGAGTTATGGCCCTTGTATCTGCTAAAATTGGCATTTATGGACTTGAGTGGCTAAAACTCCAAAACTGTAAAACCTAGAGTGATGAAACCTTAGTAGAATATTAATTGTTTCGTTTTGTGCTGCCTTCAGTAAAACCAGAGTTATGGGCAGTTAATAAGCTAGAATTGGCATTAATAAAATTCCAAAACTAAATGACCAAGAGTCATGAATGCTGAGTGAATGTATTTCAGGGGGATGAAGCTGTGCACATGGGGTTTTGTTTTCTTCTGCACATGGAATATCCAGAGTATTGGCCAATAAATTAGCAAAAATTGGCATTTTTGGACTTGTGTCACTCAAAACTACAAATTATTTTATATAGAGTCATATAACCATGCAATAATGTTGTTCATGTGATGAAGTTGTGCATCTAGGTTTTTGTTTCCCGCTGCACTAGCACAATCAGAGTTTTGCTCGTAAAGTAGCAAAAATTGGCATTCTTGAACATATGTCTGACTCTCTCATATCTTCAAATGTCACACACTCGTGATCTTTCAGGAAGGCATGTGATGTTATTATGTTGTTGAATTCATAATTTTGATGCACATTTATGGAGAATGGACAAAATAATGGGCCTTGATTTTGTGACAAATGGGGCATTCAGGGCATCCGTCTCCTACGGACACATTTGTAGTATAATGGAATCTAAGCCTTTAACTTAATCCGTTCTCAGTAATACATCCTTTTTCTTTTATTTAATTTGTATAATTTGGTTGTAACATGGACAGGCCTCACTGCTCTGTTTCCGAGGTAACCACTTGTCTATTATATTATCAGTCAAAAGTATTATCAATCTCTGAATCAGAAGAGAAACAACCATAATTGTTAAACAGTTACAGTAACATCCAGAAATAAACTAGAATTAATCAAGTTGCTTATATGCTCAACACATACTGAGAAAAGATATATTAATAATTTAATAACATGCAGGTGATTTAATCAAGATAGTGGTATGAATTGATAGAGAAATAACTTTCCTTGAAATCCACAATGCAAATAAAACAAAATGAATTTATTATAGAAGAACTTAATGTTTTGCAGGATATTAAATGAAGACCCCTACAACAGTACATGCCTGCCCATACATATAGCTGTGCTCGTCGAACTCAAGAAAACCAACAGTAGGTGGATTTGTTCTTTGGCTCAAAAACTTTATTCTCAACCTTATCTGTTTTTAATAGAGAGCTGCAGGTATTTTCACAGCCTAGGTGTCATAAGCACTCATAGGTGGCCCAGTTTTATTAGGGAGGTCACAGACATAGTTATACGAGTTATTTTCACAGCCTGGGTGTCATAAGCGCTCATAGGTGGCACAGTTTTACTAGGGAGGTCAAAGACATAGTTATACAAGTTATTTTCACAGCCTAGGTGTCATTAGGGCTCATAGGTGGCACAGTTTTACTAGGGAGGTCACAGATATAGTTATACGAGTTATTTTCCCAGCCTTGGTGGCCTAAGCACTAATAGTTGCCATAGTTGTCACAGACATGGTTGTGTGAGAGTGTTGGCCAGAACTTTATACATGTTACTCTGGACTCAATCCATTTTTCCATTCTAACAACTCATTAAATGTTATGTGTTACACTTCTTATTCTTTATTCACAACACATGCTACATAACAGAAACAAACCTCCAACTGGAGAGTCTTCAAATATATTAAGCATACAAGATTTACTTCCCTTATATACAATGGTAAAAAGGAATCTAACATTATGGACCATTGGGTGAAATAAAATATTTATTTCGGGCATCATTCTAAAGCAATTAAAGATCCAACATGGATTGTGGGTTAAACTTTGCACTTTGCTTTTCATTTTGTCTTGATCATTTTGCAATGTTGTGTTATTATGTGACTTTTTTATTTTCAGGTCTGTTTTATTTAGCCCATAAACTAGTTGATCTCTACCCTAATAAACCTGTAAGTATGTCAGACTTTTTTATGTTGTGAATAATTAACTCAACTCAGTGATTTACATTAAAATCTACTTGCATGCATCTGTTGGACTTGCATATTTAATTAGGCCGTACTGTTTTATTCTCATGTTTATTGTCGCCTCCATTTTACAAGGCCTAGCTCCCTATTAAAAACCCAAAGTCTTTAATACAGATAATATAAAAGCAAACTGATGGATTTGCTGAAACAATTTCTTTCTTTAATAACAAATTAATATACACATCTTTAAAAATGAAGACATTAGAATCTGAAGACTTACATTCACAATTTTTCTGTCTGCCCTGATTATCAATGCAGTCTGTCAATTGCACAAAGGCTAAAATTAAATATGAAAACAGAGTGTGTTTTTTGTGAGCACCTGGAAAACAGGTGCATTTTGATGATAAACAACATTTTTGCATAAAATGTGTGTTTTTGGTCCGTTATCGTGGTCTGTTAAAACGCAAAAACCCGGGCGTTATCGATAGAAAACGTGCATTATTCAGTAAATTCAAGTGCCTTTAATGACTGGGTTTTTGTTTGACATGACCGAAAGTGGGTCAAAGATGCCAACTTTTGCACAAATACAAATTGCAGCATATACATGTATAGCTGTATACAAATATCAACAAATTAAATAAACCGCATCTAACTTACATATTTTCTTCTGAGTTGTCTTTTCCTGGCAAGCTGATGTGTGTTTAGTAGATAATACTTTCTGCAGTTTTTTTATTGTTTGTTTGCTTTAAAAGCAGTAAATTAAGTCTAAAATGTTGAACTCCTCCGAACTTTAGTTATTTCTGTGGATTTTATTAAGAACAAACGACTTATATGGACATGATTCCATTATGTCGTATGCAATGAACAAAGAAATTTCAAATATTTTTTTCTCTGATGCTGAAGATGCTGTACATTTTATCAAGAACATGTTTACAAAATTTTCAGGCTTAAGTTAGTTGTCAAAACAAATAATGGTTAAAATAGGACTATATAGGTAATTAATCAATTACCCAGTAGGTATTGTGTGCATCCCAGTAATCCAGTCACTTTCAATAAAAAAAACGCTTTCCAAACGAATGAACACTGCAAAAAATGACGTCAAAATAAAATTGCAACTGCAAGGTTATGTTGCGGCCTGAATCAAGCTTAATGTAGAACTTTTTCAATGACATCACACAATGGTATGGAGATTATTTTGAACTAATTGTTTTTGCATTCGTGACATTTAACAGCCTTTTTAAACACAAACGTTTCTCATGGTGTATATTTTATGCAATAATAGCGATAATACACCTTTTTTGGTCGTTACCGTCTGCAAAGGCCCTTAAGATAGTTTACAACCCTCCTGTTACGCACTCGGGCTGTAAACCATTTTGCGGGCCTTTGCAGATGGTAACAACCTCCAAAAGGTATATTAACCCTATAATATTTGATAAAACTGTATGGCCTAACTATCATTAATAAAACCAAAGTTGTCCAAGGGTAGCATTTCATCACAAACCCTGGGAGCAGTTTTTTGGCTGTGAGGGATTCTTCAACAGAGTAGTACTGTGTGGTAAAAAATCTCTCCTAGGTAAAAAAACTGCTCTTTGGATAGACTTATGAAAGCGCTTCTTTTTTATGCACATATCTTACTATTATGGATGGGTCGCGAAGAAAAATAACAGGTACATGTTTAGGTCTTTGGAAGATAGAGAAAACAATAGAGAAAACAAATCTTTTAAATCTGAAATACTGAATGGCATGCAAATTAGAAATAGTTCTATTACGTTAAAAAACTACATCACATTTAAGATCCTACATCACATTTAAGTTCCTAACGTTTTCACAACAGTTGTATAAGACTTTTGTAATTGATCATAGCATTCATGTGTAGTTGGTGTTCACATTACAAAAATATGACTTCCCCGTCTGTATTGTTAATTGCTTTATATCATATAGGTCTTTGATGCAATTTGGAGATTAAATTATTTCAA
Source organism: Mya arenaria (assembly GCF_026914265.1). NCBI lineage: Eukaryota > Metazoa > Mollusca > Bivalvia > Myida > Myidae > Mya > Mya arenaria. The sequence goes on along the minus strand of NC_069136.1, from coordinate 8,094,629 downwards.
CAATGTTCATTAATGGCGACAACATGTTGAGAATCACTTTCAAAATCCAACAGAGGTTTTCCTTATATCATTTTTTTTCTCTTGCAAGATGATGAATCTTTTCTATCAGCAAAACTAAAGCGTTGCAAAATAGGGAAACCTACAGTATTCAAGAAAAACAGACATGTATGAAGGTTGTTCTGTATTCCAGGTTTCCTGGTTCGCGGTGGGATGTTACTACTTGTTGATTGATAATAAAGACCCAGCACGAAGATACCTCAGGTGCCACTTGTTGTTTAATAATAAAGACTTCATAATATTTGTTTTCTCACAGGATTTTCAAAAAAAATGAATAAATATGTTCATTTTTCTAAAAGAAATGGAAAACATGACTCAAGTGTTAGTTCAAAAGTTACATACATAATAAAAATTGTCTCTATATTGTAGTAAGGCTACAGCGTTACAGCGGACCTATGGACCTGCATGGTTGGCTTTCGGTCATTCCTTCGCTACAGGAAACGAACACGATCAGGCAATGGCTGCTTACTTTACGGCCGCACAGCTCATGAAAGGGTCAGTGTTGTTTTTTTTTCGACTTAAAATGAGGCCAAAATTCGGCCCAATACACAATCCTTAAAGATAAAAATTGGAATAATTGTTGATATTATAAACACTGATCGTGTCAGCTTGATACCAGCATTTTGTGACTACCGGTACTTTCACAATTCCAAAGGCCCTGGCACCATTCACAAAAAGTTAAAGAAACAACAACAACAAAGCTGTGGCCTGTTAGATAATGCAATTTATCCACTCTCCTTAGGCCTAAATTAAAATTAAGTTTGTTTGCCCTTTACCGACCGACCCGAAAAAAAGCCGCCGACCCAAAATATTTTATTGCAAAATTCGTGAGAATATTTTTTTTTCAATTTTGCAGTCACGATTTGTTTTCGCTGTTTTTTCGCCGTTAGTTTAGTTTATTTTCTTTCCGCTCAATCGTTGGGTTCTTTAAATCAATCAAGACAAAAGAAGCGCTTGTTGTACGTTTTGTGAACGATTTGCAAGCGTCTAGAAAACAGTTCATCATCATGGCGTCCATATTAACATTTTGTTACAGTGTTTTTATTAATATTGATGGTAAATTAAATCAAATTGCGAAAAATAAAATAAGTTCTTTCGAGTCCACTAACACATGGGAAGATGTATTATCAGACTTCATGAATAAGGCAACTGTAACATTACAAAAAACGGATTCCGTTACAATTTCCGTTTGCAAAAACAGCACCGATGTCGAAAGTTTCCATCCAGACATTTCTGAAAGTATTTCGGTGCTCAATACCTTTGACTGTTCGTTGAAGTATGTTACTTACAATATAAAAAGAGAAAGTGATATCAATGATCAGAACAACAATGTTGACGGTGACGAAGCTTCCCACTCGAATGCATTCACCATGATGATGCAGGGGGAAAACAGCAAAAAACCAAAAACCCATATATTAATGTAATGGTTGCAACAATATGGTTCATCCACCAGAAAAAATAAAAAAGGTCAAACATACAAACACCAGTTTTTGTGTTCAAGATCAAATTCTAGAAAAAAATAAAATATTTTTCCTACCTACCGACCCACCTCTAAAATTTAGGGTCGGTAAAGGGCAAACAAAGAATTTTTTAATTGTGGCCTTAAGGAAAATGTTATTGTAGTTTAATACTCTGTACATAGTCAGTCCACCAAGGTTTTAATTAAAACATTCGGTTCTTTATTTTTAATCATCAATATTTTCTGAGACCTGAAGATATAGTATATGTAATTTACAATTTATAAAATGTGATATATCCATACATGTGATAATTTCTTTGGTCGATTCCGGGACACTCATCGTAATGTCAACGCACACTAGGGGGGTCCGGATTTTTTTTTAAATGGGGAACGTCTGTGGTGCATTCTATAGCATATCTGGGGCTATTTTAGTCGTTTTTAACGTCGGGAAAATGTACCTATTTTGACTGCCAAGACATATTTTTTACTTGACATGGTTGTTTTTTTTTCCTGCATTTTCTTGAAAAAATAAAACCACCAGATATTTTCCCAGGCTTTAAATGAAGTGCTAACCAGGAGGATATGCAGTCTACTTTCGGTTTCATCAAAACAGGAAATAAACAACTATACGGGCACCTGTTTTCCCGCGCTTTTGAGAACATGCGTTACAAAATATTTATTTTTTCATCACATTTAAAACGTTTGCAATTTATGACACACAATATTTTCCAGACAATAAAGAAGATTTTCCAGTCGATGAGCTTTTTTCCGTTTGGAGATGCATATAATTTTGATAGAGACGTGTCAACAATCCGCTGTATAAAGCGATCACGTGACTTACCATGGTCACGTGATTAAAGCACTCTATATAACCACCAGTAAACCCCATATCGTCAGTTTTATTTCGGCGTAAAAATACACACGATAGTTCGGAAAAAAGGTCAAAACACTAAAATTCCTTATGGACGCGTAAGTTGTTAAAAGTTGTTTAAAGTATAACGACGTATCGACTTTGAAATTTGAAAGGAATATGGTATGTTTTCCGTGTTTTAATTTTGTTTTTTTTACTCATTTTGTCACTTTCTTTGAACTTACCTTCATGCTCGTTTGTTGGTAAAATGTGTGAAAAATATCAATTCATCAATTAAAAGCTATCATTCATAAGACCAAACAAATCCATATGAAAACAATGAATTTGTATACAAAAACCCTCCCCCACTCGTTAAGCACAACAATAGGCCGATAGATCAACTATCGGTGATTGACGATGACCTCGACGACACACGTACCAATTAACGGATTAGTGTCAACATGTCCTGTGTTTTACGACCAGTGTCCCGGACAGGCAAAATAGCTGACTTACATTGGTAAAATTAAGATAATCGATTCCGATTCCGAGATTATTTTTTTTTTATGACTTTCCGGGACAAACATGCACCCTCCGTGACTCCGTGACAGAGATACGATTTCCGGGACAATCCCGGACGTCCGGGACGTTATCACATGTATGGATATATCATATTTTATAAATTGTAAATTGCATATATTCATTATAATATCAATATTATTAATTCTGTAATACTACTAAAATAAATGAAAGACAATTAAACAATACATATGCTTACATAACGAGTGCAGTGTTAGAATTATCTCCTGTAAGATGATTTAATTCAGCCTGTCAGGTTTAGAAGTGGAATAGTTCCAACACAAACGCAATCATCATTATTCATCATTGTTCCAGACTTTACCTAAAAATGGAAACATCATTATGTTGAACACTCAGTTTTGACGTCATTCAAATGATGTCGTAACAAAAGTTCATTATTCAAATGACGTGCAAAATTATCTTATCAATATCAAAACTAGCTTAGATTTATATTATTTTCTTATCAAAGAATCTTTAAGGAACATAAATTAAGATAAAAATAATGAATCATTTTTGTATTTTTAATACATTTGGCCGTTTTAAACACAAGACTATCAACCCAGTCAAAATATGTCGGGACAAAATCCATGGTTGCCATGGAAACATGAGTAAACCAATGGTCATAAATTCTCGAGAAAATGATGCACCAATGACAAACCTTAAAAAGAAGAAGTCAGGAAGAAATTGATTTACATCTAGAAAAAATCATTATTTTTGGCATTTTTTATTAATGATTATTTCATTTGTAATAATTATGTCCGAAGGCCCAAAATCGCGCGATGCGGCTCATATTATGCATATGTTAACCAAATCATACATAAAATTGTTGCAGTTTTATAAGAAAGTAAGTTGGCATAAATTTATCAATTTGACATGAAAAGGTAATAATTTTTCCCAATTTTAATGGGGTCCTTTTCCCAAAGTAGCTGGGGGGAAAAAACTGCTAAAAAAAGTAAAAAAAAAAAACACCTGCCAAATAGCTGAAAAAATACTGCCAAATAGCTAGAAAACCCCCTGCCAAATAACTGGGGAAAAAAACTGTCAATTAGCTGGAAAACCCCTGCCAATTGGTATGTTTAGTTCTCATCCCCCTCTCATTTCAGGTGTCACCTGCCAGCCTTGTATATCGGCCTTGAGTATGGCTTGACAAACAACCCCAAATTGGCTGAGAAGTTCTTCAAACAGGCTCTGAACATTGCGGAGGGCGACCCGTTTGTGCTTCATGAGATGGGCGTGATAGCTTACCAGAATGAAGAGTATGTAGGTTCAGCCAAATAATTAGTTTGTCTAAATTAAAGAAACTTTTCAAAAATATTTTTTTTAATAAATCCATTAAACTTGAAGGCACTGTGGGGGCATTCATCACTGACTCTGACAGCTCTTGTTTATCATATTATTTGGTTTAATACTTTTTTCACATTACCAGCTGGAGTACTGTTGAGATCTGCTGAAATAAAGTCTCATATCTGTACCAGCTGGAGTACTGCTCAGAGCTACTGTTATATAATCGCATATCTGTACCAGCTGGATTATTCCTGAGAGCTACTGTAATTTAGTCCATATCTGTACCAGCTGGAGTACTGCTCAGAGCTACTGTTATATAATCGCATATCTGTACCAGCTGGATTATTCCTGAGAGCTACTGTAATTTAGTCCATATCTGTACCAGCTGGAGTACTGCTCAGAGCTACTGTTATATAATCGCATATCTGTACCAGCTGGATTATTCCTGAGAGCTACTGTAATTTAGTCCATATCTGTACCAGCTGGAGTACTGCTCAGAGCTACTGTACTATTGTCTCCTATCTGTACCAGCTGGAGTACTACAGAGAGCTACTTAAATATTGTATGAAATCTTTCCTAGCTGGGGTACTGCCGAGGGCTATTTCAAAGACGCTCTGGCAAGGCTGCAGGCAGTTGAACAGCAGCCAAACATCACAGAGAAATGGGAACCCTTGTTGAACAACCTTGGACACACAAGTCGCAAACTCAAGTAAGATTCTTTTTATATTTGTTTCCCTCTATTTTTTTCAAAGAAGAAATCTGAGGTTTGTATTACTGTAATGCTATTATGTTTGTGTCGTCAGCATCAATGGCAGTATTGTCATGGATATTGGCGCATAGATTATTCTTGCCCTCATCTCAAAGTGTCTGTAGTCATTGGAGCATACTCATGTCATGGCCAGAGTAAGCTCCTGTCTCATTATACCCCCACAAACGAAGTTTGAGGGGGTATATAGGAGTGAGCTTGTCGATCGGTCGGTGTGTCGGTTTTCATGGTTTCCGGACGATAACTCATGAATGGCTTGGCAGATTTGAAAAAAATTTTGGTACACAGGTGTAACATCAGAAGATACAGGTCAAGTTCGATAATGGGGCTGGTGGGGCCAAGGTCAAGGTCACTGTTACTAAAAATAGAAAAACGGTTTCCGGACGATAACTCATGAAAGGCTTGACAGATTTGAAAAAATTTTGGTACACAGGTGTAACATCAGAAGATACAGGTTAAGTTCAATATTGAGGCTGGTGGGGTCAAGGTCACTGTTACTAAAAATAGAAAAACGGTTTCCGGACGATAACTCATGAAAGGCTTGACAGATTTGAAAAAAATTTGGTACACAGGTGTAACATCAGAAGATACAGGTCAAGTTCGATATTGGGGCTGGTGGGGCCAAGGTCAAGGTCACTGTTACTAAAAATAGAAAAATGGTTTCCGGACGATAACTCATGAAAGGCTTGACAGATTTGAAAATTTTTGGTACACAGGTGTAACATCAGAAGATACAGGATCAAGTTCGATATTGGGGCTGGTGGGGCCAAGGTCAAGGTCACTGTTACTAAAAATAGAAAAACGGTTTCCGGACGATAACTCATGAAAGGCTTGACAGATTTGAAAAAATTTTGGTACACAGGTGTAACATCAGAAGATACAGGTCAAGTTCGATATTGGGGCCGGTGGGGTCAAGGTCACTGTTACTAAAAATAGAAAAACGGTTTCCGGACGATAACACATGAAAGGCTTGACCGATTTGAAAAAATTTTGGTACACAGGTGTAACATCAGAAGATACAGGTCAAGTTCGATATTGGGGCTGGTGGGGCCAAGGTCAAGGTCACTGTTACTAAAAAAAGGAAAACGGTTTCTGGACGATAACTCATGAAAGGCTAAACGGATTTGAACAATTTTTGGTACACAGGTGTAACATCAGAAGATACAGATCAAGTTCGATATTGCGGCTGGTGGGGTCAAGGTCACTGTTACTAAAAATAGAAAAATGGTTTCCGGACAATAACTCATGAAAGGCTTGACAGATTTGAACATTTTTTGGTACACAGGTGTAACATCAGAAGATACAGGTCAAGTTCGATATTGGGGCCAAGGTCAAGGTCACTGTTACTAAAAAAAGAAAAACGGTTTCTGGACGATAACTCATGAAAGGCTAAATGGATTTGAACAATTTTTGGTACACAGGTGTAACATCAGAAGATACAGATCAAGTTTGATATTGGGGCTGGTGGGGTCAAGGTCACTGTTACTAAAAATAGAAAAATGGTTTCCGGACGATAACTCATGAAAGGCTTGACAGATTTGAACATTTTTTGGTACACAGGTGTAACATCAGAAGATACAGGTCAAGTTCGATATTGGGGCCGGTGGGGCCAAGGTCAAGGTCACTGTTACTAAAAATAGAAAAATGGTTTCTGCTTCATAACTTTAATCGGGCATGAGATATTGTTATGAAACTTGTTGTATAGGCAGCCTCTGTGAAGACAATGCTTGTGATTGAAAATGGGGCCAGTGGAGTAAAGGTTTTTGTGCACTGTTACGAAAATAGAAAAACGGTTTCCGGACAAACAATACATGCATGATAAAAGAAGATGCTATGTGCAGTAACCTTGGAGTTATGGCCTCTTTTCATAGAAATGGTTTGCCATTCCTGTGTCCAGGTGGCATTTGGGGGTATTCGTCACTCCTGTGACAGCTCTAGTTTTAATTCTAATATCAATGTAAGGAGTTCAGATGCAAGTTCTGAAACTTTAATGATATTTCCTTCTGCATTGATCTTAACAAGGTAAATATTAATGAGGTTGAACAAATTCAAGACCCTAATGAAGCCATGGAAGTTTTATATAAGCGACTGAATGAGGTGTTGTCGCACCATGCGCCACTGAAAGAAAAACGAATAAAATTTGAAACACAACCAACCTGGTTTACTGACGAAATAAGGTTGGCTATAAAAGAAAGAAATCGATTGAAAAAACGTCAACATTGGTCGGAATATAGACTTTCAAGAAATAAAGTTACTCGATTAGTACGGCAAACCAAGAAAGATTATTACAATAAAGCTGTTAAAAACTGTAAAGATTCTAGGGTGTTATGGAAGAACCTCAGAGAGTTGAATGATAATAATAATGACACTACAAACAATAATAGTATAATATTACCACAATACCTTCATTCAAACGGAATAAATGTTGTTGGCGATGCACAAATATTAGACGTGTTCAATAAGCATTTTACTGACATATCCGATTGTATCAGTAAATCAGTGTTCGATGAAACACATTTTTCAAAACTTGGTACTAAATTAAATAGTTTGCTAAAGGGTCAGTACTTTGATATATCTTACATCACCCCATTAGAGGTAAAAATGTATATTGATAAGCTTAATACGGCGAAAGCTACAGGATTAGATGGAATAGGGCCTAATATCCTAAAACAATGTGGTGATTGTATTGTTATACCACTAACGTCCATTATAAATAATAGCATACGGCTAGGAATATTCCCAGACTCATTTAAAGAGGCTAAGGTTTTGCCTATATATAAATCTTCTGGTCGCAATGATCCAAATAATTATAGACCAATTTCTATCCTTCCAACACTGTCAAAGGTGTTTGAACGGCACATGGCAGATCAAATCAAAACATTTTTAAAAAATACGAATATCATACATGAATTTCAATCTGGGTTTCGAGAAAATCATTCTTGTCACACAGCGTTGATAAGAATAATTGATGATTGGATTGATGGAATTGACAATGGAAACTATGTAGGTGCTCTCTTCCTTGATTTACGAAAGGCTTTTGATCTAGTAGATCACCAAATACTTTTACATAAATTGAAATTATACAATTTCAGTGATAATACCGTTCAACTGATAACTTCGTACTTGAAAGATAGACACCAAATTGTAAAGTTTGGGGGTTTTCAATCTTCACGAAGATGTATAAGGTCTGGAGTTCCTCAAGGATCCATTCTTGGACCTATTCTTTTTCTTATATATATTAATGACATTACCTTTGAAATAGAAAATTCCTTGATTGACTTATATGCTGATGATACTACCCTATATGCAAAAAGTTCAAATACGCAGGAAATTGAACGTACGTTGCAAATAAATTTAGATATAATATCGGAGTGGTGCAAAATAAACAACATGGCAATACATCCATTGAAAACGAATTGCATGTTGCTGGGTTCAAATGCAAAGTTAAGAAATGCATGTGCACTCAAATTATTCGTAGACAATGTACTTATTGAAAATGTAACTTCGAAGAAATTGCTTGGAATTGTTATTGATTCATCGTTGTCATGGAACCTGCAAGTTGACTTTGTCTGCAAGAAAGTAACTGCAAAGATAGCTCTTTTAAAAAGACTTAATTACTTTTTAACGGATCAAATGAGACATTTGTTTTATAAATCGTATATACTTCCTATGTTTGACTATTGTTGTAGTGTTTGGGGGAAAAGCAAGCAAACGCATACGAAACGAATAACCATGCTTCAAAAAAGAGCTGCTAAAATTATTCTCTTTAAGCCTATTAGAACGCCATCGCATGAATTATTTAAACAATTAGAATGGCTTCAATTTGAATACCGTTGCAAATTTCAAACGGCTGTTATGGTATATAAATCTATTAACAATCTTACACCGAGTTATATAAGAGACATTATAAAGTTATCAAACAATACAAGATATGGATTACGATCTTCTACGCGACAAGACATTGCCCACATTCGACATAAAACTCAATACAAGAAACACTCGTTTGCATGCTACAGCGGGACAGTTTGGAACTCTTTACCAGAACGAATACGTAAATCGAACACGGAAAATACATTTAAAGCCTGCTGCAAGAAGTTGTTTTTACATCATCAATTGCAAAAACCGTTGTAAGAATTGTACGCATAATTCCATGACTATTGTTTTTACATTATATATATCTCGATTAAGGTGTTAAATACATGTGTGACTGTCCTACTTACTCAGTTAATAAATTTTAATGATACGATTTGTTAACCTTTAGGTACAAATTGATGTATTGTTCGGCATTGATCTTATAATTAATGTATTATATTCATGTTTCTTTATGTTTTCGTATAACATTTTAATACGTACCCTTTTGAAATAACATAAATTTATGCTTACGTTTTCATTCTAAGCATTTATGTGTGTGTGCGTGTGTATGTTCTTTCAGAAGGCCACATTGTAAATAAGTCGTGTGTTATGTTTGTTTATAATATGATGCCTATGTCTTAATGTGTTACCTTCTTTAAATAAAGTTATTATTATTATTATTATTATTATTATTAGTTCACCTCATTTCTTTCATAGGTTAATATATTTTGTGTTTAAAAGATTTTAAAAATGTCCTATATCTATGTTACATTCCTGTCTTGTTACAGGAAATACAATGAAGCGTTGGAATATCATGCGCAGGCCCGAATCCTCGATCCTCAGAATCCTTCAACCTACTCAAGCATCGGTTATGTGTACGCATTACAAGGGGATAACTTCCAGGCTGTAGACTACTTTCATAAGGTACACAAGTGTTGAAACAGGAAAATGTACTTGTAAACATTTCTCCTAAGACTCTTTTGTACCAGTACTATTTAAAAGATTTTTTTCTCTTTTTTTCTAAGCACTGTATATGTCATGTGAATATTAAAAGAAGTTTTCTCTTTCTGCGAGCCACTGTCAATTTTTGTGAAAAGATATACATTTTTGAATTATTAATTGGGCTAGATTTCAGCCCATTTTCAGTCGAGGAAAAAACAATCCCTGGGTTATTTTATATTCCCTGTTTGTGTTTTATCTAGGCGCTGTCTATACGGCGTGACGATGCATTTTCCACCACTATGTTGTCCAACCTGGTCGAGTCACTCATGCAGGACCTATCTCCAGGGGAAGGTGAGAACACTGGTTTTGGTAGAATTCATGCAGTGTGGAATGGAATGGGGGCAAGGCCAATCAAGCCTCTCTGATATAGAAAATAGAGAAAAAATGTTTTTAAGTTAATTTCTTTAAAAATACACCAGCTTCTCCATACAAAAACAGTGAACGGTCCAATTGTTTTATTAAAAATATATGCTGTTAATCGGCACCAAATTGTTCAGAAAATATACACTGTATTGATTTGGTACATTCTTCACTATTTAAAGGCAGGGTATGGTGACAGTCTTCGGTTGTATGTCTTCGATGGTGATGTTTATATACATAAACTATCAAGTTGGGCCATAACCTTTCAGAAAATTTCAATAAAACTTGGTACACATGCTACCATACACAATACACACATCTATAACAAGCTCCATAAATATAGCTTCAATAATTGTCATGGTATGCCCCTTAACATGAACAGAAGGGCTACACCACTCTTGTTTGTGTACACATTAGGCAGGTTTAACATTTGGAATATTGTTATTTGAATGTAGAAAATCATAGGTATATTATTGTATGGCTAGGTTTAAATTCGTGACCTGATCGCTTGGACCAAAAATTTGAGGGATTATTCCTGGCATAATTTTATGAATCAGTTGTTACAAGCATGTAGAAAGCTTATAGAATAACTGTTGGGTCTGTTTCCTTGGTAGTGACCAATATTAGTGACACATTTATTAGGGGCCATGAGAATGTGTCTCTTGGTGATGCTCAAACCCCTAAACCTCTTGGATATGAGGTGGACACCTATACCTCTTGCACTACAAATAAATAGCATTCAATTGATTCTTTTTCAAGGTCTATATGGCTGATGTCAACAGTTTTATACTAAAATTAATTGGGCCATTTCATAACCAAGGTAGAATTAATGTCAGCTACTCAATTGACATGGTGTACATCCACCCTGATATAAATATTTATGGTTTAAACAATTGGTGACATTAATTAATCATCTGAGATTCTGGAAAAACAAAAGCATGTGAACTTATATTAATTAAGTTCTTTTGTTAAACAATGCTTGTAATTATTGGTCACATCTGTTTGTGTTTGTCTCATTGGTCATTTCAATGTATGCACGATTTTATTTTCTAATGATATATCACTTCTCTTTTCTTCCAGACCTTGAGGACAGTCCTGTGTTTTCGACGTTTAAGTATAGCCTTGATGGGGTGGGGCTGGACTCCTCCCAGGACAGTATCATCATGCCCCCGGTTATGAGACTCACCTCCCAGCTAGATGATTCATCCGTTAACGAGTCGTCCGAGCTCGAGAGCAGCAATCTCATGATTGAGGAGGTTGAAATGGGGGATTGTGATTGAAATGTGAAATAGTTTTTGTGGTGGATATTAGTGAATGAATTATTTAAATGATTAAAATAAGGGAAGTTTGTGACCCAGAACAGTTTTTAGATCACCTGCAGTCATCTGTATAAAACTATATCATTGGTTTGGTTCAAGTTGGCCAAAATGTTTTTTGATTGGTCTATATTTAATCAAATATTTCTGTTGACCAATCAATGAGCTCTTATTTATTATTATCATCGACAACAATTTGTTTGTCAACATTGTTGGAGTCACATTTCAGGCCTGATATTAAAGAAAACTTGTTAGAAATGTTTGTATTTATCACTATAACCCCTAAAGAAAATACGACAACTATTCATCATATTTGAGAAAAATGTTTTAGGTCAAAAGGTCAAATATTAAAAAAAACACTTTTTAGGCCACATATTGAATATTAAAGATATTCATATAGCAAGAATTCTAAGAATCTAAATCAAATATGAACATTCACTTGGTCGAATGTTTAAAAACATTTGTTAACCCTGGAGATCACTTCTACACACGGTGTATAAAACATTGTGTAAAATTTGGAATATTGTTGATCTGTTAGTCAAGAAGCTTTTAACTTGGTCAAATATTTAAAACGCCTACCTTGTTAACACTTTCAGCAACATTTGGTACCTTATCTTTATTAAATTGTGCTTTTTTAACAAACATCTAGGGTCGAAAGGAGAGGTACTGTAAAGCTTTACCCCGTAATGAATCCTCTAGGGAATGTTAAAATACGGTTTGTGTTTGGGCCCATGATAATGAACAGTCTGAAGTCTATGTCTGTCATCTGACGTACACAATCAGAACGTTTGTAAGTCACAAGTGCATTTTATGCTGAAAATGTGTACAATGTTTTTCCTGAAGCTTTTCACTAGATAATCTGTCATTTAGCTAGAAGTGATGAATTTAAACCAAAATTTCACTCTGAAGACGATCAAGATGCAAGATGCATTGTTTTTCAAACCAGGCAATCGTTCACATCATAATAATGTTTACCAGTTTAATAGCATAACACTCCTCCCTGACCTGCGAAAGCAGCCTCATGATGTCATTGTGTACCATGTACTTTATGATGGTATTGTTAACCATAATCAGAGCAAGTAATAGTTACTGCTCCTCAATCTCGCAGGTTTCCGTTAGTGAAGTATTTCAAAATTCAAGGGCACATAACTCTTACAACGATCAGTTTGTGACCAACGAGACATTTTTGTAGCAATATTTATCAAGTTTCAGAACAATCCCTCCTAAACATTGAAGGAGGTTTGCTCCTCAAAAGGTTTCCGAAAGTGTAATATTCAAAACACAAGGGCACGTAACTCTTAAGACGATAATGCTGATGCTAGCATGAAATTCTCCCAGCACTGGCACTAAGGCTAACTATAACTGTCTTAGACCGAAAAAAGTTAGCTCCACGAATACAGTGATGACGTGAACATTCAGTTTAAAGACCGTAACTGAAAAACACATTGGCCGAGTCTTACGCACTTGTGAAAGGCACTGTTACTCCACATACAGGTCCTTGCGAAACTGTCCAAAAAGACAACATTGAATAAACAAATTGAGTGTCGATTAGAGAAACACACAGGGCTGCTGCCCTGGGTTAACTCGAGGATCACCGCGAATTTAGCTCCCCTGTTGCTCGATCATCCCGCATTTAGCTCCCCTGTTGCTCGACCATCCCGCATTTAGCTCCCCTGTTGCTCGATCATCCCGCATTTAGCTCCCCTGTTGCTCGACCATCCCGCATTTAGCTCCCCTGTTGCTCGATCGCCTTGTATTTAGCTCCTCTGTTGCTGGACCATCCCGCATTTAGCCTCCCTGTTGCTCGATTACCCCGCATTTAGCTCCCCTGTTGCTGGATCATCCTGAAAGCTGATGTTTACTATTGTTTTACCTTAGGAGTCGGTAGGAGAGTATCAAACGTTTACTGTTAATCACTGGATTCTCTGGACAGCCAATCTTATTATTGTTTCCAGGGTTGGAATCATGGTCAAACTGTTGTCATCATGTAAGGAGCTATTTATCAAGAATTTGATATCTTTACATAACGCAGGTAATTCCATGTTGATTATTTAGACACTGCATATCATGGTGTTAACGGTTGAAGTGGTTACAGGGACTGTCCGTATACTATATTTATTTATTCCACATATTAACTATAACCCGTCTTCAATTTGGTTTTGCCTTAGGTAACCTTAGTTTCAAGAGGGTGATATTGTTTCGACAATGGTTATACATTAAACACCCTGTTACATTGATAAAAAAAGTTGCTTTGTCTTGTCTGTATTTTAATTGGGGTTAATACTGTAGCATAATTGTGTATATTTTTCCCTCAAGATTTGAATTAATTTATATATATATACCCCACTATTGACTTGGTTTGTGACGTTCTATGCGCGTGTAAGCGTAATTGTCATGTCTGCGTTAACTTCTTATATATCCATATATTTCATGATTCTGTACACTATTGCTACATTTGTTAATATGCCATAATATTTTAACAATATTTTTTATTATATTGTGTTTATTTATTTGTACAAATGTTAGTCTCTTTATTTAATCAGAAATGAAATATATATATATATATATATATATATATATATATATATATATATATATATATATATATATATATATATATATATATACACATCCATCCACATCCATCCATCCATCTATTCATTCATCCACATCCATCCATCCATCCATCCATCCATCATTCATCGTCATCCATCCATCCATCCATCCACATCCATCCATCCATCTATTCATTCATCCACATCCATCCATCCATCCATCCACATCCATCTATTCATTCATCCACATCCAGCCATCCACATCCATCCATCCATCTATTCATTCATCTTCTGGAAGGAACCTAACAATGAAGTGAAGATATGCAATTTTGAGTCTTCAGTTACATCTAGTTTAATGGTCGTCATTGCCGCAACTGGGTTGAACAGTCTTACATTACTGAACCGTGTTTGTAGAATACGTCATTTCCTTTTCAAGCCACCCCGTCGACGGTTAATTGTTAACATTAAATAAGAACGTAAAGCCACGAGACGAAATAATTGAAAGTGGATCCTAATAAGTATGTTCCAGACATGCTTACGTGGTGTGTCTTAAACAGTAAGGTTAATATCGCATGTTGTGTAATCATGACGTCTGGGACAAGCAAATGACGTTGATTTTCCTATTACCAATACAGACTTGATTAACAAAATCCCAATGCACAAAGACTTGAGCGTTCTGATTTGAAAACACTCAAAATGGTACAACATTGGTGGTGTGTAAGCTTATTTGTACTTTCACTCGAGCAAGGCCCATTCGGCGAGTGCTCCTAATAGGACCTATAAGAGTGTTTGTCATATTATGGTTTTTGGAGCATAGTGCAAAGATAGAATGTAACCCTGGTTAGAGCTACCCTGGTTCTTTAACGTACACCAGTGTATAGCACTGTCACATGGGACGCCCATTTAACGTCCCTAACGCAAGACGATTAGTCTTTTTAGTGGTGCGGCGGGAATCGAACCTGTAACCCCTGGATTGACAGTCAAGTGTGTTACCACTAGACAACGGATCTTCCACACAATTACCCAAGGGGCGCGGTGTAGTTAATTTTTTGAACCACGAGTCAAAGGTGGCTGCAATATATACACATGTTACATGTACTTATTTCACGATAAAAGTTCTGCATACTGCTTACAGAGTGGATATGAAAATCTATGCATAAAGCAAAACTAGTTAACACTCCAATATTTTCGGAGGTTGTTTCTTGACCAGCAATACGTTTTAACTGTTGTTTTTCCTTGTCGATCCATCCAAACAGGGCCAATCTAATCTGACTATGACCTAACCTAGTTTATAGGTCCGTGATTCCGAAGAGTTATACATTGTCACTACGACTAGAAACAGAATTCAACCAACTTCTCTTCATACCAACACTTGGGACAGATTCACAATAAACATGTATGTCACTATTATTCATTCAAACACTTCTAGAATCAGGGCCAGATTCACGATATATGTCACTACTCTTCATACAAACACTTCTAAAATCAGGGTCAGATTCACGATATATGTCACTTCTCTTCATACAAACACTTCTAGAATCAGGGCCTGGTTTACGATATATGTCACTACACTTCATACAAACACTTCTTAAATCAGGGCCAGATTCACGATATATGTCACTTCTCTTCATACAAACACTTCTAGAATCAGGGCCAGATTCACGATATATGTCACTGCTCTTCATACAGACACTTCGAGAATCAGGGCCAGATTCACGATATATGTCGCTACTATTCATACAAAATCTTCTATAATCAGGGCCAGATTCCCGATATATGTCACTTCTCTTCATACAAACACTTCTAGAATCAGGGCCAGATTCACGATATATGTCACTGCTCTTCATACAAACACTTCTAGAATCAGGGCCAGATTCACGATATATGTCACTACTCTTCATACAGACACTTCGAGAATCAGGGCCAGATTCACGATATATGTCGCTACTATTCATACAAAATCTTCTATAATCAGGGCCAGATTCACGATATATGTCACTTCTCTTCATACAAACACTTCTAGAATCAGGGCCAGATTCACGATATATGTCACTACTTTTCATATACTCTTCATTCAAACACTTCTAGAATCAGGGCCAGATTCACGATATATGTCACTACTCTTCATACAGACACTTCGAGAATCAGGGCCAGATTCACGATATATTTCCCTACTCTTCATACAGACACTTCTAGAATCAGGGCCAGATTCACGATATATGTCACTGCTCTTCATACAAACACTTCTAGAATCAGGGCCAAATTCACGATATATGTCGCTACTATTCATACAAACACTTCTATAATCAGGGCCAGATTCACGATATATATCACTGCTCTTCATACAAACACTTCTAGAATCAGGGCCAGATTCACGATATATGTCACTACTTTTCATATACTCTTCATACAAACACTTCTAGAATCAGGGCCAGATTCACGATATATGTCACTTCTCTTCATACAAACACTTCGAGAATCAGGGCCAGATTCACGATATATTTCCCAACTCTTCATACTGACACTTCTAGAATCAGGGCCAGATTCACGATATATGTCACTGCTCTTCATACAGACACTTCTAGAATCAGGGCCAGATTCACGATATATGTCACTACTCTTCATACAGACACTTCTAGAATCAGGGCCAGATTCACGATATATGTCACTACTCTTCATACAAACACTTCTAGAATCAGGGCCAGATTCACGATATATGTCACTGCTCTTCATACAGACACTTCTAGAATCAGGGCCAGATTCACGATATATGTCACTACTCTTCATACACACACTTTTACAATCAGGGCCAGATTCACGATATATGTCACTACTCTTTATACATAGCAAACCTAAAGTTAGGGCCAGATTCACGGTATATGTCTGTATATTCCACTACTCTTCATGCCAACATTGTTAACTTGTTAACTTTAACAAATTCTCAACAATCTGTCCTATGAAATGTTATATTGGTAAATCTTTAAAACAAATTGCCTTCGAGTGTGTTTGAAAATGATTAAACTTACCATTATAACTAACTGGCATTGATTATGTTTGAAAACACACCAACCTTACCATTAAAAATAACTGACATTGATCATGTTTGAAAACACACCAACCTTACCATTAAAAATAACAGACATTGATCATGTTTGAAAACACACCAACCTTACCATTAAAAATAACTAACATTGAATATGTTTGAAAACACACCAACCTTACCATTAAAAATAACTGACATTGATCATGTTTGAAAACACACCAACCTTACCATTAAAAATAACTGACATTGATTATGTTTGAAAACACACCAACCTTACCATTAAAACTAACTGACATTGATTATGTTTGAAAACACACCAACCTTACCATTAAAACTAACTGACATTGATCATGTTTGAAAACACACCAACCTTACTATAAAAACTAACTGACATTGATCATGTTTGAAAACACATCAACCGTTTCATTAAAACTAACTGGCATTTATGTTTGAAAACACACCAACCTTACCATTAAAACTTACTGACATTGAATATCTTTAAAAAAACATCACCTACCAGTGACAGACCTCGACTGTGTTTAAAAATCTACAATTTTTGCTAAACCAATAAAACATAATGAATGTTGTTTACGTAGTTCTTTATACTTTTGTTTTCCTTTTCTTGAACCCAGTATCCTAGATGTCTCCTGTAGACAAGATTTGCAGTAAATTAAGCGCAAAATATTGTTTATTATCTGGCCTGATTTGACAGAATCCGCTCAGCAAGAGTCTGAACAAATTATTAGCATTTTTGTGACCGATATTTGTTCTTGTCTGTTCAGCAGATCTGGAATAGACCCGCAGTACCGAACGTCGTTGCTTCTTTGGTCACGTCGAGTCCTCTACGCTGTTCAAAACTTCGCATATCTTTTAGGCGGACAATGCAATCAGATCGCGGCATCGCTCGATTCGCAAGGCCGGAAAGAAAAGTGGCGCGCTTGATTATATAGCGTGGAGCACGGGGAAACTAGCAATGAGCAGATTGATAGCACTGATTGTTTTAGTCGCTGTGATTAATCTCTGAAATTAGGACTTGGCTTTTCTTAAGTGGGAATAGTGCATTAATATAAAAGTTTCCAAAATCGACCATTCGTGGAGAATGTATTGGGATGTTCCTGTTTGGCCCGGAAATAGCGACCATGGTATGAAGACGTAATGACTGTCAACCGGTAAGAGTTTGTTAGTTTGCTATTTATATATACGGCGCTCCCTATCAAAAGGTGAATGTGGAAAAAAATTATAAGTACAATATAAACGGCATCACATTATGTAATTCGCCCTGCAGAGCATGAAGCAAAACAGTTTGGAAAATTAAAATAAGACTAACCCATGAAATGTTGTTTATTATTTGATATATATGGGGCGGACAGGAATTGACGTAAATGTATATGGCATACAATGTTTGCACGGGGGTTTGGGGTTATTCACCCAACACAATATTAACAATTTCTAGACCGAAATGTTGCATTTTGAGTACTTTTTATTATTTTTTCTTCGATATTTACATGAAAAGTACACGTGGGCGATTTTTGAGGGATTTGATAAGTACGAATTTTACAGCGTTAATACATATACGTATAGAGCATATAATCGTACCCTTTTTGCATGTTTTGTTGGTGGGAAAATGAAATATTCGGAGAAATCGAACCTATTGAAATAAGCTGAATATGTTGTATATGAGTAAAAAAGATACAATTATTTTGTTCCGAATATATTTGAAACATAATCATAATTATAAAGCTTTTTATGCACTCAAAACGCAAGCACAACGTACTATTCTAAGACAGTTAGAAAAAAACGAATATACGCATGTCGGAAAACAGCTCATTGAGCTCATGTTTCTTTTTAGCATACAGCCGACGTAAGATAAAAAATCTGGTAGCTTGTAATATATTATGTACAAATGTTCATACTTACAAGCGAGGTAAATATGATCATACAATAAATAAGCGTTCAATTCGTTTATGGAATTTGTGTGTGAGAGAAGAAGAACACTTTCTAATAAAACCTTGGCCCTGCTAAGTCGTAAACCTTAAACTGCGGAAGAGAGCTCGGGGACTCCTGTAACGTGGGGTCAGAATCTGTACGTAAAATGCTATTATACAGTATTTTTATTGAAACGCAGTGAACGCCTGAAAATTTACGATCTTAAACCTTGCGATCTTTAACCGAACTATCCCAAACCTTACAAGAATAAACCTTACTATCTTAAACCTTGCGACCTTAAACCTTACTATCTTAAAACTTGCGACCTTAAACCTTACTATCTTAAAACTTGCGACCTTAAACCATACTATCTTAAACCTTAATATCATAAACCTTGCGACCTTAAACCTTACTATCTTAAACCTTGCGACTATAACCTTACTATCTTAAACCTTACTATCATAAAACTTGCGACCTTAAACCTTACTATCTTAAACCTTACTATCATAAACCTTACGATCTTTAACCATACTATCTTAAACCTTACAAGCTTTAACCTTACTTTTTTGTTTGTTTGACTGTTAATGATAGGCAATATTGCCTTGAACCATCTACATATGTAGTTCCCAGACAAATTCGTTTCTCTACAACATATTATAACAGTTCTAATGTGATTTACCCAGCGTCGGCACAATTGTGGAACATCCGGATTAATTTTTGTACCAACTCATATTTGCATACGTGTTGTTTACTACAAAACAGAAGGTACATATATCATTTCCGCGTTTACAAACATTCATCTGAGTTGAGCTAAAGATTATGTTTTGTCTACTAGCTCAGACTCTGTTCAAATCAGCTGATCTACCTGATAAAATCAATAATGATTAACTATTGTTTTTTTTACGAAATTAAATGTTAAGCGAATTGGAAAACTACTGCCTTACCACTGGACAAAACGTAATTACGAAATATAAAAAAAAGTTTCAGTACCGTTAGTCTAAAATACTTCATCGCCATTCTATCAACTTCTGATCGAAACACTCTCGACGTTGGAGAAATGTGACATTACAACTATTTGTTAATATTGGAGACGAATTAAGTTGTCAATTGTCGATTCGGAGTTGTCAATATACTGGACAATGCTGTCAATATACAGGACGAAGTTGTCGAAGTTTACAGTTTACAGAACGAAGTTGCAAAGCTGTCAATATACAGGACGAAGTTATCGAAGCTCTTAATATACAGGACGAAGTTGTCGAAGCTCTCAATATACAGGACGAAGTTGTCGAAGTTTACAATATACAGGACGACGTTGTCAAAGCTGTCAATATACAGGACGAAGTTGTCGAAGCTCTCAATATACAGGTGGAAGTTGTCGAAGTTTACAATATACAGGACGACGTTGTCAAAGCTGTCAATATACAGGACGAAGTTGTCGAAGCTGTCAATATACAGGACGAAGTCGTCGAAGCTGTCAATATACGGGACGAAGTTATCGAAGTTTACAATATACAGGACGAAGTTGTCGAAGTTTACAATATACAGGACGAAGTTGTCGAAGCTGTCAATATACAGGACGAAGTTGTCGAAGTTTACAATATACAGGACGACGTTGTCTAAGCTGTCAATATACAGGACGAAGTTAAACAAAAAACAGGACGCAATTGTCGAAGTTTACAATATACAGGACGACGTTGTCAATATTAAGGTCAAAGTTTTCAATAAACAGGACGATATGGAAACATATTTTTATAATTTTGTTTCGATATATGGTAGAAGTATATGAGCGTGCAATAGAGATGAACAGATTACTCAGGGTAGAAAATACTTTTTAACTCCACTTGGGTCACGTCACCTAGCCGTCGTAACTTCTCCGCCATTTCTTTCCATATTTGTTCGGAAATATGCCTCCAAAGTAATAACCAGTTTTTATGGATTTCTGGTTTCACCTAGATAACGACTTCAACATTTAGATACACATCTTTCTTGTTAAACAATTCAGTTTTAACGGCATATGGATGCATGCTGATATGTTGTGAGGTGGGTTTTTGTACTGTACATGGCATGGTGTCCTCCGCATTACTTCCGAGGTATGTTTCGTGAAAACAACGATCGTGTCTCGACTGCGAAAGAGAATTTCAAATATCTCAAATCAATTAGTTCAAAGAAATTACCGGACGTTTATCTTGTGAAAAACTCCAGAAATGTACACCTTGTTAAATTACAATTTAAATACCTTCAATACGTTCATGTACCCTTCTTTTGATTGTGTGGCCATATGGAGGGGTGAAAGCTAGAAGGTTCTATCAGCGTGTTTTTTTAATGTTATATAGGACATCCTCGCTCAAACCCGTCGACATGTGCCTGTCAATACGAAGCCCTGGGAAACCCTGCTTAATTGTGTTTTTGTTCAGGCGAGCGTCATGATTTCATTTGTGAAGTGGAATCATTTCTACAATATGTTTCATGATTGAAGCAATCGCAGACATTCCTGTCACTCACAGTCCGTTTAAAACATAAGCATTACTCAATACAGACAAGAAAAGGCTTGAAATTCGGAAACTGTCTATAGTAAACTTAAATCACAAAAGAAACTTAAAGTGGCACTCGTATTTTAAATCAATACAAACACATGTGTTACAAACATGACTTTTGGGTGATAAAACTTAAAGCTGCACTTTCACAGATTGAAAGTTCATACAACTTTTTGAATTTTTGTCTTGGAACGAGTCAATTTTTGCGAAAATCCATGGAAACCAGTTATATAAGACTGCTGACAAAAGCTTAGATCGCAGATTTTTATATTCAAGTTCAAAAAATAATGTTCAATGCATTTTTCTTAAACCATTAGTAACGGTTTAAGCCATAAAACATTAATTTTCGAACGGAAATATGGAAATCTGCTATCTGATCTTTTGTCAGCAATCTTTTATCATGATTGTTTTGCAGATATTTACGCAAAATTTGCTCTTTCCAAGACAATAAATAAAAAAGTTTTTAACAATGTAAGTCTGTGAGAGTGCAGCTTTAAACTCCTTACTAAATATTGCATTTACGAAAAAAAAGATCACTGATAACAAGATGGTATGCGTGTATTAATAGCCGTAAACGCATAAATATTAAATGACGGGTGTCTGCACCTTTCTTTCAAATTAAACACGGCATCATCCATTCGCACCATTTTTTTTTCTATTTAAATCATCATTTTCGGTAATTTAAAACAATGCCATCTGTCATACAATTGTACTTATTGTGGTACTGCTTATTTGGGATTAAGAGTGCATCTTTAAAACAGTCTAAGTAGTTCCAATTTTAGACCCATTCAGAAGTTGGTGTATGTTTGCCCTGCATACGTAACTACTCCATTTCGCTGGCATTCATATTGATATGTGTCTATATTTCATAAATGCTCACATTATACATTCGTTTTTCACGACTTCGAGACTATGATGCATTTTTAATATTGCCAACGATCGTTTTGAATGATATTGTCATAAAGGGACTATTTACCATTGCTCGTTTGGTGGCACTGTGAAAAAATCGTTACAATTTCAAGGCATGTCAGTCGCACTAATGAGTTTAATTATAGACGTAGAATATAAACCGGGCGCGGAGAAATCTTTTCTCTCATAAGTGTCCATGTAACTTGTGAAGCGTAATGGTTCAATTTTCTTGTTAGAAATAAAACATTCAATGATGTCACGAATAGGCATTAAATAATGTGTAGTACACATATATTTCCATCCGGTTAAGTATAGAAAAACGTTTCCATAAAACATCTACAATATCATGCAAAACATGATCTTTATACATGGTTTGGCTTTGTCTATTTCGTGCCGTTTTCAGGGTTTGTAAAGTTCATAAGTCTCCATCGCTTTGTAGTGTTTACAAGTACACTACTAATGTATGCAATGTTCATAGGTATATTTCTACTATTTGCAATGTTCATAGGTATATTTCTACTATTTGCAATGTTCATAGGTATATTTCTACTATTTGCAATGTTCATAGGTATATTTCTACTATTTGCAATGTTCATGGGTATATTTCTAATATTTGCAATGTTCATGGGTATATTTCTAATATTTGAAATGTTCATGGGTATGCTACTACTAATGACTACAGTGTTCATAGGTATACCCCTTCTTTTGTTTGTAATGGTTATGTGTATGTTTCTACTATTTGCAATGTTCATGGCTATGCTACTACTACTATTTGCAATGTTCATGGGTATGCTGCTACTACTATTTGCAATGTTCATGCGTATGCTACTACTAATGATTACAGTGTTCATAGGTATACCCCTTCTTCTGTTTGTAATGGTTATGTGTATGTTTCTACTATTTGCAATGTTCATGGCTATGCTACTACTACTATTTGCAATGTTCATGGGTATGCTGCTACTACTATTTGCAATGTTCATGGATATGCTGCTGCTGCTACTACTATTTGCAATGTTCATGGGTATGCTGCTTCTACTGTATGCAATGGTCTGGGTATGCTACTACTGTTTGCAATGTTCATGGGCATGATACTACTGTTTGCAATATTCATGGGTATGCTACTACTAATGTTTACAGTGCTCATGGGTATACTCCTTCTTTTGTTTGCAACTTTCATGGGTATGCTTCTACTACTGTTTGCAACTTTCATGGGTATGCTTCTACTACTGTTTGCAACTTTCATGGGTATGCTTCTACAACTGTTTGCAACTTTCATTGGTATGATTCTACTACTGTTTGCAACTTTCATGGGTATGCTTCTACTACTGTTTGCAACCTTCATGGGTATGTTTCTACTACTGTTTGCAATTTTCATGGGTATGCTTCTACTACTGTTTTCAACTTCGAAGGGTATGCTTCTACTACTGTTTGCAACGTTCATGGGTATGCTTCTACTACTGTTTGGAACTTACTACTGTTTACAACTTTCACGGGTATGTTTCTACTACTGTTTACAACTTTCATGGGTATGCTTCTACTACTGTTTTCAACTTCGAAGGATATGCTTCTACTACTGTTTGCAACGTTCATGGGTATGCTTCTACTACTGTTTGCAACTTTCATGGGTATGCTTCTACTACTGTTTACAACTTTCACTGGTATGCCTCACCGTCTGTTCGCAACGTTCATGGGTACACTGCAATTGTTTGACAAAAAAAAAAAGAAAAAAAGTTACCGTTTATCATCGATACTGTAGTAAATCAAGAAATTTCGAAGTAGAAAATTGTACAGAAACTTAATAAGAATAGACTTTAGCGAAATACCAAAAATGCTTAACAGGTGACAGTGTACGTACGACTGTTATGATCAAGATCGAATGATGAAACAATATCATTATGAATGGCTTGGGTTCGCTCAGACGGTAGTTTCTCAGCATTCATATATACTGGTTAATATGGCAGCCTACTTCATCAAAAAATATATCCAAAATTATTGCAGAATCCGAAGAATCAGATATTTGGGCACAATTGGTCTACTTTTGTTGTGAAATCAATGCGTAATTCCCCCCAAATACTACCAGATAACGACCTACTATGGGTAAATAACATGTAATTTTCCAAAATGAAATTAATTACACAGGCTGTGTTTCGCCAAGGAGGAATAGAGGCACGTGGAGTTTGGGGAAATCCCACGACAAGTTCTTAGCGAAAGATAAAGCTTTATTATATTCTGTTTGAATTTTACTTCAAGTCACGTAAACATACTCGGCCCTAAGAGAGTTTCTATCAAAGACAATAAAACATACTTGACACAGAGACAGCTTCACTCGAAGACTATATAGACTAACGGGACTTAATGGCAGCTTCTATCGAAGACTAAAGACTAATAGGACTTAATGACAGCTTCTATCGAAGACTATAGACTAATAGGACTTAATGACAGCTTCACTCGAAGACTATAGACTAATAGGACTTAATGACAGCTTCACTCGAAGACTATATAGACTAACGGGACTTAATGACAGCTTCACTCGAAGACTATAGACTAATAGGACTTAATGGCAGCTTCTATCGAAGACTATAGACTAATATGACTTAATGACAGCTTCTATCGAAGACTATAGACTAACGGGACTTAATGACAGCTTCACTCGAAGACTATATAGACTAACGGGACTGAATGACAGCTTCACTCGAAGACTATAGACTAATAGGACTTAATGACAGCTTCACTCGAAGACTATATAGACTAACGGGACTTAATGGCAGCTTCTATCGAAGACTATAGACTAATAGGACTTAATGACAGCTTCTATCGAAGACTATAGACTAATATGACTTAATGACAGCTTCTATCGAAGACTATAGACTAATAGGACTTAATGACAGCTTCTATCGAAGACTATAGACTAATAGGACTTAATGACAGCTTCTATCGAAGACTATAGACTAATATGACTTAATGACAGCTTCTATCGAAGACTATAGACTAATAGGACTTAATGACAGCTTTTATCGAAGACTATATAGACTAACGTGACTTAATGACAGCTTCACTCGAAGACTATAGACTAATAGGACTTAATGGCAGCTTCTATCGAAGACTATAGCCTAATAGGACTTAATGGCAGCTTCACTCGAAGACTATATAGACTAACGGGACTTAATGACAGCTTCACTCGACGACTATAGACTAATAGGACTTAATGACAGCTTCTATCGAAGACTATAGACTAATAGGACTTAATGGCAGCTTCACTCGAAGACTATAGACTAACGGGACTTAATGACAGCTTCACTCGAAGACTAGAGACAAATAGGACTTAATGACAGCTTCACTCGAATACTATATAGACTAACGGGACTTAATGACAGCTTCCCTCGAAGACTATAGACTAACGGGACTTAATGACAGCTTCACTCGAAGACTATATAGACAAACGGGACTTAATGACAGCTTCACTCGAAGACTATAGACTAATAGGACTTAATGACAGCTTCACTCGAAGACTATATAGACTAACGGGACTTAATGGCAGCTTCTATCGAAGACTAGAGACTAATAGGACTTAATGACAGCTTCTATCGAAGACAATAGACTAATATGACTTAATGGCAGCTTCACTCGAAGACTATAGACTAATAGGACTTAATGAAAGCTTCACTCGAAGACTATATAGACTAACGGGACTTAATGGCAGCTTCTATCGAAGACTATAGACTAATAGGACTTAATGACAGCTTCTATCGAAGACTATAGACTAATATGACTTAATGACAGCTTCTATCGAAGACTATAGACTAATAGGACTTAATGACAGCTTCACTCGAAGACTATATAGACTAACGGGACTTAATGACAGCTTCACTCGAAGACTATAGACTAATAGGACTTAATGACAGCTTCACTCGAAGACTATATAGACTAATAGGACTTAATGACAGCTTCACTCGAAGACTATAGACTAATAGGACTTAATGGCAGCTTCTATTGAAGACAATAGACTAATAGGACTTAATGACAGCTTCACTCGAAGACTATATAGACTAATGGGACTTAATGACAGCTTCACTCGAAGACTATAGACTAACGGGACTTAATGACAGCTTCTATCGAAGACTATAGACTAACGGGACTTAATGACAGCTTCTATCGAAGACTATATAGACTAACGTGACTTAATGACAGCTTCACTCGAAGACTATAGACTAATAGGACTTAATGGCAGCTTCTATCGAAGACTATAGACTAATAGGACTTAATGGCAGCTTCACTCGAAGACTATATAGACTAACGGGACTTAATGACAGCTTCTATCGAAGACTATAGACTAATAGGACTTAATGACAGCTTCACTCGCAGACTATATAGACTAACGGGACTTAATGGCAGCTTCTATCGAAGACTATAGACTAATAGGACTTAATGACAGCTTCTATCGAAGACTATAGACTAATATGACTTAATGACAGCTTCTATCGAAGACTATAGACTAATAGGACTTAATGACAGCTTCACTCGAATACTA
This sequence comes from Mya arenaria, assembly GCF_026914265.1. NCBI lineage: Eukaryota > Metazoa > Mollusca > Bivalvia > Myida > Myidae > Mya > Mya arenaria. The sequence continues at coordinate 8,067,612 of NC_069136.1, read as the reverse complement.
TATAGACTAACGGGACTTAATGACAGCTTCACTCGAAGACTATAGACTAATAGGACTTAATGGAAGCTTCTATTGAAGACTATAGACTAATAGGACTTAATGACAGCTTCACTCGAAGACTATATAGACTAACGGGACTTAATGACAGCTTCACTCGAATACTATGGACTAACGGGACTTAACGACAGCTTCACTCGACGACTATAGACTAATAGGACTTAATGACAGCTTCACTCGAAGACTATATAGACTAACGGGACTTAATGACAGCTTCACTCGAAGACTATAGACTAATAGGACTTAATGGCAGCTTCTATCGAAGACTATATACTAATAGGACTTAATGACAGCTTCACTCGAAGACTATAGACTAATAGGACTTAATGACAGCTTCTATCGAAGACAATAGACTAATAGGACTTAATGACAGCTTCACTCGAAGACTATAGACTAATATGACTTAATGACAGCTTCTATCGAAGACTATAGACTAACGGGACTTAATGACAGCTTCTATCGAAGACTATATAGACTAACGTGACTTAATGACAGCTTCACTCGAAGACTATAGACTAATAGGACTTAATGGCAGCTTCTATCGAAGACTATAGACTAATAGGACTTAATGGCAGCTTCACTCGAAGACTATATAGACTAACGGGACTTAATGACAGCTTCTATCGAAGACTATAGACTAATAGGACTTAATGACAGCTTCACTCGCAGACTATATAGACTAACGGGACTTAATGGCAGCTTCTATCGAAGACTATAGACTAATAGGACTTAATGACAGCTTCTATCGAAGACTATAGACTAATATGACTTAATGACAGCTTCTATCGAAGACTATAGACTAATAGGACTTAATGACAGCTTCACTCGAATACTATATAGACTAACGGGACTTAATGACAGCTTCACTCGAAGACTATAGACTAATAGGACTTAATGGAAGCTTCTATTGAAGACTATAGACTAATAGGACTTAATGACAGCTTCACTCGAAGACTATATAGACTAACGGGACTTAATGACAGCTTCACTCGAATACTATGGACTAACGGGACTTAACGACAGCTTCACTCGACGACTATAGACTAATAGGACTTAATGACAGCTTCTATCGAAGACTATAGACTAATAGGACTTAATGGCAGCTTCACTCGAAGACTATAGACTAACGGGACTTAATGACAGCTTCACTCGAAGACTAGAGACTAATAGGACTTAATGACAGCTTCACTCGAATACTATATAGACTAACGGGACTTAATGACAGCTTCTATCGAAGACTATAGACTAACGGGACTTAATGACAGCTTCACTCGAAGACTATATAGACTAACGGGACTTAATGACAGCTTCACTCGAAGACTATAGACTAATAGGACTTAATGACAGCTTCACTCGAAGACTATATAGACTAACGGGACTTAATGGCAGCTTCTATCGAAGACTATAGACTAATAGGACTTAATGACAGCTTCTATCGAAGACTATAGACTAATATGACTTAATGGCAGCTTCTATCGAAGACTATAGACTAATAGGACTTAATGACAGCTTCTATCGAAGACTATAGACTAATAGGACTTAATGGCAGCTTCACTCGAAGACTATATAGACTAACGGGACTTAATGACAGCTTCACTCGAAGACTATAGACTAACGAAACTTAATGACAGCTTCACTCGAAGACTATAGACTAATAGGACTTAATGACAGCTCCACTCGAATACTATATAGACTAACGGGACTTAATGACAGCTTCACTCGAAGACTATAGACTAACAGGACTTAATGACAGCTTCACTCGAAGACTATAGACTAATATGACTTAATGACAGCTTCACTCGAAGACTATATAGACTAACGGGACTTAATGGCAGCTTCTATCGAAGACTATAGACTAATAGGACTTAATGACAGCTTCTATCGAAGACTATAGACTAATATGACTTAATGACAGCTTCTATCGAAGACTATAGACTAATAGGACTTAATGACAGCTTCACTCGAAGACTATATAGACTAACGGTACTTAATGACAGCTTCACTCGAAGACTAGAGACAAATAGGACTTAATGACAGCTTCACTCGAATACTATATAGACTAACGGGACTTAATGACAGCTTCTATCGAAGACTATAGACTAACGGGACTTAATGACAGCTTCACTCGAAGACTATAGACTAATAGGACTTAATGGCAGCTTCTTTTGAAGACTATAGACTAATAGGACTTAATGACAGCTTCACTCGAAGACTATATAGACTAACGGGACTTAATGACAGCTTCACTCGAAGACTATAGACTAACGGGACTTAACGACAGCTTCACTCGAAAACTATAGACTAATATGACTTAATGACAGCTTCACTCGAAGACTATATAGACTAACGGGATTTAATGACAGCTTCACTCGAAGACTATAGACTAATAGGACTTAATGGCAGCTTCTATCGAAGACTATATACTAATAGGACTTAATGACAGCTTCACTCGAAGACTATAGACTAATAGGACTTAATGGCAGCTTCTATCGAAGACAATAGACAAATAGGACTTAATGAAAGCTTCACTCGAAGACTATAGACTAATAGGACTTAATGGCAGCTTCTATCGAAGACTATAGACTAATAGGACTTAATGACAGCTTCACTCGAAGACTATATAGACTAACGGGACTTAATGACAGCTTCACTCGAAGACTATAGACTAATAGGACTTAATGACAGCTTCTATCGAAGACTATAGACTAATAGGACTTAATGACAGCTTCTATCGAAGACTATAGACTAATAGGACTTAATGACAGCTTCACTCGAAGACTATATACAACTAACGGGACTTAATGACAGCTTCACTCGAAGACTATAGACTAATAGGACTTAATGACAGCTTCACTCGAAGACTATATAGACTAACGGGACTTAATGGCAGCTTCTATCGAAGACTATAGACTAAAAGGACTTAATGACAGCTTCTATCGAAGACTATAGACTAACGGGACTTAATGGCAGCTTCTATCGAAGACTATAGACTAAAAGGACTTAATGACAGCTTCTATCGAAGACTATAGACTAATATGACTTAATGACAGCTTCTATCGAAGACTATAGACTAATAGGACTTAATGACAGCTTCACTCGAAGACTATATAGACTAACGGGACTTAATGACAGCTTCACTCGAAGACTATAGACTAAAAGGACTTGACTTAATGACAGCTTCTATCGAAGACTATAGACTAATAGGACTTAATGACAGCTTCACTCGAAGACTATATAGACTAACGGGACTTAATGACAGCTTCACTCGAAGACTATAGACTAAAAGGACTTAATGGCAGCTTCTATTGAAGACTATAGACTAATAGGACTTAATGACAGCTTCACTCGAAGACTATATAGACTAACGGGACTTAATGACAGCTTCACTCGAAGACTATAGACTAACGGGACTTAACGACAGCTTCACTCGAAGACTATAGACTAATTGGACTTAATGACAGCTTCACTCGAAGACTATATTGACTAACGGGACTTAATGACAGCTTCACTCGAAGACTATAGACTAATAGGACTTAATGGCAGCTTCTATCGAAGACTATATACTAATAGGACTTAATGACAGCTTCACTCGAAGACTATAGACTAATAGGACTTAATGACAGCTTCTATCGAAGACAATAGACTAATAGGACTTAATGACAGCTTCACTCGAAGACTATAGACTAATATGACTTAATGACAGCTTCTATCGAAGACTATAGACTAATAGGACTTAATGACAGCTTCTATCGAAGACTATAAAGACTAACGGGACTTAATGACAGCTTCTATCGAAGACTATAGACTAATAGGACTTAATGACAGCTTCTATCGAAGACTATAGACTAATAGGACTTAATGGCAGCTTCACTCGAATACTATATAGACTAACGGGACTTAATGACAGCTTCACTCGAAGACTATAGACTAATAGGACTTAATGGAAGCTTCTATTGAAGATTATAGACTAATAGGACTTAATGACAGCTTCACTCGAAGACTATATAGACTAACGGGACTTAATGACAGATTCACTCGAAGACTATAGACTAACGGGACTTAACGACAGCTTCACTCGAAGACTATAGACTAATAGGACTTAATGACAGCTTCACTCGAAGACTATATAGACTAACGGGACTTATTGACAGCTTCACTCGAAGACTATAGACTAATAGGACTTAATGGCAGCTTCTATCAAAGACTATATACTAATAGGACTTAATGACAGCTTCACTCGAAGACTATAGACTAATAGGACTTAATGGCAGCTTCTATCGAAGACAATAGACTAATAGGACTTAATGACAGCTTCACTCGAAGACTATAGACTAATAGGACTTAATGGCAGCTTCACTCGAAGACTATATAGACTAACGGGACTTAATGACAGCTTCACTCGAAGACTATAGACTAATAGGACTTAATGACAGCTTCACTCGAAGACTATAGACTAATAGGACTTAATGGCAGCTTCACTCGAAGACTATAGACTAATAGGACTTAATGGCAGCTTCTATCGAAGACTATAGACTAATAGGACTTAATGGCAGCTTCTATCGAAGACTATAGACTAATAGGACTTAATGACAGCTTCTATCGAAGACTATAGACTAATAGGACTTAATGACAGCTTCACTCGAATACTATATAGACTAACGGGACTTAATGACAGCTTCCCTCGAAGACTATAGACTAACGGGACTTAATGACAGCTTCACTCGAAGACTATAGACTAATAGGACTTAATGACAGCTTCTATCGAAGACTATATAGACTAACGGGACTTAATGGCATCTTCTATCGAAGACTATAGACTAATAGGACTTAATGACAGCTTCTATCGAAGACTATAGACTAATATGACTTAATGACAGCTTCTATCGAAGACTATAGACTAATAGGACTCAATGACAGCTTCACTCGAAGACTATATAGACTAACGGGACGTAATGACAGTTTCACTCGAAGACTATAGATAAACAGGACTAAAGGACAGTTTCAATCGAAGACTATAGACTAGCAGGACTAAAGGACAGTTTCTCTCGAAGACTATCGACTAACGGGACTTAAGGACAGTTACACTCGAAGACTTCAGACTTACGGGACTTAATGACAGTTTCACTCGAAGACTCTCGACTTCCGGAACGTAATGACAGTTTCACTCGAAGACTTTAGACTAACAGGACTAAAGAACAGTTTCACTCGAAGACTATAGACTAACAGGACTAAAGGACAGTTTCACTCGAAGACTATATAGACTTACAGGACTCAAGGACAGTTTCACTCGAAGACTATATAGACGTACAGGACTAAAGGACAGTTTCAATCGAAGACTATATAGACTGACAGGACTAAAGGACAGTTTCACTCGAAGACTATATAGACTAACATGACTAAAGGACAGTTTCACTCGAAGACTATAGACTAATAGGACTTAATGGCAGCTTCTATCGAAGACAATAGACTAATAGGACTTAATGACAGCTTCACTCGAAGACTATAGACTAATAGGACTTAATGGCAGCTTCTATCGAAGACTATAGACTAACGGGACTTAATGACAGCTTCACTCGAAGACTATAGACTAATAGGACTTAATGGCAGCTTCTATCGAAGACTATAGACTAATAGGACTTAAGGACAGTTTCACTCGAAGACTATAGACTAACGGGAAGTAAGGACATTTTCACTGGAAGACTATAGTCTTCCGGGACTTAAGGACAGTTTCACTCGAAGACTATAGACTTCCGGGACTGAAGGACAGTTTCACTCGAAGACTATAGACTAACGGGACTGAAGGACCGTTTCACTCGAAGGCTATAGAATAACGGGAATTAAGGACAGTTTCACTCGAAGGCTATATAATAACGAAACTTAAGGACAGTTTCACTCGAAGGCTATAGAATAACGAGACTTAAGGACAGTTTCACTCGAAGACTATCGACTAGCGGGCCATAGTAACAGTTTAACTCGAAGACTATCGACTAACGGGCCATAGTAACAGTTTAACTCGAAGACTATCGACTAACGGGAGATAGTGACAGTGTCACTCGAAGACTATAGACTAACGGGCCATAGTAACAGTTTCACTCGAAGACTATCGACTAACGGGCCATAGTAACAGTTTCACTCGAAGACTATCGACTAACGGGCCATAGTAACAGTTTCACTCGAAGACTATCGACTAACGGGCCATAGTGACAGTTTCACTCGAAGACTATCGACTAACGGGAGATAGTAACAGTTTAACTCGAAGACTATCGACTAACGGGCCATAGTAACAGTTTAACTCGAAGACTATCGACTAACGGGCCATAGTAACAGTTTAACTCGAAGACTATAGACTAACGGGAGATAGTGACAGTTTCACTCGAAGACTATAGACTAACGGGACTTGAGGACAGTTCCTCTCGAAGACTATAGACTTACGGGACATAGTGACAGTTTCCATCGAAGACTATAGACTAACGGGACTTAATGACAGTTTCTCTCGAAGAGTATCGTCTTCCGAGACTTAAGGACAGTTTCAATCGAAGACTTTCGGGACGCTTAAACATACTCGGCTCCTGAGAGTATCGCTCCAAGACACTCAAACACACACGGCTCTTAAGAGTTTCACTCCAAGACATCTTGAGAGTTTCACTCAAAGACATCTCGAGAGTTTCACTCCATGACACCCCAAAACACATGGCTCTTGAGAGTTTCACTTCAAGACACTCAAACACACACGGCTCTCGAGAGTTTCACTCCAAGACACTTAAACACACTCGGCTCTTGAGAGTTTTACTCCAAGACACTCAAACACACACGGCATTTAAGAGTTTCACTCCAAGACACTCAAAGACATTCAACCACACACGGCTCTTAAGAGTTTCACTCCAAGACACTCAAAGACACTCAAACACACACGGCTCTTGAGAGTTTCACTCCAAGACACTCAAACACACACGGTTCTTGAGAGTTTCACTCCAAGACACACAAACACACACGGCTCTTGAGAGTTTCACTCCAAGACACTCAAACACACACGGCTCTTGAGAGTTTCACTCAAAGACATCTTGAGAGTTTCACTCCAAGACTCTCAAACACACACGGCTCTTGAGAGTTTCACTCCAAGCCACTCACACGCTAGGCTCTTGAGAGTTTCACTCAAAGACATCTTGAGAGTTTCACTCCAATGCATCTTGTGAGTTTCAATCCAAGACACTCAAACACACACGGCTCTTGAGAGTTTCACTCCAAGACACTCAAAGACTCTCAAACACACTCGGCTCTTGAGAGTTTCACTCCAAGACACTCAAACACACTCGGCTCTTGAGAGTTTCAATCAGAGACACTCAAACACACTCGGCTCTTGAGAGTTTCACTCCAAGACATTCAAACACATTCGGCTCATGAAAGTTTCACTCCAAGACACCCAAAGACACTCAAACACACTCGGCTCATGATAGTTTCACTACGAGACACTCAAACACACTCGCCTCTTGAGAGTTTCACTCCAAGACACTCAAACGCACTCGGCTCTTGAGAGTTTCACTCCGAGACACTCAAACACACTCGGCTCTTGAGAGTTTCACTCCAAGCCACTCACACGCTAGGCTCTTGAGAGTTTCACTCAAAGACATCTTGAGGGTTTCACTCCAATGCATCTTGTGAGTTTCACTCCAAGACACTCAAGCACACACGGCTCTTGAGAGTTTCACTCCAAGACACTCAAAGACTCTCAAACACACTCGGCTCTTGAGAGTTTCACTCCAAGACACTCAAACACACTCGGCTCTTGAGAGTTTCAATCAGAGACACTCAAACACACTCGGCTCTTGAGAGTTTCACTCCAAGACATTCAAACACATTCGGCTCATGAAAGTTTCACTCCAAGACACTCAAAGATACTCAAACACACTCGCCTCATGAGAGTTTCACTACGAGACACTCAAACACACTCGCCTCTTGAGAGTTTCACTCCAAGACACTCAAACACACTCGGTTCTTGAGAGTTCCACTCCAAGACACTCAAACACACTCGGCTCTTGAGAGTTTCACTCCGAGACACTCAAACACACACGGCTTTTGAGAGATTCACTTCGAGACACTCAAACACACTCGGCTCATGAGGGTTTCACTCCGAGACACTCAAACACACACGGCTCTTGAGAGTTTCACTTCGAGACACTCAAACACACGGCTCATGAGAGTTTCACTTCGAGACACTCAAACACACGGCTCATGAGAGTTTCAATCCGAGACACTCAAACACACACGGCTCTTTGAGAGTTTCACTCCGAGACATTCAAACACACACGGCTCTTGAGAGTTTCACTCCAAGACATCATGTGAGTTTCACTCCAAGACTCTCAAACACACACGGCCCTTGAGAGTTTCACTCCAAGCCACTCAAACACACTAGGCTCTTGAGAGTTTCACTCAAAGACATCTTGAGAGTTTCACTCCAATACATCTTGTGAGTTTCACTCCAAGACACTCAAACAAACACGCCTCTTGAGAGTTTCACTCCAAGACATCATGTGAGTTTCACTCCAAGACTCTCAAACACACACGGCCCTTGAGAGTTTCACTCCAAGCCACTCAAACACACTAGGCTCTTGAGAGTTTCACTCAAAGACATCTTGAGAGTTTCACTCCAATACATCTTGTGAGTTTCACTCCAAGACACTCAAACAAACACGCCTCTTGAGAGTTTCACTCCAAGACACTTAAAGACTCTCAAACACACTCGGCTCTTGAGAGTTTCACTCAAAGACACTCAAACACACTCAAACACACTCGGCTCTTGAGAGTTTCACTCAGAGACACTCAAACACACTCGGCTCTTGAGAGTTTCACTCCAAGACACTCAAACACATTCGGCTCTTGAGAGTTTCACTCCGAGACACTCAAACACACTCGGCTCTTGAGAGTTTCACTCCGAGACACTCAAACACACTCAAACACACTCGGCTCTTGAGAGTTTCACTCCGAGACACGCAAACACACACGACTCTTGAGAGTTTCAATTCGAGACACTCAAACACACACGGCTCTTGAGAATTTCACTTCGAGACACTCAAACACACGGCTCATGAGAGTTTCACTCCGAGACACTCAAACACACACGGCTCTTTGAGAGTTTCACTCCGAGACACTCAAACACACACGGCTCATGGGAGTTTCACTCCGAGACACTCAAACACACACGGCTCTTTGAGATTTTCACTCCGAGACACTCAAACACACACGGCTCATGGGAGTTTCACTCCGAGACACTCAAACACACACGGCTCATGAGAGTTTCATTCCGAGACACTTAAACACACTCGGCTCTTGAGAGTTTCACTCGGAGACACTCAAACACACTCGGCTCTTGAGAGTTTCACTCCAAGCCACTCACACGCTAGGCTCTTGAGAGTTTCACTCAAAGACATCTTGAGGGTTTCACTCCAATGCATCTTGTGAGTTTCACTCCAAGACACTCAAACACACACGGCTCTTGTGAGTTTCACTCCAAGACACTCAAAGACTCTCAAACACACTCGGCTCTTGAGAGTTTCACTCCAAGACACTCAAACACACTCGGCTCTTGAGAGTTTCAATCAGAGACACTCAAACACACTCGGCTCTTGAGAGTTTCACTCCAAGACATTCAAACACATTCGGCTCATGAAAGTTTCACTCCAAGACACTCAAAGATACTCAAACACACTCGCCTCATGAGAGTTTCACTACGAGACACTCAAACACACTCGCCTCTTGGGAGTTTCACTCCGAGACACTCAAACACACACGACTCTTGAGAGTTTCAATCCGAGACACGCAAACACACACGACTCTTGAGAGTTTCAATCCGAGACACTCAAACACACACGGCTCTTGAGAATTTCACTTCGAGACACTCAAACACACGGCTCTTGAGAATTTCACTTCGAGACACTCAAACACGCGGCTAATGAGAGTTTCACTCCGAGACACTCAAACACACACGGCTCTTGAGAATTTCACTTCGAGACACTCAAACACACGGCTCTTGAGAATTTCACTTCGAGACACTCAAACACACGGCTAATGAGAGTTTCACTTCGAGACACTCAAACACACACGGCTCTTGAGAATTTCACTTCGAGACACTCAAACACACGGCTAATGAGAGTTTCACTCCGAGACACTCAAACACACACGACTCTTGAGAGTTTCAATCCGAGACACGCAAACACACACGACTCTTGAGAGTTTCAATCCGAGACACGCAAACACACACGACTCTTGAGAGTTTCAATCCGAGACACTCAAACACACACGGCTCTTGAGAATTTCACTTCGAGACACTCAAACACACGGCTCTTGAGAATTTCACTTCGAGACACTCAAACACACGGCTAATGAGAGTTTCACTCCGAGACACTCAAACACACACGACTCTTGAGAGTTTCAATCCGAGACACGCAAACACACACGACTCTTTGAGAGTTTCACTCCGAGACACTCAAACACACACGACTCTTTGAGAGTTTCACTCCGAGACACTCAAACACACACGGCTCATGGGAGTTTCACTCCGAGATACTCAAGCACAGACGGCTCATGAGAGTTTCACTCCGAGACACTTAAACACACTCGGCTCTTGAGAGTTTCACTCCAAGACACTCAAACACACTCGGCTCTTGAGAGTTCCACTTCAAGTTAAGTAATCTTCATGTTCAGCTTAAACAGTCATCTTTATTTTTCAGTGTTCCTCTTCTTTCTTACATGATTTTTAAATGTGTCATTAACGATGAACAAAAAGTTTCTGTTTGATTGATGGCGATTGTTCTAGCCTTGCCGAGATAAGAAGATGCTCCTACCATTCTGTTTTCATGATTTATCACGTGACAATCTGCCTAGAACGACCCCATGTAGCATTGACTGCCAAATGTCAGTGTACAATTCATGACTTGTATAAAGAATTTGTCCGTATTTAAACAGTTTGGTCAAATATTGTCAAACACTGAAATAATTTACCTTTTAACACCAGAACGTACAGGGGTGTGTTTTATATCACGTTTTCTATTTGGATAAACGAAGGAGAACAAAAGAATGCTGATACATATGTATATAATAAAGCAGTTTTGAAACATTATCGTTATCAATTGTGGTCAAGACAAGAGACCCCAACAATGAAAATATTGTTGGATTATCTTGAATCGGTTACTGAGGAAACTAGCTGAGCTTGTTATTGCTGAGCAATATCATTATCTTTATTACATTGGTTGAGCTTATCATATCATTTATTTCCGACAATCGTTGCTTGCATATCGATAAAATATTAGTCGTTTGCATAATCATATCAACTGTACTTTTCCACCGATATCAGCAAAATTTTGTCCTTGACCTATTAAAAGGAGAAAAAAACAACAAATAAACCAATTCCTAGTTTCTCAGACTTTCGACCTGCATTGGTAAGTAAAATATTTGCCCCAGCCGGACAAATTCCCAGCCTTGACATTTTCACACCATCTTTAAGTTTTGATTCGTCTCGAAGCGCCATTTAACTGTTTAAAGAAACATAAAACAGCGTTCAGTACGCAATTACAGGCTGCCTAATCACGTGTCATCGTGGATTTATAGTAAAATCAATATGTCAACTGGCATCTTCCTAGCGTTCCTAACAACAATCAACTTGTCAAATGAATCTAAGCAAGTTTTATTTTAATTTACTCCTCAGACTCTTTCACCCGTCTACGGCCGATGTTTCTTGATTTTATATGCTGTCGTAAATCTTCGTCTGTTTCCCACAGAATTACATCTCATTGGCTTTGAACTTATTTTATTCTAGTAAGTATTTTATAAAAAGAGTTTCAAAATTTTGTGTAAAAATATTGGTGCGTCATTAATAGAACAGTTTCTATGTTTTGCATTTAAATTTAAGAGCATCGTAAACAGACTAGTTTATGTGTGCTTCAACATATTACTGTATAAATTGAACAGTTTTTATGTGCATAAAAATACTAGTGCATCGTAAATAGAACACTTTATATGTGCATCAAAAAATGAATATATTTAAAAAGAACGTACGCAGAACAGTTTCTATATATCGCATAAAATATCAGTTTTATTGAAATTGCAATACGTGAAAAAACAATTTGATATCCGTTGCTGTTATATAACATGTACAATGTATCATAGTGAGAGTTCTTAGGATTGTTCAGTCGTCTTTTCTTTCTTTATTTAATTGATATAGTCCAGCAGCCGTGGCCGAGAATGTCGCATGGCGGTGTGTTTCTGAATATCTAGGTAGCCTAGACCATCAGAAAAAAACGGTTGATGGCCTCGCTTCACCTTTGTTTTGTTTTAAAAAATTCAAGTTTGCATCCAAGATGGCTGCCGGTTTTTACAAAATCTACAATTTACTTTAAATTGTGTATGAATACTCTCATTCTTGTGTTAAAGTATAAATAAATTTCAATGAAAATAAAATGAAGTCCTTGCAGTATAACAGCTATCATGGCGTCCAAAATGGCCGCCAAAACAGTCATAACTGACAGATGTGTTTGGCTGTGTTGCAAATACCGTAAGTTTTAATCGAAAGTTAGATAGTTTGAAACAAAATAATGAATTGCTACAATACCAACACGTGTAAAACACAAATTGTTAAAAACAGTTATATGTTAGATTTTACTTATAACACTATTAAAATACTTAACTAATGAATTTTTTTAAGTGTGAAATGTTTTCACATAGTATTTGCAACGTCGGATTCGGCTGAAAAAATGATAGAATTTTCGGTATGTAAAGGGTGTCGGGGTAACAACCACACTTTAAGACAACTGAAACGCTTTTCATTTTCTTAAAGGTGTAGTGAAATGTCACAATCTTATTGGAAAACAGTATTGGCTTGTTTGTTTATTTCACAATATACATTATAAAGTCATTCATAAAGAATTGATCGGAAAAAGAAATGTCACTTTATGGAGTTCTTGAAGTTGTATCGCTGTTATTGAGGATATAAATGCCATTCATTTTCTATAATATACATTTATATATCGGTAGGTCAGCTGGCCTTATATAAACAAATTATATAACACGTAACAAAACGATTTTATATAAAAAGAACAGTCTGGAAGGGAAATATTGCTATATAAAGTCTGTTTTCTATTGTACGGGATTCAGGATTCGTCTATTGTACGGGATTCGGAATTCGTCTATTGAACGGGATTCGGAATTAGTTTATTGTACGGGATTCGGAATTCGTACACCGTCACAGGTAACGTTATCAATGGAAAATAAATACACTGATTGACTATTTATGGATTTGTCTTTCCGTCCTTGTTGCCACAGACGTTACAAGGTGTTAACTGTTACAAGGCGTTACTCTACAAAGGTACTCGTCTTGGTAGTCTCCATTTCCAAGATCAGTTTGGTAAATATTTTCCATATGTGTCTATGAAAACTTTGTTAAAATAACTAAGTGAACCAAATGTTATTGTAGGTTTTTCCCAAAGTAATATAATTATCTGTTGCGTTTTCTAATGGAAATCGTCAATAAGATGGTTGTCCCGAAAACGCTAATAGTTGTGAAAACAAACCATTTTACAATACGATACAGTTACACAACTTTCCGAATTCAATTAGCATTTAAACTTTTAAGCTCTGGTAAATTTTGAAATAATCTTCCTTATGTTCCGCTGACTACAATAATCAGATGTTTCTAAAGGTATGAACATCATACCGGCCCACACCAGACATAATAGGATCTACCCTTGTACTTGTGTTTTACCTTTGTATTGAATAAATATGCATGAATATAAATGAACGCACAATGGTGAATACAAGAAACATACAAATCACCTTGTTAACTTGCTTAAATGGCTAAATTATTCCGTTTACTGACTGGCTCTATTTCATCATCTCTTTATAGTTTTCAAGTACTTAAAGATCACATGCATATTTGCGTGAGGAAAAGTTGGAATTTTCGGTAAAATTAAGCATTCTGCAGCATACTGCATGCTTTTTAAAGATCCTGGAGTTATTTTGGATATTCTAGAACAGTAAATTACATGACAACGGATACTGGTATTGATTGAGATCGGCGACTGTAAAGAGATGTAATTGTTAACGTTTTGTAATGAGACGTTTTGACATAACAGCAGCATAGGCCTTGACGCAACACATCATGATTTTCAAATGTCTATAAAAACTTGTATGTACTGCCGCCATACGTCATCTTCAAGGCATCATGATATTTCCTCTTTATACTGTATTTGAAAACAACCACTGCACGATATGTTTGAACGACCCTCGTTTTAAGACACTTTTTAATTAGGTAATGCAAACTTGAGGGTAAAGCCCATTCAATTGGGAAAGTGATTTGAGGGATAAGCCCATTCAATTGGGAAAGTAACTTGAGGGATAAACCCATTCAATTGGGGAAGTAACTTGAGGGATAAGCCCATTCAATTGGTAAAGTAACTTGAGGGATAAGCCCATTCAATTGGGAAAGTAACTTGAGGGATAAGTCCATTCAATTGGGAAAGTAACTTGAGGGATAAGCCCATTCAATTGGGAAAGTAACTTGAGGGTAAAGCCCATTCAATTGGGAAAGTAACTTGAGGGATAAGCCCATTCAATTGGGAAAGTAACTTGAGGGATAAGCCCATTCAATTGGGAAAGTAACTTGAGGGAAAAGCCCATTCAATTGGGAAAGTAACTTGAGGGATAAGCCCATTCAATTGGGAAAGTAACTTGAGGGAAAAGCCCATTCAATTGGGAAAGTAACTTGAGGGATAAGCCCATTCAATTGGGAAAGTGACTTGAGGGATAAGCCCATTCAATTGGGAAAGTGACTTGAGGGATAAGCCCATTCAATTGGGAAAGTAACTTGAGGGTAAAGCCCATTCAATTGGGAAAGTAACTTGAGGGATAAGCCCATTCAATTGGGAAAGTAACTTGAGGGAAAGGCCCATTCAATTGGGAAAGTAACTTGAGGGATAATCCCATTCAATTGGGAAAGTGACTTGAGGAATAAGCCCATTCAATTGGGAAAGTGACTTGAGGGTAAAGCCCATTCAATTGGTAATGTAACTTGAGGGATAAGCCCATTCGATTGGTAAAGTAACTTGAGGGATAAGCCCATTCAATCGGGAAAGTGACTTGAGGGATAAGCCCATTCAATTGGGAAAGTGACTTGAGGGATAAGCCCATTCAATTGGGAAAGTGACTTGAGGGATAAGCCCATTCAATTGGGAAAGTAACTTGAGGGTAAAGCCCATTCAATTGGGAAAGTAACTTGAGGGATAAGCCCATTCAATTGGGAAAGTTACTTGAGGGAAAAGCCCATTCAATTGGGAAAGTGACTTGAGGGTAAAGCCCATTCAATTGGCAAAGTAACTTGAGGGATAAGCCAAATTAATTGGGAAAGTAGCTTGAGGGATAAGAGCCCATTTAATTGGGAAAGTGAAACTGAGCAATTAAAACTGGAGCGACAAGCCCATTCAATTAGGCAACGTAACTGGAAGGACACGTCTATACAATTGGGCAACTTAAACTGGAACGATAAACTCGTTCAATAAAGCAATAGAAACTTAGAGAATAAGGCCTTTCAATAAGGCAATAAAAATGGAAGGACAAGCCCATTCAAAAAGTCAATTCAAATTGATAAGTATTAAACAGACATTCACTTTGGAAAGTTAGTTCGCCCCCGAATTGTCAGCAAGAGCCCTAAGGCATTTGCTTAGGAGAGTTAGGTGGACATTGAACTAGGAAAGTTAGGTAGCCTTGGAAAGCCAGGGAGGAACAAAGGCATTCATCTAGGAGAGTAAGGTGGCTTTGGAACTATCAGCAAGAGCGTTAAAGCATTTATCACTTAGTAGATTTAGGTGGCCTTTGAACTCACAGCGAGGCATTCACTTATTAAATTGGTGACAATGGAACTGTCAGGGATACCGCTAACGCATATATTTAGGGGACTTAGGTGGCCTTTGAAGTGCCTCGGAGGAACTAAGGCATTCGACTAGGAGAGTAAGGTGGCATTGGATATGCTTGGGAGGAACTAAGGCATTCATCTAGGGGAGTAAGGTGACATTGGAAATGCTTGGGATGAACTAAGGCATTTATCTAGGAGAGTAAGGTGGCATTGGAAATGCTTGATGAACTAAGGCATTCTAAAAGGAGAGTAAGGTGGCATTGGAAATTCTTGGGATGAACTAAGGCATTCATCTAGGAGAGTAAGGTGGCATTGGAAATGCTTGGGAGGAACTAAGGCATTCTAATAGGAGAGTAGGGTGGCATTGGAAATGCTCGGGATGAACTAAGGCATTCATCTAGGAGAGTAAGGTGGCATTTGAAATGCTTGGGATAATCTAAGGCATTCATATAGAAGAGCAAGGTGGCATTGGAAATTCATGGGAGGAACTAAGGCATTCTAATAGGAGGGTAAGGTGGCATTGGAAATGCTTGTGGGAACTAAGGCATTCACCCAGGACAGTAAGGTGGCATTTGAAATGTTTGGGGGGGGGACTAAGGCATTCACCTAGGACAGTAAGGTGGCATTGGAAATGCTTGGGATGAACTAAGGCATTTATCTAGGAGAGTAAGGTGACATTTGAAATGCTTGGGATAACCTAAGGCATTCATATAGAAGAGTAAGGTGGCATTGGAAATTCTTGGAAGGAACTACGGCATTCTAATAGGAGGGTAAGTTGGCATTGAAAATGTTTGGTGGAAACTAAGGCATTCACCTAGGACAGTAAGGTGGCATTGGAAATGCTTGGGGTGACTAAGGCATTTATCTAGGAGAGTAAGGTGGGATTTGTAATACTTGGGAGGAACTAAGGCATTCATCTAGTTGAGTAAGATGGCGTTGGTAATGCTTGGGAGGAACTAAGGCATTCTAATAGGAGAGTAGGGTGGCATTGGAAATGCTCGGGATGAACTAAGGCATTCATCTAGGAGAGTAAGGTGGCATTTGAAATGCTTGGGATAACCTAAGGCATTCATATAGAAGAGTAAGGTGGCATTGGAAATTCTTGGGAGGAACTAAGGCATTCTAATAGGAGGGTAAGGTGGCATTGGAAATGCTTGGGGGGAACTAAGGCATTCGCCTAGGACAGTAAGGTGGCATTTGAAATGCTTAGGGGGGGGGAACTAAGGCATTCACCTAGGACAGTAAGGTGGCATTGGAAATGCTTGGGGGGGAACTAAGGCATTCACCTAGGACAGTAAGGTGGCATTTGAAATGCTTGGGATGAACTAAGGCATTCACCTAGGACAGTAAGGTGGCATTTGAAATGCTTGGGGGGAACTAAGGCATTCGCCTAGGACAGTAAGGTGGCATTTGAAATGCTTAGGGGGGGGACTAAGGCATTCACCTAGGACAGTAAGGTGGCATTGGAAATGCTTGGGGGAGGGGGAACTAAGGCATTCACCTAGGACAGTAAGGTGGCATTTGAAATGCTTGGGGGGAACTAAAGCATTCACCTAGGACAGTAAGGTGGCATTTGAAATGCTTGGGGGGAAACTAAGGCATTCACCAAGGACAGTAAGGTGGCATTGGAAATGCTTGGGGGGAACTAAGGCATTCACCTAGGACAGTAAGGTGGCATTTGAAATGCTTGGGGGGAACTAAGGCATTCACCTAGGACAGTAAGGTGGCATTGCAAATGCTTGGGGGGACTAAGGCATTCACCTAGGACAGTAAGGTGGCATTGGAAATGCTTGGGGGGGGACTAAGGCATTCACCTAGGACAGTAAGGTGGCATTGGAAATGCTTGGGGGAACTAAGGCATTTATCTAGGAGAGTAAGGTGACATTGGATATGCTAAGGCATTCATCTAGGAGAGTAAGGTGACATTGGAAATGCTTGGGATGAACTAAGGCATTCACCTAGGACAGTAAGGTGGCATTTGAAATGCTTGGGGGAAACTAAGGCATTCACCTAGGACAGTAAGGTGGCATTGGAAATGCTTGGGGGGGACTAAGGCATTCACCTAGGACAGTAAGGTGGCATTGGAAATGCTTGGGGGGAACTAAGTCATTCACCTAGGACAGTAAGGTGGCATTTGAAATGCTTGGGGGGACTAAGGCATTCGCCTAGGACAGTAAGGTGGCATTGGAAATGCTTGGGGGACTAAGGCATTTATCTAGGAGAGTAAGGTGGCATTGGATATGCTAAGGCATTCATCTAGGAGAGTAAGGGGACATTGGAAATGCTTGGGATGAACTAAAGCATTCATCTAGGAGAGTAAGGTGGCATTGGAAATGCTTGGGAGGAAAGAAGGCATTCTAATAGGAGAGTAGGGTGGCATTGGAAATGCTCGGGATGAACTAAGGCATTCATCTAGGAGAGTAAGGTGGCATTTGAAATGCTTGGGATAACCTAAGGCATTCATATAGAAGAGTAAGGTGGCATTGGAAATTCTTGGAAGGAACTAAGGCATTCTAATAGGAGGGTAAGGTGGCATTGGAAATTCTTGGGGGGAACTAAGGCATTCACCTAGGACAGTAAGTGGCATTGGAAATGCTTGGGGTGACTAAGGCATTTATCTAGGAGAGTAAGGTGGCATTTGCAATACTTGGGAGGAACTAAGGCATTCATCTAGTTGTAGTTGAGTAAGATGGCGTTGGTAATGCTTGGGAGGAACAAAGGCAATCATCTAGGAGAGTAAGGTTGCCCTGTTAATGGTTGGGAGGAACTAAGGCATTTATCTAGGAGAGTAAGGTTGCCCTGTTAATGGTTGGGAGGAACTAAGGCATTCGTCCAGAAGAGTAAGGTGGCCCTGGTAATGCTTGGGGGGAACTAAGGCATTTATCTAGGAGAGTAAGGTGGCATTGGTAATGCTTAGGAGGAACTAAGGCATTCATCTAGGAGAGTAAGGTGGCCCTGGTAATGCTTGGGAGGAACTAAGGCATTTATCTAGGAGAGTAAGGTGGCATTGGTAATGCTTAGGAGGAACTAAGGCATTCATCTAGGAGAGTAAGGTGGCCCTGGAAATTTTTTGGAGGAACTAAGGCATTCATCTAGGAGAGTAAGGTGGCATTGGAAATGCTTGCGATGAACTAAGGCATTCATCTAGATGAGTAAGGTGGCCCTGGAAATGCTTGGGAAGAACTAAGGCATTCATCTAGGAGAGTTAGGTGGCATTGGAAATATTTGGGAGGAAATAAGGCATTCATTTAGGAGGGTAAGGTGGCATTGGAAATATTTGCGAGGAACTAAGGCATTCATCTAGGAGAGTAAGGTGGTATTGGAAATATTTGGGAGGAACTAAGGCATTCATCTAGGAACGTTATGTGGCATTGGATCTGTCAGCGAGAGCGCGAAGGCATTCACTTAGGAGAGGCTCAAATTGATTTTCGAGACTTTAACTACATACCTTCCGCAACATTTATAATTGCCAAAACTGAGATGAGTGTTGAAATATACCATGACGGAAATTGATTTATACTGAATCATTTCATACTTTTGACATTTCAACCCAATAATGAAATATTGGTCTAGATCTTTGGCTTAATCGAACTCGTGATTTGACTATATTGTGTATATTTTTACCTTCCTTTTTGTTCTATTTTTTTTGTGAAAGATATACAAATGCCATTAACAGATAATTAAAAAATGGACGTAAAACACGATAACATTTATATTATATAAAAAAGTTATATGATATAAGAAAAACAGTTGAGTTCCATGGGGCATTCCTTTAAATCATGAATGATGTAGGTAAATTATTTGTAAAATGTTATTTGTCAATGAAATTAGAATTACTCAAAAGATAAAATACTTTATATGCACAAGTGTCAATTTGAAGAAATGTAATAAAACACATCAACTGATGATTTGTTTTAATTATCATTGTGTGAGGTTAGGGTCATATAAACTAGTTTCATCCACCACGTATTCCAGTGAACACGTGTTTCACTGATCGTTCTAATCCTATTATTAATCGGTGCGTTGTGTTATGTTTGTGGCGTTTGTATTTGTGTGCGTTGTGTCTCTTGTTCATTTTCGATTTGGCCCTTGTCTTGTGCATCTAGACTGGGTTTATTTTAAAATACTCGGACTGTCCCTGTTGTTTTCATTGTTTTAACGTAACATTAAAGAAGCCAATTTTTACTCAAAATTTAGGAGTAAACTGTTGGAAATTCCTATACTTATGACATGGTTTGAACGATATTCTTTTAAAACAACCCATTTCTATTTCATCTTTTTCACTTGTCTGTTTTGTGATTGTTTGTTTTAGTGTCCTATTTCATTGGCATTGACCCTGTACCATTAAATGGGGTTTATGTTTATGTTTAATCGACTATTGAACTTGTTTCTATAGTTTCTTACATAAATATTGTAAGGGAACAAGTGTACTTTCACATATACCGGAAGGGGGGGGGGTAGTTTAGTTTGTTCAATAGTTCTCTCTGAGGGGAGGATAAGTGTTCTTTTTCCAGTAGAAAGGTGGGGTGGGGGCAGATTAATTTGTTTAATAATTCTCTCTGAGGGGAGGATGAATGTTCTTTTTCCAGTAGAACGGTGGGGTTGGGGCAGATTAATTTGTTTAATAATTCTCTCTGAGGGGAGGATGAATGTTCTTTTTCCAGTAGAACGGTGGGTGGGGGCAGATTAGTTTGTCCAAGGGTTTCTGTCTGAGGGAAGGATGAATGTTCTATTTCCAGTAGAACGGTGGGGTGGGGCAGTTTAGTTTGTCCAATGGTTTCTGTCTGAGGGGAGGATGGATGTACTTCCTCCAATACCAGAAGAGTGGGTTGGGAGCAGCTCATATCACAGCGGTTGCACCAAAATAAGTTAAACACTCGTGGTCTAGAGACTTATTTTTTATCTGTTGTGCAAAGACATCCTGCGAGTATACTGAGCTCTTAATAAAACACGCATTCATCTTAATTTTACATGGGAAAAGACGGCCAAATCGTAATCAAAAAAGTAAATGACATATTAATACACCGAATTCACACATCTTTGCAATTAGCTTATTACTGTCTCGGGCCTGGGAACGGCAATGATCCATTTGCACTGTAAAACTTTTCGGTCCATATGTGTGAGAATTGCTTCATTAATTTGAAAGGATGTATTTCAGATCATTACACAATTATCAAGTTTGGTTACTGCTTTTACTGCTAAATCTTATCTCTGGTATTGTAAAAGACGTTGCAGATTTGTCTCCGATAGTTATTGGCAGTGACATGAATGTCTCAAGAATCTGTTAACCGGGAGATTGTTAATCACATTTTGGCGCTATAATTTCCCGTGGGACAGCGGAATGAAATAGATATTAGGTTGTGCACAGTTGTAGCCCCGTTATGGTATAAACTCTGGTCGCTTAAGAAGGTTTAACAGTGCCCATGATTATTGAAGATATATTGGTCAGGTGAGCGGCGATAGCAATCGCGACAAGAGCGCCGGTCACCCTCAATTACTTTATTACGTCTCATATCACAGGCAATCTTGGGGGAAATACGAGGGACTATTGTGTATATCCATTTATATATCTCTTTTGCCAAGACAGCTTTAAGCTGGGGTGTAAATTACACTCGAGTCCGTTTTCTGGATAAAAACCAAAACATGGTGTCCACCTTGAGATGCCCTGACACAGTGCTCAAGGCGTGTGTGTTGGGGGAGGGGGTGCAATGACACAGTGCTCAAGGCGTGTGTGTTGGGGGAGGGGGTGCAATGACACAGTGCTCAAGGCGTGTGTGTTGGGGGAGGGGGGGGGGTGCAATGACACAGTGCTCAAGGCGTGTGTGTTGGGGGAGGGGGTGCAATGACACAGTGCTCAAGGCGTGTGTGTTGGGGGAGGGGGGGGGGGGTGCAATGACACAGTGCTCAAGGCGTGTGTGTTGGGGGAGGGGGTGCAATGACACAGTGCTCAAGGCGTGTGTGTTGGGGGAGGGGGGGGGTGCAATGACACAGTGCTCAAGGCGTGTGTGTTGGGGGAGGGGGGGGTGCAATGACACAGTGCTCAAGGCGTGTGTGTTGGGGGAGGGGGGGTGCAATGACACAGTGCTCAAGGCGTGTGTGTTGGGGGAGGGGGGGTGCAATGACACAGTGCTCAAGGCGTGTGTGTTGGGGGAGGGGGGTGCAATGACACAGTGCTCAAGGCGTGTGTGTTGGGGGAGGGGGGGGGGTGCAATGACACAGTGCTCAAGGCGTGTGTGTTGGGGGAGGGGGGGGGTGCAATGACACAGTGCTCAAGGCGTGTGTGTTGGGGGAGGGGGGGTGCAATGACACAGTGCTCAAGGCGTGTGTGTTGGGGGAGGGGGGGGTGCAATGACACAGTGCTCAAGGCGTGTGTGTTGGGGGAGGGGGGGGGGGTGCAATGACACAGTGCTCAAGGCGTGTGTGTTGGGGGAGGGGGGGTGCAATGACACAGTGCTCAAGGCGTGTGTGTTGGGGGAGGGGGGGGTGCAATGACACAGTGCTCAAGGCGTGTGTGTTGGGGGAGGGGGGTGCAATGACACAGTGATCCAGGTGGGGATGCGAACCCATGACCTCTTTCCTTGACATATACCACAGCACCAACTCGACCCTGCTGAGGATGATATTGTCAACCTTCTTATTAATATGCTTTTGGTAGTCGATCTATATTGGTACGGCTAAGACGGGTATGCCATGACTTATAAAAGGTATTACAATGGAACAGACTAATCGATTTCAGATAGATGCATATAAAACTATTTCGCGTTCAAACCGTTAATATGAATTCGCCTGTAGATGAAGTTATTCCATAGATCTTCAAATAATGGGATTAGTTGTTCTGTCACCAAGTTCAATCCCATGCCCCGATTTTCGAAATTCCTCTATAAAGGTTCAAGTCTCATATTTCATTCAACCATATTTCTTGCTGAAAGAATTTTTATAACGAAAACATAGTTGATTATAATATTCCTTAAAAAAGTTTCCTTTAGAATTATTAAAACTTTTTAATAGGAGAACATTTCACAATTTATATCAAAACAAACATAGCGAGTCTAGCTTGATTAAGTTCGAGTTTAGTTTGAGTTTAGTTTAGGTCAGTTCAGACATAGATGGCATATCGCCAAATTTACAAATATATTTTGAAACAAAACGGACATGTTATATCATGTTATCAAACACAAAATATTGTATAACAAGAAGTTTTGGTATATAGTGGTATATAGTAACAGGACATTACATTGATAGAAAAGTAGCGTAAACGTTGTTTTAAGTCCAGCTTTTTTAATTTAGAAGGCATTCAAAATTGAATGTCATGCTGGCTGGCACGACATTGTGCATTAGACATTCATACAGGAAGGTCTTGCTGGAACAGCATAAGTTTTTGAATGCCCAATGTCGTGCCAGCACGACTATCTTTTGTTTCCAATGTCGTTTCAGCACGACATTAAATGTACGTCTTTCAATTTTGAAAGTCCAATGTTGTGCCAGCAGGACATTCACTTTTAAGGTGCTGTGCCCAATGTCGTGCTGGCATGACACTCGTTTTTGAATGTCCAACGTCCAACGCCGTATGTTAAGCTTACTTTAAGGCCGGGGTCACACCGCAAGAACTTTGCTGAAGCGTTCCTGGAACGGTGAAAAAAAATCATCACCGCTCGTTACCGTTCACCAGAAGTTGGCCCCCGTTAAGGCAACGCCGTATACGCTCGGCCACCGCTTATGGTCTCTCCTACCGCTCCGAAAGTTTTGAGCTGCACAAAATATTGCGAGCGGTGAGGAGCGGGCAATTTTCCGCTCCGGCAAAGTTCACCACCGCTCCAACAACGCCCAGTCAAAGTTTGGCACCGCTAGACGCAAGTTCGTGGACGTTTGGGTCCGCTAGGCCAACGCAGAAATCTTGAACGCTGGACACCGTTGCTTCGCCAGCTTTGCCCGGGCGGTGATTAAACGTTGCACAAACTTTGGTGGAGCGGTTGTAAGCGTTTTACGAGCGGACATGGGATTGCTGGAACGGAGTCGGGCGTTGAAGCAGCGATCCATTGCGGTGATGAACTTTGGTTTGGCGTTGGTATGGAGGTGTCGGAGCGGGACCAGAATTTGGCTATAAATACGGGGAGAAATGGACCAGGAGCCCATTTGAAAGCGAGCTGCCGTTGAGTGCAGACCTCATTTACATCGAATTTGCTCAAAGTTACAGTAAAACTGTACTACCATGGATGCTGAGAGGCTTGCTATGATTGGTGCACTAGTCCAGCAGCAGAATCAGAACCTCCTTAGATTGCAACAAGCTGTTGACAGAAGGAGAAGAGAGAGAAGAAGGAGAGACAGAGTTGTGTGGGTCAGACAACGGATACTGAGAAAGCCTGAACATGGACTGTATGACAAGCTAATAGTGGAGCTGAGGAATGAGGATCCACGAGCCTTCCAGCACTTCATGAGGATGCCACCAGCCGTGTTTGATGAAGTTGTACAGAGGCTGACCCTCAGATTGACCAAGCAAGACACCAATTACCGAGCAAGCCTGGAACCTGGTCTCAAAGTGGCAACTACCCTACGGCACCTGGCCTCTGGTAACACCTACAGAAACATGCAATACGCCTGGAGGGTTCCCCACAACACCATCAGTGTGCTAGTCAGAGAAGTGGTAAAGGCCATTATTGAGGAGTACACAGATGAACTCTTGTTTTGCCCAACAACTGAACAAGGATGGAGAGACCTGGCTGACCAATGGTACCAGAGATGGAACTTTCCCCACATAGTTGGTGCCATTGATGGAGAGAACGTGGCCTGTAAAGCTCCTTGTAACTCTGGCTCAGAATTCTACAACTACAAAGGCTTTTACAGCGTGATCCTGTTTGCCATGGTGGATGCTGACTACAAGTTCACCTACATTGACCTATCAGGCAATGGCTCACCCTCAGATGCTCAGATCTACAACGAAAGTGATCTCCCTTATGGGCTGGACCAGAACAGGATTCATGCCTTTCCTCAGCCAGACCCCCTACCCAATGACAATCAGGATGTGCCTTACTTCATCATCGGGGATGACGCCTTCTCACTGCGGACCTACCTCATGAAGCCGTACAGCACAAGAAACCTCAACCATGAAGAGCGCATCTTCAACTATCGGCTGTCCAGGGCAAGACGGGTCATGGAGAACGCCTTCGGCATCCTGGCTAACAGGTTCCAGATTCTGCTCACCACCAACATCACCATGAAACTGTGAGAACCATCGTGGAAGCTTGCTGCATCCTCCACAACCTGATGCGCACCCGCTTCCCAGTGCTCCAGAACAGACTTGTGGACCGTGCACAACCAGATGGGAACCTGCAGCCTGGGGCATGGAGAGAAGGACGGAAATTGGAGGACACTATCGTTGTGCAAGGCCCCAACACAGCCTCACGTGATGGAAGAGGCAGCGAAACCTACTCAAGCATTGGTGCAACTCCCCAACAGGATCAGTGGACTGACAGGAGAGAATGGTGGCTATCAACTGAACACTGTGCAGAACACTGAGGAGACACTTGTGCATTGTACATATTATATATACTCATGTTTATAACTTTGTTGTAAATGTTATTTGACATTGTTAAAGGAACTCGTTAATGGGGCCCCAATATTGGAAATGCAATGAACAAATTGTGCTTGTGTACGTGATGAAGGGCTGCCTTGCATAGCTGATCTCCTGGGCTTGGACCAGTCTCTCCATGAGGGCGTTGGTGGCCTTCATACAATTCCTCATCTCCAGCATCGCAGGGGAGTCTTCAGGCTCGGCTCTGGTGGCGGCACGGCGTGGTCTGGTGGTGGTGGAGGAGGGAACTGGTGAGGGGGTGCCCTGGGACCTCGTGACTACCGCTTGAGTTTCAATGAGCTAGAGGGAGCCCTCGTCCTCTTCCTGTTCCTCGACGTCGTGGGAAGGCTGGCGAGAGGTGCTGGCCGACGCAGAGGGCTGGGCTGCATGAGGCTGGCTGGCTACAGGTTCCTGTGTGAGGAGTATGCTTCTAAGTGGCTGACCTTTCCTGGGCTTCACCTCCTTGTGCATGAAGGCGCAGTTCCTCTGGATGAACAGTTCTCTGTCCGTCAAGTTCGCTGCAGCCTGGCCAGACTTCATACATTTTCATTGGTGATTACCTTCATCAGCAGCTACCCCTGCCTGGGCTGTGGTAGCAGTGGCTGTGGCTGTGGTAGCAGTGGCTGTGGCTGTGGTAGCAGTGGCTGTGCTATCAGTGGCTTCTGGTGTGGCCTGACTGGTCTCTGCAAAATATAACAATGGAATAATAAATTTAAAATGTTGAAGTAAAATACATATTTTTTACAGTTGTTATTTCTCGACACAACCAGTGGGCCACATGTATTTACCTGACTCCATTGGTTCAGCTGCCTGCTCAGTAGTGGTCTTCTTGGAGGCTGCTGCCTTTCCTTCTCCAGCCTTCCTCTTCTTTTGTCCACGTGGCATGATGAACTTCAACTATCGACTTCTATCAAAAATCTATCAGAACTTCTATCAAAGCGATCCGTTCAGCTCCGTAGTCAAAAGCGGTATGCGCTAAACCAACTTTAAAGCCCCGCCGAGCCAACGCCCGCATGCGCAGAACGCCGCTCTATCAACGCTCGCGTCACCGCTAAACCAACGCTCGCTACCGTTAAGCCAACGCTATAGCAACGCCGGCTTCAGCGGTGCACCGCTAAGGCAACGCCCGTGTTTTCGATTTTTTCCCCATTTTGTGCGCGGTGACGAGCGTTGTCGAAATTCGGTCCCCTCTCCCTACCGTTCAAGGAACGCTCCAACAAAGTTCGCATGCAATATTATTAATGTTATAATTATATATGATGAGAGTTTGTTACTGTTTAAGCAGCCTTTCAATATATCTATGAAAGAAATAGTAAAAGGTTGAATTTACACAAATAATTCAAATTTCTACACTATGCTCTTTTTTCAAAATTTTATAATAAAGATGCATCTTATTCTAGTTTGTTTTGATTTCTTAATCTAATTGCATAGTAAGCATATTTTACAAGTTTGTTTAAATGTTTGTGATTGTGTGTTTATTTACATCTGAGCTTGGAGTAGGATAATGTTATTGGTCCCAGATCTGAGTAAGCACTGCAGCATGACAGGGAGTGATATTCTGATTCTATGAATCACTTTCAGAGCATAGTGCACAGACAGAATGTAGCCCTGGTTAGAGCTACCCTAGTTCTTTAACGTGCAATGGTGCATAGCACTGTTACACGGGACACCCATTTAACGCCCCCCCCCCCCACTTTGGCGGGGATTTTTACCAGCAAATCGTCCCCGCAGGTAGGGGGTCTTACCCGGGCGTGGCTGGACCAAAGGTCAAAGTCCCCGCTCTTGGAGGGCCGTGGTTACAATTGACTGGTGCACTATATAAACTGCAGTAACAAAAGCCGATAATATGGCTTTAAGAGGGAAAAAAAACATGATATGGTGTAAGTTTATGTGTCTTGCATTAAGTGTTTGGCTTGTGCTTTTAAAGCTGCACGCTCACAGATTGACCGTTTTTGCCACTCTCTTTTTATTGTTTTGGTCTTGCAATGAACCAATGTTTGCGTAAATATCTGGGAACTAGTCATTTAAGAAGGCTGACTAAAGATTAGATCGCGGTTTTCATAGTTATGGTCGAAAATTGCTGTTTTATGGCTATACGGATTACTAATGCTTACAGAAATATGAACTTTTCGTCCGTATATCGAACAATTGAAGTCCGTTATATAGGAGTTATCTCAAATCAGTTATCTTATATAATTAAATTGGACGACTTGATGCCTAATCAGATGATTCTGAGCAAAGATATTTTACAACAAATGTCAAAACAGTCAATCTGTGAGAGCGAACTTTTAACAGGATATTGTTTTTAGTATACCGGGCTTGTGCCATAGGTCACCCTTGTTTTCTTGATTTGTTTATACATGTACACCAGTTTCTTCGCTGCATGTCGCCATTCGTCTTACACGTCAATTTCAGCTCTTTTTTATTACGAAAAAGAATTTCCTGCCATATAAAATAACTTTGGAAGGCATATAAAATAATCGACATCTCCCCTATTCAAGAAACCTCAAGAAAATACAGCCCACATATCATCACCCAGAACAAGGAGTTGTAAAAGTCCTTATAACACATTATACCATTAATGAACAATCAACTGTTGAAATTTGAATACAAATGGTTTTATTAGTATGCTACATAAGATAAAACCGGGCGCCTGGATCTAATTATTCCATAAAGGAACATCATAGTTCAAGATTTTCCCTTTATATTTCGCTCAACTTCATAACTGATCGCATCGACCGCACTAATGACCTGCTATAGCGCCCAAATTGCGCCTAATCCTGGGAAATTATCCTTATAAACCTGTCAGTTCCTACTACGGAAGCCCCGCGGCACGAGAGCGATGTCTGAGATTCAAACGTACTATAAATGAGTTAATGGAATAACTTTTGTGGTTGGAAACAGTAAAAGGAAGCAACCTTATGTCCAACTCCTGATTAAAAGTGCATACACGCTTGGAGGCTGACCCCGCCCCCTTTACGGTACGCAGTTTACCGGAGCTTGGAACTCAAGATGGTGTGCGTTGTACGCGGTACGCCGTACGCTGAACCTTAAATAGCGTAATATATTTTTGTAACGCGGATTTTGTAGAAAATGAGTGAGTATTAGGTAAACACTCGGCCATTTTGTTACCGATGTCAAACTCCCAGTTCAATGGCATTATTGTCCTATATTTTGCATTTTAATGGACTAACGTTCTCCCATCGTAAACACATCAATTAAAATTTCAGAAACAAGCAAGAAAGCATTAATCTTCCAAAGTTTATTCGCCGGCTTTCAGACCACGTGAAAACATAAATGTTCCGTCGTTATAGAATTATGGTTTATTTAAGAGAGTCCAGTAATTTTCCCGCTTTGATGGTACAGGGGATCGTACCTCAAATTGAGGCTCAATCCTTCGACCCCTTTGGTGTAATGTGGAGATTTTACAACTGGACCACTCTTTCATTTACTAAAGATGCCCGGTAAATGGCCTTATCACAGCCGAGGGCATTCTACATCTTGCGTGTAAGCGATGTCCACTTATACCAGCCGACTGTATTAGCGGATGTATTAGCTTAACGGAATTGAGTTAGTGTGTACGTTATTGTCCTACTGAAAACGTTTCCGAGCTGATATGAAGATCTACTCGTACGGGAACACGCGAGTTTGGTCATTATTTACAAGGTCGCTGAAAATGGCTTAATGTCCAGACGATAAAAACTGCCTGCGACAATCAGAGATCATTACTATGTTTGTGTCAAGATCAGTAGTAAAGTAAATATTTCAAGGCATTGAAAATATAGATTAAAATATAAAAACCAACAACAGCATAATGCGTACCATTTATACATTACATTTGGGTATATTTTATATCCTGTAATTTCTGTATTTGAAGCGATGACCAATCCATCAATCAACATATTTAGTTCGATTTTATCCTCAGCCGACGACTTGCCCGGTAAAGGGAGCTAATCTTTAGCGCTAGTCAGACATTGTCAGGGAGAAATCTTCAAATAAGTATTCAATTCACAAAGAAATAGAGATAGGGCACCACGAACAACTTTTCTGTAACTCATTGTTTCTATTGTTACCGTATACATCTGATCAGATGTCGACCCGAAAACTCGGTTTTTGAGTTAGAACTTTGAAAATGTTCGATATAACCGATGTAACCGACGTAACCGCGTAACCCGATATTTGAGCTGGGAAAGAACACACTTTCTCAATCTTTTGAAAATCACTGCTGTAACTCTAATGTAAACGCATATTTCTGATCAGATGTCAACCTGAAAACTAGATCTTTTAGTTTCAACTTGGACTTACTTTCAATGTATTCAATATGGAAGGAATATTTGCCTATAATATAACCCATGTAACCATAATGTGAGAAGGGTTACACAATTCGAAGCTCCATTTTTAAGGGCCGATTTTTGGCGCTAATTGAAGAAATATAAATGTTGTATTTATCTCCGGTTATTATGAGGTAATGGCGAGAAGTCTTGACGCAATATTCGTTAATCATTGCAGACGCATTATCAATGGGTTCTTCGTAAAATGTAATGTCACAAATGTCAATCATATTATAATTATTTCATTAAAGCCTGAACGGAATGGATCACTTTAAGGAGAAGAATGCGAATATATCGGAGTATAAATTCCATTCTAACAAATATGTTTACGGTGAGCTTTTCCTTTTATTTTTTCTGTCTTCCACTGTTTCATGTCGCATTGAAAAAATGCCCAACGCCCTCAACATAGCTTTGAATGATATTCAATCGTATTATTTTGTACTTACATAAATCAACATTTCTGATAGACGTCTGCACTCTTAATTACATTTTAATTGCTTCTGGGTCACCTATCTGCACCGCATATTGCCACACAACAACGCCTTTTCGAAGTGTATTCAATGCCGGATGTTGAAAACAATACTTCACTTCCTCATGTTATTATGTCTCGCCACCATACATGGGGAGACATATTGTTTTTGCTCGGGTTGCCTTTCCGTCTGTCCGTCACACATCATATCTGCTCCACAATGCATGAACGATTAAACGATTTTGAAATAACTCGCCACCAATGTTCACCATATTGAGACGATGTGCAGAGCGCATGTTACAGCCAGTTCTGTTTAAGGTCGATATCACACTTAGAGGTCAATGCCACATGACTGTGATGTGTCTTTATTTCATGTCCGCGCCATATCTCTTGAACCGTTTGAAGGATTTTGAAATAACTCCCCACTAATGTTCATCATAGGAAGATGATGTAGAGGAAGCATGTTACAACCAGTCCACTTCAAGGAGAGCTTAGATGAAGTTAACAAAATAATCAAATCCCTCGCGAAAAGAAAAAGTCCTGGTCATGATGGTATAATAAATGAACATGTGATATTTGGCGGACTTGCTGTTACAAGAGCGCTTACATTACTACTCAATTTAGTCCTAGTGCACGAGAAAGTACCAATAGATTGGAAAACCAGCGTTATCAGCTCTCTATATAAAGGTAAAGGCAAAGACAAAGGTGACCCTTCAAGCTACAGACCTATATTGACCCTTCTAGCTACAGACCTATATTGACCCTTCTAGCTACAGACCTATATTGACCCTTCTAGCTACAGACCTATATTGACCCTTCTAGCTACAGACCTATATTGACCCTTCTAGCTACAGACCTATATTGACCCTTCTAGCTACAGACCTGTATTGACCCTTCTAGCTACAGACCTATATTGACCCTTCTAGCTACAGACCTATATCATTACTCCCGTGTTTTTGCAAAATTTTCGAAAAAGTAATGGCCGAACGGATCAACTCTCATGTGTCGTCAGCAAGTAACACTTTCCCAAGCCCACAACAAAACGGATTCCAAAAGGGTCTAAGTTGTGTGACCACATCCTTTAATCTCCAAAAAAAACAATTTTCTATGCTATGGTCACAGGTAGCAACGCATATGTTGCATGTCTTGATCAGAAATCCGCCTTTAACGTAGTGAGGCACTCTGCATTACTCCTCAAATTAGGTCGACTTGGCCTTAAAGGTAAATTACTAAGGGTCATCAAGTCCTCTTACGAAATCTCTCGTATGCACCGTACGTGTTTGTCAAGACCTAATGTCAGATACCTTCGACGTAGTTCTCGGCGTGCGTCAAGGGGGAGTCTTGTCCAGTTTTTACTATCTCGTTTATCTCGATAGCCTATTACAAGACATAGAGATAAGTAAGCATGGCTCTCGGCTTATGTCTGTCAATTGCGGCAGCCCAACATTTGCCGACGACATCTCTCTCATTTCGTTATCTCCGTATAAGCTGTAATGCATGGTGGATATCGTGTATAATTACTGCAAACGTTGGCACGTCGATATCAATGTCGATAAATCTAACGTAGTCGTATTTACTCAAGCCCGCCGAGTCCCACAAATATGCATCATCTATGGGGACCAAGAAATAAAACAGGTTACATCAATAACGCACCCAAGAGTGCAGTCTTAAAATATGTACACGCATTTTAGAACGCTTACAGAAAGCTATAAATGCTTTTTTTCAATTTTCAATTCCCATTGCTCTCTACGGCTCCGAACTCCAGCTCGGTTCAATGTCAAGGTAACATTTAGAGATCAAAGGTCATAGGACTATTATATCTCGTTAACCTCTTGAAGGATTGGAAACAACTTGCCATAAATGTTCACCATATTGAGACGATGCGCAAAAGTGTGTGTGGGGGGGGGGGGGAGGGGGAGGGGGGGGGAGGACAGTGTTACAGTTATATTATTTATATATATCCTAATTAAATTTGATTTTTATGAAACAACTTAACTCAATTGAAACATGTTGCTGTTTTTTCTTTGGAACTTTAATATTGATCACTTTTTGGTACTAGTATCTCTGAAGAGAAAGGATTACACATTAAACTTATAACAATGCGTTAAATGATATTGGGGAACCTTTTCGTAAACATATAAACATAAACTATTCATATGACAATACAACATCAGCATATTACAGTTTTCAGAAACAAAAACCCGAAGAGATAGCTTAGAGTTACAGCTACACTCTCACAGATATACCATTTTTACAACTTTTTTTATTTGTCTTTGAAAGAGCATTTTTTGCGTAAATATCTGCAAACCAATAATATATGATTGCTGACAAAAATTAATGTTTTATGGCTAACGGTTTAAGAAAAATGCATAAAACATCACTTCTTGAACTTAAATATAAAAATCTGCAATCTATTTTTTGTCAGCAGTCTTATATATATATGGTTTCCATGGATTATCGCAAAAATTGGCTCGTTCCAAGACAAAAAAATAAAAAAAACTTGTCAAAGCGTTCAATCTGCGAGAGTGCAGCTTTAATAGTAAAACATATCTCCAATTCGAATCTCCTCGGCCATTTTCCATCGAAAACAACTTCGGATGTATATGGACGATTTACAATGTCAAAAATCTTTACATTTAACAACGCAGCAAGTAGATCGCGTAGTTATTTCAATTTAATAGTTAAACTTGAGTTGAGTTGAGTTGAGTTGAACTTAGATGTACAAAATATACGTTAAAACAATACAATTAATTAAAATTAGTATTTATTTTTACGAACTACTTCTACTGATGTACCGGCATCTATCCGAGGTTTTTCCGAATGCTTTCCTCCTGATTTGTGTAGCTGTTATTGGCTGCTTATGAGATACGAGACCTTAAAAACGTGAAAACGTCACTTTCTCTCCACGCGACACATTTTCAAATTTACAAGTATAGTCGTCTGCACTCATGTCACAAATACATGACAAAACATCATGACAATATATATCATTTTAAGACTGATTGCATTTTTACTGCGTGTATGCTGTATGAACGCAGTAGGGCACGCGAGCAAATTTCACGAAGCGCGCTAGCGCTTCTTGGTCATTTTGCTGACTTGCCTTATTTTTCTTCCCTTTCACTCGCACACGAAATGATGTTGAAGAATGTCTGACGAGGCCCTTTACGATGCCTTTATCACAACCGAGAGGGATTGCTTCATATTGTC
This sequence comes from Mya arenaria, assembly GCF_026914265.1. Taxonomy (NCBI): domain Eukaryota; kingdom Metazoa; phylum Mollusca; class Bivalvia; order Myida; family Myidae; genus Mya; species Mya arenaria. The sequence goes on along the minus strand of NC_069136.1, from coordinate 8,034,085 downwards.
TGTAAGTGATGTCCACTTATATCAGCCGACTGTATTATCGAATGTATTAGCTTTACGAAATTGAGTTAGTGCGGACGGACGATTAATGTTAGCGAGCTGATACGTAATTTTGCTTGATCATCATTAACAAGGTCGCTGTTTTCATTTGATAGCAAACTGGCGCAATGACCAGACGAAAGAAAAATCTGCGGCAAGCAGAGACCTTAACTTTGTTTATGTTAGCGTCCATGCATGTGCTTTGTTAATCGTTACGTTGGATACGTTTTTTTCATAAATCTTGAATAAAATTTTCTAATATTGAACACATAGAATATAAAAATGAATTTCACACTTTTACCGATAATTGGGTACATTTCTTACTATGAAATTGCTTATTTTCATACGATGATTTACAATGTTTAGTGTTTATTTATTTTTTTGACTGAAGTTTCTCGAAAATAGACATGATAGAAAGTTTCACCAAATCCAATTCTTTAAAGTATTTGTCCATGTGTATAAACATGAATTGTCTGTGAGAACTTTTTAAAAGAAATATTTAATGTACACAGAAATATAAATATTGCTTTCGTCTCTATTTAAATGAAAGTTATTACGAGCATTTAAGATGCTATGTACATCGAATATTGAAGATTGGAAATTGTGCCACATTTTGATACGCCATTTAACATAAGCATTATCAATGGGTTATAACGGACGCATAGAGGTGATAAATGTGTTATTTTTTTATCTCTTTAAATTGAATTATGTTTCTCCGTAAATAATTTACGTATCTCGTTCAAACTACTTATGTATCTCGTTTAAATGACTTACGTATCTCGTTCAAGCTTCTTACCTATCCTGTTAAAATGACTAACGATTCTCGTTAAAACGACTTAAGAGTCTCTTTAAATCAACTTAACGACTTATGTATCCCGTTAAAACGACAAACGACTCTCGTTAAAACAACTTAACGACTTACGTATCTCGTTCTTAGTGAAACTACTTATGTATCTCGTTTTAACGGCTTATGTATCTCGTTAAAATGACTTACGTATCTCGTTAAAATGACTTACGTATCTCGGTAAAATGACTTACGTATCTCGTTAAAATGACGTACGTTTCTCGTTAAAATGGCGTTCGTATCTCGTTAAAATGGCGTACGTATCTCGTTTAAACGAATAAAGTATCTCGTTTAAATGACCTATGTATCTTATAAATCATTACTTTTAAAGCTGCACTCTCACAGATTTACCAGTTTTTACAACTTTTTTTTTTTTTTTTTTTTTGAAAAGAGCAAATTTTTGCATAAATATCTGCAAACCAATGATAAAAGATTGTTGAAAAAAATCAGATCGCAGATGGTCATAGTTCCGTTCGAAAAATAATGTTTTATGGCTTAAGCAGTTACTAACGGTTTAAGAAAAATGCATAAAACATCAATTTTTGAACATAAATATTAAAACCTGCCATCTAGTTTTTTTGTCAGCAGTCTTGTTTAACTGACGGCAATGGATTTTCGCAAAAAGTGGCTCGTTTCAAGACAAAAAATAAAAACAGTTGTCAAAACGTTCAATCTGTGAGAGCGCAGCTTTTCACACACATGCAATAAGAAAGTGTTAAAGAAGTATGATATCGAAGAGAATACATCCTGCATATTTGAAGTTGTTTAGCTTTCATATTTTCTATCGACCATTTTTTCCCTGTCAAATGGCTTAAACGCCCGCCATTTGCAGCATCGTTATGAATAAAAATAAATCATAGCATATTATATTGCGTCTACATCAATCAATATTTCTGAAAGACATCTTCACGTTTAATTACATTTTAATTGCTTCTGACGCACATATTTGCACCGCATTTTGTCAAACACATACACAATTTCCAAAGGGTATTCATTGCAGAATGTTGAAAAAAAAACATTACTTCTTCATGATAGATCGTAACTTACATATCAAGTATTGCATAATAATTACCACACTTTACCAATAGTTAATTCTTGCATTTAACGACTTGATACGCGTGACGTCATTATGTAAAAATAATATAATGTTATTCCGCTTTCAGCCAATATTAAAGTCCTCAGCTAAGTAACAAAGGCATCATGATAGCAAATTAGAATATACAAAATATATATAATCTCGGTAATGATAATTCTATTATTCAATCCAGTCTGTGCACGTGAAGGTTTTGTACTATGGGGGTTAATTGGCCTCGTATTGGTCCAGGATTTATTATTGGTCACGTATTGGTCAAGGATTCATTATTGGTCTCGTATAGGTCCAGGATTCATTATTGGCCTCGTATTGGTCAAGGATTCATTATTGGCCTCGTATTGGTCAAGGATTCATTATTGGTCTCGTATTGGTCCAGGATTCATTATTAGTCTCGTATTGGTCCAGGATTCATTATTGGTATCGTATTGGTCAAGGATTCATTATTGGTCTCGTATTGGTCCAGGATTCATTATTAGTCTCGTATTGGTCCAGGATTCATTATTGGTATCGTATTGGTCAAGGATTCATTATTGGTCTCGTATTGGTCCAGGATTCATTATTGGTCTCGTATTGGTCCAGGATTCATTATTGGTCTCGCATTGGTCCAGGATTCATTATTGGTCTCGCATTGGTCCAGGATTCATAATTGGTCTCGTATTGGTCCAGGATTCATTAATGGTCTCGTATTGGTCCAGGATTTATTATTGGTCTCGTATTGGTCCAGGATTCAACCAATCAAACAGAAGAAAGACCCAGAAAAAATAGTCTGGTAACTTCTGAATTCTGAAAAATGCATTGTTCTTCATAATAATGGCTTTCACCATATACTATTTTACTTATCAGTTTTAATGCTCATGCCTGATGTATTACTGTCTGAAATAAAATACTGGTTCAACCGAACCAATCAAACAACATCATTTCTGTATTGGCTCATGATTTATAAAAAAATAAGGATAGTTGAAAATTGTGATACATTTATTTTCTGTTTTAACATGCCGTAGACTGGTGTCTCTAACATTTGAATATCGTAAGTACAATTCTTCAACATGAACAATGTGTATTGTGACTTCTAATCTTTAGCATGTGTTTTTAGTTTTAATCTTAAACATACTTATTTGGAGTTCTTATCATTACGATGTGTCTTTTTGAGTACTATTTTTAAACATATCTATTTCTGTTCTTGTCTTAAACATGTGTCTTATTACTACTAATCTTTACAATATTATTTTTGAGAACTGATTTCTAACATACGTCCTTTTAGTGAACGTATCTTTAACATACGACCATTTTGTGAACGTATCTTTAACATACGTCCATTTCGTGAGCATGTCTTTAACATACGTCCATTTTGTGAACGTATCTTTAACATTCGACCATTTTGTGAAGTATCGTTAACAAACGTCCATTTTGTGAACGTATCTTTCACATACGTCCATTTTGTGAACGTATCTTTAACATACGACCATTTTGTGAACGTATCTTTAACATACGTCCATTTCGTGAACATGTCTTTAACATACGTCCATTTTGTGAACGTATCTTTAACATACGACCATTTTGTGAAGTATCGTTAACATACGTCCATTTTGTGAACGTATCTTTAACATACGTCCATTTCGTGAACGTATCTTTAACATACGTCCATCTCGTGAACGTATCATTAACATACGTCCATTTTGTGAACGTATCTTTAACATACGACCATTTTGTGAAGTATCGTTAACATACGTCCATTTTGTGAACGTATCTTTAACATACGTCCATTTCGTGAACGTACCATTAACATACGTCCATCTCGTGAACGTATCATTAACAAACGTCCATCTCGTGAACGTATCATTAACATACGTCCATTTCATAAACGTATCATTATCATACGTCAATTTCGTGAACGTATCATTATCATACGTCAATTTCGTGAACGTACCATTAAAATACGTCCATCTCGTGAACGTATCATTAACATACGTCCATCTCGTGAACGTATCTTTAAAATTCGTCTATTTTCGGACTCATCTTTAAAATTACGTCTTGTCCGTGAACTAATATGTCACATACGCTTATTTCGAGGACTAAATTTTAGCATACGTACATTCCGTGAACTAATCTTTAACATACGTCTAATTTGTGAACATATCTTTAACATACGTTCATTTCGAGAACTTGGCTTTAACATACGTCTATTTTGGAACTGATTTGTAACACACGTCTGTTTCGAGGACGTATTTTAACATACGTCCATTTCGGGAATTTATCTTTAATATGCATCTTCTTCAAGAAATTATTTTAACACAGATCCGTTTTCATAATTATCCATTAGCATACATCTATATCAAGAAATAATCTTAAACAAAAGTCAACTCAGAGATCTTTGCAAACGTCCATTTCGCAGGAACTAATCTTTAACGTATGTCTTTTTCGCATGCGTCGATTTGGGAGAACTAATTTTTAACGTACGTCTTTTTCGCATGCGTCCATTAAGAGAACTAATATTCAACTTACGTCTTTTTCGCATGCGTTAATTTCGCGGGAACTAATCTTTCACTTACGTCTTTTTCGCGTGCGTCCATTAAGAGAACTAATCTTTCACGTACGTCTTTTTCGCGTGCGTCCATTAAGAGAACTAATCTTTCACGTACGTCTTTTTCGCGTGCGTCCATTAAGAGAACTAATCTTTCACGTACGTCTTTTTCGCGTGCGTCCATTAAGAGAACTAATCTTTAACGTACGTCTTTTTCGCGTGCGTCCATTTAGAAAAAAAACCTTATCTTTCATGTACGTCTTTTTCGCGTGCGTCCATTTAAAAAACTAATCTTTCATGTAGGTCTTTTTCGCGTGCGTCCATTTTATAGAGAACTAATCATTAACGAATGTCTTTTTCGCGTGCGTCCATTTAGAGAATTAATCATTAACGAATGTCTTTTTCGCGTGCGTCCATTTAAAAAACTAATCTTTCATGTACGTCTTTTTCGCGTGCGTCCATTTTATAGAGAACTAATCATTAACGAATGTCTTTTTCGCGTGCGTCCATTTAGAGAATTAATCATTAACGAATGTCTTTTTCGCGTGCGTCCATTTAAAAAACTAATCTTTCATGTACGTCTTTTTCGCGTGCGTCCATTTTATAGAGAACTAATCATTAACGAATGTCTTTTTCGCGTGCGTCCCTTTAGAGAACTAATCATTAACGAATGTCTTTTTCGCGTGCGTCCATTTAAAAGACTAATCTTTCATGTTCGTCTTTTTCGCGTGCGTCTATTTAGAGAACTAATCTTTAACCAACTTTAACCTACGTCAGTTTGAGAACTAAGACTAAGAGTGTAATCGAATCAATGGACAAAATCAACGCAATATTTTTAAGCACTGTTACTCTATGAAATTAACACAAGGTTGTTTTTGGAGATTACGGGGGTTGTATTCAAAACCATTTTTCAATAACTCACTTGTAGATGTAATACTTATGTTTAAGATGTATTGTCGGTGGAAGTTGTAAGTAAATACCGAATGAATGTATTTCCATTTTTTGTTATAGGTGAATACCTCACTCTATCATGTTTTATTCATAAGCAATATTCGTTTTTGATAGTTAAACTGAAAAGCTGACAATAGTCGCGTAATACTTTTATACGGTTAAGAAATCATCAGCTATTACCACACTTGGATTTTAAGAGTGTTGAAATGTAAGTTTTCGAAAGTTTTAGTTATCATATTAACATTAAGCGGATGGATGTCTCAATTATGTGCCATTTTATTATTTCTTCAAGAAGAAAAAACCCTCTCTAACAGATCTCCATGTAAGTGTTTGTTTTGATTTGAGTTTATTTAGTGTATACTAATTCAGAGAGCCACTCTTTTTTGTGAGACAATGCGAGTTCCCGTGCTGGAAATCAAACGCATGTCCTTTTGGCTAAAACACGTTACCCTTTACCACTGTGTGTCTCGGTCAGCGTCTGTTGTTTTGTGGCACTCTGTGTCTCTGTAAGCGTCTGTTGTTTTGTGTCACTGTGTGTCTCGGTAAGCGTATGTTGTTTTGTGTCACTGTGTGTCTCGGTAAGCGTATGTTGTTTTGTGGCGTTGTGTGTCTCGGTGAGCGTCTGTTGTTTTGTGGCGTTGTGTGTCTCGGTGAGCGTCTGCTGTTTTGTGGCGTTGTGTGTCTCGGTGAGCGTCTGTTGTTTTGTGGCGTTGTGTGTCTCGGTGAGCGTCTATTGTTTGGTGGCATTGTGTGTCTCGGTGTGCGTCTGTTGTTTTGTGGCGTTGTGTGTCTCGGTAAACGTCTGTTGTTTTGCGGCGTTGTGTGTCTCGGTAAACGTCTGTTGTTTTGTGGCGTTGTGTTTCTCGGTAAACGTCAGTTGTTTGGTGGCGTTGTGTGTCTCGGTAAACGTCTGTTGTTTTGTGGCGTTGTGTGTCTCGGTAAGCGTATGTTGTATTCTGGCGGTGTGTGTCTCGGTGTGCGTCTGTTGTTTTCTGGCGCTGTGTGTCTCGGTAAGCGTATGTTGTTTTCTGCCGGTGTGTGTCTCGGTATGCGTGTGTTGTTTTCTGGCGGTGTGTGTCTCGGTAAACGTCTGTTGATTTGTGGCGGTGTGTGTCTCGGTGTGCGTCTGTTGTTTTCTGGCGTTGTGTGTCTCGGTGTGCGTCGGTTGTTTTCTGGCGGTGTGTGTCCCGGTAAACGTCTGTTGTTTTGTGGCGTTGTGTGTCTCGGTAAACGTATGTTGTTTTCTGGCGGTGTGTGTCTCGGTGTGCGTCGGTTGTTTTCTGGCGGTGTGTGTCCCGGTAAACGTCTGTTGTTTTGTGGCGTTGTGTGTCTCGGTAAACGTATGTTGTTTTCTGGCGGTGTGTGTCTCGGTAAACGTCTGTTGTTTTCTGGCGGTGTGTGTCTCGGTAAGCGTCTGTTGTTTTCTGGCGGTGTGTGTCTCGGTAAACGTCTGTTGTTTTGTGGCAGTGTGTATCTCGGTGAGCGTTTGTTTTTTTCTGGCGGTGTGTATCTCGGTGAGCGTATGTTGTTTTCTGGCGTTGTGTGTCTCGGTGAGTGTCTGTTGTTTTCTGGCGTTTTGTGTCTCGGTGAGCGTCCGTTGTTTTCTGGCGGTGTGTATCTCGGTAAACGTCTGTTGTTTTCTGGCGGTGTGTGTCTCGGTAAACGTATGTTGTTTTTTGGCGGTGTGTATCTCGGTGAGCGTCTGTTGTTTTCTGGCGGTGTGTATCTCGGTGAGCGTCTGTTGTTTTCTGGCAGTGTGTATCTCGGCGAGGGTCTGTTGTTTTCTGGCGTTGTGTGTCTCGGTAAGCGTCTGTTGTTTTGTGGCGTTGTGTGTCTCGGTAAGCGTGTTGTTTTCTGGCGTTGTGTGTCTCGGTAAGCGTCTGTTGTTTTGTTGCATTGTGTATCTCGGTGAGCTTCTGTTGTTTTCTGGCTGTGTGTATCTCGGTGAGCGGCTGTTGTTTTCTGGCGTTGTGTGTCTCGGTGCGCGTCTGTTGTTTTCTGGCGTTGTGTATCTCGGTAAGCGTCTGTTGTTTTGTGGCGTTGTGTGTCTCGGTGAGCGTCTGTTGTTTTGTGGCGTTGTGTATGTCGGTGAGCGTCTGTTGTTTTCTGGCGTTGTGTGTCTCGGTGAGCGTCTGTTGTTTTGTGGCGTTGTGTGTCTCGGTAAACGTCTGTTGTTTTGTTGCATTGTGTATCTCGGTGAGCTTCTGTTGTTTTCTGGCTGTGTGTATCTCGGTGAGCGGCTGTTGTTTTCTGGCGCTGTGTGTCTCGGTAAGCGTCTGTTGTTTTGTGGCGTTGTGTGTCTCGGTAAGCGTGTTGTTTTCTGGCGTTGTGTGTCTCGGTAAGCGTCTGTTGTTTTGTTGCATTGTGTATCTCGGTGAGCTTCTGTTGTTTTCTGGCTGTGTGTATCTCGGTGAGCGGCTGTTGTTTTCTGGCGTTGTGTGTCTCGGTGCGCGTCTGTTGTTTTCTGGCGTTGTGTATCTCGGTAAGCGTCTGTTGTTTTGTGGCGTTGTGTGTCTCGGTGAGCGTCTGTTGTTTTGCGGCGTTGTGTGTCTCGGTAAACGTCTGTTGTTTTGTTGCATTGTGTATCTCGGTGAGCTTCTGTTGTTTTCTGGCTGTGTGTATCTCGGTGAGCGGCTGTTGTTTTCTGGCGTTGTGTGTCTCGGTAAGCGTCTGTTGTTTTGTGGCGTTGTGTGTCTCGGTAAGCGTGTTGTTTTCTGGCGTTGTGTGTCTCGGTAAGCGTCTGTTGTTTTGTTGCATTGTGTATCTCGGTGAGCTTCTGTTGTTTTCTGGCTGTGTGTATCTCGGTGAGCGGCTGTTGTTTTCTGGCGTTGTGTGTCTCGGTGCGCGTCTGTTGTTTTCTGGCGTTGTGTATCTCGGTAAGCGTCTGTTGTTTTGTGGCGTTGTGTGTCTCGGTGAGCGTCTGTTGTTTTGTGGCGTTGTGTATGTCGGTGAGCGTCTGTTGTTTTCTGGCGTTGTGTGTCTCGGTGAGCGTCTGTTGTTTTGTGGCGTTGTGTGTCTCGGTAAACGTCTGTTGTTTTGTGGCGTTGGCGTTGTGTGTCTCGGTAAACGTCTGTTGTTTTGTGGCGGTGTGTGTCTCGTTAAACGTATGTTGTTTTGTGGCATTGTGTGTTTCGGTGATTTTAGCATAATCTTTTTTTTTTGGGGGGGGGGTGGGGGTGGGGGGGGTAAACTAGTTTACATGGCCATAATCTTACACCTGTCCAACATTAATCAACAATGTATTTACATTTGGAGTTTGAGGCACACACGAACGGAAGACAGAAAAAATAAACTTTATATAATTAAAAAACACACAAGCAGTCTATTGATAAATATTGGGGCCCTTGGAACGGTGAATGAAAACACTCTTCACTCGGAGCTTTAACTCGCTTGTAGGGACACGTTCAGGATATTCCCAAAGCTGCTTGCATAGGGTGGACATCTATTGGTGACCACCGCTCTGAGGCGAACCGTAACATGCAATATAAATGATGGAGTACCTGGGAGTTTATCAATCAGATTACAGACCACGTTCAATTATGCCTAATATATAACTTCCATTGAATGAAAATGTTACATATGACGGCCGACCAAGTGTAACAAATTATAGAAAGATCACAAGAATCTACAAATACCTCATGTATTCAACAATAAATGCGTCCGTATTTGACGTCACACCGGGAGTAAATAGTAAATAATACAGACATATCTTTAGACATTTCTAAATCTAGGCTTTCTATTCTTTCTCTTGCAATTAATTGGGTACGAGAAAATGCACGTAAGGCAACCGAGTTTTTAAATTTAAGGTATAGTAGATTGGCTAATATATTGTCTACATATATGACAAGCACTATTTACGAACCACTAAAAGCGGAATCATTAATTAATATTTAAGTTCAAAGATTTATTTTCATCCAGAAATAATCAACAAAAACTATTTATTGAGAAAACTGTCTCAGAATCATTAATTATTTACAGAATGACACAAATACCGCGTATTTCTCTGGACTGTAGTGAGAAATGCTTCATTTGCACATCTCGTTAGTTTACCTATGCGCTCAAATGATTCATATTGGTGAACTATATTGTTGACAACCAAACTTTAATAATTGGTCAACATTATATTTTGTCTAATCAGAAGGCAGTCTACTTCAATTTGGTCATAACATTTATTTCCGTAAAACAGAAGTCAGCCATTATTTGTTTTAAAGCTGCACTCTCACAGATTGAACGTTTTGACAACTTTTTTATTTTGTGTCTTTGAACGAGCCAATTTTTGCGAAAACTTATGGACACCAGTTATATAAGACTGTTGACAAAGAATTAGATCGCAAAATTTTATATTTAAGAACAAAAAATGACGTTTCATGCATTTTTCTTAAACCGTTAGTAACGGTTTAAGCCATAAAACATTAATTTTCGAACAGAAATATGAAAATCTGCGATCTGATCTTTTGTCAGCAATCTTTTATCATTGATTGCTGACATTTTCGCAAAAATTTGCTCTTTCCAAGACAAAAAAAAAGTTGTAAAAATGGTAAATCTGTGAGAGTGCAGCTTTAATCAGGTGAAGCGGTAAAAATAAACAGTAAGCGGGTAGCTTACAAAATATAATATAGACCACTTAAATGTTAAAAAGTGTTGGTATGTACTAGCACAAACTAAATGGTTCAGTCGCATCAAACCGTTTAGTGTTTTAAGTTCACACTAACAACCGTTAAACATTACTTATTGATCGCAATTATATTTTGTCCAATGGAAAGGTAGTGGATTTCATATCTGCCGTACATTCATTTGGTAAATCAGCAGTGACAGCCGTTTGTTAAAATTTTACAAGCTATATAGCTATGCGACTGCGGCGCATTAAACATTGTAGTTTGGTAAAACATACTTAAACTATTTAACCATTAGGGAAACACTTTAAAGGGACACAATGTGGATTGAGTCACTTTTTTATTCAATGCATATTATATTTCAATCATTTCTCTGTTATGATCAAAACAAAACAAAAAGCTATAAACTATACAGATAAAAAATAAAAGCGATATTTTGTCGATATTTAACTCGGGAATTTGTGGCCTCGTAGACCTCATCTAAATATCAAACATTTATAAAGGCTGATGTGTTTCTTACCTTTACACAATTCATATGCTTGTTTGTTTTGATCATTAAAGTTAAACAAGTCAACCATAATAATGCATTACAATTTAAAAAATAATAAATGTTTGCACCAACCTATTGTGTCCCTATAAAAACTTGAATACACTGAAATCATATGAAAGTGTGATAGTTTACATATTGACCGGATAACTGATAGATGGTCTGACAAGAACTGGTGCAAATATTTACAATGGTTTTAAAATGATTGTCAGTGTGCATCGAAGTGGCCCTTAAGTTAATGGTGTAAAGAAGGGGAATAACTACGCAAATACTAACACACGAGTAAGGTTTGATATAAGAAGTTTACATGTTTGCGTCCAGCTGCAAATATATACAAACATATCATCTTTGCGATCATGTCTAATTGTAAATACACTTGATGGTTCTGTAATCGCCAAAGCCGTCTGTTTGCATAAGGCCAGACAAAAATTATGTCAACGTCTAGTGTCAGATTCCAATTTTAAAATCTTCCAAACAGGCAGAAAAAATGTATCTATAAATATTAAGAAAGATAAATGTACAATTATGTTTTATCCTTAATTCAATCTCTTTAAGATTGATCGTCAGGTGCCATGTTTCTATTTTTGAAAACGCTCTTTTGTTAGGTTCCAAAACTCAGCCAGATGACACAACAAGAATAAATATGGTACAGACTTAATATAAACGGAAAAGAAGCAGTACAATTAGTGAGTATATATCTAGTAGATAAACATCTTTGCGCATTTACCCTTGATATAGCTTGCTGCGTGTCTGGTGAGAAATGTCACAGTTGAAAGTTTTAATATTATAAGAACTGCGTATATGGAACATATCTATTTTGTTTTCCGATTATGGATTTGTGTTTCAGCGGAAATACGAAATAGGTAAGAACTGGATTTAATTTTTGTTCTATCAAATTGTTAAAGCTGCACTCTCACAGATATACCAATTTCACAACTTTTTTTATTTTTGTCATGGAAAGCAATATTTTGCGTAAATATCTGCAAACCAATGATTTAAGATTGCTGACAAAAAATCAGATCGTAAATTTTCATATTTCCGTTCTAAAATTAATGTTTTATGGCTAACGCCGTATTAACTGTTTAAGAAAAATGCATAAACACATCAATTATAAAAATCTGCGATCTATGTTTTGTCAGCTGTCTTTTATGACTGGTTTCCATGGATTTTCGCAAAAATTGGCTCGTTCCAAGACAAAAAATAAAAAAAGTTGTCAAAACGTTCAATCTGTGAAAGTGCAGCTTTAATAACAAATTGTTTTATATAAGCATTCTAGATTTACCTTTAATTGCAAAATAGTTCACTACTACTGACTAGCAATTATTTATCTTTTTGTTCACATTTTATTTTTATGCTTCTCGCTAAATTTTACCTGTTTGCTCGTAAACTGTTTGTATGCTATAGGCATTAATGTCTGAATGCATTAAAAGTTGTTGTTGTTGATGTTGTTGTTGTTGGATTAATCTAAAACAAAGATTTTCAATCATTATTTCTAAAACAAACAACAACAAAACATGTAGTCACCAATACTACTTGTGTTATAATGGTGATTATACATTGATAATTATATAGTACATATAGTTCATAAGCTTTTTTATACTCGCACTCGGGCCCATTGCCCATTCGGCGATTTTTTTATCTTGATTTTACTAAAGGAAACTAGTTAATTGTGATTATCATAAAGATAATTAAATATGAAGTACAAATAACCTTAAGGATGCCAATATTGCATAAATAATGCACAATAGAAATAGAAAGCTTAGCTTAATCCTGTTATAAGGGGCTTATATTGTTTCTAGAAATTGGGACATGGTTCTTTCTGATAATTGTCTGATAAACCTCTCAAGCCATCAATGAATATCGGGCTACTTGGCTTGTCCCTGTAGGTTCCATTTCATTTTAATAAAGAACAGATGCGATTGGCCAATATAAACCTACACCCTATAGACAGTGTCTGCACTTGTGTGACAAGTACAGGTACGATTGGCCCATATAAACATACACCCTATAGACAGTGTCTGCACTTGTGTGACAAGTACAGGTACGATTGGCCCATATAAACCTACACCCTATAGACAGTGTCTGCACTTGTGTGACAAGTACAGGTACGATTGGCCCATATAAACCTAAACCCTATAGACAGTGTCTGCACTTGTGTGACAAGTACAGGTACGATTGGCCCATATAAACCTACACCCTATAGACAGTGTCTGCACTTGTGTGACAAGTACAGGTACGATTGGCCAATATAAACATACACCCTATAGACAGTGTCTGCACTTGTGTGACAAGTACAGGTACGATTGGCCAATATAAACATACACCCTATAGACAGTGTCTGCACTTGTGTGACAAGTACAGGTACGATTGGCCAATATAAACCTACACCCTATAGACAGTGTCTGCACTTGTGTGACAAGTACAGGTACGATTGGCCAATATAAACCTACACCCTATAGACAGTGTCTGCACGTGTATGACAAGAACAGGTACGATTGGCCCATATAAAGCTACACCATATAGACAGTGTCTGCACGTGTATGTCAAGTGTGTCAAGTTGACATGAACTTGGGACAAATGTTTTACTTTTTTTGATATGCTACGACTATGACAAGGCGGTTTCTTTGTTCGTCTATAGCAAACATTTACGACATTGTTGATAATAAACCTCTTTTTTTAAAGTCAATACTCAAACGTGGACTAGAATTCGAGAATCAATCAAATGTTATTGACTCAAAGAGAAATAAAATGCAATGTAATAATATCAATTAAATATCTAATTAAAATAAATATTTCCAGCTAACGAGCAGCATTATTGTGAGTGTGTTTACTTTCATGCTGTCAAAACAAGCCGATGCATTTAGTGTTACGGATAAATATATTAATTAGAAAGCTAATTGTAATGAACTTGTTTTTTGGTAGATTTGCTGCCAATTGGATTGTGTCCCGTTCAAGGTTTTTCTTAGTTTGAAATCAGAGGGGCCGTATAAATATGTTAAAGTGACATCTTATTAAAAATCAATACATACACATGTATAACAAAAATATATTTTGATAAACCAAAAGCTACATACTAAATAATGCATTTATTGAAAATATTATGCACCAGTCAATTGTAACCACGCCCTTCCCCCAGGTCCGGGGGTATACCGGGGATAGCCGGGGAAATGGGCCGTGTTTTTACCTTCCATGTGGCCCCGCAGTGCCGGGTGAATGCGGTGGTTTTGTCCTCGTGACAAAAATAGCGGGGAATGGGCCTTACCTAGGGTCCCTGTGGTGCGGAGTCATTTGACGGGGATTTTACTAGCAGTTAGTCCCCGCAGGACGGGATTTTACCCGGGGTTGGCTGGACCGAAAGTCAAAGTCCACGTTATTCCCCGGACCTGGGGGGCGTGGTTACAATTAACTGGTGCATTAATTACTGATAACAAGAATGTAGTCGAGTATTTTTTAGCTGAAAAAGCAAAAATATTAAATGATTGGTGAGTGCTAAAAGGTTTACAGTGATCGTCTCATAGGGTAGAAATACTGTGTTTGCTGCACCTTTGTTTCAAATTAAACTCGGTATCCTTCATAAGCAACACTGTTTGCGACATTTATTTATCGTTGTTAATCTTATTTGGGAGTAAGGGTGCATCTTTAATTATCGGTCTACTTCTGGTTTAAGCGTTTGTGAGTTTAAACAATTACTAATTTAAATATAACTATGATCGTTGAATTTTGGTAAAGTCGAAATCAAACATTCTCTAAATTGTAAATATTAAAATATTAAAAACAGAACTTTACTCAATACTGTATCTTCGTTCATAAAGGTTTCTTGCTATGGACATCTTATTATCTTACTATTTTTGAGAACATTCTTTGACGTTTATCCATGATAGCTGAGTGGCAGCGAAAAGCTTTCATCTACTTTTTTATTCAATGTCACATCGAACATTCTCGCTGTAGACGGTCGTTGGACTTGAAGTAGCTCTGGGTTGTGTTTTAATAATAAACTCTATTTTTCAGTTCAATGAAGCAATTTGAATATTGACTTAACATGTTTCACCGGTCAATTATACCCAGCAATTTGTGGAGTTAAGCCCAATCATTTTTTAATTTAATATAATATACATGATTTAGCTGATTTTTGCTATTATACTGGATATCAATTCATTACAGTTGTGGAATACACTGGACTTAAGGGTAAGGGCTTATCAGTTATCATTGTCCGCCATCATATCTCTTTCCTTTCTTGTTCTTCTCAAAACAACTTATGGTTTAGTGCTCTACTATTATCAGTATCATGATTTCTTTCATATATAATAGATTTTCAAAACGTTTACATTTTCAGACTCTTAATCAATCCTCTTAGCTCGTTAGATATTTTAATGACCATTCAACTTAATTCAATTATTATCGTGTAGTGTTGCCTCAATCACTGGATGATTCCCTTATCTTGAAATGAACTGCTTCCGTTAACTTTACATGTGCTTCGAATTGATACAATGTTTTTGTGTGTGTGTCAAGTTCTACGTGTTTTTCCGTTTGTCATGCGAAGATTCTAAAGTGCGTGTTTAGAAGCTCGAGCATGCGCACAAGATAGTGTAGAGGCATTTGGTAGGCATTTCTCGCTGAACACCAAACATGTGAGCATTGGTCTTCTTAACGGTTATCCGGCGCCGAGCTACGACCTGTCTGCCAACTTTATCGTGTAGAAAACTCCAAAAATAAACACTAAATATTACATAGTGAGCAAGTCCTCGTATGTTTTCTATGACCTGCCTTTTAAAGGGACTAGACACCAAATAGTTCTTAAATCGGTAAATGCAGTTTTTCCTCAAAACAAGACTAGAATTGTCAAAATGAGCTGGTATGGGGCCGATAATACATACTTTTACATAATCAAAATGATATTGTGTCGCCGTCTCAGCAGGTTCGTCTATTTTAAAATAATGCATGATAGTTTCCTAGTTTAAAGTTTGTACATTTAGCATGTGAAAGTCACGTGTATAGATACACATACCGACGCTATCTTAAAATAATGGGATTTACTGGAATAAACCCAGTATATTTTCGAATCGGAAAAAAAGCAAAAACTTCGAAAGATATATGTGTCGTAAACGATGTGAAACACCAGTAATTAAACTCAAATGCGTTTTAAACAATGATATCAATGTTATGTAAGTTTTTGACAATTTTCTTCTTTTTTCGTGCAGTTGTATCATCTGGTGCCTAGTCCCTTAAAATGGCATAACCAGAATTACCCATACTCAGCGCCGCTGTTAAGAAAATGAACAGAATTATCAAATCAAAAGTACATTTTCAATAAGCTAGGACATTTGGACTGATACATGTAGTTGGCATTTGTATTTATATTGAAATATGCTTATTGTCTGTAGAAACAGGTGCTACCGACACTATATACCAATAGTGCTTTAATATTTCCTTATCTACTGACTGCCATGTTATATTGACATTTGAAACATTATAGCAACAACTGTCAGTTGCAGTGTACTTTTCTATATTGAAGAAAAAGTAATCATTAGTAGGATCAACTACCGTACTGGCTGAAAGGTAAACCCGTTCATGTAACAAATGCACTGTCCGACTTCAGAGTGTTCCGGGTCATGGCTCAGCCAATCAGTTTATCGGATAGATTAACATTTAACAGAATCGCACTGGTGAATATTAAGGCATTGTCGTGGCATTTTGCACTGAACACTAATAAAGTTAGTATTTAGTTTTGGTTTTCTAAACGATTAAGCAAAGACGGGCTGTGACCTGCTTTCAGACTTTTAAAAAAACAAACATAACCGTTAACTAGTACTGACAGAATGACATAAGACTTATATTTAATCGTAATAACAGAGTATTCATAAAATGTTACCTTTTAATAGAGCTCAAAAAACATTTACAAATCACATGGTTTATATGATCAAATTTATCACAAATTCCTTTATGAAAATGAATACTGTCGAATACATGAGGGGGGGGGGGGGGGCATTCTTGTCACATGTTCGAATTATTTTTTAGTCGAATAATTGTCATAACTAGCAGTTTAAATCAGAGTTATGGCCATTGGTTGTAAGTCTGAACCAGAGTTATGGACATTGGTAGTAAGTCTGAACCAGTGTTATGGTCATTGGTAGTAAGTCTGAACCAGAGTCATGGACATTGGTAGTAAATCTGAACAAGAGTTATGGAGATTGGTAGTAAGTCTGAATAAGAGTTATAGACATTGGTAGTAAGTCTGAACCAGAGTTATGGATATTGGTAGTAAGTCTGAACCAGAGTCATGGAGATTGGTAGCAAGTCTGAACCAGAGTTATGCGGATTTGTAGTAAGTCTGAACCAGTGTTATGGACATTGGTAGTAAGTCTGAACCAGAGTTATGGACATTTGCAGTAAGTTTGAACCAGAGTAATGGACATTGGGAGTAAGTTTGAACCAGAGTTATGGACATTTGTAGTAAGTCTGAACCAGAGTTATGGACATTGGAAGAACGTCTGAACCAGAGTTATGGACATTGGTAGTAAGTCTGAACCAGAGTTATGAACATTGGTAGTTAGTCTGAACCAGAGTTATGGACATTGGTAGTTAGTCTGCACCAGAGTTATGGACATTATTAGTAAGTCTGAACCAGAGTCACGGACATTGGTAGTTATTCTGAACCAAAATTATTAATATTGGTAGTTATTCTGAACCAGAATTATTGATATTGGTAGTTATTCTGAACCAGAGTTATGGATATTGTAGTTATTCTGAACCAGAGTTATGAATATTGGTTGTAAGTCTGAACCACAGTTATGACCATTGGTTGTAGGTCTGAAGCAGATTCATGGACATTGGTAGTAAGTCTGAACCAGAGTCATGGGCATTGGTAGTAAGTCTGAATCAGAGTCATGGGCATTGGTTGTAAGTCTGAACCAGATTTATGGTCATTAGTTGTAAGTTTGAACCAGAGTTATGGCAAATGGTTGTAAGTATGAACCAGAGTTATGACCATTGGTTATAAGTCTGAACCAGAGTTATGACCATTGGTTGTAAGTCTGAACCAGGGTCATGGGCATCGGTAGTAAGTCTGAACCAGAGTCATTGACATTGGTAGTAAGTCTGACCAGAGTTATTGGCATTGGTAGTAAGTCTGAATCAGAGTTATGAACACTGATAGTAAGTCTGATCCAGAGTTTTGGACATTGGTAGTGATTCATGAACATTGGAAGTAAGTCTGAACCAGTGTTATGAACATTGGTAGTAAGTCTGAACCAGAGTTATGGAGATTGGTAGTAAGTCTGAATCAAAGGTATGGACATTGGTAGTAAGTCTGATCCAGAGTTTTGGACATTGGTAGTGAGTCTGAACCAGAGTCATGGTCAATGGTAATAAGTCTGAACCAGAGTTGTGAACATTGGTAGTAAGTCTGAACCAGAGTTATGGACATTGGTAGTAAGTCTTAACAAGAGTCATGGACATTGTTAGCAAGTCTGAACAAGAGTCATGGACATTGGTAGTAAGTCTGAACAAGAGTTATGGACATTGGTAGTAAGTCTGAACCAGAGTTATGGACATTGGTAGTAAGTCTGAACCAGAGTCATGGATATTGGTAGTAAGTCTGAACCAGAGTTATGGACATTGGTAGTAAGTCTGAACAAGAGGTATGGACATTTGTAGTTATGGACATTGGAAGTAAGTCTGAACCAGAGTTATGAAGATTGGTTGTAATTATGAACCAGAGTTATGGACATTGATTGTACGTCTGAACCAGTGTTATGGACATTGGTAGTAAGTCTGAACCAGAGTTATGGACATTGGTAGTAAGTCTGAACAAGAGTTATGGACATTTGTAGTTATGTACATTGGTAGTAAGTCTAAACCAGAGTTAAGGAGATTTGTAGTTAGTCTGAACAAGAGTATTGGAAATTGATAGTAAGTGTGAACCAGAGTCATGAACATTGGTCTGAACCAGAGTTATTGACATTGGTAGTAGGTCTGAACCAGAGTTATGGACATTGGTAGTAAGTCTGGACAAGAGTCATGGACATTGGTTGTAAGTCTGAACAAGAGTTCTGGACATTTGTAGTTATGTACATTGGTAGTAAGTCTAAACCAGAGTTAAGGAGATTTGTAGTTAGTCTGAACAAGAGTATTGGAAATTGATAGTAAGTGTGAACCAGAGTCATGAACATTGGTCTTAACCAGAGTTATTGACATTGGTAGTAGGTCTGAACCAGAGTTATGGACATTGGTAGTAAGTCTGGACAAGAGTCATGGACATTGGTTGTAAGTCTGAACCAGAGTTATGGACATTGGTAGTAAGTCTTAACAAGAGTCATGAACATTGGTAGTAGGTCTGAACCAGAGTTATTGACATTGGTAGTAGGTCTGAACCAGAGGCATGGACATTGGTTGTAAGTCTGAACCAGAGTTTTTGGCATTGGTAGTAGATCTGAACCAGAGTTATTGACAATGGTATTAAGTCTGGACAAGAGTCATGGACATTGGTTGTAAGTCTGAACCAGAGTTATTGACATTGGTAGTAAGTCTGAACCAGAGTTATTGACATTGGTAGTAAGTCTGAACCAGAGTCATGGACATTGGTAGTAAGTCTGAACAAGAGCCATGGACATTGGTTGTAAGTCTGAACATGAGTCATGGACATTGGTTGTAAGTCTGAACCAGAGTTATGGACATTGGTAGTTAGTCTTAACAAGAGTCATGAACCTTGGTAGTAGGTCTGAATCAGAGTTATTGACATTGGTAGTAGGTCTGAACCAGAGTCATGGACATTGATTGTAAGTCTGAACCAGAGTTATTGGCATTGGTAGTAGGTCTGAACCAGAGTTATGGACATTGGTAGTAAGTCTGAACAAGAGTTATGGGCATTGGTAGTAAGTCTGAACAAGAGCCATGGACATTGGTTGTAAGTCTGAACATGAGTCATGGACATTGGTTGTAAGTCTGAACCAGAGTTATGGACATTGGTAGTTAGTCTTAACAAGAGTCATGAACATTGGTAGTAGGTCTGAATCAGAGTCATGAACATTGGTAGTAGGTCTGAATCAGAGTTATTGACATTTTTAGTAGGTCTGAACCAGAGTCATGGACATTGATTGTAAGTCTGAACCAGACCAGAGTTATTGGCATTGGTAGTAGGTCTGAACCAGAGTTATGGACATTGGTAGTAAGTCTGAACAAGAGTTATGGGCATTGGTAGTAAGTCTGAACAAGAGTTATGGACATTGGTAGTTAGTCTGAACCAGAGTAATGGACATTGGTAGTAATTCTGAACCAAAGTTATGGACATTGGTAGTAAGTGTGAACCAGAGTCATGGACATTGGTAGTAAGTCTGTAAAAGAGTCATGGACATTGGTAGTAAGTCTTAACCAGAGTCATTGACATTGGTAGTAAGTCTGAACCAGAGTTATTGACATTGGTAGTAGGTCTGAATCAGAGTTATGAACAGTGGTAGTAAGTCTGATCAAGATTCATGGACATTGGTTGTTAGTCTGAACCAGAGTTATTGACATTGGTATTAGGTCTGAACCAGAGTTTTGGACATTGGTAGTAAGTCTGAACAAGAGTAATGGACATTGGTAGTTAGTCTGAATCAGAGTAATGGACATTGGTAGTAAGTCTGAACCAGAGTTATGGACATTGGTAGTAAGTGTGAACCAGAGTCATGGAAATTGGTAGTAAGTCTGAACAAGAATCATGGACATTGGGAGTAAGTCTGAACTAGAGTCATTGACAATGGTAGTAAGTCTGAACCAGAGTTATTGACATTGGTAGTAGGTCTGAATCAGAGATATGAACAGTGGTAGTAAGTCTGATCAAGAGTTATGGACATTAGTAGTTAGCCTGAACCAGAGTAATGGACATTGATGTAAATCTGAACCAGAGTTATGGACATTGGTAGTAAGTGTGAACCAGAGTCATGGATATTGGTAGTAAGTCTGAACAAGAGTCATGAACATTGGGAGTAAGTCTGAACCAGAGTCATTAACAATGGTAGTAAGTCTGAACCAGAGTTATTGACATTTGTAGTAGGTCTGAATCAGAGTTATGAACAGTGGTAGTAAGTCTGATCAAGAGTTATGGACATTGGTAGTTAGTCTGAACCAGAGTAATGGACATTGGTAGTAAGTCTGAACAAGATTATGGACATTGGTATTTAGTGTGAACCAGAGTCATGGAAATTGGTAGTAAGTCTGAACCAGAGTAATGGACATTGGTAGTAAATCTGAACAAGAGTCATGGACATTGGTTGTAAGTCTGAACCAGAGTTATGGACATTGGTAGTAAGTCTTAACAAGAGTCATGAACATTGGTAGTAGGTCTGAACCAGAGTTATTGACATTGGTAGTAGGTCTGAACCAGAGTCATGGACATTGGTAGTAAGTCTGAACAAGAGTCATGGACATTGGTTGTAAATCTGAGCCAGAGTTATTGACATTGGTATTATGTCTGAACCAGAGTTTTGGACATGGGTAGAAAGTCTGAACAAGAGTTATGGACATTGGTCGTTAGTCTGAACCAGAGTAATGGACATTGGTAGTAAGTCTGAACAAGATTATGGACATTGGTATTTAGTGTGAACCAGAGTCATGGAAATTGGTAGTAAGTCTGAACCAGAGTAATGGACATTGGTAGTAAATCTGAACAAGAGTCATGGACATTGGTTGTAAGTCTGAACCAGAGTTATGGACATTAGTAGTAAGTCTTAACAAGAGTCATGAACATTGGTAGTACGTCTGAACCAGAGTTATTGACATTTGTAGTAAGTCTGAACCAGAGTCATGGACATTGGTAGTAAGTCTGAACAAGAGTCATAGACATTGGTTGTAAGTCTGAACCAGAGTTATTGACATTGGTTTTATGTCTGGACCAGAGTTTTGGACATGGGTAGAATGTCTGAACAAGAGTAATGGACATTGGTAGTAAGTCTGAACCAGAGTTATGGACATTGGTAGTAAGTGTGAACCAGAGTCATGGAAATTGGTAGTAAGTCTGAACAAGAGTCATGGACATTGGTAGTAAGTCTGAACCAGAGTCATTGACATTGGTAGTAAATCTGAACCAGAGTTATTGACATTGGTAGTAGGTCTGAATCAGAGTTATGAACAGTGGAAATAAGTCTGATCAAGAGTTATGGACATTGCTAGTAAGTCTGAACCAGAGTTATGGACATTGGTATTAAGTTTGAACCAGAGTCATGGAAATTGGAAGTAAGTCTGAACAAGAGTCATTGACTTTGGGAGTAAGTCTGAACCAGAGTCATTGACATTGGTAGTATGTCTGAACCAGAGTTATTGACATTGGTAGTAGGTCTGAATCAGATTTATGAACAGTGGTAGTAAGTCTGATCCAGAATTTTGGACATTGGTAGTGAGTCTGAATCAGAGTCATGGTCATTGGTAGTAAGTATGAACCTAAGTTATGAACATTGGTAGTAAGTCTGAACTAGTGTTATGGACATTGATAGTAAGTCTGGACCAGAGTTATGGACATTGGTAGTAAGTCTGAACCAGAGTTATTGACATTGGTAGTAAGTCTGAATCAGAGTTATGAACTTTGGTAGTAAGTCTGATCCAGAGTTTTGGACATTGGTAGTGAGTCTGAACCAGAGTCATGGTCATTGGTAGTAAGTCTGAATCAGAGTTATGAAGATTGGTAATAAGTCTGAACCAGTGTTATGGACATTGGTAGTGAGTCTGAACCAGAGTTATGGACATTGGCAGTAAGTCTGAACCAGAGTTTTGGACATTGGTTATAAGTCTGAACCAGAGTTATGGCCATTGGTTGTAAGTCTAAACCAGAGTCATGTGCATCGATTATAAAGCTGAACCAGAGTCAATGACATTGGTAGTAAGTCTGAACCAGAGTTATTGACATTGGTAGTAAATCTGAATTAGAGTTATGTACATTGGTAGTAAGTCTGATCCGGAGTTTTGGACTTTGGTTGTGAGTCTGAACCAGAGTCATGGTCATTGGTAGTAAGTCTGAACCAGAGTTATGAACGTTGGTAGTAAGTCTGAACCAGTGTTATGGACATTGGTAGTAAGTCTGAACCAGAGTTATGGACATTGGTAGTAAGTCTGAACAAGAGTTATGGACATTGGTAGTAAGTCTTAACCAGAGTCAATGACATTGGTAGTAAGTCTGAACCAGAGTTATTGACATTGGTAGTAAATCTGAATTAGAGTTATGTACATTGGTAGTAAGTCTGATCCGGAGTTTTGGACTTTGGTTGTGAGTCTGAACCAGAGTCATGGTCATTGGTAGTAAGTCTGAACCAGAGTTATGAACGTTGGTAGTAAGTCTGAACCAGTGTTATGGACATTGGTAGTAAGTCTGAACCAGAGTTATGGACATTGGTAGTAAGTCTGAACAAGAGTTATGGACATTGGTAGTAAGTCTTAACCAGAGTTATGGACATTGCTAGTAAGTCTGAACCAGAGTCATGAACATTGGTAGTAAGACTGAACAAGAGTCATGGACATTGGTAGTAAGTCTAAACAAGAGTAATGGGCATTTGTAGTTTTGGACATTGGTAGTAAGTCTGAACCAGAGTTATGGACATTGGTAGTAAGTCTGAACCAGAGTTATGGACATTGGTAGTAAATCTGAACCAGAGTTATGGACATTGGTAGTTAGTCTGAACCAGAGTTATGGACATTGGTAGTAAGTCTGAACCAGAGTCATGAACATTGGTAGTAAGTCTGAACAAGAGTCATGAACATTGGGAGTAAGTCTGAACAACAGTAATGGACATTGGTAGTAAGTCTGAACTAGAGTTTTGGACATTTGTAGTTATGACATTGGTAGTAAGTCCGAACCAGAGTTATGGACATTGGTAGTAAGTCTGAACCAGAGTTAAGGAGATTTGAAGTTAACCTGAACCAGTGTAATGGGCATTGGTAGTAACTCTGAACCAGAGTTATGGACATTGATAGTAAGTGTGAACCAGAGTCATGGACATTAGTAGAAGGTCTGAACCAGAGTCATGGGCATTGGTAGTAAGTCTGAACCAAAAGGTATGGACATTGGTAGTAGGTCTGAACAAGAGTCATGGACATTTGTAGTAAGTCTGAACCAGCGTTATGGACATTGGTAATAAGTCTGAACAAGAGTCATGAACATTTTTAGTAGGTCTGAACCAGAGTCATGGATATTGCTTAGTAAATCTGAACCAGAGGTATGGACATTTGTAGTTATGTACATTGGTAATAAGTCTGAACCAGTGTTATGGAGATTGGTAGTAATTCTGAACAAGAGTTATGGGGATTGGTAGTAATTCTGAACAAGAGTTATGTACATTGGTAGTAAGTCTGAACCAGAGTTATGGAGATTGGTAGTAAGTCTGAACCAGAGTTATGGACACTGGTAGTTATTCTAAACTAGAGTTATGGATATTTTTAGTAAGTCTGAACCAGAGTCATAGACATTGGTAGTATGTCTGAACCGGAGTTATGGACATTGGAAGTAAAATTGAACCAGAGTTGTGGATATTGGTAGTAATTCTGAACCAGAGTTATGAACATTGGTACTTATTCTGAACAAGAGTCATGGACATTGGTAATAAGTCTGAACCAGGGTCATGGACATTGGTAGTTGGTCTGAACCAGAGTCATGAACATTGGGAGTAAGTCTGAACAAGAGTAATGGGCATTGGAAGTTAATCTGAACTAGAGTCATGAACATTGAAGTAAGTCTGAACCAGAGTCATGAACATTGAAGTAACTCTAAACCAGAGTCATGAACATTGAAGTAAGTCGGAACCAGAGTCATGAACATTGAAGTAAGTCTGAACCAGGGTCATGAACATTGAAGTTAGTCGGAACCAGAGTCATGAACATTGAAGTAAGTCTGAACCAGGGTCACGAACATTGAAGTAAGTCTGAACCAGAGTTATGGGCATTGTTAGGAATGAGAATGATATATTTATATATATATAGAGAGAGAGAGCTGTGCCATCAGTTGCCTCGAACTGGAGTCACACGTAAGGAAATACAATACGTGTTTGCTATTATCTCAAGGTGTCAATACCCGTGCACTTGAAAGAATAGTGTGCTGTGGTCAAACATATGCCAAACCATTTGCCGCTCAACAATTCGAGAAATATAGAGAGAGAGCATGTGGTAAATTAACTTTATTTGTTATCTATTGGTGATGAAAATGTCACTTGATTATCTACTAGAATGCCAATAATTCACTTAGGAGTGGGAGACAGCAGGATTTCTGCAGCCACATGGTCGCATCATTAAATACTAGTTTTTGGAATGCTTTGGCGTTGGGGGAATATTATTACACAGTACCTGATATATGAAGTTAAGAACTCTACAATTCTACTTTTAACTAAATTATTCGATAGTTTTACTGTATTCTTGTCGTCTTATACATTAAATACAATTTTGGTATCACAACAGCAACATTTTATTTATTGTATACATTCACCATTGCAAACGCCATCAACATTTGTAGTCTGAACCAAATTAACCAACAAGGTTAGCCCAGAAACCTTTGACATCAATACAAGACAATATTGCTGAGAAGGTTTGAATTATTAACACATCTCAATAATGCATACATTTTTTCATCACAATATGCAATTATTTGAACAGACAAGAAAACAGGGGGGTATATTTTACAAATGAAGTGGTAATTGTGTTACTATTTATTTGAACTAGAAGTTGTAGCACGGTAGTATCAATAAAGGTATTGACAAAGATTCCAATTAATAAATATTACTTCTCAGTGGGGATTAACAGACATGCCTGGAATATTATATTAGACGCAGACAAATGGAACAATACACACGCATGTTTACGTGTTAATAAATGCTGGGACAATTCTAAAGTTGTGATCTTGCAAGCCTGCTGAACCCTCTGTAAACTCCAGTGTTCCGGGGCGGTGGGCTAGTACTATCATTTACATAATATATAAGCTATGTGCCTTCTGGTTGCAGACGGGAGGATTTGCTTTGTAGGATTAAATAAAAACAATGAGCCCCAGTGCGGCACCATTCACTACCCACGGACATGATTTGAACACCTTGCTAGCCCCATAGCCCCACAATCACCACCCACGGACATGATTTGAACACCTTGCTAGCCCCAGTGCGGCACCAATCACCATCCACGGACATGATTTGAACACCTTGCTAGCCCCAGTGCGGCACCATTCACCACCCACAGACATGATTTGAACACCTTGCTAGCCCCAGTGCGGCACCAATCACCACCCACAGACATGATTTGAACACCTTGCTAGCCCCAGTGCGGCACCATTCACCATCCACAGACATGATTTGAACACCTTGCTAGCACCAGTGCGTTACCAATCACCACCCACGGACATGATTTGAACACCTTGCTAGCCCCAGTGCGGCACCAATCACCACCCACGGACATGATTTGAACACCTTGCTAACCCCAGTGCGGCACCACTCACCATCCACAGACATGATTTGAACACCTTGCTAGCCCCAGTGCGTTACCAATCACCATCCACAGACATGATTTGAACACCTTGCTAGCCCCAGTGCGTTACCAATCACCATCCACAGACATGATTTGAACACCTTGCTAGCCCCAGTGCGTTACCAATCACCACCCACGGACATGATTTGAACACCTTGCTAGCCCCAGTGCGGCACCAATCACCACCCACAGACATGATTTGAACACCTTGCTAGCCCCAGTGCGGCACCATTCACCACCCACAGACATGATTTGAACACATTGCTAGCCCCAGTGCGTTACCAATCACCACCCACAGACATGATTTTAACACCTTGCTAGCCCCAGTGCGGCACCAATCACCATCCACAGACATGATTTGAACACCTTCCTAGCCCCAGTGCGGCACCATTCACCACCCACAGACATGATTTGAACACCTTGCTAGCCCCAGTGCGGCACCAATCACCACCCACGGACATGATTTGAACACCTTGCTAGCCCCAGTGCTTTACCAATCACCATCCACGGACATGATTTGAACACCTTGCTAGCCCCAGTGCGGCACCACTCACCACCCACAGACATGATTTGAACACCTTGCTAGCCCCAATGCGTTACCAATCACCATCCACAGACATGATTTGAACACCTTGCTAGCCCCAGTGCGTTACCAATCACCACCCACAGACATGATTTGAACACCTTGCTAACCCCAGTGCGTTACCAATCACCACCCACGGACATGATTTGAACACCTTACTAACCCCAGTGCGGCACCATTCACCATCCACAGACATGATTTGAACACCTTGCTAGCCCCAGTGCGGCACCATTCACCATCCACGGACATGATTTGAACACCTTGCTAGCCCCGGTGCGGCACCAATCACCCACAGACATGATTTGAACACCTTGCTAACCCCAGTGCGGCACCAATCACCACCCACAGACATGATTTGAACACCTTGCTAGCCCCAGTGCGGCACCAATCACCACCCACGGACATGATTTGAACACCTTGCTAGCCCCAGTGCGGCACCAATCACCACCCACAGACATGATTTGAACACCTTGCTAGCCCCAGTGCGTTACCAATCACCACCCACAGACATGATTTGAACACCTTGCTAGCCCCAGTGCGGCACCATTCACCACCCACAGACATGATTTGAACACCTTGCTAGCTCCAGTGCGGCACCACTCACCACCCACAGACATGATTTGAATACCTTGCTAGCTCCAGTGCGGCACCATTCACCACCCACAGACATGATTTGAACACCTTGCTAGCTCCAGTGCGGCACCATTCACCACCCACAGACATGATTTGAACACCTTGCTAACTCCAGTGCGGCACCAATCACCACCCACAGACATGATTTGAACACCTTGCTAGCTCCAGTGCGGCACCATTCACCACCCACAGACATGATTTGAACACCTTGCTAGCTCCAGTGCGGCACCACTCACCACCCGCGGGCATGATTTGAACACCTTGCTAGCCCCAGTGCGGCACCACTCACCACCCGCGGGCATGATTTGAACACCTTGCTAGCCCCAGTGCGGCACCACTCACCACCCACGGGCATGATTTAAACACCTTGCTAGCCCCAGTGCAGCACCATTCACCACCCACAGACATGATTTGAACACCTTGCTAGCCCCAGTGCGGCACCATTCACCATCCACGGACATGATTTGAACACCTTGCTAGCCCCAGTGCAGCACCATTCACCATCCACGGACATGATTTGAACACCTTGCTAGCCCCAGGACGGCACCAGTCACCACCCACGGGCATGATTTGAACACCTTGCTAGCCCCAGCGCGTTACCAATCACCACCCACGGACATGATTTTAACACCTTATTATTTAATAGCAAATCAAGCTAAATGTATGTTTTGTGTCTTAAGTGCACTATTTAAACGCATTGTATTGCGTGACTCTAACATATCTATATGCAGGAAGAATGTTTGATGTTGCAAAAACGTCTCTATAAAGCTATGAGCGCCGGGCGGCAGCAATCCTGATTACGGGCTATTTCATTAAAACTGTCATGGCAGATTCCACTCTAATGTAACACAAACGATGTTTAAATGGTGTCAGATACGCCTCTGTATACAATTCCATGCATACACAATTTGCTCCGGGTGGCATAAAAGTTTACCCCCGGGACCTGATTTTAACTATGAGAAGGTCATTTAGCGGATATATCAGGTATTTGAATAAAAAAATAACAATAATACTTATAACTGGAACTGCAGTTTAAAACTTAACAGTTCTTTGGTCGGTGCCATCTTGAAAAAAATCCCAAAGGTGGTGACGTCATCAATAGACGTCAACATTTTCCTTAATTAAATTACGCTTATGAATAATGGTCGAAGATTTGCATTCAAATGGTGCCTTATAAAGTATACTCATCATTGATTGAGCTTTATTAAAATACTCTTTGTTACCAGTTATGTTTTCTCTAATCAGGTGCCAATATGCCAACACCTTGTTAAAGCTGGAAGTTGAGACCACACGTTGAAAATTCCATTTGCTTTGTCTTTCTATTCTTATCTTGTAAACAAAAAGTCTCACGAAATTCCACAAGCACCAGGTTTAAAGCTGTTTCTTGTTGATTAACATTTGTAAAAAGTTATAACTTCCGTATGGATTTCTTGATGTGCAATATGTTACACTACACTAATTGATATGTTTTATGTGTCTTGACTATTTTATCTAGAGATATATTGCTGCTTTAATAGTTTCGTTCGTTAAACTGTGTTTTCGTTTATAATGTTTCATTGACAAACACATCATTAAATGTAAAACCATAGGGACATTGGCAAATACCTCTTACAATTTCGTTCAAATCTAACATGGGTCTGTCATACCGTTCACTTTATATCAGCGGGAACTCTTATTCTATATATAGTATGATTACATTGGCCGAGAAAAACAACAACATAGTTGTTTAGTTTTTAGGTACCGGACCCTCGGGGGACTAATGCGATCGCGCCAGATCTTACCCCGAAGGTATAGGTTAGTGCACGTTAGTGCACGCAGGTTCCCGACTTTTTTTGCAAAAATAGGGCCGATCGACTAAAAAAGGGATCCGGTACTCTCGGGACCAAAACAATCCTTGGTGAAATGGCCATATTAGCCACTGCCTGAGACACCTAGCCTTAGGCCTTATTCGTTTAGTTGTTAAAGCCTAAAACATTACGAGTTAGGCATCATTTGAGAACACAATATTAACAAATCACACAAACACGTTATGTTTTCAGTTGAAAACGTGTATATCCAAACGCATGGGCGTTACACGTTCATGACTTTATTGAATAAACAATCATAAAAAGAAAGTGACGTCAAGTGATGCAACAGCCTGGAAGAAATTCTGTCATAAAACGTTGTTCCAGGCAAATAGAACATTATGGCCAATATGTGACTGTATGAGATATCATACAGAAGTTTACCATTGAGTCTGTTCATAGGCATCGTTGTTAGTTTGTGTATCCTAAATGATTCCTTACATACACGGTCTAGCTTGTAATTAATAACATCTATGGGTAGAAACAAAATCAATACATTGTTTTATTTTGTGAGAAGAAAAAAAACATGTATAATACTTTCGAAAAAAAACACGTGAATCAGAAACGGACCATACTGATAACTGACCGTTTATATATGACAAATATGTTGTCGACTTGAAAATATTCGTGCGCGGCTCAAAGGTTAGACGTTAGTGGATGCACTTTAGGGTCGCACCCTTTCAAAGGAACTAATTTCACGTAACTTTTCTTATGGTCAGTTTTAAAAAGTTTCTATCGAAAACTTATGTTTTGTTTTGCATATCTTCATTAAATATACCGAGTTATTACCCCTTAAGTACCAAACAGGAGTTTTGTCCTGAAATATTTACTCAGAAATGTGGAGCATTGTTTACATGTTGATTAGATAAAAACAGACTCAAGTGATCTTTAAAAAAATATTGTCATTTACGTTTTTGTTATTCCTTACTCTGTCCCCGTTTAAAAGCCAGTGCATTTCCCTGTGTAACGAAATAGGTTAACGATATTTTAATACCCTATAACTGTAACCATCAATTCAAATAGCTGCAAGTCTGTGTTATGCACTTTAGATCTGAATATGGTTGATCCTTCAGCAGCAAAATGCTTTGAATATGGTTCGTGTGCAAAATTGTGTTTATTTGATTTGCTTGTATAAAATATTATATTCGTCTTTTGATTTGGGCAGTTTTCGTTTTATTGTTACGTTTTTCTGTTTTAAGTTTAACAATATCATGAAGAAAGACATAAGGAATTATGAAACATGTATCCAGAATTTTTTTTCCTGTATTATAATGCTTCATTTTTATTTCATGCAAAATATAGGTGGCCAATAAAAAGCGTATGGATATGTGCATTACAAAAGCCAAGTTTTTTTTTATAACAGCAAATTTAACTCTTATCAAAGCTCATTTAATCTGATGAGAAGGACCTCACGTAGTAACCTTTGCCCTGTCTAAGACCTATGACAATACGCAAGGAGTCAAGCTGTTGCTGGTTTATTAACGGTTTTCAAAAGAAAGTAAGTTTCGTATTAATTTCTTGATGTGCAATATGTTACACTAATTGATCGGTTTCACGGGTCTTGCCCTTTGGACAATAAGGTTATATTATGCCTTTATATTCATTATTCGTTTGACACATTGAGTCAGCTTTAATGCTGTTTTGCTTTTGATTTGCGCAGAATTCCGGACAATTAAGTTTCTTCTAGAACTAAAGTGTTTCATATTTTGCTACTTTTGAAAACAGTTCTTCTTAAGCAGAGCATCGTTTAATCTGTCATTCTTGTTTATGGACAACATCGCATAAAACTCCGTTGAATCATAACAAGACTAGTATTAACGCACATGCCTAATACGCAGAGCAATAAAATCTCCAAACATATTTCTTCAAACTGCTGAATGGTTTTCTTCAAACTGCTGAATGGTTTTCATAATAAAGACACATTGCCTTTATTGATATTGATTAAACTAATTCGAATATGATATATTGAGATATTTCTAGAATGATCTAGCCTTACTATCTACAACATGCGTTTAAGGCAGAAACATAATGGTTTTCGTAGTCATCATATCAATTGTCAATGATCAAAAAACCTTAGTTATAAACAACACTGAAGTAAATGAATCAAATTTGAAAGTGATTTGTAACAGAGGGCAATTATTTGTCTATGATTCAAAAAACCTCCTTTGTAATATATCATTTTGACAGGACGAATCTACACAGGTTTAAGTTAAATAGCAAACCAGTTGTGTGTATGTTCTCAGTGATTAAATGAAAGTTTTTACTTTTATAACGAACCATTCGTGCTAATAGACGATTCCATTTCCCTGTTGATATGTTTCAACCAAACCGCTTACATCCCATCCTCTCCGGACATGAGATACAGTTTGTAAGGCTCCAAACATTGGTAATCTTCGTGCATCACCTCTGTAATACTAAGTAGTTTGATGACATGAAGTAACATTTCATTGATTAAGAATGGGCGGAGTGAGTGAACCGAACGAGCCATTCTTAGTCATTAATATGTTACTTCAGGTCATCTAACTGTCTTAAATACTACCTCATTGGCTGACATATTTTCAACGCAAACTCTGCCGCAGGGAGTGTGAATCGGATGAGTTGCAGTAGGCGGAGTTTTAAATACCCTCGAAAGTTGAAATTCTTATTGAATAAGCCTTAGACTTAATTATTGCCTGTCTTCAATTTCATTGGTTGAAAATGTAGGTTGTATTCAAAATGCAGTGCACAATCACTTAGTTTCCATTCATGCACATGAATCTGTTTGGTTGTTCGTGTAGTTTACAACACAGTTTTTATCACTACTGTTGGTTTATGGACGGGAGATTAATCTAAGGATAGTTAATTTTGACCGGACTTACAATTATAGATGCAAGAGTACGTAAGGAAAACTTGTATCTATAAAATATTAAAAGACGAATGTAATGTCCACTTAAACGCCTGGGATCAGATGGACTGGTGTTCGCTGATCAATCCAGAGTTATCCATCCCAATGTATTGATATAGCAGTCCAATGTATTGATATAGCAGTCCAATGTATTGATATAGCAGTACAGTGTGATTGAGCATCCCCCCTCTCCTCTTCATGACTGAGATCTCACTCAGAGAACCATCTTAAACGGTGCCATCTGTTACTAGATAGTCAGTCAAATTGGAAAGATTCTGTATCTATTGTTTGTTGTGTGTATTAAAGCATCGGTGATATATCATTATTGTCGCGTAATGCCAACGCTCACTTAACTTTCGTGATAGTTCGTTCAGTAACCAACCAACAACTGTTCAAGTGTTCTAAGTCTTTATTGTTTCACGTTCTTTCTAAGCATAATAATCAGTATATAATACAGCATGACATTTAAGGTAATCCCACATCCTAACTGCCGTCCATTAAGGACCCAAGGCCGCGTTCCTTGCCTTGCCTAACCCTCTGTTTTCACATCCAAAATCATCTCTCTTATACTAATTTGTTGTCTACATATGACAGCTTTACAACCACAGGAATACACGTTTTTGTAATTAACATGACCATTTTGTACATTTGTACCAGGTCGGCTGTCAACCATCTCCATATTCAAATGACAATCAAATATGCCCTACATTATTAAACATACAGTATGTAGACACATATACATTTAATTAAATCTTAATTATATCTTAAATATAACTTTGATAAAAGTATTACGGTATTACGTCACATTCTATACGTAACTCTGTTACGTGACATTATTGGCTCATATTATTTATAGTAATGATATTTTGATGCATATGTAGTCTGTGGTGGTCTGTCTGTAGCACGGTGTGTTTATTTTTATTTTATTTTTATTTATTTTATTTATTTATTTTTTTTGGGGGGGTTGGGGTGTGTGTGTGTGTGGGGGGGGGGGGGGGGGGTAAAGTGACATTTGTTTAATGCAGTGCAAATGTTTCTTAAGGATCTTAGTGCGAAAATGATTTTTAGAGTTTCTACATGGAACTATTTTCTGTAAGACTTTTTTATATTTACGAGGAATTGACGAAAAAAGGCAAGTTTACGCAGGAGTTCAAAATTGTTTGTTTGCTCAGCTCTCTATACCAAATAGCGTTCGTGGTTTTATAATATTACATAGGAATGAATTTCTTACTTATATTTATAAAGTCTTGGCACGACGGGATATAATGATACGATAACTAATATACAGTAATACATTTCCTATGGCCAAAGTCAATATTTGAGTTTCTTCCTGTTTCAACTGGAAACTTCTGATTTATTTTTCTGATTTTGTCATTGGGATCCTTTAAGAGGGGTTTAGTTTATTAAGGTAAGTTTAAATTGAAATCGGTCTTTAGATAGTTTGTAACTAAATCCTTTCGTGTTCTCCAGATTTTATTATTTTTCTACTTTATTTTAATGTCTAAATGATATCTGCCGGTTTCGACATAAAGCATATTTGACGTTATACCTTGTCTGGTTTTGGTTCATCTGCGAAGAAAGACGCATCTAACCTTTTCAATTACTCTAAGGTTTTTATACCTCCAGATTTCGGAGGCATAGGCTGTAACTTGCAGTTCAACTTGTTAATCAAGATAATGTATTATTCTGTATAGTAGAGGTGGCGAAAGCAGAACATATTGATAATTAAATGACAATACTGACCTGCTTCAGCATCTCAAAAACATTTCTCTGCCATTTTCCAAGAAGTAAAGTTAGAAATATTTTATAAACTGTACAAATGGCAACAGACCCAGGTTTCAGTCCCAGTTTGAAATAAAGTCACATTTTGTCAGGCACCAGCCTGTGTCAGTGTGTCAGAACTCTCAGAATTTTATATTTCCTTTCTATACTAGTAGTATGTTTGCCCTGCTGCTATTTTATTAATGATTGCATCATTGGTAAAACATGACAAGTAAAAAGGGTCATGTCTTGTCCTGTAGTGGTGGGTGGGGTATATTAAAATTAGACGACATTCAATCGACATGAATGGATTGTTATGGCGACCACACGCCGTTTTTACGATGTTTATGACGGCGGAATTGGTCGATGTTTTTGTTGTGTTTTTTTGTTGTGTTGCGATTCGCACAACTTATTTGTGTTTTTGCTGTAGCGATTTTGCGACGCGCCGAGCATAACGCCCGTACAGTACCGTACAGTTCCGTACCGGGCGATTTATTTTTTTCGAAAATCCCACCAAAAAAACACCCAGTAGGGTCGGCGGTATTTTCCAGGTAGGGTCGGGTGACCCGAACCACACAATTTTTTTTTAGGCCTAATCAGATATTGTATCATTTCTTCCTCCTATTTAACATATAAGTTTCAAAAATTCACAAACACACGCTCGTTTATTGACTTCACGTACTAGATAGTTAACATGGTTTGTTGTACAAGCGAATCGAGAATTGCAGAACCAAAATGTCACGTAATAAGAACGTCAAGTCTCTTGCTGATATTTAATAGCCAATGATCCTCATCCCCCGATTCATGGCATTAGAAATCATGATGTCCCTGTGTGTGTGTGTGTGTGTGTGTGTGTGTGTGTGTGTGTGTGTGTGTGTGTGTGTGTGTGTGTGTGTGTGTGTGTGTGTGTGTGTGTGATATGTCATTGCTTGTCAATCTAAAAATAGGATGACCATGACAATGATTTTTATGAAACAAAATAACGGCATTATTTTTCAACGCCGATAGTACAATTGAAACGTTAGTTATAAGTATATCAAAATACTCGGTTTGCAGGCACAAAGCTACGGCCTTCACTACTGGCAGTGAATGAGACACACAGCGTATTCATGTGTGCCTGGGCGTTAAAGCATATTACACTATTACTTTTAAACATTACTTAAATCATGGCTAAAATTGGAATTGGCAGAAAATTCCATTCAATTTCTCTGCATTGCCATTTTGATGCAATTAAGGATTATTTTCGACAGTGGTTAGAGTACTCGATTTTATCAGGGCACTGTGTATGTGAATCAGTACAAGGCTGCCATGTACGCTGGTTTCCAGCACCAGACTAGATTACTCACACCAGCGAGTTTGGAATAAGGGTAAAATAGAGCAAGAGTTACATCGAAATCCTGGTAACAGCAAAACATGTTCAGTAACAAGTTTTGTTATTCTTAAGGCCCATAATTGAGCATGAGATAACCCTAAACAATACAAAGTAACACAAACAAAAAGAGCATGGGGTAAACAAAAAGAGGACACGGGTCTTTGTGATCTTTGCTAGACCCGCCACTGACTCAAACGTAAACAAAAAAAGTGGTTTATGTTATACTAGTATTAAGTGTAGTTACAGGACATGGTAGTTATGAGTGTTGGTCTTGCAGACTTATTGACTTAATCACGAGATATAACGCTAGGCCTGCTCATTAAATTGTTATATGAAACTACAGCGACATTTGTTCTAAAGCAGAGGATCAATTAAAATGTCGACATCCTTTGAACTCTAGCTAGATTTATTACTCTTGTGACCGAAGAAGTAATAAAACCTCATACGGCAAATAAGCAGCAATCATAGTAATTTTCGCATTTTAATCTTATTTGTCGTTTTAAACAGTTTGACTAATTGAAAATGATTACGCGAAAGAAGATCAAATGTGTTCTCATGGAAATATGATCTATCGAGTTATTTCAAGCAGTGTCTTCGGTTGTCTATCGTACAAATGACAGTGATGAAATTGTGGGATGTTTTTTTTTAAACAAAAACTGGAGTAATTTGCTCCAATTTGATATTTATCACGATCTGTTAAGTATAATTTGTATAAGAGGGCAAGTATTTGGCTCGTAATGATGTATTAAAATGTACTTTGTGATATATCATTTTGACAGGACAAATTTACATAAGTTTAAGTTAAATAATAAAGCAGTTTTCTGTATTTGCTCACTGATTTATACCATTTAATCAAGTGATATAAACCGCAAAAAAATAATGATTTCTTGATAGGGTACCGTACGTACCACTTTGTTGGCTGGATGATGAAGGGAAGTCCTCGTCATAAAAAAGATCAATGAAATAAAAAAATCAAACATAGTCGGGCCAACTGAGTTTCAACACTCAGATCGTGAGTTCGATTGTTTATTTAATATTTCATATTTATTTAATCTTTCCTGGTCGTTTGAAACAAGTATTCAGACTAAAGTGAACATTTTACAACACTTGAACACTTATTATTCAACTAAGCTTCCTGATTTTAATTTCTTTATATTCCAATCTAGTCAATTCACAATTGTATCATTAACAATATATATATATATATACAGTTGAATCCCGTTTGCTCGAACTCCCTTGGCTCGAACTTCTCGTTTGCTCGAACTTGATGTAATGGACCGATTTCTTTATACTAAAGGTAATAATTCCCGCTTGGCTCGAAGTTTACGAGGCTAGAAGTATTTGCGCCGGTCCCTGGGAGTTCGAGCCAACCGGGTTCGACTGTCGTGAATAAATAAAAAATGATTTAACGATGCTGATTCGGAAATATTGCCATTTCTTGCTTTTTATCTCTCCACATTGAAGGAAACTTGTATTGACTAGCATTATAAACATGATATTCTATTCGAACGGGATCGTCTAATTGCAGAAGAATACGTGATATAATTAAAAATGTCAACTTTCTTGCTGATCTTAGTAAATGGTTCTCATCCTCTGAATCATTGCATTAGCAATCATGACAGCTCTAATTAAGCCCCGACGTGTGTGGATGTAATTGCTTGTCAATCTAAATATAGTATAGCAGTGATTTGTCTGAAACAAAATAGTGGCATTCTTCTACAATCTCGAACATTCTCACAGGTTGACCGATTTTTTACTTTTTTATTGTCTCAGAATCAGCTGATTTTGGCACCAATGCCTTTAATGCCGTCATAGCAGATAAAACACAATAGAACTGCTCTCAATTTTCTAAAAAAAACTGCCGAAAAGTTCACTTTTCTTAAAGCGTAAGTATTAGTAATATATAAGTTTTGGATCCATCATCTTAAGTTCTTAACCAGCAAGGGACAACAACAGACCTTTTGATAGTTGTTCAATGTGACATTAGACATATAGTTGCGAGTGTTCTGTGAGTACAGTGGAAAGCACGTTCGCTTCTCATCAAAGCGTTCATGTCCGGTCGCATGTGAGTTTGGTTTATGGTCACACAAAAATAAGCCGTACAAGTGGGTCTTTTTGTTGAACTTCGGTTTCTACTTCCACAAGAATACATTCATTGTGTTATTCGCGATGCAATTTTTGAATTTCGCCCATTATGTAGTCAATAAGTAATTATCGGATCTCGTCCATTTTGTAATCCACTATGCAGTTAATGGATTTCATCCATTTTGTACTTCACTATGCAGTTATTGGATTTCATCCATTTTGCAATCCACTATGCAGTTAATTGATTTCATCCATTTTGCAATTCACTATGCAGTAATCGGACTTCCTGCGTTGTGCAATCCACTATGCAGTTAATGGATTTCATCCATTTTGTAATTCACTATGCAGTAATCGGACTTCCTGCGTTGTGCAATCCACTATAACGTTATTGGATTTCATCCATTTTGCAATTCACTATGCAGTTATTGGATTCCATCCATTTTGTAATTCACTATGCAGTTATCAGACTTCATCCATAGTGGTTTGCACCATTACGCTGCTGAGTTTGTTAGCATTATACTATCGTTGTTGTTCTGATGCGATTCTGGATTTATCTGCATGTTTATACAGTCGTTGTTCTGGTACGCTTCTGGGTTTGCCAGCATCATACTCTGGTCGTATTTCTTAAGCGCTGCTGGGTTTGTCAACATTACACTATGGTCGTTGTTCTGCTGCGTTGTCGGGTTTGTCAGCATCATACTATGGTCGTAGTTTTGAAGCACTGCTGGGTTTGTCAGCATTATGTTATGGTCGTTGTTCTGCTGTGTTTTCGAGTTTGTCAGCATCATACTCTGGTCGTAGTTTTGAAGCGCTGCTGGATTTGTCAGCATTACACTATGGTCGTTGTTCTGTTGTGTTGTCGGGTTTGTCAGCATTATACTATGGTCGTTGTTCTGCTGTGTTGTCGGGTTTGTCAGCATTATACTATTGTCGTAGTTCTGAAGCGCTGCTTGGTTTGTCAGCATTATGTTATGGTCGTAGTGCTGTTTTGCTGTCTGGTTTGTCAGCATTATGTAATGGTCGTAGTTCTGGTGCGCTGTTTGGTTTGTCAGTTTTAAACAATGGTCGTTGTTCTGGTGCGCTGCTGGATGTGTCAGCAATATACTATGTTCGTTGTTCTGGTGCGCTGTCGGATTTGTCAGCATTAAACAATGGTCGTAGTTCTGGTGCGCTGTTTGATTTGACAGCATTTAACAATGGTCGTTGTTCTGGTGCGCTGCTGGGTGTGTCAGCATTATACTATGTTCGTTGTTCTGGTGCGCTGTCGGATTTGTCAGCATTAAACTGTGGTTGTTGTTCTGGTGCGCTGTCGGGTTTGTCAGCATTATATTATGATCGTAGTTCTGGTGCGCTGTCGGGTTTGCCAGCATTTTTTTGTTGTTAGGGACAATTCATGTTGTAATTGAAACTACTGATTTAGCACTTCATTATAGGACTCAGGAGCATAAGTCAACTACATAAACTCCGGCATTGTAATTAATTATTTACAAAGTAGTGGGAGTTGGGCAAGACAGCCTCGGTTTATTTCTGTTGTCATATTGTCACCTCACATGCCACTGTGCGCGTGGGGCTATTCGCACTGTGTGATTTCATGATAGGGGCGAACACTGATTGAGAATCCTTGTTGCTGTGGTTACATTTATCGGATATCTTGGAATTATTTTATGATTGTATACTTTTTTTGTAATTAAGATATATTACTAATCAAAGTTTTATATTTATATTTCCATTAAAATACAACATTTGATTCCAATGAACTAGTTAATTAGTTAAAGTTACACAAACTTGATATGCAATATCTTCCTTTAACCTATTGGATTCTAGTGAGGATGTGGATACATGTGGCGGTATGTGCGAGAATCATTTTATTTTTTAAATTCGTTTTTTCACATATGTCTCAAAATTTATTTTGTAACATAAACATACTGTGCTAAACTAAAGCTTTGTTAAAAGACGCATTAATTTTGTAATTTTGATATAATCAAATATAAAAAAATACATGGGGGAATCTTTAAACATATCAATCTGAGAAGTGAGAAATTGTTAAATGAAATCAATTTCATAAAAATATAGACAAAAAAAAATACAAAAAATAAAATAAAAATGTTGCGACCACAGGGGTCAAACCTTGGTCCATTCGGTCCATAGACGATTCTGTATTATTTGGACAACGGTGACATGATTGCGTAAAGTTTTATGAATCATGTAATAACAATTTGTATTTTTTTAAGAGAGTGTAAACATCCGCGCAAAAGTTTTTATCATTCAAATATTTATGTTTATACGTTGTAGGTCTTTTGAATCTATTTTGACCAAATTTCTCCAGTTCTCCGCTATGCCGCATTAGAATAATAAGAAATATTCTAGAGGCGTTATACAACCAGAACATCATTCATTTATTCGTGAATTTAAACAAAAACACAGGTCAAAATAGGGTGTTTGCCTTTAATTGAAGAAATGGTAGTGTTACAGTCTCATTATTTACCAATTTCGAGTAAATTAGCATCGTCAAACAACATTCACCAGGCACTCGTAAGTTGTCACATTTACAAGAATTCTTTGAAATCTAAATATTACGATAGTAATAAAATATTTATACAACAGGTTAATGTAATAATAACTTAAGGCTAATAATTCGTTTACCACATTCGACGGAAGATTGGCGGAAGGTTAACGGCAGGCAACAAAGTAATCACCTGTATTGTAAGTTAATTAGAGTAAAGCGAATACAATGGCTTTCATCTGACCTAACGAAAAACACAGAATCCAACGGGTGTTCCAGGTAAAATCCTATAGGAAACAGTTTGTTGTCACGGGAACAGCACTGCGCTAATTCTCTCCTAGTATTCATGTATGTTGATTGCGTGATACAAATTTGTATTTTAGCATTTCCCCTTATTCACACGAGAACCTAATATCTCGATAAAGTTAGTTCACTATTGTTGTTTTTTTGTGTATAATTTTTGTAGTAGACCTATTTACATTCTTAAGAATTGTTTGCAGTTTAAAAGCAAATCGTGAAACTACTTTTTGTTTCGTAAAATCAAGTCGACGTAAGCCATCTGACATATATTTACTTACACTGGAGCATGCTTAAATGATTAATACTTTTAAAGAAATAACAAAAGTGACAGTTACTGTATGAATTTATTCATTATCAATAACAGCAAATGATACATGGGGCCAATAAAACACTTCTATCAGATAGTGCCCAGGATGTTTCCCAAAATCGTTTGACTTTGTCATTAAATTAATTTAATTATTCAGTTCAGGCCAATTTCCAGTGCTTCACATTCGAGTCACAGTTACAGATTCACGATACGTGTTGAAATAAATTGTCGATCTGATGTTTAGAAAGTATATTCAGTTCTCAATCATTCTTAAATCTTTGACTGTCAGCAAGATCACTCAACACCAACTGATTTGCGTCTGCTTGTTCACTAACTAGTTTATACCTCATCGAATGGTTTGTATTCTTTCAATCTTTTACGTGATCGAGGGAATGTAAATCTTCTTCATTCATCTCACAATCGACCAGGAAGTGTACAACGGAAATGCTGTATCGGTGGATGCGCATGCGGACAGTAATCTCGGTGTATTTCCGTACCGATAGACAGTATTTCTATCAATAAACTTTTAACCGCTTGGCTACAGAAAACAGTACTGACATCTGTCGATCACGTATGGTCATTTTTTTTTATTGAGAACGTTCTTGAGGTATTAATAATATTCAGTTTGTGTAGTTGTTTTTGCTTTTCTCAAGAAATGTCAACACGGTGTAAAGTTTCAAAATATCTTTAAAGCAAATTCATAATATAGCGTACTTTCTACACTGTGACTAGTACATTTATTCTCACATCTCAGCTCCCCCAACTGATGGGAGGCTGAACCTCTGTCAATAAAGACTTTCTGACGTACATTTCTCACGTTAATACACCCCTGTGCGAGAGGAAAACAAGCATACACTTGGACGTAACCTTTGTGCTTAAGCTGGAGTTAGTGAGATATTAATAGAATGGATTTATGAGAGAGTAATTCGAACGATTATGAATTAGTTATTAAGATTGAAGATTTGGTGAACATTAAAGAAGCGATTTAACAACGCATTTAACAAGCTATAAGTGACATGTATGACCAATGATTTAAGTTGTATGAATGCGGTATACATCCCCAGTGTATGGTTCCACTTAATCCGTACAGTGGATTAATTACAGACTGTTTACAGGATTAATAGGCAGTAATACATTGGTTTATCATCTTTGTGACACATTCAAGGAGCCATAAACGTAAAACGTAAAAGGTAATTAAGAGTATAATTGTACAAAATTGAAATATAATTTATATGTTTCCGAACATTAAACAAATTTTTACCAAACTCTACAATTCGTAATATTACGTTTTTGTATTGTTATACATCCTAAAAGGTTGCCCAATATTTGTAAGTTTTAATATTTAATGGGATTGTACTTTTTTGCTAAATTAGTTAACCAGTAAATATTTCATTGACCGGTAATGCTCATTTAGGTTCATTTGGTAAAAAGATGTTTTATTTCTAAAATAACACCACGGACCTAAACACCGGAACATCGGTTATTACAAATGTTTCGTATATCGGGCGGTTACAGCCTTCTTTATCGTTTGTCTGATATTTAATATGCGTGGTTTATCCTGTTGTATTTAACGTACATAAAATAATGTTTTTATTTACGCTACAAGTGTTTTGAATTATTTGGAATAATTGTTCAGTTTTAGTGATGTATAACTTGTAATCAATTTACATTCCTATGAGTAGAACTGTACTTAATTTACGAACGCCTTTGAAGAAAAAAAACACAATCAGTTAAAACAGGAAATAAAGTTTGATTGAAAATCAGCTTAAAATAGTGAAGTGAATGATCCAGTGTATAAAGGATTAATTAAAATGCGTGCACATGTTAAAGGCAGTAAGTACAGTTTCATCATGAATTATGTATCTGACGGGGTTTTATGAGTTTAAATTAAAAATTAAAAAGTAAGCCCGAGTTCTCTAAATGTAATTGATACAAATATGATGTTTAATTTCCTCGCTTAATTAGACTTAGCTTCGAAATGTTTCAATAGTTTCAAACATAAACTGATTAAAATTATTATTTTCAAAAATAATTTATTGTATTGCATGAACGACATTGTGAACGAGTGCATCATCATCATCATCATCATCATCATCATCATCATCATCATCATCATCATCATCAGCATCATCATCATCATGATCATCAGCAGCATCATCATCATCATCATCAACAACATCATCAACAACATCACCACCACCGCCGCCGCCACCACCACCATCATCAACATCATCATCATCATCATCATCATCATCATCATCATCATCATCATCATCATCATCATCATCATCATCATCATCATCATCATCATAATCATCATAATCATCATCAACTAAAAGTGAACATACCACATCATATGTATACTAAGCTGTTGGCTCTGTATTTCAGCGTAAATGTCATGACACGCATAAAGGCCCGGAAAAGCGTTCGTGAGTTTCGACCCAGTCGCCTTTAGGTGCAGGTAATTTTACTGAGTTGTTATACTTGTGTGTTCAAAATTTTACTAGGCAAAATTGTAGAGTACAAACACGGCAATCACTCATTATCGTTACTCTTTTACTTCACATGACACTTTTATAAGACCCAGACAACCTGATTGGACAATATCTTTTACGAATTCTTTTGATTGGATGCTGCCCACAATCGTCGACCAATCAGATGGCACATGAGGCTTGCCATGTTTGATTCCGTAGTATGTAATGTTATCAAATGGTGAACTATTACCTTATACAAGTTACAAAAAATCGACTTTCAACTAGATCTTGTTTCAGCGTTAGATCTGGATTTTGACATTCCTAGGCAGAATTTATTGCCCCTTTTCTACATTTTTACTGACAATAAACAAGTAAACGAATGAATACAATCGAGGAGGTGTAGATGAAAAAAGTACAAATTTCGATTAAAATTATTTTGGGCGCATACATTAGAAAAGGAATGCAATTTTGGTACAAATAAGCAAATGAAATGTTAGGTACGGCATATTGAATGCTTGCAATCTAATTTAATGCATGTTGTATTGCGGATTTTGTGAGTCATTCAGAGCACATTCAATCGACTTATTGTTTGGATTGAGTTGTTGAAATGGATTCAATAATTTTAATTAATATACTCCGCGTTAAAGCTGCACTAAACACTTACAGATTGGCAGTTTTGCCGACTTTTGTTCTGAAAAAAAAAACCTCAACATAATCAGTGATTTCGGTATCAGTGCCTTCAGCTCGGTCATATAAGATCTCTCACAATATTTCAGATCTTAATTGTTCGGAAAACTGCTGAAAAAAATCATTTTTCGTAAAGCATGAGTAAGGTTATAGCTAAACAAAATCAATTTTTGAACGTGAAATATGAAAAACTGCGATCTGATTTTTTGACCTACATCACTGGTTTCTAGACATTTGCACAAAGTTGCCTAATTCCAAGACGAAAACAAAATTGTCAAAACAATCAATCTGTGAGAGTGCAGCTTTAAGCATGGTCCTGGTGGAGTTGCCAAAGCGGCTACTGCAGCATGTCGAGGTTGTTTGCCTAGGGTTTTCATTTAATCCGTTGGATAGCACAACCATGTGCTAGCATTCATTTATAAAATATAAACTTATTGTTTGATTTTTGATTGATCGATCGATCGATCGAATGATTGATTGATTGTTTGATTGATTTTTTGATTGACTGGTTAATTGATTGATCGATCGATCAAATGATTGATTGTTTGATTGATTGGTTAATTGATTGATTGATTGA
This sequence comes from Mya arenaria, assembly GCF_026914265.1. Classification (NCBI taxonomy): domain Eukaryota; kingdom Metazoa; phylum Mollusca; class Bivalvia; order Myida; family Myidae; genus Mya; species Mya arenaria. The sequence goes on along the minus strand of NC_069136.1, from coordinate 7,990,008 downwards.
TTGATTGATTGATTGATTTGTTGATTGATTTGTTGATTGATTGATTGATTGATTGATTGATTGATTGATTGATTGATTGATTGATTGATTGATTGATTGATTGATTGATTGATTGATTGATTGATTGATTGATTGATTGATTGATTGATTGATTGATTGATTGATTGACAAGTGGCGACCTGTCGTTTGAAGGGACCATTTCTAATTCGTCTACAAATCAAATGATTATTCTTTGAATTGAACAAATAACGTAGAGATATACAGTTAATGCAGATTTATGTACGTTTAGTATACAGATAATGTGATATACAGGTTAATGTGCGGTAAATACACGGATAATGTGATATACAGGTTAATGTGCGGTTAATATACAGATAATGTGATATACAGGTTAATGTGCGGTTAATATACAGATAATGTGATATACAGGTTAATGTGCGGTAAATATACAGAAAATGTGATATACGAGTTAATGTGCGGTCAATACACGGATAATGTGATATATAGGTTAATGTGCGGTTAATACAAGGATAATGTGATATATATGTTGATGTGCGGTCAATATACGGATAGTGTGATATATAGGTTAATGTGCGGTTAATACAAGGATAATGTGATATACATGTTGATGTGCGGTCAATATACGGATAGTGTGATATACTGGTTAATGTGCGGTCAATATACGGATAGTGTGATATATAGGTTAATGTGCGGTTAATACAAGGATAATGTGATATACATGTTGATGTGCGGTCAATATACGGATAATGTGATATACAGGTTAATGTGCGGTCAATATACGGATAGTGTGATATATAGGTTAATGTGCGGTTAATACAAGGATAATGTGATATACAGGTTAATGTCCGGTCAATATATAGTACAAACGTAAACGGACCTTTCTTTGAAGGCAATGCTTTATACGGTAAAACGTAAACGTACCCTTGATGGCGATCATCTTTATTCAGTGCAATCGTGAACGTTCCCTTGAGGGGCATGCCTTATACAGTACAAACATAAACTTTCCCATGAGAGCGATGCTTGATACAGTACAACCATAAACTTACCCTTGAGAGCGATGCTTTATACAGTACAAACGTAAACGTTCCCTTGAGGGCGATGCTTTATACAGTACAAACATAAACTTTCCATTGAGAGCCATGCTTTATACAGTACCAACATAAACTTTCCCTTAAGAGCGATGCTTTATACAGTACAAACGTAAACGTTCCCATGAGAGCGATGCTTTATGCAGTACAAACGTAAACGTTCCCATGAGAGCGATGCTTTATACAGTACAAACGTAAACGTTCCCTTGAGAGCGATGCTTTATACAGTACAAACGTAAACGTTCTCTTGAGAGCGATGCTTTATACAGTACAAACGTAAACGTTCCTTTGAGAGCAAGCGATGCTATAAACAATACAAAGTAAAACGTACTGCTTAGAACAATGCTTTTTACAGTACAACCATAAACGTTCCCTTGATGGCGATGCCTTATACAGTATAAACATAAACTTTCCATTGAGAGCGATGCTTTATACAGTACCAACATAAACTTTCCCTTAAGAGCGATGATTTATACAGTACAAACGTAAACGTTCCCTTGAGGGCGATGCTTTATACAGTACAAACGTAAACGTTCCCTTGAGAGCGATGCTTTATACAGTACAAACGTAAACGTTCCCTTGAGAGCGATGCTTTATACAGTACAAACGTAAACGTTCTCTTGAGAGCGATGCTTTATACAGTACAAACGTAAACGTTCCTTTGAGAGCAAGCGATGCTATAAACAATACAAAGTAAAACGTACTGCTTAGAACAATGCTTTTTACAGTACAACCATAAACGTTCCCTTGATGGCGATGCCTTATACAGTATAAACATAAACTTTCCATTGAGAGCGATGCTTTATACAGTACCAACATAAACTTTCCCTTAAGAGCGATGATTTATACAGTACAAACGTAAACGTTCCCTTGAGGGCGATGCTTTATACAGTACAAACGTAAACGTTCCCTTGAGAGCGATGCTTTATACAGTACAAACGTAAACGTTCCCTTGAGAGCGGTGCTTTATACAGTACAAACGTAAACGTTCCCTTGAGAGCGATGCTTTATACAGTACAAACGTAAACGTTCCCTTGAGAGCGATGCTTTATACAGTACAAACGTAAACGTTCCTTTGAGAGCAAGCGATGCTATAAACAATACAAAGTAAAACGTACTGCTTAGAACAATGCTTTTTACAGTACAACCATAAACGTTCCCTTGATGGCGATGCCTTATACAGTATAAACATAAACTTTCCCTTGAGAGCGATGCCGTAAACAGTACAAAGTAAAACGTAATACTTAGAATGATACTTTATACTGTACAAACGTAAACGTTTCCTTGGGGGCGATGCCGTGAACAGTACAAAGTAAAACGTTCCCTTGAGAGCGATGCTTTATACAATACAAACGTAAACGTTCCCTTGAGGGCGATGCTTTATACAGTACAAAGTAAACACGGTCCCTTGAGAGCGATGCTTTATACAGTACAAACGAAAACGTTCCCTTGAGAGCGATGCTTTATACAGTAAAAATGTAAACGTTCCCTTGGGGGCGATGCCGTGAACAGTACAAAGTAAAACGTTCCCTTGAGAGCGATGCTTTATACAGTTCAAACGTAAACGTTCCCTTGAGGGGGATGCTTTATACAGTGAAAACATAAACTTACCCTTGAGAGCGATGCTTAATACAGTACAAACTTAAACGTTCCCTTGAGAGCGATGCTTTATTCAGTACAAATGTAAACGTTCCCTTGAGGGGGATGCTTTATTCAGTGCAAACATAAACTTAACCTTGAGGGCGATGCTTTATACAGTACAAACATAAACGTTCCCTTGAGGGCGATGTTTAATACAGTGCAAACGTAAACGTTCCCTTGAGGGTAATGCTTAATACAGTGCAAACGTAAACGTTCCCTTGAGGGCGATGCTTAATACAGTGCAAACGTGAAAGGTTCCCTCAAGGGCGATGCTTTATAAAGTGCAAACGTAAACGTTCCCTTGAGAGCGATGCTTTATACAGTGCAAACGTAAACGTTCCCTCAAGGGCGATGCTTAATATAGTGCAAACGTAAACGTTCACTTGAGGGCGATGCTTAATACAGTACAAATGTAAACGTTCTCTCAAGGGCGATGCTTAATACAGTACAAACATAAACTTACCATTGAGAGCGATGCTTTATACAGTACAAACATAAACGTTTCCCTTGAGGGCGATGCTAAATACCGTGCAAACGTAAACGTTCCCTTGAGGGCGATGCTTAATACAGTGCAAACGTAAACGTTAACTTGAGGGCGATGCTTAATACAGTGCAAACGTAAACATTCCCTTGAGGGCAATGCTTAATACAATTATGGGGGCAATGCTTTATACAGTGCAAACGTAAACTTAACCTTGAGAGCGATGCTTAATACAGTGCAAACGTAAACGTTCCCTCAAGGGCGATGCTTAATACAGCGCAAAGGTAAACGTTCCATTGAGGGCGATGCTTTATACAGTACAAACGTAAACGTTCCCTTGAGAGCGATGCTTTATACAGTACAAACGTAAACGTTCCCTCAAGGGCGATGCTTAATACAGTGCAAACATAATCTTACCATTGAGAGCGATGCTTTATACAGTACAAACATAAACGTTCCCTTGAGGGCGATGCTTAATACAGTGCAAACGTAAACGTTCCCATGAGGGCGATGCTTAATACAGTGCAAACTTAAACGTTCCCTTGAGGGCGATGCTTAATACAGTGCAAACGTAAACATTCCCTTGAGGGCAATGCTTAATACAATAATGGGGGCAATGCTTTATACAGTGCAAACGTAAACGTAGCCTTAAGGGCGATGCTTTATAACATTCAAAAGCTGCAAACGCAATAAACCCGTACTTTGATCGCGATGTTTTATACACTACACCGCAAATCTTACGCTATGGAACGTTACATTATATAGTCGGAAATGTGAATCGTATCTTTATGGAAGAAATAAAAACATGGACCTTTGTCGACGATGTTTTATATCTAGAACAATCGTAACGCAAATGTTTTCTTTCGCTTCAGGAGTATGCTGCTTTCTTGACCGCTGTCGATCACCTCATCATGTTGTTCCGCGTGCTTCAGTTCCACGCGGAACTCCTCGGTTTTGTCCTCAGCCTCGTCACCATTTCCGGTATCGCTGGAACGGACGGAGCAAGCAGTTTCGGCCCCATACAACAAACGACTAAGGGTCGAGTGAAGGGACTGCGCGTTAGCGTTCACGGGACAGACGTTGACATGTACCTCGGAATTCCCTATGCAAAGCCTCCAGTCGGCAATTTGAGATTCCGGCATCCCCTTCCGGCCGACCATTGGTCCGGAGTTCTTAATGCAACTGAAAAGCCAAACGCCTGTCCTCAGGGCTTAGATGAAATGTTTCCTAACGCCGATGGTGCAAACGTTTGGAACGCAAACACTAACCGCAGTGAAGACTGCTTATACCTCAATGTATGGGTCCCCAGAACGGAGCCGGAAGGCTACTCGTACGAAAAACACGTTATGGTTTGGATATTTGGGGGTGGATTTTATTCCGGTTCATCGGCGTTGGATATTTACGACGGACGATACATAGCCGCTGAAAATGACATCATTATTGTTTCTATGCAATATCGTTTAGGTTCTCTTGGCTTTTTGACGCTGTTTCACCCTGAAGCACCTGGCAATGCGGGTCTTTTTGATCAGGTTCTAGCTCTAGACTGGGTCCAACAAAATATTCACTTTTTCGGGGGTAATCCGCATTCAGTGACGCTTTTTGGTGAAAGCGCAGGTGCTGTGAGTGTAGGAATGCACATGCTTTCTCCCCTGAGCAGAGGCAAGTTTCACAAAGTGATATTGCAAAGCGGGGCACCACATGCCGCGTGGGCCGTACTTCCGGATAAAGAAGCTAAAAATAGATCTATGTCGCTCGCGAAATTATTGCACTGCGACCATCACACGGAAATTCCGGATATCATTGATTGTCTAAGAGAGAAGCCAGTGGATAAATTTGTTAATGGAGAATGGTATACTATAACATCCGGTGTGGTGAGATTTCCATTTGTGCCTGTTGTAGATGGCTCATTTTTGACAGAAGCGCCTGAGAAGTCATTAATTACACATAATTTTAAACGCTGTCCTGTTTTACTTGGACACAATAAGCATGAAGCAAATTATTGGCTTCTTTATTATGAGGATAAATTTTTCTCTTTAAGGGATGAACCAAAAATTAGCGAAAGTGCGTTTGACACTTTAATAGATTTAATATTTTTCCATCATCCATTTTACCCAAAAGAATTAAACACATTTGGCAAAGAAGCCATTAAGTTTGAATATCGAAACTGGGTCAACCCGCATGACCAAAGACAGAACGCTATCATGCTTGACCATGCTGTTGGAGACTTTCATTTCATTTGTCCAACAGTGGACTTCGCGCTATTGGCCACAAATGCAGGGAATAATGTGTTTTACTATGTGTATGAACATCGGTCAAGCGTCCATCCCTGGCCTGAGTGGATGGGGGTGCTTCACGGGGATGAAATAAACTTTGTGTTTGGGGAACCAGAAAACAGAACCAAGGGCTACACACATGAAGAGATTCAGTTTTCAAAGAAGATGATGAGATACTGGACCAATTTTGCCAAAACAGGGTAAGTCGGCTAAAAATGTTCACATTTTTCATATATTTGCTTGTGTGCTGTTATTCTTGAAAATTGTATCTACAGTGGATCAATCGTCAATAACAGATAGGTCTATTATCAAAGTAAAACAGGTAAGTAGTTAAATATACCCAGTTTGTTGTCCAATTGTTTCATTGAAATTGGATGATCCTTACTATATATCTACTTTTTTTGAACGTAGTTATTGCTTATTGATTTGAAAAACGCGCCAAATTTGGGCTTCGTGACGTCATACCGGAAATAACGTACTGTATTTGTTTTCCTTCCGCTGTTTTAATGTCCTGCAATGAAACAGACTGGGATTATCATTTTTAGGTCCGTGCTTTCGGTGAAATATGGAGTTTAATCTGTGAAACAACAACTGAAAAGATTTGAATCTGATATTTTCACTGCAAACTTAGACGGAAAAATAAACAACTTTAAGAAGTACATTTAAAATAAATTAATATAATGCATGTTATCTCATCTGAGTTCCTCACTTTAGAAACTGCAAATTATGTCATAAGTTATAATTTTATTTAGAACAAAGATAGCATACGTTTTGGTTTTGTTTTTGACATAAAGAAAACTTGTCGTCTATAAGGGAAATGGTAATCCATTTTTCAAACCTTTTTTGAAGCTGAATGATCGATCATTTGCTTTCGTAAAAAGTCATCAATACAAAATCACCATTACAAACGAAAACATAAATGCATTAATTAAAGTTTATTGATCAATGTTTATTAAATGTTTGATCCAAAACACGACTAAATACTAAACTTCCTAAAGAACTATTTTGCACAAGCCGGCGTAGGAATATCAATCTACGTCATCGACGATAACAACTGTGCGTGAGGGGCGTCCTATTGGAACTATAAAGAAACCCCCAAATTTTCACAAGTGTCTATCGTACACTGAAATCCATAAACATATTTTCTTTCATGCTTTTTCAATGGAACATCATGTTATTTTCATTGCTCTTATTTTGAGAAGATATAAAGAGTTTGGTTTGTTTTCGAACAGTAACACATTGAATGGGCGTTACTGTTCTACAACTACTGTGCGGATAAAGATTATAAGTAGCCCCTTGACCACTCTTGTAAGATTCATCCCAACCCAAGCGTAGGTTGTTTCGCGGAAACGGAGGTTAAACTATTAACAACCTACGCGAGGGTTTGGATGAACCTATCCTACAGGAGCGGCCATGGTAGATGCTTTTTCTCCAACCTCAGTTAACAAAGATAAAATGTATTGTTTTCGTTGGAACTCTTTTGTGCGTAGTGAAAAATATTGATATGTGATGAATTGTGGTTGTTATATAGATATGCACGCAGTTATTCAACACTTAGCAAATAGGTCGTTCTTTTAAAAGTTATGTGGGAAGTACAGCCTTTCTCTTTGGATGGAGCGTGAAAACCTTTTTTGGTGTCATTTAAAGCGAGAAATTATTTATTTGGATTGTAAATATTGCCACCAGACAAGATTTCCATGGAAGATCATCACGCTTTACTGAAAGATTGAAAACTTCAAATGACAAACTTCTTGATATGAGGACTTCCTGCTGTATTTATTGTTTCATATAATGAGTCGTCATACATTGACATTCATTGTGCCTTCTCTGTCAATAAACACTCGCACAATGTCTTACATCGCATCTCCCATCTATGAATTGATATAAAATGTCAGAGGGAACGGGCCAAGTGATAAAACTGGTGTTTTTATATGAAGTAGCACTGTGCATTCTGCTGGGATTCTTCTTAATCATGTTCGCATTGAAATGAAACATGGGTCGTAGAAACAGCTGTAGTTGATTGGTAAATTAACATACTAGAGAACTTACGTAAACACACGTAACCAGAGGCGGGTCCAGGATTTGACATAAGAGGGGCTGTACTTTAAGGACAAGCCTTTTGGTTTGCACCCACTTCCACAGGCACCCATAAAATAATCTCTAAATATGACAAGGGCGGGGGTGCTAGGGGTTCTTTAGTCAATACAGATACAGTGCAATTTGGTGTAATTTATGGATGATATCTCTACCAGTATAATATCTCTACCATAGAGATGCTTGGAAAATTGTAGGGTGGGGGGGCATGGTGCGCACCTCATATTCCTACCCCCCCCCCCCCCCGATCCGCTAGAGGTAATGAGTGGAGATGAGTTGGAAACTCAATACTAAAAAAATGCTTTTATTGTAAATCTGACTTATGGAAGAGCATTTGCTGTATAAACTGCAGTATATGTTACAAATAACATTTGTTAACGATTATTTACACATTTTGCAACAGTAAGTGCACTAGACGACACTTCTTATCAATCATCTGTTGATACTGCATTTTATTTAAACAACGATAGGGTAAACTCTTAACGAAGACTTAATATTGTGCATGTTTTCTCTTTAATGGCATTTATAATAAAATACTGATAAATTAGAATAGTATTTTTGCATTAAATTATTCCGAATAATTAAAAAAAAACAGAGGAATTGCAATGTCTGCACAGTTCGTAGTTGTATGACGTTGGATTGATGATGGCGGTCACTAACCGCGCCAATAATGGCGTTAGCCGTGAAAGGTATCGCACACATGTGACTCATGTTCCTGACGGTTGCCTTTGGTAAATCATTTTACTTATTACATGTAGTATGTTTACATAGTTAATAAAAAAAACCATAGCATACGATGGTCGACATTGTATCAAACTAGCAAAAAAGCATGTTGCAAATTGCCACTCAGAAATCCACTTTAACCGTCATTAACATTCATTTGATTAAATACAGTCGGATTTGATGGCTTGAACACGTCGGTAGGTAGGTAGGTAGTCGGTAAGGCTTGTAAACTTCTGGTCTATGCACTAAGATTGTAAAATAATAACATTGTAAATGTTAAAGGCACTAAGTATATGTTTCCAATTTTGTTTGATCAATTTTGATACATACTCTTGTTTAACTCATTTGTCTTTAAAGCTGCACTCTCACAGATTTACCGTTTTTACAACTTTTTTATTTTTTGTCTTGGAAAGAGCAAACTTTTGCGTAAATATCTGCAAACCAATGATAAAAGATTGCTGGTAAAAGATCTGATCGCAGATTTGCATATTTCCGTTCGACAATTAATGTTTAATGGATGACTTAAACTGCAACAAACATTAATTATTGAACTGCAATATAAAAATCTGCGATTTATTTTGTCAGCAGTCTTATATCACTTGTTTCCATGGATTTTTGGGAGAAAAAATGGCTCGTTCCAAGACAAAAAAAGGTGTCAAAACTTTCAATCTGTGAGAGTGCAGCTTTAATGATAACAACAGCGAGAAAAAACGATCGAAGTACAGATGGACAAATACATTGCATAGGCCTTTGTAAATGGGTGTTTCGAATTAATAGCTACGTGGTCACAAAATCCCCAATTAAAAGAGATCCAAATATCGCTAATTTATTTTTATCTGTGCCTAAATCATATGCAAAATGTTTATTTTTTATCATTAAAGTCAAATTAGTTAAACATGATTACACATCAAATTAAAAACAGAAGTTTTTTGCATCAACATCTATGCCTTTTAAAGATAAGTTTAATTTAAGAATGACTTTATGTCAAGATTCCATTTGTCAAACACCTTAATCGGTATTGTTGGTAGCTATTGTCGTATTGGCTCGGAACGGAACCTAAATCTTGGCTATATTTTACATCAATGCTAGAATGGAGATTGTACCCAGTGTTTGTATGCCACGTGATTAATTACGTCATAAATACTACGTCCGAATGCAACATTTTGCTAGGATTGAATACGTTAACTATTAAAAGATAACTTTACTATTGCTTCACCATTTTGAATAAACATAGCGCAATCAATGATAGTAACGTTTCTTAAAACACATCGAGAAACCTTTTTCGCAATACCGCCACATAATGGAACACTGTCAAAACATTAATTTGGAAACTTGTTTGTCGAAGTGTTTGAGGAAACTAATCATCTTAGCCAACTATTTAAGCGGCATAGAAATTCCCGTTGTTTCATTGAAAATAGTGAAAAAAGTAATCTTTGTTTTTAGTCTTCATAAGAAGCAAAATGTTGTCTTCAAATGTACCATTTATGACGTAATTAAGTGGTATACACACTCAGTTACCTATCGGCCGTGCAATGTCTTTATTATTGAGAAACAGCATTTCTTTCATCAAGTACAATCCAAGTTAAAGGTGCATCAACAACTCATACGGTAAATCACGTACATGTGCTTGACGGGCTTATTTCAACATAGCTGCGATATACATGTAGGCCGCTGTCTAGTGCCTTTAAAGATGCACTCTTACTGCCAAAGAAGATGAACCACAATCATTGCAATCGTTTAATTTACCCAAATTTTAAACAATAATAATAAATATCGAAAACAATGGTTATGAAAGATACCGTGATAAATTTGAAACAAAAATACAGAAGAAACGGTATTTCGGCCTTGTGAGACTGTAGTAGACCATAGTAAATATTTCAGCATTCACCACTCATTTGATGGTTTTATGTTTTCAACTATTAAATACACGGTTACAAAGTTGTTATCAGTAATTAATATTTTCCATAGTTGCATTATTTAGTAAGTAGTTAAAGGTTTATCACTGACAATTTATGTTTGTTATACATGTGTTTGTGTATATATATATTTTTAATAAGAGTGCCTCTATTAAGAATTTCAAGTTTCGCGGGTATTTAAAGGTCCGCTCACTTCCACTCATCCGATACCAAATCCCTGCGTCATATTTTTTCCGTTGACAATGTGTCAGCCAATGAGGTTGTATTCTAAGTCAGTAAGGTGACCTGAATTAAAAAGCTTAATGATTATGTAATTCATGTCATCTAACTATTCCTTTTGCCGTAGTTTACAGAGTATTATTTCTACATAAATACTCCGATCAAAATAGCCCAGGATGATTCTAGTGGACACGCCTATCTATATTTTTGAATTTCGAATTTCCTGTTTCAGGGACCCCAATCGACGACCTGGTCACGTGTTTTTGGACGAATGGCCACTCTTCACAAACGAAACTCGAGAGCATTTAATTCTCCAACCAGACCTCATTAATCGAGTGGACAAGACGGTATCTATTGGACGAGGTGCACGTGCGAAGGAATGCTCATTTTGGCGGGACTACCTTCCAAATTTGGTCCTTAAGACTGGTATGTTACTTTGAATGTTTTCTTTTCCATTTGTATGTATATAATAACTATTTTGTGCGCATTTTGACAACTAATCCCAATTGCTTGAAGTGTTGATGCATTTTGGAGTTGTTTAACAAATACGTTTTCAAGATAAGACAAACACCAGTACTGTTTTGTGGTATTGACATCCCGACTAGATTATGACTGAATGAAAGCCATTGATGCCAAAATCAGCTGGTTCTGGGACAAATATTTTAAAATGTGTCAAAACTGACAATCTGTGTTAGTGCTGCTTTAAAGGCGCCCGAGTTTGCAGCGGTTTGTTTGCAGCGGTTTGTTCTCTCATGCTTTGTAAGATAACCTAGGTGTCTTTAATTTGATGACAAATTCAAAACTTGCTAACACCATTTTCTGACCAATGTATATACTGGAATTGATTGTAAAACCATGTCTATTCAGATTTTATTGTAACTTTTAAATTGTAAAATTAAAATTTTAAGGTATATCGGTCCGGTATTGTGTATAAGAGCAGTCTTTTTGCCAAAGTTCACAAGTTTTAAAACATACCTACTAAAATTTGACGATGACTTCCTGAAACCTTGGGCTGGAGAGGTCATTTCTGTTCACATGAACAACAACCAGTATAATGACAAATAACTAAGTCCTAACTCTGATCCTGAAGGGTGTTCATTTCTTTGTACATCGACGCTGACCAGCGAGTGACCGCTTGTTTTCTGGAGACTAATGAAGTGACTTCCTCTCCGTGACACGAGCGGCTTTACCCTTTCGTGCCACTGTCAGGTGAAGTGTCACTCGTCCTCCTTAACGACCACATAACACATTAGGGCATTTAATCTTCCACCAAATGTCAACATTTCGACCGGTATTTTATGGGCAATTTTAGATATAGTTTTATATGCTAAAAATTTACTCTCGTTTGAATTTTACACTCCGAAAAGAATGCAATTTGAAATGTCGTACATGACATTAAAATTATATGCACTATTACAAAATAATTTCGTAAATATGATATTTTATTTAGAAAGCTTCATTTAAATGAATATCACGTTGATATTTTATTTATGATGAAATGTTTTTTTAAGTTGATATTGCTACAATTTAAGTCCTCCTCATTGATCTAATGGTGATAAAATCAGGGGGGGGGGGGTCTTTAAGCAGGTGTGTTGTTTAACATTACACAACGGTTGATGCACCTCAAGGTGGATGTGCCTTGAGTGAATATGTAAATTGCCAAAGGCATTTCATTAATACAGTTCCAACATATGATTTTATGAATGTTTATTTATATGATCTTTGTTTGAATGTTAGCCATAAGTATTTAAAAGCGATAAGCTCAATACTCTAGTCCAAGTATTTAATGTCAATAAATAGCAATGCTACTCTAAACGAGTCTACGGACAAAATGAGTATAGTTTAATGACATAAATAATGGAGCGCCTATAATGAAACAGACAGGTAGAGGGGCCATTTAACAGCACCTCTTTGCAATATGGGTGACCAAATTTCATGAACAAAAAAACTCTTGCATTATCCCGTAGCAGTGCACCATTTCTTGAATGTCTTACTCCTGGGCATGTAGTATCAGTGTTGAGACCTGATGTATTATCCCTGCTGGTCTTATCTTTTAGATGCAAGCATTAACGGCAATGCAACATGATGCATTTGAACCAAATCACCGCCTCGCATGCATGTCGATATGCAATGATGGATCACTGCGCGATTGCCAAGTTGCAGTGAACTAATAACTCTGCCCGACTAACTTGCGTGTGTTTTACATTGAATCCTACTATCCTGCGTGTGATTTTTCATTTTCAACTAACATCCGAATAATTTAGTCTATCACAGCATGTGCTTAGCTGAATCAATGCTGAGGTAAGTTGTGCATTTTATCAAGTTACTGTTGTTTATATGTCCTTTGCAATTTGTCAGTTTTTCAGTTATTGACCGGCTTTTGGAAGGGCATTCTTTCAGATTAATTGAATTTTCCTCCTCCTTCCGTTGTACGGGGATTTGGAGAAAGAACTGAGAATGGTTTCTTATACAAGCATGTTCACGATAAACCACCAACTATGCTGTAGAAGACTTATTTAGGAGTATTTGTAAAAATATTAAGTAGCAGATTCAAATTCAAAAAGAAATGAATGTTTAGTTCGATGTTTATTGGGAACTTGTCATATAGCTGTCAGACATAGAAACCTGGTTTGGTGTGTGAAATCTTGGAAGTGCAGTTTACTATGCTTATAATTGGGAATATAGTTTACGATGTAACGTAATGAGAGCGTAGTTTAAGATGTAAAGTCATGGGAACGTAGTTTACGATATGAAGTTATCAGAATGAAGTTTAAGATTTTAAGACTGGGCAGTGTAGTTTCTATGTTAATAATTGAAAATGTAGTTTACGGTGTTTAGTAATGAGACCGTAGTTTACAATGTTAAGTTACGAGAACTTAGTTTACGAGGTCAGTCGTCGGAACTTAGTTTAATGTGTGAATTCCTGGGAACGTAGTTAACCATGTGAAGTCATGGGGACGTAGTTTTTGATGTGAAGTCATGGGAACGTTGTTTACGATGCGAAGTCATGGGAACGTAGTTTACGATGTGAAGTCATGGGAGCGTAGTTTTTGATGTGAAGTCATGGGAACGTTGTTTACGATGCGAAGTCATGGGAACGTAGTTTTTGGTGTGAAGTCATGGGAACGTTGTTTACGATGTGAAGTCATGGGGACATAGTTTTTGATGTGAAGTCATGGGAACGTTGTTTACGATGCGAAGTCGTGGGAACGTAGTTTACGATGTGAAGTCATGGGAGCGTAGTTTTTGATATGAAGTAATGGGAACATAGTTTACGATATGAAGAAATGGGAACAAAGTTTACGATATGAATTCATGGGAGCGTAGTTTACGGTGTGAATTCATGTGAACGTAGTTAACGATGTGGAGTCATGGGAACGTAGTTAATGATGTGAAGGTATGGTAACGTAGTTTATGATGCGAAGTCATGGGAACGTTGTTTACGATGTGAAGTCAACAAAACGATGTTTACGGTGTGAATTCATGGGAACGTAGTTAACGATGTGAAGTCATGGGAACGAAGTTTACTATGTCGAATCATGGAAACGTAGTTTACGGCGTGAAGTCGTTTGAACGTAGTAAACGATGTGGAGTCTTGGGAACGTAGTTTACTAGTTTACTATGTCTGGTCATGGAAACGTAGTTTACGACTTGAAGTCGTGGAAACGTAGTTAACGATGTGGAGTCATGGAAACGTAGTTTACTATGTCGAGTCATGGAAACGTAGTTAACGATGTGAAGTCATGGGAATGTAGTTTACGATATGCAGTTATGGGAACATAGTTAACGATGCTTAGTCATGGGTATGTAGGTACCGATGTTTATGAATGTAGTTTACGATGCTTAGTTATGGATATACGTAGAGATGTTCCATCATTTAGTTTATAGTATTTTGATATGAGATAATTTTATTGACACGTATATTCCTCTCGTTGTTTACACTGGCAGATAATGTGATTGACGTCAATATTTTGAACGAGGTTGTGTGTGTGACAATGTAGGTAAGAATGTCGAGTGTGGTAATATACTATTGGGAACGTGGATAGCGTTGTAAATCCAAGGGAGGTAATGCAGTCTATGATAGCTTAGCATTGAGAGTTTAGTTGACGGTGTTTAATATTATGACAATGTAGTTTAAGGAGAAATAAGGAAGTGTCAATAAAAGTATGAACGTACAATGTATATGAAGCTAACTAACTTTAAATTTAATTTTATATTACGACGTTTTGTAATTAATCAATAATGTGAAAAAAGTTCACAATATCATCTTGTTAACGGCATTGTGAACGTAGTTAACGAATGCATGATATGTGACACTATTTAATGTGACTGCAGGTTAAGCTAATGAACACTGTGAATGGAGTATATTTTACTGAGAGGTGCAATGTAGTTTATATTGTTTAGGTGAAGTGTTGAACTGTAATTATTCCAGTATTTCTTACTTGCAGCCGACATGTCGGAGATGGAGGTCGAGTGGAAACTACAGTTCAACGAGTGGAGCACAAAGTATATCGTCGAGTGGAAAACACAGTTTGACAGTTTCCTCTTGGAAAATGGACTCAAGCAGAAAAATGGGGGACGATGCCCGACCCCCTGATAGGAGCTTTCTCTTTGAAAATGGACTCAAGCAGAAACATAAGAGAAGATACCTCGACATCCTGATATGTCACACATGTTGTTTTTTATTATTATTTACAGTGCAAGTGCTAACATGAAAAGCTCAAAGTATCTTAAGTGGTCAACATTATATTTTGTCCAAACAGATGGGAGGAATTCTAGCGTTTTTCAATACATTTATATCAGTAAATCAGCACTCAGCCGTTATTGAGTTTAATCAGGTGAAGCGGAAGATATATTGGATGACCCAGTTAGTGCGTATTTTACACAATAAAAAATATCCCGGAACAACCTATTTTCAACCACAATCTGTTTTCGACCGCACCCTGAAAATAGGTAAAACTCTTCTATTTTGCGTCACTTCCGGTAAAAATTAGCTCCAGTTGTTAACCATAACGGTTGAACTGTCAGAAAACTTCATTTGAAAAAGAATGGGAATGCTAGTGTTAAAAAGTCTTCAAAATAGGGCTGTTTCATAAATACGATAAGACTTTTCTATTTATTGTGATCAACTGCTTTGTTTCCAAGTCAAAACTATACCAGTAATCGAGCAAATCAAACGATTTACTTTTTTTATCATTTTAAAAGGAGCTTTTTCACATTTATAAGGTCAGACAACGATTTTTTTTAATTCGTCTGAGTTGATAGAAAAAAAATATATGACGGAAATTTATTTTGCCGAAAAAATATATGTATCGCTGTTAACAACGCTATTAGTATACTTCTATTTTAGGCTTGAAATTACACAATTCTGCTCAAATGAGAACCAGTCGATCTGTTGTTCCTAAAACTATGTAAAATATCTCAATTTCAACAAAAAATAACAATCAAAGTAGACGACAGAAAACCAGTGATTGAGTCGCTTTAATAGCCAACGGGTAATACACAATCGCTACAAAAACAGTGGGTCGCTTTAACAGGGAGACGATGAAAATGTTCTACTTCTAATACACTGCTACCTTACATTTGTATATTGTGGCAGCACATACCGACAATATACTGTACATATAATGTTAAGACCTATTAAACCTTTGTTGTTATTTACCTTGCTCACAATCAAACGTGCAAAATCTATTACCAGAAAATCCCCTCGACATATTTGTGTTATCTCGCTGGTACATTTTCTGTTTTCGAAATATCAAAGTTCAAAGATTCCATCAACATCGTATTTATCGGCCGTACCTGGGGAAACAATCATGGGAACAGTTCCAGCCAGCCCGGTTCTGATCAAGACTTTATTACTCTTTTATATTTTTTCTACCCTAAGAAATATTGTTTTTGTGATAAAAGAAGCTATATAATTGAAATAGGTTGTAACAGTTAGTATGTATTGCCAATTATAAATATAGAAAAGTATATAAAATAAATAAACGTACCATAATTCAATTATGGCATTCTTTTCTTCAGTGCGAAAGGTTCCAAATGATCGACTTTAAAGTTATATCGAACTCATAAAACATCCAAGCAAACAAATAAGCAACATTCAAATAACTCGCAGTAATGGGTTTATTGCGAATACCGCCCCCTGCAGAGTAGATATTTACAGCGTTATTTTCCTTTAGTTTTGCAAGCTGGTAACAATACTTTTCATCCCCGGTCTTTACAAAACATTGAACGAATCTCCTTTTTAGCTCATCCGTCATAACGATACTTAAAAGTGAGACACGTAATATACAGACAGACCACAAAACATCACAATATATTTATTTGTTGATGTAGCTGCCTATGCACCTTCAGCTACACGTATTCGAACATTTATCAATAATTCAAACCTGAACATGTTTAATAACATGTTTCTTTCTATATTGTACATACATGTATACTTAAATAACCATTTGTACATATTTCGTTTAATATTGGCTCACATTTATCGTGCATTACATCACCAACGGGTGAGAATAAAGAGAATATATGACCTTTTCTACGTATGTCTTTGATGTCCCTATAATTAGCAGTAACCTATCAAACGGGTCTCTTTTATACACCTATGTGCATGGTTTTTTTTAATTCCGTATCTTTGTAACCCTTCCTTTGTGAATGTTCTTCATTTCGTATCTTTGTCACTCTTCCTTTAGAAATGTTTTTTAATCCGTTTCTTTGTAACTCTTCTTTAGTGAATATTCCTCATTCCGTATCTTTGTCACCCTTCCATTATGAACGCTCTTTATTCCATATCTTTGTCACCCTTCCTTTATGAACGTTCTTTATTACATTATTTGTCACCCTTCCTGTGTGAATATGTTTCATTCCATATCTTTGTCACCCTTCCTTTGTGAATATTCTTCATTTTGTATGGGATTTTTCCATCCTATGTAAATGTTCTTCATTTTAAATCTTTGTTTATTCTGTTTTGACTTTTCAACAGTTTTAACCAAATATAACGTTTACCTCTAAAATGCAATGGTTTGCTGTCGTTATATTTATATCTTGATTAGCAAAGCAGTCTATCTTATACTAGCAAAGCAGTCTATCTTATACTAGCAAAGCAGTCTATCTTATACTTGTTCTTTTTATCAGAAGTTTAGTTTCCTGTCTCCAGCATATAAGTAAATGTGTGTGTTACGTAGTTTCATATGTATGATTGGTATTCTCTCAGGTGTTTGATGCAGCTGTATAATTTGATTACTGTTATTGATTTATATAGCAGTTCTATGTGAATGTATTGACGGAATTGATACAATAAAATCACGAAAAATCGTTACTTCCAAATCTCTTTTTTAAACCAACAATTTATCACAGTGACCCAAATTTATTAGTAATACTTTTTGGTTATAACAAGTTTCTCCCTGTGTTATTGACACTTTTTTGGCATTTAATTTACCGGCATTGTTGTGTGTTTTTGTTAGGTTTATTTATACAGTGTTGTCATTGTTCATTTATTGGGTGTTTTAAATCTCCTACGCAGTGATCTCAGAAGATCTCTGCCACCATGTACGGACAAGCGTATGCCTAGACCAAATCTGCACAACTTAATGCTGAAAGAAACAATCAGGAGTTGTTTTCTCACATTTCGGACTCTCAGAAGGAAGCTTCCTTTCCTAAGCCCTAACATAAACAAGAGCGCCGTAAGGGGAAAAATAACGCTCGTGTGTTGCTGTTGTCGTTGCTGTGTGTTCAGTCAAACACGGGAGACAACTCGTTGATTGTTGAAGCCAGAGTTTCTAGAGCCGACGACGTAGACATTGACATAACCGACGACGTGGACATTGACACAGCCGACGACGTGGGCATTAACAAAGCCGACGACGGGGTATTGACACAGCCGACGGCGTGGACATTGACACAGCCGACGATGTGGACATTGACACCGCCGACGACGTGGGCATTGATACAGCCGACGACGTGGGCATTGACACAGCCAACGACGTGGACATTGAAACAGCCGACGGCGTGAACTTCAACACAGCCGACGACGTTGACATCAACACAGCCGACGACGTGGACATTGACAAAGCCGACGACGGGAACATTGACACAGCCGACGGCGTGAACTTCAACACAGCCGACGACGTTGACATCAACACAGCCGACGACGTGGACATTGACACAGCTGACGACGTGGACATTAACACAGCTGACGACGTGGACATCGACAACAACCCAAAGACATGACAATAACTCGACTTTTTTCTTCGGAAATCAGACGAGGTTAAACGGTTCAATGGCGAAGGTGTATTATTCTTGAAACATATATTTCGTTTTGACAATTTATTGAAAAGTAATATTTATTTCATGTTCGTTTTATTGCATTTATAAATCAAATATTTGGCAAGCTTTTGTTTGTTTTCATGGAAATGAGCCAATACATAGAAGTTTATTTCCCCATACTTTTCTACTATGAAAATGTTTTCTTAAATAGTTTTATCGCACAAAGATTATAAATGTGGCACAAGGGAAACAGATAAATTATCTTTAAATGTAATCATAGCAGTTATAGATTAAATATAGCTCATAAAGCTACCCATCATGATTCTGTGTGAGTTCTAGTTGTCCCAGACTCTTGATTTTATATAATTTAGCTGAGAAAATTTGAGCTTTTATCTCTAACTAAACAGTCAACTTTAAATAGACACTGCTGTTTATTTAAAATCAAGTCACGTGGTAGGTAACAGCTTATAAACATATGATACTTAGTGATAAATATGAGAGATAAGGCCAGAACAAAACCGTTTGAATTTTGCCTCGTTCATGATGTAGACGTATTCTTTTGTAAAATACAATTGGGACAGTTAGGTTTGTTAACTTTTTTATTTTATATATAGCTACGGTTGCACGAGGGAGAACGTGCGCCCAATTTGAGCAATAATTGTGAGTGTTTCCATAGCGTTATCGAGGAAAACACAACGTAACAAGAGAGCAGACATACATATATTTAAATATATATCATTAGTAAATGCTGGGATAACCACATTTGCTCAGTCGGTGAAACCTAAGTGCACTTGGCGTCATTGGTAAATGTTGGGGTAACAACATTTACTCGGTCGGTGAAACCTAAGTGCACTTGGAGTCATTGGTAAATGTTGGGGTTACCACATTTGCTCAGTCGGTGAAACCTAACACAAGTGCACTTTGCGTCATTGGTAAATGTTGGGGTAACCACATCTGCTCGGTCGGTGAAACCTTAGTACATTGGTTGTCATTGGTAAATAATGGGGTAACCACATTTGCTCGGTCGGTGCAACCTAAGTATACTTGTCGTTATTTGTAAATGTAGGGGTAACCACATTGGCACGGTTGGTGAAACCTAAGTGTACTTGTCATTATTGGTAAAAAGTGAGGTAACAACATCTGCTCGGTCGGTGAAACCTAAGTGTACTTGTCGGCATTGGTTAATGTTTGGGTAACCACATCTGCTCGGTCGGTGAAACCTTAGCGCACTGGTCGTCATTGGTAAATGTTGGGGTAACCACAGCTGCTCGGTTGGTGTAACCTAAATGAACTGGTCGTCATTGGTAAATGTTGGGGTAACCACATTGGCACGGTCAGTGCAACATTAGTGCACTGGTCGCCATTGGTAAATGTTGGGGTAACCACATCTGCTCGGTCTGTGAAACCTAGGTGCACTGGTCGTCATTGGTAAATGTTTAGGTAGCCACATCTGCTCGGTCGGTGAAACCTAAATGCACTTGTGGTTATTGGTAAATTTGGATCTAACCACATCTGCTCGGTCGGTAAACCAAAAGTGCGCTGGTCGTCATTGGAAAATGTTGTAGTAACCACATCTGTTCGGTCGATGATACCTTAGTACACTTGTCGTCATTGGTTAATGTTTGGGTTACCGCATTTGCTCGGTCTGTGAAACCTAAGTGCACTGGTCGTCATTGGAATATTCTGGGGTTACAATATCGGCGCGTTCGGTGAAATCTTAATGCACTGGTCGTCAGCATATGTTGGGGTAACCACATTTGCTCTGTCGCCGCAACCTTAGTGCACTGGTCGTCATTGTTAATTGTCGGGGTTACCACATCTGCTCTGTCGGTGAAATCTTAAGATACTGGTCGATATTGGTAAATGTTGGGGTAACCACATCTGCTCGGTCGGTAAAACCTTAGTGCACTGGTCGACATTGGTAAATGTTGGGGTTACCACACCTGATTCGTCGCCGTAACCTTAGTGCACTGGTCGACTTTGGTAATTGTTGGGGTAACCACACCTGCTCGGTTGGTGAAGCCTGAGTGCACTGGTCGTCATTGGTAAATGCTGGGGGGGGGGGTAACCACATTGGCTCGGTCAGTAAAACCCTAGATGCACTGGTTGACATTGGTAAATGTTGGGGTAACCACATCTGCTCGGTCGGTGAAACTTAGTGCACTGTTCGTCATTGGTAATTGTTGGTGTAACCACATTGGCTCGGTCAGTGAAACCTAAATGCACTGGTCGTCATTGGAAATTGTTGGTGTAAGTACATTGGCTCGGTCGGTGAAACCTAAATGCACTGGTCGTCATTGTTAAATGTAGGGGTAACCACATTGGCTCGGTCAGTGGAACCTGAGTGCAATTGGTGTCATTTGTAAATTTTTGGTTAACCGCATTTGCTATGTCGGTGAAACCTTAGTGCACTGGCCGACATTGGTAAATTTGGGGGAAACCACATTGGCTTGGTTAGTAAAACCTTAGTGCACTTGTCGTCATTGGTAAATGTACAGGTAATCACGTTTGCTCGGTCTGTGAAACTTAAGTGCACTTGGCGTCATTGGTAAAAGTTTGGGTAACCACATTTGCTCGGCCGGTGAAACCTTAGTGCACTGGTCGACATTGGTAAATGTTGGGGTTACCACATTGGCACGGTCGGCGAAACCTCAGTGCACTGGTCGTCATTGGTAAATGTCTGGGGTAACCACATTTGCGATGGAAACTTAGTAAAAACTAGCTGGGGGGTTAAAGCAGTTTGTGACTGCTCGTCCTCCATTTTCACAACATTTATCAAAAGTTCTGATATCATAGTTCGGTGAACAATACTTCCAAAGGCCTTAAACATTTAAGATTCTAAGACACTACCGCATTCGTTTTTTTCCACCCGCGCCAGTTTTGATCATTTTAGTATCTTATTTTACACATCGCTTTTTCCACTGAATTAATTGATTTTTATTGTAGTGTAACCTCAAAATCAGTCTGGATCATTTAAGCGCAATTAGCATCTGTTTTATAAGCGCGGCGATGAAACAGATCAAGGAGGTTAGACACCAAAGAAAATGTATATTCTAAGCGTCACGATGCAATGCGGGCCAAAGTAATTAATACCTTGGACATTCTTAGCCGTTTAAAATAATTGACTGATTGTGATTCCCTTGAATTATAGCGTAGATCCAATCATTGTTTGACTGACAATTTCAGTTTAACGGAGGCAAATATAGGGGTTTCTAAAACCTTTGGTAGTTTCAGGAACCTATGGTGTTAAAGTACAAGAAGCTGTTGCATTTTTTAGGTTTATTATACTTTATGGGAAAAGTGATAAATCTATGCCCATTAAAGATCATACCAGTGTAAATCTGAAACACAGCCACGCACAAATGCCGTTGACTTGCTCATGAAAGCAACCTAGTGTTTGTCTTTGCCAAAGAAAATGTTCGCTGAAGTTCTTAAGTTATAAATGTATGTATTAAGCACATAAACAAACTTTATAAAGGTAATATTATTTTGAATGGTGATTTTGTAATCTGTGTCTGTTATCTTGTTGGACGTCTGCTGGGCTATGGTCCATGTGGCTTTAAAGACGCTGATATGTCAATGAGTGAATGTGTTATACTAGTCGCAGACGATTTGACTTTAATGGCAGACACTGTAGCATTCGGAACTCCTCGGCCATTTTATCGAAAACAACCTCGGATGTATGCAGGTACATCAGTTGAAGTAGTTCGTAAAATTTTGAATTTTATCATTAATTAAATATAGTGTTTTAGAGTTGTATTTATTGATCTAAGTTTAATTTGATTGCCATTAAATTGTATTATTGCAAACATAATTAAGAATCCCAAGAGTAATGTCACTAAGTTTAACTGCTAAATAAAATTACTACGCGATCTACTTGCAGCGGACTTAAACGTACCACTTTTTGAGTATGTAAACCGTCCAAATACATCCGAGGTTGTTTTTTAAAAAAATGGCCGAGGAGTTCCGAATGACACTGTAGTAGGCCTTCAATGAATACGTAACAAATCACCTAACGGTCAATACTTAGAAAACCAAAGTAATGGTTTAAAAAAAATGGCAGGACACTCTCGAAGACTATAAAAAGTGGTATTTTAATAATGAACGATTGGAAGCTGTAAACGCTGTAAGGCCGGTGGCCCTTATCAACTAGATGATTTGAATTGAGAGTGAATGTTGGTTACGCCCATATAGCTTCCGCTGTATCTCTTTCATGAAAACGATTTCCAAACCCCTAAGATAATCATGCGGATTTTTTATATCCGATGGACCATTTCTCTTAGACATTTGATATTCATTAATACCACTGAATCAACTGTAATAAATGACTCAAGCAAGGGGTTATCAAGCGATTGATCACAGTCATTTTCCCGTTTTTGTCATTCAATATCCTGCCGTTATTGTGAAAAGTTAAAAATTACATTTATCGAGCAATGAAATATCTATTTGGAGATTTTAAATACAGCTGATATTGGTTCGTCAAATAAAGGAAGAAGATTTTTATTTGTAATTTCACTGCGTTCTCTTTCATTGAAAATGATTTAAACATATTTAAGATGATTGAAGTTACAACAAAAATTATTTACTTAAAATACCCCCAGGACCGATATTCATAAAACATCTTCATTCCCACAACTTCGATTTCAAAATTTAAGAAAGAGCAGTTATTTTTAAAGCTGCACTCTCACATATTTACCGTTTTACAACTTTGTATATATGTTTCTCTTGGAATGAGCCATTTGATGCTTTAATATCTGCCAACCAGTGATATAAGACTGCTAACAAAAGATTAGATCGCAGATGTTGTACAGTCAAACCTGGTTGAACGGTCACCTGCTTTAAAGGGTCACCTGCCTAATCGGGCCACTGCGAATCCCCCCTTACGTTTTTACTATATAAGGTACGTGCATTAAGCGGCCAACTGTCTATCGCGGTCACGGCCACTAATATTTGACCCCGTGATATAATAGCGGCCACTAATCCCTTGTCACAGACACTTCTGCTTGTTAATTTTTCCATTTCACAGCATACTGACGTTTGGTTAAAGCGTTACCGACGGTTTAAGAAAAATGCATAACACGTCAAGTTTTGAATCTGCTGTATGAAGATTTGGTTGTCAGAGCTCCTCTGCATGATGAATTGTGAACCAGTATAGCGATCCCTTTGGCGGGGGCATAACCCCGAACTGTAACTGTTTTGTATAAAGAATATAAACTCATAATTATCTCGTCTCGTCAGAAACCGTATGACTTAGGGCGTTATTCCTGATACCAGAGTGGTTTCAGTTTGGTTTTAAAGATTTCGGTGGTTTGATTTGATTTGATTTAAACATATTTTATTGCCTTTTTTCTTTCAACATAATCGGTATTTACAACAATAGTATAGAGTATACAAAAAGCAAATGGGTTGGACACAAGTTCTAACAACATTAGTAACGTCTTCCCCATGAGCACATAAACTTGATAAGTATTTGGCGATAAATATAAATAAGATAAGAAAAAGGTAAGGAAATGGATAAGTGAAAGAAATGTTAGTAAAAGACAGGAAGTAAAAAGAAAAGAAGAAGCATTCTGACTCACTGCTACACATGTGATATGTGGTAAACTGTTCAATAAAACAACCTGGTTCAGTTATATTTAAAGGTGGTTTGGAAACCTGTTTTGCTTGAAATAACAAATGCATGGTTTTGTGTACAGCCTCAACAACGTGATAGAGCTACTGTATGTAGCTGTTATTTCTAAATTTCTTCAAAACACGTCAGTTAAAATACCATGTAGTTGAAACAGGCAAACTTGCATCTGCGGTATCATTGTTTTGAAGACCGGTAGCGTGAGGTAAAGTTTCTAGGTCATGCCCGTTGAGTTAAGACTGCATACTTCATTTTACTGGTCCGAACTCTGAACAATTAATGTAATTTATACGTTGAAGCACAAACGTTCAGTAGTGTCCTAGTTCTTTAAAACAATAGGGTTTAAACCGTTTTATGATTACTCAGTATTCGAGAACGTGGGTCGCAAAAATTATTTGGTATTGATCGGTAGTCAGACGTCGTAAGCTCAGGATCGACATTCCCTATTGAGTCCAGCTCGACATTGAATATCCCTATATGTTATCGTATGTCCAGCTTTGATGCCGTCCAGCTCCTCAGTCCAACTCGACATTGCCATTTTACTATACAATTTCGATTGTCGATTGTTGATTGCCGATGGCTAAGCCAACTTTACACACATTTTGAGGCTGTACCAGCGGCTAGACTACCCTCAACGCAAGTTATAAATAAACGTAAACTAAAGTTATAGACGCACGTTATCATAATTTAAAACAGCATGTGTGTATATTTTCAGAGATGCTTGAGGAGTTGTCGAGCGAGAGCCAGTGTCCACAGCCCTCTATTAGCGCTGCGAGTTGTCCGGCCATGTCACCGAGCATTTACGTGGCTGCAGTTTTAGTTCTATTAGTTTGTATATAGTAGTGTGTTTTAGGGAAAAGGGTTTGAACATTTGTGTATATGACTGTTCTTTTTATAGGGAAATGGGTTCGATTGGTTGTATATGATAGTCTGTTAAATGAAAAATGCTTCAGGATGCATGTTATATTGATTGTATGTAAAATTAGGTTTCATAGATAATAGTGTGTACAATAGCAGTATTGTGGAACTAGATTTGATAGTTTGGGAAATGCACCTTTTTAAACGATAAGGCATTATACATCACGCGTGTGAATGATTTTGTGAGAAAATCCCAAACAGTCTTATGAATCTGGACATTTCCTTACATATTTTATATACACATATACGTCACAAATATTCCATGTTTGTCAATTTCATCATCTTGAACTACATAGTATTTTACAAATCATATACCTCAATCTTAATCGTCCATTTTCACACACATTTTTCAACTGTTGTCAGTCTTTAACCCCACATTCCCAAAACGTTATATTAACGATTTAAAATCGATAAATCATTAATTATTCAGCTTCAAATAACATTCTGATTTAAAATCACAAAATTCCCATGAATTGTTTCCAATTTTTATATTTTCCGTCCAAAAAGAGACAGGTCAACGCAAAATATTTTATTTATGAACTGTTGGGCACGGATGGTTTCCATTTATAGCGTAAGATTTGTTACCAAACACAATCAGAAACAATACGTTGAAACGTTCTTGTTTCTTTTTAAAAAAGACGAGTTTTGGAGATGGAGTTTCATAAAATTTAATAATGAGTTTATATTCATTCAATGTTTGAGTAGTTAGATAACGCAGAAATCGAATTGTCTTGTCATAATTTTTTTATGGCCAACAAGTTGTTTTATTGAGCTTTGACAAATGTTGAATGCCACCATACATGTTGATGTATATGTATACATGTATTATATTTATTGTAGTAACATTTTATAGATTGTAATTAATACTGCGTTGCTTTCATTTTCAGGACGCATGTGTTTTTATTCAGACATTGATATGTAAAGTCTCATTCGGAACACATCGGCCATATTCCATCGAAATCAACCTCGAAAGTATGCCGGTTCGTCAGAAGAATTAGATCGTAAAATTTTAAATAATAGTTTTAATTAATTGTGGTGCTTTACAGTGTATTTTGTATTTTTAAGTTTAAATTAATTGCCATTGACGTGCATTGTTGCATAAATAAGTACGATTCCCAACAATAAAGTTCTACATGCAGCGTACTTAAAAGGTAATGATTTCTGACATAGTAAACCGTTCATATACATCCGATATTGCTTTCGATGGAAAATGGCCGATGTGTTCCGAATGGTATTGTCTACATCACCGAGTATCATCATACATTGTAAATACACGTGACTTGTTGTAACATTTATTCCTACTTTGCCTGACGACCAAACGCATTGAGTTGCCATTATTTTGATGTTAAATGCCATACGTTTTCACTGATTACGCATTTTTATATAGTGTTTCTGTTGTTGTTTTTTCGGTGATGAAGCGTTATATAGTTTTATAGCTTATTACAAACGCATTGCATATATTCATTTCCATTCATTTTACACTCATTGTTGGCTTAAAGTTTAAAAACATGATATTCGGCATATTCAACACTAGCGGATCCGCTGGGGGGGGACCTAAAACTCGTCCTAGTTTACTTTTTATTTCAATATAGGAGATAAAATGAAACACGCTCAAAATGCACCTTTTCCGACAAAAAAGTTACCATTTTCGTTGGGTAGCACCCCCAAACCCTTCTGTCAACACTATTTAATTTTTGGTTCTGAGGGAGGAGCGCAACTCAAAAGGTTAAGCCGCTAAGTTACGCCCCCTCTTACGTCATAATCCGGGATCCGCCCATGATCACTTGGCTGTTCTTTCGAAAAAAGTGTTTAAGTGATAACACGCCATTTTTTGTTAAGTCGGCGCATCAATTTCTGAAATTGGGACCTTAAGTCCTTTATAAGTTTAGCAATTTTGATTTGGCGCATTATGTGTAATATTTACACTCTTAAGAGAAATGAACTTTAAAAGGAAGATATTTTTAAGATTATCACGATACATTTTTCATTAAGTAAATTCAAGATTAAGTTAGAAATTTGGCTTAATAAAATAAGATAGTTAAACTTGTTACGCTTAAGAACTTTCGAGGTATTTGAGCCAAATGACCAAGCTAGTGGTCATGTGTAAGTGTTGTTGCTTTATTTCTTTGGAGATTGCTATCCTTACTTCATAACTTTTACACTTATATACTATCACACATTGCACATGTTTTTCATAACAATGTACCATAATATTAGTCACGTGTAAGCTGTAGAAAGATACTCTTTAATCAGTGTAAAATTTATATGTTTATATGTATGAATTTAGACAGTTACAAATCATAGAATAAAATACTTTGTTACCGGTTTTTGACAATCTTCGGTTTATGATCATTATACATTGCGTACAGAACGAGAAGCCTGCGAGGGTATATGCTCTACTGGCATGACTTTTTGGTATTTTACTGAATTCACATTCAGACAATCGGTAAACCATATATAGTTCACAAAGAACAAAAGGAAAGAGCTATTACAATAAAAAAATCTCTGTACAAAGTTGCCTCCCTAAGCGTTTGCTTTCCGGCAAAGGGAAAGAGCACCTACAATAATACACAATCTCTGTACAAAGTTGTCTTTTTAAAACAAACGTTTGCTTTCCGGCAAAGGGGAAGAACTACTACAATAATACACCATTTCTGTACAAAGTTGTCTCTTTAAAACAAACGTTTGCTTTCCGGCAATGGAAAAGAACTACTACAACAATGCACAATCTCTGTTCAAAGTTGTCAGCTTAAGGAAAACGTTTGCTTTCAGTCAAAGGAAAAGAACTACTACAATAATACACAAGGTTGTCTCCCTAAGAAAAACGTTTACTTTAGGTCAAAGGCAAAGAACTATTACACTAATACACAACGTTTTGTACAAAGTTGCCTCCATGAGAAAAACATTTGCTTTCGGGCAAAGGAGAAGAACTACTACAATAAAACAACTCTTCGTACAAAGTTGTCCCCCTTAGAAGATTCTTTTACAAGGGCAACATAATTTTCATCCGGTCATGCATGGGCGGATCTGGCTGGTCTAAAAGGATCAAGCTCTCAAGGATATCTTTAAACTGTTTATGTGGAGACTTTATCGCGTTCATAAGGAATTATTTTACGGACACCAGACCTAAAAATGAAAAATGTACTTTACACCACAAAAGCGCTTCTTTGGAAATTCGCAAGCGTGTTCTAAGATTATACAACATCAACACAAGAATCAAATGTTTCAAAATTATCTCAAAAGGTACTGCTAAATAAAGATTACCGACAACAAATGTTTTAATAACGATATAGCCGATACTAGTAACGATTTATATCATTGGTTAATGACGTCGCCCTAATCCAATCACAGCGCAATATTGAAATCAACCGCAATATCCACATTAGTCATTACCCCTAACGGGGTTCACAATATGAAAGTCAAATATGTTCTTTACAAAATGCTTAAAAGATTTAAAGTGTGCACCTCTTTGTTTGTCAATGAAATGGCTGTATTGCGTATGAAAATGATTGTTTGTCGTTGTTTTTTTTTCATAAAATGTCCAGACGTTTGGGAAATAAGTCAGTCGTTTTACTGTATGCGATCTTCATAATCGAACTCCGGGTGCACTGCGTACGTGACAAAAATGTCAAACTATAAATTATCACCGCCATCTTGTGCGGATAAATTTTGTTATGCTATTTCAAAAAAAAGGAAGCAGCGAGAACCTCAACGGTCAGGGAAAAAGGTGTTTTTTTCAAGGTCAGGGAAAAGTCATGGAATTTTGAAATTGGTCAGGGAAAATTTATTTTTTGGAAAAAGTCAGGGAAAGGTCAGGGAATTTTATGATGAAGGGGCATTGGTCGTACAAGTACCCTCATTTAGTGACAAAAGGCTAAAGCAGTTTCTTCCATTTTGTATCATTGCTGTCATTATTAAGATATACACACATTGTGTACCTTATTAACCAATAAAACACACTTTTGTGCATATATTATCCTTTGGATACCATCATTTCAATTTTAAATTGCTTGGTGGAAAAAGAGAAAAAAGGAAGGAAGAAAAAAAGAATAAACATAATATTTTTTGAAATAGTACAAGGAGGTAAGGGTTGGCTATGGGAAAGGAAGGAGGCCAACATCTTACGTACATTTCATGCTCATATATGACCTGTATGTGTGGTTTTGAGCACGTGAATTAGTCAGGGAAAAGTTTAATCATATGTTATTGCTCTTTTGTAAAGAATTATTTTGCATACAATTTACACGTACATTTACAATCAAATAAAACAAAAAGAACAAATGGGTTGGGCTACATGTTATTACAACATTAGTTTCAGCCTTTCCCAGGCGTCAATATACGGTCAATGTCGTTTAAATCTATGATTAAACGTAACTAGAAAAATGAGATAACGTTAATTACTTTTTTAAAAAAAGAAGTGGTTGCCACCAAAAGAAAAAAACAATGTAATAACATCCCAGACCGTTTATATTGTGATTGAGGGTGATATCAAAAGAAACGTTTCGTTAATTTTATGTGCTTTAGAACTTCAATAAAAAGCACACTGTTTTCATCGCCTGTGTTATCTTCCATCCCATATAATAATTTAGATGTATTTAAAGGATGAAATATTCGAGTATTTCGAAAAAATAACACGCGTTCTTCGCCGTATCTACTACATTTAAAGAAATACTGTTCTGCATCTTCTGTGCCTTGTCCACAGTCACAAATAGGATTATCACGAAGAAAGTTTATGTTGAGATGTGCATTAAGGTTGCTACAAGCATTTTTGATTCTTGTAATGTGTATATTTGAAATTCTGTCCCCGACAAGATAATATTTCGGAACAATTTAGCCTTTGTATGTATCTTTTAAACGTGCCTTAAATTCGTTAAGCGTGTTACTGTTACGAAGGTGAACATCAAGCCGGTTCCACAAATCTATGGAAAATGGGATTGTTGATTTCGAGTAAATACTTAAACGTCTAGGTATGGTGACATAATTATGTCTGTTTCGAAGCGGATATTTGGTTGTTTGTTCAATTTTCTGTGGTATTTGTTCGCGAATATACTGTGGCAAGCTACCGAACTTTTGACGATACATGAAAAAAAAAATTTGCATTTCCCTGCGCTCACTTAGTGGAATCCAACCAATTTCAATTAAAAGTCTATGATTAGAAACTGATCGGGTTAACCCAGTTACAATTCTAGCCGCTTCGTATTGCATTTTTTCTTAACATTCCTTCTCATAGACGGCACAATTATCCCAAATTAAAGATGAATATTCAAGCAAAGGTCGCATAAACGAGATGTATATTTGATTAAGCGTTTTTCTACCAAGTTTATATTTTAACAACCTCATTGACCCAACACTTTAGAGACTGATTTAATAATTTGGCTTATATGTTCGTGCCATGTTCCATTTGCTGTAAACCAAAGCCCTAAGTGTTTATGGTGTTGAACAAAGTTCAACAAGTTGCCCTCGAACACGATATTTGGTAGAATCTGATTGCACAGCGTAAAAAACATAACTTCTGTCTTTATTGAACTGTACAAGCCATTGTTTCCCCAATTTGAAATCTTTTTAAGATCGCTATTTAATGTAGATTCAATATGGCTGGTATCTGGCGAAGAAACGGCTAGAGAGCTATCGTCGGCAAAGAGTCGCGTTGTACTTACAAGGGATTCGGCAATATTGTTAACATAAATAAGAAAAAAGCAGCGGACCAATTTCAGACCCTTGAGGTACTCCAGCACTGACATTGCGAACTTCAGAAAACGTTTGTCCAACAATAACTCTTTGTGACCTACTCGACAAATAATGATAAATCCAATCTTTCAAATTGTGTTCAATGCCATACTGTTGTATTTTAAAAATAAGACCTGTATGTCAGACTCTGTCAAAAGCTTTGGAAATGTCACAGAAGACCATGCAGGGAAAAGTCAGTAAAAAGTCAGGGAATTTTGTTTTGCCATCTTTGTGGGAACCCTGTCACAATAATTATCTACAGTGACGAAAACAAAGGCCAACTATTTTAAAACGGGCTTAATTATAAGCATCTGTAGCACAGCCTAAAAGATTATTCGCGAGAGACTCGCCATGTTACAAGAGAATACACACAATTTACAAGCGAAAAAAACACAATGTTAAAAGACAATACACGCAATGTTACAAGACAATACAAATAATGTTACAAGACAATACATGCAATGTTACAAGACAATTCAAGCAATGTTACAAGACAATACAAATAATGTTACAATACAATATACACAATGTTACAAGACAATACAAACAGTGTTACAAGACAATACGCGCAATGACAATACAAACAATACCAATATTGCAAGACGATACAAACAATAACAATGTTGCAAGATGATACAAACAATACCAATGTTACAATACAATACAAAAAATACAATGTTGCAAGACAATATAAATAATAACGCTGTTGCAAGACGATACAAACAATTACAATGTTGCATGACGATACAAACAATAACAATGTTACAAGACAATACATCAAATAACAATGTTACAAGACAATACATAAAATAACAATGTTGCAAGACAATACAAACAGTTACAATGTTGTAAGACAAAACAAACAATTACAATGTTGCAAGAAAATACAATCAATAACACTGTTGCAAGGCGATACAAACCATTACAATGCTGCAAGACAATACAAACAATTACAATGTTGTAAGTCAATACAAACAATTACAATGTTACAAGACAATACAATCAATAACACTGATGCAAAACGATACAAACAATTATTATATAATAATTATACCATACATTGCCATTTCAGTCATCGGGATAAAGACACACTCGTCATGCATACACTTAACCGAGATATGTGTGAGGAAGTCGCGCCAAGTTGGTCTAATACCTTATAATGTGGGGATTTTATACAATCAGCACGCGTTCCATCAGAAGAGCCCCACTTCTGACAAGCACATAGAACATGCCTGTTATCACACATGAGAGCCATCAATCAGTGTCAAAGCAAAAACTGGTCCACCATTATAGTTGTTCATTGATGTCATAGCTTAGTCACTTTCGTTTATGTTTCTTTCCAATTATCGGAATGTCTTCGCTTCAAGGTTATTTCTGGTGGTAAGTCCTGATGGCTGTTTCTTGTGATTAGCTATTTCAGGAATCAGACCCACAAATCAGTACGATGTCTCAATTAGCAATTATGTTAGTTTTTGATGCCTGGACGTGGTGACCTTATACAATGCAGGATTTGAAAGGGTTTTGCTTGGTGATTACTGACATGCAAAATAGATTTGTGGGGCTGATTTTTCGAAGAAGTATACAAGTAGCTAGTAATTTCAGTTAAATTCCCAAGCAACTGAAGGCAATTCTTGATTTTATTAAGTGCATTTATAATTGAAGAAGTTTTCTTAATTACATAAGACGGATAATAGTTTGATTCAGCGAAATTTCAAATTCATTTCACCACTTATTTTTACGACTGGCGCATCAACACGAAGACATTGTTCAACATGATATGCCTCCTAAATTACACAGACGTCACACAAATAAGGATTTACAACATTACCTGAAAAACATATCGAAATAGAGTGCTCCCGCTCGAAATTATAATGCATTTATCTGCTTTTTTCAAATTTGTACCTTTTTTAACCAATTCACTCCACCCAAAATTAAGGATATTGGTTTTATAACTTTATTGCTTTAAAATCAGATCGCATATTTTGAATTGGAGGGCGAAAGGAAAGCTTTCATTTCTTCTGAGCACTGTTTGAATACTGGCAATCTTTCACGAAGTTTGTCGAAATGACAATTGATAAGATACCATCATTTTAAAATATGTTGTTTGTTGATAAACGTGGCTTAATTGCAATTCCTGCTGATAAAATGCAAAAAGACAGATCATCATAAGACACTGTCGCATATCACACGCTCAGCAATTTCCATCATCAGCCACTGTCGCGCATCACACGCTTATCAATTTGAATCATCAACCACTCTCACGCATCACTCGCTCAGCGATATTTATTACCAACCGCTGTCGCGCATCACACGCTCAGCAATATTCATCATCAACCGCTGTCGCGCATCACTCGCTTAGCAATATTCATCATCAACCGCTATCGCGCACCACTCGCTCAGCAATATTCATCATAAACCACTCTCGCGCATCACTCGCTCAGCAATATTCATCATCAACCACTCACGCGCATCACTCGCTCAGAAATATTTACCATCAACCGCTATCGCGCACCACTCGTTCAGCAATATTCATCATCAACCACTCTCGCGCATCACTCGCTCAGCAATATTCACCATCAACCGCTGTCGCGCATGACTCGCTCAGCAATTTTCATCATCGACCACTGTCGCGCATGACTCGCTCAGCAATTACCATGATATTCTCTATTATATCATAGTTAGGAAGCAAGTTGCCCTTCCAAAAAAATAATTTATTATGTAATGTTCTCAGCCTTTTACGCATGTTTTATTCTGCAAGTGACAAAAAGTGTTAATCCTCTGACGTCTTCTACAACACAGAGAAAATATAACATGAACGAGTTGCACGATAACTTGAGGTAAGTGTATCATGAAGAGTTTATCTATTCTTGGCAGATTTATTTTTGTTTTGTTTTTTGCTGGAAAAAATGCTTTAATACAATAAATGAGATATTTAATGTATCAAAAATACGTTTTTGACGAATTGGGTGAGTTTTTTCTTTCACTTAATTTGTATTTGTAGCATCATGATCATTAGTCATGAAGAACTCCACAGTAATGCCAGGTGAACGTGTTATGTACGTGTTGGTTGTCAGTTTGACAAGTATTCATCTCGAGTATAATGGATAAGTACTCTTTAACTGGAAAACACCTGACAAAAAAATAAAGAAAGGTCAACGTTAATTTGTTAAAAACTGAGCATGTTTATGTTCTTCACCTCTATTTTATTACATTTCAAGTGTAATTAATTATATTGATATATTTAATGATCTGCCTATTTTACTAAAACAAAATAACGATCTTTCGTTTGAATTTAACGTGTGACGTATTACGTTTAAAATAAATAAATAAATAATTGCATTTTTATTTCATCATTTTATTATTAGTTTGGTTTATAACGTATTCGTTTAAAAAAAGTGTCAACGCAACTATTGTTAATGCTGAAACAAACACAGATCGTAAGCCACTTTCTGAGACACAGGAGCATATTGATAGTTTTCTAAACGATTTCAATTACTTTAAGGAAAAACTACAAAAGGTTGTTAAAGAATTGAAAAATGATAAATCTTTTGTCGCAGATGTATTTCTAAATAAACACATAAAATCTACTTTAAATCTGTTTGAGCAAAAATATATGAAAAACCATTCAACATAGTGTTAGATACTGGCTATGTCCCGGAATCGTGGACACGGGGAATTATTCAACCAATATTTGAAAACAAAGGTAGCCCACTAGGCGCAGAAAAATATCGGCCGATCACACTTTTAAGTGGTTAAGGCAAGTTATTTACCGCTGTTTTAAATAAACGTCTTCATTTTTTTGAAATTTCTGAAAATAAAGACCAAATAAATGAATTTCAATAACCGATAACTGACAAACTGAGATAAAGAGAAGATATTATTGTGTGCGTTTATTGTCCTTAAAGCTGCATTTGAATCTGTCTGGCGTTCTGGTTTTTGGTCAATATTTATTTCATATAATTGTGGCTGACAATTTCTAAAGGTCATTAAAAGTATGTATACTTCTATTAAATCGTGTGTTTAGGATAATGGTGAGTCGTGTAAGAAATATAGGGGGTCAGACAAGGAGAAAATCTGTCTCCGATGTTATTTTCCATGTTCCTAAACGACCTTCTCGAATTATTTAACACAAAAGGGCTTAATGATATGGAAAGGGGTGATCCTGAGTTATTGTTATATGAAAATAGTTATACTTTGGTATGCTGATGACACGGCTATTGTCTTCGAAAATGCAAATGATTGACGAGTTTGTTTAAATGCCTATATTGACTATTGTCTTACATGTCATTTGAAAACAAAACACATATTGCAAACCAAGGCATAGACATAATGTTGTTACATATACGAAATGTGCTTTAAATTGCTTTCCATGTTTCGATACAATGTTCGTGCTTTGAAAAGTAAATGTATAGTATAGCGTTTTCGGATATTTTTTCTCATTGTTGAACAATAGATGAGTCAAATACACATTAGTTTTCGTTTTATTATTTTACTAGTTCTCGAGTTGGTTTGGGTTTCCATAATTATATTTAGTCTATATAGAAGTCAATCTCAGAACGAGGTTGCTCGTCCTACGGAAAGACCCTCCAATTGCGCAAAACGCTATTTGACTAGAAATCCATCTACTTTCACATTGTTTAAAAATATAAAGGCGGCGGAATTGAAAATATTCGATTTTGTTGTTTGTCTGTCTATAATATATTGGTTCTTTCTTTCTGAAAATGGAGAAAAGGCTCATTTTGGGAAAAACAGGGTCCGCCGCGCGTACTGGCTACGACAAAGTAGGGTAAAATTGCCCCGCAATTACTTATAGCGAATAATAAAAGAAGTTTACTACATCTTTTAAAATATGTATTTCGGTAATCGATTATTCAAATATTCGATCGAAAGAATTACCGAATATTCGAATATCAATTTTGCCATTCGCTTGCATCCCTACATTAAAGCAATGTATTGCCTAATAAATGGGTTAAATTATTAAACCACCCAGTACACATGCAAATTGACTTGTTTAATAAGCTGAAACTTCTACAGAAGAAGAAGAAGATTTTGTTAACTATAAGCTTACAGCCCATCAGTTACATATAATATAAACATGTACAGTATATAAACATTTCCGATATAACAACTTTCAAAATCAATCATAATGTACAAACAAAGTAAAGTTATATCACATTTGCTTTAAATACTGAAAAATAGTTAGTGGAGAAAAGTGTCTAATGTCTAAACTGACGCATTTCAAAGCCCTTATAGACAAAACAACATAGTTTTCTAATAGCAGTTACATTTTCGCTCGAAATCAGTTCGATGAATTTAGGAATATTTGGATTGCGCCAATAATATCGCATAATGTATAAGATTCTTAATTCATGATATAAAGGACATTCTAAGAGAAAATGGAATTCATCTTCAAGTGTATTACAAAGTTGGCATTTTCGTTCATTTCTTGGAATTATTTGGAGCTTGTGCCATCTGTCCATTTCTATTTCTAATCTGTGTGATGCTACTCTTAGTCGTGTTAAAGCTGTTCTGAATTTATTGTTTTGTATGGTGTCTAAATATGACTGATAAATCAAATTTGCAAATAGTATGTATGTTGACGCTCTTGATGACTCTCTTAATTCTTCATTCCATGTTTGCATGAAACAATCTCTAGCCCTCATCTTAAAGGTGTGTATAAAATATTTTGTATTTACAACCCCTTGGTTAAGCCAAACTTCAGCAAATCCCATAGATTCTAACAGATTTTTAACTTTAATTGCCCAATTTATTTCCGTTGCGTTGTTTTGTATATTAGTTAACATCGAGTTATATGTAAGTCGGATGAATTTTCTTTCATCCGTCAATGTTATTTACAACCAAAAGCGGATGATTGATGTCAATCTATGGACATACAATGGGACTCTACCTAATTCTCCATATATACAGTTGTTTTGCGTTGAAAGTTTAACGCCTAATAGTGTTTTTAAAAATTGGAGGTGGATTTTTTCAAGTCCATCTGCTTTCGAAAAACTCCATACGTCTGAACCATAATTAAGTATTGGAGTTATTAATTTATCGAAAAATGATAAGACGTGGCTTTCTTTCAAATATGTAAATGTTGATAAGTATTTTTTTAAGTTTAAATATGGCTTTAAGCGCTTGACCTCCAAGGGCTTCAAACGTTTTATTAAATGAGACCCCAGTGGAAAAAGTTATTCCAAGGTATGTAAACTGATTTACTATTTCTATTTTTTTATTATCATAAAAGAATTTTAAATTATTTCTTAATCTTCCACCTTTCCGAAACACCATAATCTTTGTTTCTTCAATATTCACAACTAATTTCCATTTTTGACAATAATTTTGTAAAATATTCAAGCCATTTTGTAGGTCTTCCTCTGAATTTGAAAATATAACGATATCCTCGGCATACAATAATAGCAGTAGTTTGAGTGTGTTAATATTAAGACCTTGGAACCCTTTAAGTAAGAATTCTTCTTCTAAGTCATTAATATACATAGAAAATTGAACATTTAAATGTCTCACTTAGCTCATTTTGAAAATTTAATGCTTGATTTTACATTGCAATATAACGAATGTATAGTATTCATCATGTTGCCACGTATGCCGTATTTAATTAGTTTGTAAAATATATTACCCCTTAATAATAAATCAAATGCTTTGGTAAAGTCAACAAAACATACATACCCATATATTTTCTGAAACCGGCTTGTGACTCGGTGTAAACATAGTAATTTTCTGCCCATGTATTCAATCTATTATTAATTATACGGGTAAATAATTTGCCTAATGTGCTTAAAAGAGTTATACCCCTATAGTTTTCAGGCAGATTTGGGTCCCCTTTTTAAATAATGGTACAATATAGCCCTCTGTCCATTGCGAAGGGAAATAACCAAGTTTTAGTACACTATTAAATAAACCATTAAAATATCCCGATAAATGAGGAAATCCATGGTTAAGAATTTCGTTTAAGATCAGATAAGGTCCACCAGAGCGACCGCTGGTTAGTTGTCTATCAATTAATCTGTCTGCAAAACTTTACTATGCCATATTTTGTCTTTATGATAGGTTTCTTTGGCGTATTATAATCGGAGAATTCTCCCATGATATGTGTTATACCCATATGATATATAGGTTATATAATATCTTCCAGAGAATTTTGATAATTGGCATAATGTTGAATTTTCTGTTTTAAAATGTTTCATCTTGACATAATTATAATTCTACTTTGGTTTCAGCTCCACTAGAGGCTGGTATTAGAAGTAAGCTTATTCAATGATTATAACAAATAATACATATTTGAAATAGCCCAAAATGGCAAGTGATTAAACTCATGAAATATGTTGGCGGACAGTTTTAAAACATTGTACTATTTATTCTCTGATAACGGTATAATTATACATTAAAAACTACAGGGACAAGCCCAGTAGTCAATCATTCAAAAATAAACCCCGTTTAGAGGCACACGACAGTGGCCACAAGGATAATGAACAAGAGACACCGGCGTATAAGCCCACATACACAAATACAAATTGACTTCAAACAGGGGCGTAGCCAAGTTTTACTGAATGATAGGCACGAAAGGGGCGGTGTGTGTGTGGGGTGGAATATCCCTGTAGCCGGATTGGGGTTCGGGGGGGCCCCCCTTCGGGAAAAAGGGAAAATGGAACTACCATGTTGAGCTCTGAGGTGTATTTGGAGGGATTAATAGGTTCGAGGCAGCCGACTTTGTAGTTATCAAGTGATTGATTTAGGCTCAGTAAGCTATCTAGCACAGAGAAGCGATGCTTACTTTAACTGATCATCCTTTTATTCTGATATATTTTTTAGCTTAGCCCTCGACTTTGATGACTTTTTGGCCATACATGTATTTTTTTCAATTATTCAAATTGATGTTACGCACATGCGTAAATGCGTAACGCTGGCTACGCCCCTGACAAACAACGTAACAAACCATTTTGTGTGAACAATAAGAACAGAAATCGCTCGTTTCGCCATCAAGGGCAAATATCATGAATGGATGAACGAATGAATGAATATGTAGTTTATTGAACATATAAATGAAGTTCATCATCCATTGACATGATTTCAAATCATATATTCTTGGTAGTCAATTAACAACTTACATATTACAAAAAAATGTTTTTGCGAGCATGTATCAAGACATAATTATCCATGTACATGTATACATATATTTCTATATTATACCTTACATAAATGTTTCCGTTCTTTGCGCATATAAAGTTATTCGGTCCGTATATAACTGATAAAAATCCACGTCAGTGGATCTCGCCAAAAATATAATATGGACCAATGACGTCATAAAACTCGTGTTGCTTGCGATTTTCACCACGGCAATTTTTTCGCAAGTAAGCATTATAAGTTTTGTTCAATAAAGCACATCAAAGGCGCTTTAAAATTATTGAATGG
Source organism: Mya arenaria (assembly GCF_026914265.1). Taxonomy (NCBI): domain Eukaryota; kingdom Metazoa; phylum Mollusca; class Bivalvia; order Myida; family Myidae; genus Mya; species Mya arenaria. The sequence goes on along the minus strand of NC_069136.1, from coordinate 7,950,580 downwards.
TGATATAAAGTCACTAGCGGATTTAGAGGGGGCGCTTCCGGCGCGCGCCCCCTCTAAAATCGTCAAAGTTTACTTTTTATGTCATTTTAGGAGATAAAAAATAATAAAATACGCCTATAATGCATCATTTCCAACTACAAAATGTTAATTTTTCTTGATTGCTTAACCTCCAATCCATATGCAAACAGTTTATGCCATACACTTTCGGTTCAGAGGGAGAGGTGCATGTCAAAAGGTTGCGCCCCTAAGTTACGCCCCCTCTAACGTTGATTCCTGGATCCGCCCCTGAAAGTAATATTATACCTCACATAAATTTGTCCCTTCTTTGTATATATATAAACTCGATCGGTCCGTATATCACTGTATTTTGATGAAAATCTATTTTTATGACGTCAGCCTCATAACGTCAGCCGGTCCGGACCTCGCCAAAAATGTAATATGGACCGCTGACGTCATACAATTGGTAAGTGTGGCTTGCTATTTTCACAACGGCAAAATCTTGTCGCAAGTAAACATTATTAGCTTTGTTCAATAAAACACGTTTAAATCGTTTTAAAAATATTGAATTGTAATGAAAAGTGTTCGGTATAATATAAGAAATATAACACAACACTTTGGACCATATGGCATTATAAGGACCGGTCAGTCAGCCCTCGAAGGTGAATGGACCTCGGCTAGTGCCTCGGTCCATATACACCTTCGGTGGCTGACTGGCAAGTCCTTATAATGTCATATGACCCTTAGTGGTGTGCTATATTTCTTAATAAGAAATATAACACACCACATCGGGCAGTATTGTATTGTAAGGACCAGCCAGTCAGTCCCCAAACGTGAATTGAGCTCGGCTTACGCCTCGGTCCATATACAGCTACAGGTCCTTATAATGTCATATGACCCTCAATGGTGTGTTATATTTCTTAAACATTTATTGTGTAAGAATAATTAATATTTAATTAATTATCAATATTAAATACAAAATAAAACTTATCTATATAACGTGACAACAACACAAATCATCACAAAATACATTTTTAAGAAATCATGCTAGTACGCCACTATTTTTATTATAACTTTCTCGTTACTAGCATTTATCAAAGCTGAGAATTCAATCATGTTCGATCTTTCAATATAATACTTTGGTTCATAACGATTGCGTATTACTTTCTAAAACACACATAAATGGTATTTCAAGACAAGAACTCTAGTCACGAGTTATTTTCAAAGACAGAAGCATCTTATAACATCCGGTTACATGAGACAAAATGATGACGTCACAACGTTATGTCAGCGCTACCTTTGGCAAGCTACTTAAAGCTTAGAATGCAGCTCCGTAGCTATATGAGCAGGATGGTAATTTATATGTAAGTATAAATATAATTCATGTCATAGACAACCGCAGTTCTTATAGCGCTGGGGTTGATACGCCCGTGCGCGCATTATTTCGTCAAGTGTTAATTTTTATATCGATCACCCGGTGTTAATATCCGATTTACGGTTATAATCGTCTGTAGGCCTAGCGGGCTGCAACATAAAAACCCGGTTTTGGCCATAGCAAATTCCAAACGTGTTTCGAGGCTCAAGTTTAATCGAGACTGTTGCCCAAAGTGTTAACAAGGCATTCATATTATATATTTACCCCCCCCCCCCCCCCCTCCTCTCCCCTGCCACTTTTTGACCTGCAATAGAATTCGCCTAAGACTATTGTGATACACTTTGTTTGAGGAATCCGACCCTCAAATCAGCCGGTCATCTGACGTCTCCTGGTGACTCTATACAATGTTGCTACTATTTGACAGGATATCGAGTTCGTCTAAGACTTTAATGACACACGTTGTAACCAAGTTTCATAAAACAGTGACATTACAATTCAGGCATAATAAACTAATCTATTTTTCCATAATCCGATCTCCATGCTGACTCCAGATTACCTCAGTATCAAACTCATTTGAGATTAGAGACAATGATTCGTAAGTTTAATCCAAAAGAAGCATATTCGCGGGATGGTAAAGACTCTAAAAAAAAACATATTCAAAAAGATAAGTTTTAGTCTAAACCTATTTATTTTTACAACGATTATAAAGTTATCACAACATTATATTAATTACTCTCGTTGGTTGATTTTACGCGAGAGTGTGGTATTGTGTTGTGGGTGGATCCGGAGTATCCTGTCCGGCTTGGTGACCACAAACCAAGTCCACATACGCTCTCGCCGGAAATCGAACCCGGGTCGCATAGGGGAGAAGCGAGTAGGCCAACAAGATATTGTTCCCATATTTAACAACCAGTCAAATCGAGAGTGTCAGGAAGAGATGCTAAAAGCTGCGAATCCGTCGGCAATAAGCCTCTAGTGTCCATATAACCCCGAGAACCAGTTTGAGAAAGCGGAAGTTCAGACTCGAAGTGAAGGCTTGCATCCAGGCTTAGAACTGCCGTATTTTGTAAGCTGCCCAGATCTAGAGAAGCACCAATATCATCAGTTTCTATTTCAGTGCGAGTTTGAGATAAGTTGTTCTGCTTAACAGCGATACCCGTTGCTGGATGATCGCCATTAACATTCAGGTCAAGAAATTCGTTGGTTTTAGTTGAAGAACATTGTTGCGAGTCGTCGTCACTGTTTGAAATTGTATCTGTCAATCCATCTATTTGCGAATTTATATTTTTATTGATTCTAGACGTCTCTTTCTCTGGACTTTGTTTTCCGGCAGAATCATTGGAAAACTCTAAATCGTTTTTATCTGTTCTCTGATCTTTGGGAAGACTTTCATCATAACCATGTTCATTTCTTGAATCATAACAGATAGCCTTTCGTTTACAAGAAGAAAGATCTTCTTCATTGTCAGCTCCAGATCGCTTTCTTTTACCAGGAGGCGGTATAACTGCAAAATTTGCCTGGGGTGGAGTTGAATTACTTGATCGTTCCTTCACTTCATACCGTGTTCCATCTCCATGGTGATTCCGGACTGGGTCAACAGTCGGGTCAACGTATTTAGAAGACAACCATTCATTCACATACTTCGCACGGTCTGGTTCACATTCATATACATCAATGATATTTGTCTTTGATTTATTCTCATCTTCCTCCATTTGTAATGCTTTGGCACACCGCTGCCTAGGTTGGCGAGATGAATTAGTATCTTCATGAGTTTCATCACTGTTGTTGTCTTCTGTGTTAAAGTGAAGCTCGTGTTCAAAGGCAGGCTCTGTCAGGAAACATTGTAAACATTTGAATTACAAATACATCTGAACAATACACATTTAAGTAAAGACAACCATAGGCTTAACGGACTTGCCATGTACTAGGGGGTTTGAGAAGCAAATGTAATCTTTAAAGGACTGACATTGTTTTAACTTGCGAGTTTGTTTCATAGTATTATAGTAGGTCCTGTTATTAACATAATTATTTCAAAAGGTGACATTTCGACCTTTGATTGTTCTAAGTATTGACTCCAGTAACAAAGTGTGTATCAATCGGACATGAATTTCAGGGTTGAAATCGTCGGCTAAGACAAGTCATGGGATTACACCCATTTAAGTCATCAGGCCCCTATTTCTCCAACAACCTTATGTCCCTTATAACAGGGCTTAGCTCCCTGTTTTTGTTTCTGTGTAATTTGTTTAATTTTCTCATTTTAAACAGTTTTGAGAAAGGAGGTTATTTTTAGCATAACCATTAAAAACGTTTTCTTGTTATGTAACGTCAAGTTAAAGTAAATTGATTTGGCTAAACGGAAGCCTTAAACCTGTCAGTAAGCTTAAGATGTTTCGAGAAATCGGGGCCATATAATTTGATGTGCCACAAGTCGGGTTACCCACGATATCTGCGGCTAATGCTAACGACTTTATTTATAGAATAGATGAGCTTCACAGTGTAAGAAATTCATTCTGCTTTTGGTTATCAAAAGAAGCAAATGTGATATGTAACTTATTAACTAATGATCTACACCTTCAGCTGTGCCGAAGAACTGGTCTAATGAAGCTTGTTTTGTGGCGGTGAAGAGCTGCCGGGGTGGAGGGGAGTTTTGTGTGAGCGGAAAGCAGGAAGTGCCTCGTGATGAACTCGACGTTGTCATGGGACGTGGTCGACCAAGAGATGCTCGCTTTTTGATTCGGGTCTGTTTTGGTACCACCTTGGAATAAATGTGATAAAGAAATAAGCTAAATCTGATGGCATCGGAAAATGTTATCCATATTAAACCTATTGCTCTTTATGTTCGTAAACTCATGTTAGCTATAGATAATGCTTATTTTTTAACCAAGAGACGCAAATATTCTTATTTAGTTACATGCATGTATATGTATTTTGTTATATTTAATATGCATTGTAACATGTATTATGGGCTGGAGGCCTTTTATTGAATAACATTTCGTTCGTTAGTATTATTGCACCCAACAGCTGGGTATTACTTACCAAACATAAATCCATGAAATAATGGATCTTAAGTTAGAAATATACACAACGACCCATTAACTACAAACAACAGGGTAGAACGCTTAATGCACAACCCTCGTATGTGTAGTACAGGTAATAATATATAAAGTAACCTCCTGCACACACAAAAAAAACTGACTTAATTACCATGGACGCAACTTGCTCGTATACATGTACTTTTAAATTGGGTATTTTTCGGCATTTTAAATCAACGTTGGATACGCACGCCAGGATGTCATACGATGGCGGAGATATCCAACTACAATCTGGAATCCGGGACTCATTTGTCTCACTTCTAGATGGAACCATGAATGGCATATCGAGCACATACGGGGAAATCTTGCTAAGTGTTAGTGTTCCTACAAGTACGGTTGTGGGTCTGAGCAACTTTAAGGTTAAAACAAATGTAGTATATTAAGCATGGCCAGCACTGTCACGAGTCGGGCTACGATTGACCACATAGCGGTGATAATTGACTGATCGTTAATACATGTGTGATTCGTGGGGAGTCTCGGGTGTTCCTGGTGATTCGGGGAGAACCACGATAGGTTCAAACTGGTTGAAGCGGTTGTGTTGTTGCTCTGATTTACTACGATTTCTTAAAAAAGGTTAATGAAACTTCTATTCGCATACAAACTATTAGTTTTTAAGTGCACGTAAGCTGTACAACAAGTAATATTTATGGCTCCCACAACCTTTAGAGTTTTTGAGATTATGCACGAGGGTTGCGGTTAAACTATGTTCCTCAATGAGCGTGCGGTATAAGTGAAGGTAGGAATATAATATTTATAGAGCGTACATGTAGTTAGTTATATAAGAGTCTAGCCCATTCGCGTTTTCGTTACTTTTATTGTTTGCCAAATCAGTACGAAGGGACAGAACTGTTCTACGATTTAATATGATTTGCTGGACGCAGTTGAGGATTGTAACACATATCCGAGAAATATTTAGGAATCTTCCGTTACAAAATAGTACAATATATTGTATTGTGGTGAGCTTTAAAACACTTAGAGTCTAAAGCAGGGACATGAAAGGTCAAAATGCAATTGTATTACTGTTTGATGTAAAATTTGAAATTGCGCAATATTAAAATACAAGACAATCAATACTGTCAGATGTATTTCAATCATAAGAGTTAGTTATGACAGTGAGAATGCTTCAAAATACGTGCATCGCGTACTTTGATTAGTGTTGCACTGACGAGTGGACTGGTAGTAGATCTTTGTCTACTGGGCTTGTTTCAACTGTATTATCGCAAACATATTGCTCTAGTTCAAACACTTACAATAGTTAAAAAATATCCTTTTATCTTAACTAATTAAACTGTGGCCATGAAATTGTTTAACAAACAAGCATATAAATCAAATAAGATTCAACCGCATACTCTCCTAGTTCAGCAGCAACAGACACACCTTTCATGTTTCTATCTTTCCTAAAACAATTTTTCTTGCTATCTTTGTCTGTGTGTGTGTGTGTGTGTGTGTGTGGGTTTGCATACACCGCCAACTGAGGACAATCCTTAGAAATAACAGCAACGATTGAGACCATTACCGCCAACTGAGGACGGTCTCATTTGGCATTTTTTTAAGGTAGTCTCAAAGTTCGTTTTATGACTTGAAACGAAAAATAAAATCATAAAAATGGACTGTCCTCAGTTGGAGGTCAGAAGGGTCAAGTGTATGGGAAGTGCGTGACCGTCCGTAAATTTCCATTTTTTGCCTCTTTTTTGGTCACACTCCAGTGGTCTCGATTGGCTGTGTTACGCGCATCATCAAGTGAGTGAAACATCTTTTTTCAATTGTTAGTTAACTTTATAACAATATTTTATCGTAAAATATATGTTTAAAGGTGTTATCTTATCAGTATGATACGGTCATGACCAGACGTTGTTTACTTCGATTGATTTTTGAGAGTGTCATATGTTTTCGCGATGTCTGACCCGGAAACGGAAAATTTCATTAAAATGAAGATACAGTGATGGTTTCTACAATTATGATGTGCCCATTAGCTGTTTATATAAGAAACTATATACTTTTCTTTAAATAGAAAATTATTTCATTTTTTATGCTAATTTAAAGAATTATTATATGTCAACACGACGAGTTTTCGGAGACATTCAGTGTATCCTTGTAAAAATGAACAAAACAAGATTTATGTTGGTCAGCTGTTATGTTTAAACACTAGCTATTCGCCAGTTGTTATTTTTTAATGGTTTAATTTATTAAAGCTTATGTATCTACAAAAGCAGTGCATTAAAGCATTATGCTTAGCATACATCTTAGTCCAAATAATTGTACGTTGATGAATGTTAGCTTCAGTCTTCAGAGACGGTTTCTATTTGGCGACTCTAAGCGTCCATGTCCCACCTGTTGTTTTCCTAGCCAAGAATGACAGAGCCCAGCGCTAAGTTTATTGAGCGGAAAGATAAAGGGCACCTGCTAGGTAGTTTAAATTGGTGATGCTTTGTTGACAGACCAATATGAATTAGCAACCCCTGCATTGGAAAAATGTCTTCCGGGCTTGTCAATATTCTGAATTTTATATAGCAGGGCTTGTTAAAAAAATTGATGCCAAGCAAAAGTTTAAGAATTCAGGCTTGTTCATCCAAAAGTCTAATATCGACGACTGGTTTCATGAAACACTTATGCACCAGCCAATTGTAACCACGTCCCCCCCCTTTCCCCCCCGGTCCAAGGGAATAACCGGACTTTGACTTTCAAACCAGCAAACCCCGGGTAAAATCCCCGCCTTGTGGGGACGAACTGATTGTTAAACGCCGGCCAAATGCCCCCGCACCCCAGAGACTCTATATAAGGCCCAATCTCCGCTAAATTTGGCGTTATGACTAAACTATCGCGATCACCCGGCCCTGCGGGGGCACCTGGAAAATAAAAACACAGCCCTTTTCCCCGGCCATCCCCGGTATACCCCGGGGGGCCGAGGTTACAATTGACTGGTGCATTAAGTGTAATAAGAGAAAGGTATTGTCTAAAAATAATTCAAGTGTAACCTTTGTGGTTTAATTTGACAATGCATTGTTGTTAAGCTTTGCATAATTGTAGTCTGTGTTAGTCTGTGTTAGTCAAGTTTCGTTTTATTGCAATTTTATGCTTTTTTGTGCAAAATATATTTGCACTTACATGGTAAAATATGAATATAAACCTTTATTACCTATTTCAAACATAAAATTCTTCTCGAAATAAAATTTCAATACGTTTCAAAAACCCCCTGTTTTTGCACAAACCCGTTTAGACGTTAGGTATTGGAAGAATCCTGTATAACACGTCTATTTTTTTAGACTAGCATACAATCATGCTTGTAGCTAACAACCATGCATTAACTTCATCAAACACGTGATTACAAGAGCCGTCGTACCAACACAAACTAGTACTACTATGAAGTCTCACCATATATATAGAGAAGTCGCCCCGCATATGGATTATATACGGTAGTACATATTATTTCTGTCAAATTTTACAATATTTATTGGCTATCTTTTTTAAAGGTATTTTATTGATTAAGAATTTATGATGGTAAATTAATATAAAGTCTATATGACAAGCTACTTATATGAATCTACCCATACCGCCTATATAATACATATGTGGGGCGACCTGTCCGTATATTGCACGACTGCACGACTCGTATTGGTGCAAGTTTGTGTTGGTACGACTTCTGTTAGCAAACTTATAGCCCTCTGAAAAATAAACTACAATATGATTTGAATAGGTTTTCAAGACAACCAAACCCTACCGACAAAGAATCCTGACCCGATTATGTTTTTTTTTATGTCAGGTGACTGTGAATGCAAAATTATTCTGTTAAGGGTACAGTGACTAATCTTAACTTTCTAATGTTAATGTTTAAGTCAAGTGTGGTCATTAGGAATTAAAACAATCAAAATCAAAAATAATATAGATCTATATGTCCAAAATTTACTGTCGCTTATGCTCAGAAGTTGTATGTGAACTGATGTGATGTTAAACACTTATCTTTAAGATACATGGTTGTTTTGCAGTCAGATATATTGTTAATGTAGCAGAAGTCCAAAACAATATCATATTTAACGGCATACATTTTGTTTAATTTCATCTTTATAAAAAAACTCCAAATACGATTGAATGTTACCACTAGCCAGTTGAAAGCAAGATATGATATAATGTATATTCTTTATTTCTTTTAAAAAACAATCTAAGAGTCTAAATCAGTCTTTACCATGTATATCCGATAAAATACATAAAATTCAACTTAGAGTGACTTACTGTTATATATAACAGTTAAACAGTATATAAATAGCAACAGCTTTACATTCAAGTACAGCCAATATCTAATCAATTGATTGTAACCAATAATTGACTGTAAAATAGAATACTGTTTAAAACAAGGAAGCATAAAGGAAGCATAATTAAAAAAAATGCAAAATATAATTATTATCAAAGTAGAAATGAATGTAAGTGATGATGTGCCATATAAACATTTGCATTCACATATTCTAGTGGAGGCATAATTAATTATTTTATTGCAGACAAAGTTTTTTTCTTGGCCAATTCTTACCTGATTTCTATCAAATGTTTTTTCATAAATAGGACAATCTAAAGGAAAATATTGTCGCAGAATTGGGGAAAATACATACTCACCTATTTTACATGTATAACAGGACATAACTTTGTTGGCAGAAAGTTATAGTTCAGGCCCCAGCATAAGGTGTTAACCAATGATTTTTTAGCTTGACTATTCAAAGAATAAGGAGAGCTATCATAGTCACCCGAGCGTCGGCAGCAGCGTCGGCGTAACCACTTATATTAAAGTTTGTGTACCACCTCAAATATTTTCAAAGACCATTGAGGTAACTTTATCAAGCATTTTGAGAAAATTATGCCCCTTTTTCTTCATAGAATTTACGTTAAAGATTACGTACCACCTCAAATATTTTCAAAGTCCATTGACATCTGGCTTTGAAACTTTGCATGCTTGTTACATGTTTTGTTTACAATTAAAATTACTAGAAAGTTTTTATTTGCCGTCAGTGCAATTGGTAAACTCCAAGGTTGCTCTGTTAAATTGTATTGAATTGTCCCCTGGTTTGAGAAAGCATAAGTGATTGAAGATTTTTGTTGTCTATGATACGCTTGAAATATGGTGTGTTTTTCTTAACTAGGAGTTGCAAAGTGTTATAATATTGGTTGTCAGTGGGTGTGCTATAAAGAACTTCCAGTAAACTTGCCTCAAGTTTTATGAGACAAAACTGGTTGAAGTGCCTAGCTTAAATGAAATTTTATACCAGAGATATTTAAGAAATAGTTTTATATGTGTTGTTCAAGGGTAATAACTTGTCCTCAATTGGAGGTGTTTGTGCTAGAATTGTCCTCAGTTGGAGGTCATTCACACTGCACTGTATTCAGTAGTTTTTTTTCCATGTTAAATACCATAATGTATAGTCTTGTTCTGTTTTTGATGCTTCTGTCACTTTTCAGTGATGTGATGTTTTGTATTGCAGCTGGACAGTGCCATGATGTGAATACTGTTGATGCTGATGATGTGGATGCTGATGATGTGGATGATGATAATGTGGATGCCTCCGGATTGAAATAGGTACTTTAATCTTTCTTATAATATAAGATGAATGGGTGCCTGTTATTGGAGTAAAATTGCAATTATTTTTTGTTCTAGTATAAGCCTAGAGGAATATAGTTTTTTTCTTAACTAGAAGTTGCAGTGTTTTGATATTGGTCTTCAGTGGGGTTTCTATCAAATACTTTCAGTAGAGGTCCCTCCTATCTTATGAGACAGAACTGTTTGAAGTGCCTAGAGTTAAAGGAATTAGATACTAGAGACTTTTATGAAATAGTTTTATGTGTTGTCCAAAGGTAATAATTTGTCCTCAATTGGAGGTGTTTGTGCTAGAATTGTCCTCAGTTGGAGGTCATTCACACTGCACTGTATTCAGTATTTTTTCTTCTATGGTAAATACCATAATGTATAATCTTGCTCTGTTTTTGATGCTTATGTCACTTTTCAGTGATGTGATTTTTTGTATTGCAGCTGGACAGTGTCATGATGTGGATACTGTTGATACTGATAATGTGGATACTGTTCATACTGATGATATAATGCTGATAATGTGGATATTGATGATGTAGATGCCCCGGATGATCAACCAGGGACTAATAGAGGTACGCTTTTTCACTTACCTTTCTCTTATATGTGATGAATGGTTGCCTGATATTTAAGTAAAATTGCAATTTAATTTTGTTCCATTATAAGCCTTGAAATTTAGTTTTTTTCTTAAAGGTCTAACGGTTGCAAAGTGTTAAATATTGGTCGTCAGTGGGTTTGCTATTAAACACTTTAAGTAGAGGTGTCTCCAGTCTTATGAAACGGAACTGACTTTGAAGTTCTTAGCATAAAAGGAATTAAATGCTAGAGATATTTATGAAATAGTTTAATGTGTTGTCCAAAGGTATTAACTTGTCCTCAATTGGAGGTGTTTGTGCTAGAATTGTCCTCAGTTGGAGGTCATTCACACTGCACTGTATTCAGTAGTTTTTCTTCCATGATAAATACCATAACGTATAATCTTGTTCTGTTTTTGATGCTTTTGTCACTTTTCAGTGATGTGATGTTTTTGTATTGCAGCTGGACAGTGCCATGATGTGAATACTGATGATACTGATGATGTGGATACTGATGATGTGGATGATGATGATGTGGATGATGATGATGATGTGGATGCCTCCGTTGATCAACCAGGGACTGAAATAGGTACTTTAATCTTTCTTATAATATAAGATGAATGGGTGCCTGTAATTAAAGTAATATTTCAATTATTTTTTGTTCTAATATAAGCCTAGAGGAATATAGTTTTTTTTCTTGACTAGAAGTTGCAGTGTTTTGATATTAGTCTTCAGTGGGGTTTCTATCAAATACTTTCAGTAGAGGTCCCTCCTATCTTATGAGACAGAACTGTTTGAAGTGCCTAGAGTTAAAGGAATTAGATACTAGAAACTTTTATGAAATAGTTTTATGTGTTGTCCAAAGGTAATAATTTGTCCTCAATTGGAGGTGTTTGTGCTAGAATTGTCCTCAGTTGGAGGTCATTCACACTGCACTGTATTCAGTAGTTTTTCATCCATTGTAAATACCATAATGTATAGTCTTGTTTTGTGTTTGATGCTTCTGTCACTTTTCAGTGATGTGATGTTTTTGTATTGCAGCTGGACAGTGCCATGATGTGAATACTGATGATACTGATGATGTGGATGCTGATGATGTGGATGCCTCCGTTGATCAACCAGGGACTGAAATAGGTACACTTATTTTCTTATAATATGAGATGAATTTGTGCCTGATATTTGAGCAAAATTGCAAAAAAAATTGTTTTATGATAAGCCTTGGAATACAGTTTTTAGCTCGATTATTCGAAGAATTAGGAGGGCTATACTACTCACCCCAGCGTCAGCGTCCGGTTAGAAATTGCAATTTAGGGCAAGTTGGGATTTTCACTTAGAAGTCCAATGCATTCATTCAATTGACTTAATACTTAACATAGTTGTTCATGACCATCAAACAATGAGGTTAGATAACTCAATATTATCCTTTTTACAAATTATGACCCCTGATTGACTATTGAACTTCGGTTTAAGATTTAGGACAGGTTGGGATATTTATTAATAACTTCTATACCCTTTGTTCAATTGACTTAATACTTCACACAGTTGTTCAGGACCATCACTCCTTTGAGGTTACATAACTCCATATTATCCTTAATACAAGTTATGGCCCCTGATTGACTTGGGTTAAACTTTTAGGGCAGGTTAAAGTTTTAGGGCAAGTTGGGATTTTCACTTATTAGTCCAATACTCTTCATTCAATTGACTTAATACTTCACACAATTGTTTATGACCGTCACACAATGAGGTTACATAACTCCATATTATCCTTAATACAAGTTATGGCCCCTGATTGACTTAGGTTAAAGTTTTAGGGCAGGTTAAAGTTAAAGGGCAGGTTAAAGTTGTAGGGCAAGTTGGGATTTTAATAAGAAAACATCTATACCCTTCATTCAATGCCCTTAATACTTTGCATAATTATTGACGACCATCTTAGAACAAGGAACATAACTCCATTTTAACCCTTCATACAAATTATGGGAATGATTTTTTTTTCAATTTTTTTTTTATATTCTTTGAAAGGCACATTTTTATATATATTCTTAACCACATTTTCATAAAGGGAAAACCAGTTATTTGAATGTCGACTTGCGTCATTGTTCGGGCGGCTGATGGGAGGCAGCGTCAAAGTCACCTTATGAATGGAATAATTTTAGCTAGGTTTGAAATAAATAGACCAAACTTGATATATAGGAAGAGTTTATAGAGACCTTTTCTGAGATTGTGTTTTGGGCCCTTAGAGTCATGGTCTAGGTCAATGTCACTGTTGCTAAAAATAGAAATATGCTTATACTGAATAACTCAAGTAAAGGTTGACATAGTGTGACCAAACTTGGTATATAGGACAAGTTTATGCAGAGCTTTCATGGATTGACTTCGCCCCCCTAGGGTCAATGTCACTGTTACTAAAAATAGATTACTGTGTAACCGAACCTCAACAAGTGGTAGTAAGCCGCACGGGCGGTTACAAGAACCCTCAGGTTCGACACAGGGCAAAGGCAGGGAGGTTGGGTGTGAAGAACAACTGAGATGTTTGCATTTTTTTATACAATCTATTCAAGAATTCAAGTTCATTAATTAAATTCAAATGGAAGTAACACTGTAAAAACCAAACTAACTATGAAACTAATAAATGCCTTAGATATACCTAGCTGCTCAGGCAAGCCATAATGCAACTTTAGGCTGTAAGTTTGAAACAATTCTGTCGAGTGTCAAAAATTGACAAACACAGTATAAAAAAATAAACTCCAAGTAATTTATTTCTAACTGTCAAAAATCAGAGAAATTTAACATCTCAGGTACAATAATCAAGTTTTTAAATTGGAAAACCTATATGAAAAAATGTGAGTGGCCCACAGGGAATCCACGCCTTACCTTACAGAGCCCAGGAAAGTAAAAATGGTGAAGGTACCGTCAGAGGACAGATAACTTACTGAAACTAACTCGGTCGGTCTTTAAGCAGTAAGAAAAACCAATCCAAATAAAAGTAATGAACTTCTGTAGCACAGGAAAATGTAGTAACAGTTATGGTTGACATACTTTGACCAAACTTAATATGTAGGAAGAGTTTATAGAGGACTTCTATTGGATTGTGTTTGGGGCCAATCGAATCAAGGTCACTGCTACTAAAAATAAAAATATGCTTAGTACTGAATATCTCAAGTAAGGGTTGACATAGTGTGACCAAACTTGGTATATAGGACAAGTTTATGCAGAGCTTTCATGGATTGCCTTTCGGCTGCCTTGGGTCAAAGTCACTGTTTCTAAAAATAGATTACTGTTTCAGTTATGGTTGACATACTTTGACCAAACTTAATATGTAGGAAGAGTTTATGGAGGACTTCCATTGGATTGTGTTTGGGGCCCATGGAATCAAGGTCACTGCTACTAAAAATAAAAATATGCTTAGTACTGAATATCTCAAGTAAGGGTTGACATAGTGTAACCAAACTTGGAATATAGGACAATATGCAGAGATTTGATGGATTGCCTTTCGGCCCTCTTGGGTCAAAGGCACTGTTACTAAAAATAGATTACTGTTTCAGTTATGTTTGACATACTGTGACCAAACTTAATATGTAGGAAGAGTTTATGGAGGACTTCCATGGGATTGTGTTTGGGGCCCATGGCATCAAGGTCACTGCTACTAAAGATAGAAGAAAGCAGTTGAAACTGAATCTCTTCTGCCAATCATTAAAAACCTGGTTTTGTCACATCCCGCTTCTTGTTCACTTTTTTAATTTGATTGTTTTATTGTGTTTGATAGGCACATATAACATTGTTATTGTTTTTACTTCTAAGTCAAAGCGGCGTAGTCAAGCGCGCTGTCTTATAACAGCTCTTGTTTCTTAACTAGAAGTTGCAGAAGTTTTTTTTATATTGGTTGTCAGTGGGTTTTCTTTAAAATACTTTCTTTAAACGTGCCTCTTAAAGACTAAATTGTTTGAAGTGCCTAGAGTAGGATGATATTTGAAACAAGAGATATTTATGAAATAGTTTTATGTATTGTCCAAGGGTAATTACTTGTCCTCAATTGGAGGTGTTTGTGCTAGAATTGTCCTCAGTTGGAGGTCATTCACACTGCACTGTAGTTTTTCTTCTATGGTAAATACCATAATGTATAATCTTGTTCTGTTTTTGATGCTTTTGTCACTTTTCAGTGATGTGATGTTTTTGCATTGCAGCTGGACAGTGCCATGATGTGAATACTGTTGATGCTGATGATGTGGATGTTGATAATGTTGTTGCCTCCGTTGATCAACTAGGGACTGAAATAGGTACACTTATCGTTTTTATAATATAAGATAAACGGGTGCCTGATATTTGATGTTTTCATGTATAGATTTGCCCTTGTTGTAAAATAATTAGCTTTGGAATGTAGTTTTCATAATGGGTTCAAAGTGATTGGAATGAAGTGTCTTCATTTGGACATCAATGGGTGTTCGACCAAATTCATTGTCTTTTGAGGTGATGACTACATGTAGAAATTTGCTTAACAAATAAGAAATTCAAACCACCAGAGATATTAAAATCAGTTTGACATCATTCAAGTCGTAGGTTGAAGGTCATTTCACAATCTTTGTTGTACATCATTGTATGTAAATAACATTATCATTAACCGAAATGTTTAATATATGTACCTGCATGTGCTTACAATCAGTAAAGCTGAATACTTTTTTTCAGTATTATGCTTACCACAGAACATAATCAAAATACCAGAGGTTCAAAAGACAAAATACTATGTCATTTTGTTGCAACATGTCTCTTTTAGCCTAGTTGTGTAGAGATAGTTGTGTGTGTGTGTGTTTGAGATAAATTATCTCCTGTATTAAAAACACTACACCTTCAATATTTCATAACCAGTACTGCATTTTAAATAATAGGCATCAAGGAAATTTGAAATACCTGAGATCTCAATACAGGCATGGTGTCTAATAAAAGTAACTGGCCTCCATTGGAGGTGATATTTTTAGAAGTCCTCAGAAAGAGGTTTTGTTAATGTCCATCAATTTCATTCAAATAATACTCGTCGAGAGACACCTGTTTCATTATTATAAATAGCATTAATTGTTAGCGTTAAGAAACATAGCAGACCTATTTGCGTATATAATATATATATTTTTGTCTCCATAGGTCAACTCGAAGCAGTCGTAAATGCTGGGATTGGCACAAACCATGTAAGAATCATATTGAAATTTGTAGCAATTAGAAATTTCTATTCTTAAAGCAAATTTGATTTAAAAAGTGTTGTTTCTGTAAAGGAGTAAGTGCACTTTTGTGATCAGGCTTTTCTGTTGTCTTTCTTAGTATACATTTAATTTTGTGTAACAACCATACTTGTAATCTTAAAAAAAACCTATTCAGTGTTTAAATTACCAGAATGTGTGTCATGTTACTGATCAGTGTAAAAAGTTACAGTAAAAATATCTAATTGTATTTAACAGAAAGGCCTTGAATTGAATTTCTACATATCAAATAAAATCCTGAAGTCAAACATATTTAACATGGACAACAATGTATATTATATAGCACTGTAAGACATGTTGCTCGGGTCAGTGCTACAGAAAAATGAGTTTGCTTACCGTGCCCATTTTATTGTACAAATTCAGAAATCAAATAATATAAAGGTTATCAGTGAAAACACATCATCTTGAATACAGGTCATATTTATATATTGACTTGCAGAGGCACTGTTGCTAATTCCTAGACAACTTCAATTGATAAAACATGTTTTAATGTAGGATTATATGTTTTATGGTTATTTGTCCTATAGAGGACTATCAAGAAAACACTTTCATATTTTAGTGCTCAAAATAGATGAAAATATAGTGATTTTTTTTGTCTATAAAATAGCCTTATTTCTGTGTTTTAGGAAAAACGAACAGCCACAGTCAGAACACCTTGGAGCTAGGCTGAAGAAGACGTGGTAGAAAATGGCCTTAAAAAGTGTTTTAAGCTTAATACTCTTACCAAAAATAATTTAGAATGTCTTGAACTTATAAAGAAGTATCCAATTCTTGCCAGGCGATCAAGGACAATGGTGAAAGGGTACATTAGAAAAATGCAACTGGCCTTGCAATAGGCTCATCAAAAAGCAAACAATTAAACAAATAGATACTTTAAATTATAGAATAGACTAGATTGCATTTTGATTTAAGCTTTATATCTGAATACCATCAGTGATTGACATGTTCTTTGGATATTGTTCTATTATTATTTATTTTTTAACAATTAAAATTTTGAAATTGAATATGGTAATAACTTGTCCTCAATTGGAGGTGATTTTGCTAAAATTGTCCATGATGTTTGTGGTCATTTACACTGCAGTGTATTCAATTGTTTTTTTGTTCCATGGTAAATAATGGTGTGTGGTATTGTTTTGTATTGAATGCTTCTGTCATTTCTCAGTGATGTGATGTTTTTTGTGTTGTTGGATAAATTGATGAAATGCAAATGAAATATCATCATGTATGAACATGTCAAACAAAAATGTATTAACTTTCTTCTGTTTGCTATCAAAACGTTAAGTATTTGTTTGGCTGAATTGTATCTAGAGTCAATGAATGAAGATTTGTTTATTACTGAAAATTGATATGCATTATTTTTTGTAAAAGAAAAATTTTCAGAAAAAAAGTATCTTGGTATTGTGATATGCCTTGGCACCTGTCAGGGCTGTGGGCATCATGCAGTCTTTTACCTAGGACAGTAACTAAATCTTTTCATATTTAAATAAAACTTGGTTAGGATGTTGCCAGGGACAATATGCATGTGTACATCAAGGAGCATAACTCTGGCTTTAGTTTGTATTGAGTTATGCCTCATTTTCGAAGGAGAAAAAAACAGACGAGCGCTGGTGTTTTCTTCATGGCGCTCTTGTTGACCTTGGCGAGATCAAGGTTCAATGTTGAAATAAGATATGCCTTGTAAGTTATTTTAACTAACAGGGGAAAGTCTGACAATCAAGTTTAGACTTTAATAGCTTTAATAGTGATTGTTGTGTAAAGTGGACTTTCAACATATTTTATCATATAAATAGAAGTATGAATTCTGCTCTTTGGAGCTAAAAATTATCTACTTTCCGGCTATTGATAATTATGTACTTATTTCACATATCCGAGCATGTTATGTATCCATTTGTCTACATTATACTGATTACTTAGTATTGATATATTCGTATTTAATACCTGTCTTGTAATGATCAGCTATATAAATAGATCCATCCATCTGAAGTTTCTGTTAATTGACACTTAACTATTACAGTATTACAATCGGACCAATAAAATACTTCTGAAAACTTTACTGACTTGCTGACATTATCCTTGATGTATATGCAAACAGATATCTGTGTCACATCCTTAAAGTGCAAAGGAGTCATTTTAGTTCCACAAGATGATGCGTTGTTCGCATTACATTATAGTATTAGTCCCATGTAACACACTGGGTGATTCAGTTTTTTCAACGCAGTCGTTATCACACGCTGAAATAGCCATTGAAATTAAGGGCAGTTAGTATGACTATCTGTTTTACTTCCATATAAGAGTTACAATATGCAGAGGTGTCATTTTTTTTAGAAAAGAAACAGTGAGAAAGATTTTACCAGCTTGACCTATAAACGCACCGACAACATTTCTGTTCTGTAGTACCGTACGAATTCGCTGGATTGATACCCTTCGGCGTCGCTAAATTAGGCATTTTTCATGCATCAAAAATGCAAAAAGTATGGTCTGATCATATATTCAATGAATAGCAACAACAACATAATAAAAGCATTTCACAAATACATTCAAACACCCTTTCCAAGTTCCATCCATTTGAAGGCAGCCAGAGCCTACTCGCCGAAGACAAAAAATATTTCAAGCAGCAAAGAGCCTCAACATTGCTTCACACTGGTGGACTGAATTTCGTTTATGGACCAGAACTAAGATACATGAAGGGCTCCGCATGGTGGAAATTAACTGATGAGTCCGGATGGAAGGGCGTGGTGGGGGGGGGGGGGGTGAGTAGGGGCCGAACAAATCAATCCATGTGTTCTTCTTACGATCATATCTAGGAACAAAAATAGAAATGAAGTTTACAGTTAGGAAGATACCAAGCGGGGTATCTTTCGAAACAAACACATCAGGCGCAAAGGACTTCAAATGACATTTGGTCCGCGGAAGGGTTGGGCTCGTGTCACGCCCGTGTGTCCCCTCCGGTCGATATTTTTTTTCAATTGTAAGCATTGAAAGACTCGATTTCCAGTGAGTTCAGGTTTTGTTTTCATGTTTTTTTCTCTAAACCTTTTTACGTTTCAAATAGTTATGAAATCTAAAACTAATATCGTTTGGTAACAATTATTCACTGAGAAAAAATTGCTAATATGATAAAACAGTAATACACATGTTATGGACACGTTTGTAAGCACACATTTAATACTAGTATTTTCTATTTCTGTACCAAATACAAACAGTCACAAATTAATAAATCACACACATTAAATTCATTTTAATCAATTAGAGTAATCATGCCATGGTGACCTGTATATTCAATATCGTGTCAGACATGTATTAATCTATATGCGCGTAGCTTCATTTGAAATACAATTTTTAAAAAAAATGGTATCAAATTTTGCGGCCCAATTGCCGTTACTAGCTAGAATATTGGGACCGCGGCCACGGCCCCTGTGGTACAAGCTCCTACGCGCCTGAACAAACTGAGAAAATCTCGAACAAACATTACATGATTTTTCGAATAAGTGTAGAGCACTCGAACAATGGATTTTTGAAAGTAAAAAATGGGTAATTTATCTGCCTATAGTCGAGGCTGATATTTCTTAGCATTAGAGCGTCTGCAACCCTGCTATTATAATGAAGAGAACTGGTTATTAATTTGCATTATTTTAATAATCATACATAATTATATGCATGAATTTACATTACATGCACCCTGACGATGATTTACCAAGATATCGCTCCATTAAATAAAGTAACCCTTTGCCATGACACTGATATACATTGGAGGATTGTACATAGTTTTATTATACATTTATGCTTGGGTTCACCATAAGTAGGACACTGAAGTATTTTAGGCTTTAGATAATGTCAAAGATTCTAATGCTGGAATTTCTTTAAAGCACAGAATCTATGGTTTTGGGTCCCAAAGGGTAAATTTTGGTAATAAAAATAATAACTTAAAAAAGATTTGCCGTCAAACATACCCTTTTTTAAAGATGCACTCTTATACCCATGTAAGATTTACCATAACTAATACGATTGTTTAAAAATACCAAAAAGGATGAATAAATGTCAAAACAATGGTTCTTATGAAGGATACCGAGTTATATTTGAAAGAAAGTTGCAGAAAACACGTTATTCCAACCTGATACGACTATTGTTAATCACAGGAAATCTTTTAGCATTCACCAATCATTTAATATTTTTTTGCGTTTTTAACCATTAAATACACGATAACAATCGTGCTATCAGTAAGTTATACTTTCCATATATGTATTATTTAGTAAGTAGTTAAAGATTTATCGCTTAAAATGTATGTTTCTTATACATGGGTATGAGTTGATTTTGAATAAGAGTGTCACTTTAAGGCAGGTGACCGGAGAAAGAGCTTGTTTGCCTACCTAAAACTTATACCTTTTAAGTTATTATTATGGTGTAAATATTTGCAATAAATACACATGTATCGACTTCGTATATAAACACAAATCAATCGCGGTACTCGATAAATATGGTATAAGCCAACCATCACAAATTTCGTGCAACGCAACCTTTTACAGTAATCAATCGGAACACCTCGGCCGTCGTTTTATGGCGGAGATGGTCAGGGTGTTCCGATTGTAAACTAGTGTAAAATGCGGCCCAAGTAAGGCCCTATGATATTTGTATACGGAAAACACGGCCCTTTCGGGGATCCTGTATAATGTTAATTATTTTTTAATTCATTGTTAAATTTCGTTCGAGCATTCCGACTGTAAACTTATTTGGTAATAGTGTGAATAACTGTATAGGGTAAAACACCGCCCTATCGGGTGATATACGACTCTATAGATATATTGAAAAAAAATCTTTATTCATTGAAGTTCGGCTTATGAAAAAGAAAACAAAATGCATAAGAAATTCCCTACCAATACAGCTATCAAAGTACAGTATTAAAATGCTTTAAAATATGCAAGTTTGAAAAATGACCGTAGATTTCACAGTCTTTGGCGACAAAGTTTTTCAAATGAATATCCCATGGTCCTATTTGTTTTATCTAAATTTATTTTCGAAATTAAGATAAAGTTAAGGAAATATATTATTCAAAATCGTAGAATGCTGGCGAAGTCAACCATAAAGAAGAATATTTATAAAGTTGTCATGGATCACGGCTATATTTATGCTAGCTATTCTTATGCCTTGGCCTAAAATGATAATGTTTCTATTTGTGTGAATCAATTCCTAATCACCCACTATTTAGGAATCAACTTTATGATTGCCTTTGTGTCGTTCTATTTTCGGCATTAAATTTAATATCTTGTATTTCTTTCCCGCTGTGCACTTTTTTATGATATTGCTTATTATGATGTTAAACGTGTTGGAAAATAGCTCATTTGTTAATACACGTGTATTACAAATAAACATTTCTTGCCTTGTTCTGGTGATACAAAGGAAAGTGCCGGTGCTTTAAAGAACCAAGCGGTTGCATGCTTCGCACACGGATCTCTTGTCACGGATCACTCTGTTTCTTCAAATGTTCATATAAATTGACTGAGAAGTGCAGTCACTGCTATCTCATCTTACTAAGTTCATTAACCACAACACATGTAGTGATAGCATCATGGCAGTTCAAAGTCATAATGCAGCTAATGATTACGGGCAGAACTTGATTAAATAAAAATAAACATAAGCGAAATCTAGCGAAATTCCATTGAACTGTTTGATTTATATACGTACAACGCCTTATCTGGTCAATTACCTAATTGATTTACTAAGAATAAGTGTCCGCCCAGTGTTATCTTGTATATTGACAGCATAGTCTGACCAAGCGCTTCAAAGACCACGACCTCAACCAGTGATACAGCTCTTCAACGACCAAGTCTGTCTTCACACGACCAGGCGCTGGAACGAACATGACTCAAACCCCGCGAGCCTATGTTTCAACGACCATGATTCCAATCCCGCGACCTAGCGCTGCAACAACGTCACTCATCACACGACCAAACGTTTCCACGACCATGACTACATTTCCGGATCCTAGCGCTCCAACGACCACGTCTCTCATCACACGACCCGGCGTTTCAACGACCATGACTCCAATCCCGCGATCTTATGTTTTAAAGACAATGTCTCTCTTCACACGACCCAGCATTTCAACGACCATGACTCCATTCCCACGTCCTAGCGCTCCAACGACCACGTCTCTCATTACACGATCCAGTGTTTCAACGACCATGACTCCAATTTCGCAACCTAGCGCTCTAACGACCACGTCTTCCATCACACGACCCGGCGTTTCAACAACCATGACTCCATTCCAGTGTCCTAGCGCTCCAACGACCACGTCTCTAAATGCACGACCCAGCGTTTCAACGACCATGACTCCATTCTCGCGACCTAGCGCTCTAACGACCACGTCTCTCATCACACGACTCAGCGTTTCAACAACCATGACTCCATTCCCGCGACCTAGCGCTCTAACGACCACGTCTCTCAATGCACGACCCAGCATTTCAACGACCATGACACCATTCCCGCGACCTAGCGCTCTAACGACCACGTCTCTCAATGCACGACACAGCATTTCAACGACCATGACTCCATTCCCGCGACCTAGCGCTCTAACGACCACGTCTATCATCACACGACTCAGCGTTTCAACAACCATGACTTCATTCCCGCGACCTAGCGCTCTAACGAACACGTGTCTCATCACAAGCCGATGGTTTCAACGACATTGACTCCTATCCCGCGACCTAGCGCTCTAATGACCACGTCTCTCATCAAACAACCCAGCGCTGTAACGACTCTGACTCTAACCCCGCAACCTAGCGCTCAAACGACTACGTGTCTCGTCACGCGACCCAGCGCCGGAACTACCATGACTCCAAGCCCGCGAGCCTGTGTTTCAACGTCCATGACACCAATTCTGCAATCTAGCGCTCCAACGGCCACGAAACGAGTCCCATGGACCAGTGAAAAAAAACACAACGGAGAAACAATGTCGACTTTGACAGAATAATGAAATCGAAATCGAAGGTCCATCTAGAATGAACATACTTGATAATGTGCATCCTGAACATATTCTGGGATTTAGAAGTTGTTATTTGTCATAAACAAAGAATATCGAGGGATATATGTGGATCAAGGAAGCAAACATGTAAGAATGACAGACGGAATCTGTTAAAAAACGCCATGCAGAATGTTAAACAAATGAACCAATGAGGTCGGTGTGACCCCCGTTGGGTTCTTCGTTGTCCGAGTATAATTTTTTTCTTAAATGAGGGTTTACAGTCAAATCACACAACGAACAGGTTGACGTATAACGTTTCCCGATCAACCGCTTTGTTTTTTTCTTCAAATTTGCCTGGTATTAAATTGTCCTCATTTGGAGGTCGGAGGCAGAATTTCCTTGGTTGGAGGTGTTTCGTTCGCATTTTTTGGGTGTGTCAATGTCCCTGGTTGGCGGTGTTTTGTTAAAAAATGTTTACGTATTTAAACCTCTACACAGATAGCTTTAAGTCCGTTTAACACATTGACGTAATTATTTTTCAAAATTACACCCTGGAAAATGGTGTCCTCATTTGGATGTGAAATGTTGCGTGTCCTCAGTTGGCGGTGCTTGCAAGTATGCGTGCGTGCGTGCGTGCGTGCGTGCGTGCGTGCGTTTGTGCGTGCGAGTGCGTGACTTTATAACTTCATCTTTAGATATATATCGTTTAGAAGAAGTGCGGTGCATAAGAACCATAACTTTGGGTGCAGCATTGACTACAAACTCCATACACAGATAGGTCTTATCGAGGAGAGGTGCAGTGGACAGGAACCATAACTCTGGCTTAGTTATTGCCCTTTGTTAATGTTTATATTTTTCCCGAGCATAAATTAAAAAGTGTTTGAGATACATTCTTCAAACTTCATAAACAGATGAGTCTCATTTAGGAGAAGTGCATTTCATAAGAAATATAACGCTGGATGCAGTATCTTTAAGTAATTGCCCTATATTAATTTTCATACTTTATTTCTTAAAGTGAAGGTAACTTGAAAAGTTTTTAAGGAACTGATTTCAAAGTTCATATAATTATACAGTTATAATGCATTGTGGAAAAGCGCATTGCATAGGAACCATAACTATATCTTCAGTATAGTTTTAGTTCTTGCCCTTTGTTAATGTTCCAATATTTTGAATCAAATAAATTTTGGTTCTGAGAGAAGGTTACACCCCCTCTAACGTCAAATCATGGACCTGCCACTCATTGTTTTCATGTATTGTAATTGAAAGTTGTTTCTGTTTTTAATTGGGATATGACAGTCTGTAACTGCTCTTATGAACTTTTTAACTCTTAAAATAGTCACGAGTGACAGTGTTCAGTTTCCACATAGATAGCAAAACTCTTTTACATGTTCAATTGTCTCAGTAAAAACTGGTTTGCTGATTGTTTGTTTATGGCTATGAGAAAGTATATCATTTGATGAATTTTCATTTTATCCATTTCATTTTCATTTATATGATATTGTAAAGTTTTCCTTTTGTGATTTTTGGTAAGTCTATTATTAAATATAAAAAAATATATACTGTGTTGCTTTTCTCACTATATATTTCCACAAAGTCACAGGCCATGTACCAATGAATGTGTGGTTAAGTACACATTAACTATGCAGCATTGATGAAACAATCCAGATTTGTTTTCCTTTTTGTCACTAAATTTTGTCATGGTCATATAACACCAAAACAGAAATTCATTCCCATCAAGCTACTGTGGGTAGTTCTAGTAGTAGTAATACGCGTAAATGGCGTGCTTACATTTTCGAGTAGAATTTAATTTATTTTGTTTTGACTTACAGACATAATTTTCGTCGACAGTCACATATGATATTGAGTAAGTGATTTAAGCAATCAAGTCACAAACCTTTGTTTTATTTCTTGTCGAAAGCCAACCACCGCTATCCATTTTTTCTGCGTCGAAGGAAAATGGCTAAATTAAATCTAGGGGAAGTAACTTTTAAATGATTAAGGAATGTTGCACTGTTTTAAGCTCAATACGCTTATAAGCTTAGTTTTTATTTTTTTTAATACAGAGAGAACACTCTTAATTAAGCAACTTCTTTTTTTCATTAATATTGATTGCATTAATATAAAAAGTAGAATCGATAATTTTACGACATTACACGTCAGCCGGCATTGTTTTGTCATACAATTTCGCGATCAAGCAAAAATCTGTTTTCCAAAAGAAAATCTATTTAATCGAAATCAGGTCATGAAAGAACCGTTACAAAATTAAAGAAACATGTATGTCACTCTTTTACTGATATCCGTCTCAGAGATTGTTCTGTTTAGCCTTGTGAGAGGTAAAACTATCAAAGGAACTTTCACAAGTCACCAAGCCAGAGCTGAAAAAGGACAATACTTGTCATCTTTCTGCTTTCATGGTAGGTACCCGAGTATTTGCACAAATTGTGCTGGTATCTTGTGTCTTTTCCTGACGAACTTGGGCCGAAGTTTTTTTAAGCTTGAAGTCCCCTGTATGCAGTGTTAATGCTCGCACCTTAAAACATTGGAACATGTTGCCTTGTAGACCTGTGCACTGCTGCTTTTTTTTTATAGTTTTAGGCTATCCTGCACGTTTTCATCAAAATAAAAAGAAATAACTATGGAACAATCATGTTGGTAAATTGACTGGATTAACAGTTCCTGTTGGCTTAAGCAATATTCAAAGACCATTTAAGAATTAACCAGTTATTCATAACTATAAATGTAACGTGCGACTTCAACAAGGCCAACAGATCCCTTCAGAGAAAAGCATGCTCGACCCTGAAGGGGTCCGTTGGTCTTTATTTACAGTAAATACTCAATCCACACAGAGCCCAGGCTTTGCGAATTTGCATATTACCAACCAAGTAAACATACATGGATGTACTATGAACGTACATGTACTTCCGTCTGTAACAGAATGTTATACCATGATGGCACATCCGCCACCTACAGTGGACCGTTACATTACTTTCCCCTCCGAAAAGACCGGTCCCGTGTATTTGCCTGGGAAACTCGTGGGTAAGGCAACTCCGATTTGGCAGTTGTCAAAAATCCCACCGCTGCCACCATTTGTAATGTACAACGTCAAACAAACGCCAACAGATCCCTTCAGAGAATATTATGCTGGCCCCTAAAGGGGTCCACTGGTCTTTATATAGACTGAATACTCTATCCACACGGAGCCCGGGATTTGCTAATTTTCATATTACCAACCAAGTAATCATGCACACTATGAACGTAGGAAATTGATGAAATTTGTTTACTAAAACTGGTAAAAACTAGCTATTAAATGCTCATTTTTATGAATTGAAGAAAACTTGTGTAAGAATTCAGTTTTAGACGTTCAAGTACCACTCATGTTATTTATACGTGTATCTTCCTTAATAACAGGTGATGGCGTATTGCAGTACACGTTAAACACAACTGCAATATCATCTGCAAAGCTCTACCTGTTTCTTAGTGATGACTGGAATGGGATAAGTGGTGACATGGACTGTTCTGCAAAATTCCAACAGGCCAGGGCAGCATGTGAGTGTACAATTAAGTCACGTTACTGCCATGCACATTGTCATTCAATTTATTAAAGGGGGTATTAAAAAAAGGTTATTAGTAGCTACATTTATAATTATTAGTAGCTACATTTATAATTATTAGTAGCTACATTTATAATAATGTAGCCTTTATGCAAAGGTATATATATGTAAAGTACCAACTATGTAGGTCATTAAATAAATACCTTTGCTATAGTGTAACCATTTTTTTTGTAATGATGACTTTACTTTTTTAATTTAATATCCATATATGTCACATCATTTACTATGTTTCAGTCAGAGTTAAGTTTGCAGTCAGTTAATACATATATTTTTCATTTTATTTCAGATGACCTGACAGCTGAAATAGGAAACAAGACAATAGCCAACTTCCAGACACCGCGAGTCTGGTACGTCATTTTCGCAGATGAGTACACTTGTAGCGATGTTCCCATGGCTACGTTAGACATGTCAGGGCTTAACTTTGTGTACTATGACATCCAGCTGCTCAACCCGGATGCCCTTGGGAACCCCACTGAACATTTCAGTGATGAAGAAACAGGTTTGTTAAATGTAGCATCACAGAACTTTACGTCCAAAGTCCATTTGAGGTATTGTCATAGCCTCGACGGTGTTGTCATCAGAATCCAAACCTTGGTAACGGCTCAAAAAATATTCAAGATATTCAAATAAAGCTTGTTCACATGCTATTATGCACAATATACACATGAACAGCAAGGCCTATGGCTTAAATAATTATTGAGTTATATACCCAATAGTTTACTTAGAAACAACAGTGGCACTCTTTGTTAAAGGAAAATGCGTTGTTTATATTATGATAGATCAGTTTATCTGAGTGCAACAGCCACTCTACAGTCACTGCAACTCATCGTTGCAACCACAGTACTTACCTTAGTTACACATCATACATACAGTGGGAAAATTGACTGTCAAAATCTCATTTATATGAATATGCATAAGGGACCAGAG
Organism: Mya arenaria; assembly: GCF_026914265.1. Lineage (NCBI taxonomy): Eukaryota > Metazoa > Mollusca > Bivalvia > Myida > Myidae > Mya > Mya arenaria. Next base: position 7,923,242 of record NC_069136.1, on the reverse strand, counting down.
GCAATTCCTCTTCAAATGAAATCACATGTTACAATAAAACACTCTACAATAACCCTATACTGTCAGTTGTCTCTGCAGGCGGGTGGTCTAAGTGGCTGGCTTAACATTTGTAGTGACTAGGAGGACCAAGTTCATTTTGAGCAGTTGCCAGAAACAGGAAAATAATAGTATGATGACGCTGATTACCTGATATGAAGATTTCTAGAGAGGTTTCCTTGCAGAACCAATGAAACCTAATTAATAATTCATGATTACCAGATGTTCTTAGCCAAATCACACAGGGTACTCAATAAGGCATAGGGCTGTTGTGTATTGCGGTATCCAACGATGCTTGCAACTATGAGTTTATTTCTACAAGTTGATGATATCTGATTTTGGCCAATATTCCAATGATGCGACCAACTTGGTCAAGTTTAAAATGTTTGAACAAAGATAAGGAAATAAAACGAGTTTGTGAAATTGTTTCTTCATGTATTTTTTTTTTTAATTTACAATTTAAATTCTCCTTTAAACAGGAAATCATTTCTTTTATAAGCAATTATTTCAAAAGCCTTCTTTAGCCAACTCTTATGCAACCAGATGCCAATATTTTGCTATTAAGAAATTAACATTTATATCATTTGCTTTCTTGTTGCTTGTCCTCATAATCTTGTCAAGTAATATACTTCCTTATTTGACCCAGGTCTGCTGCGGTTTTACCAACTCCTGGCACTGGCCTACTTCATTCTGGGCTGTATCTGTATCCCCCGCCTCATCGAGCCCCTGAACAGCAGGGGCCCCATGCAGCTGGTGATCCAGTTACTGAGTGTTAGCACGGGCTTGCAGGCCGTCGGGGCGTTCATCATGATGATCCACTTGAGGAAGTATATACTGTCCATTGATTTCATGTCATTTTGGTGTGTTTTTTGTGAAATGCTGACAATAAGAATTTAAAACCAAGTTATATATTAAATTATTGAAGCATCAGAGCGGTAAAATGAAAATTTGGCCTATTTAAAACCTTGCAGATAGTCCAACATTAAAATGTTGGGGGCAGGGTTCAACCTTCGTACTCCAATCATAATTAAAAAAACTATCTATAGAAGGAATATGTTAAAGTGACACTCTTATTCAAAATCAATACATACACATGTATAACAAACATACATTTTGAGTGACAAACCTGTAACTACTTACTAAATAATGCATTTATGGAAAATATCAATGACTGATAACAAGATTGTAACTGTGTATTTAATAGCTGAAAACGCAAAAATATTAAATGATTGGTGAATGCTAAAAGATTTACTGTGATTTTCTATCGTTTCATAGGGTAGAAATACCCTGTTTTCTGCAATTTTCTTTTAAATTAAACTTGGTATCCTTTATAAGAACCATTGTTTTCGACATTTATTCAGCCCTTTTGATAGCTTAAAACAAATGTTTTAATTGTGGTAAATATTTTTTGGGAGTAAGAGTGCATCTTTAAGATTCTTATTTGTAGTTATCATAACAATAATGCTATTTCAATTAATTAAAAAATGTTTACATGGGCTATATTGGGAGGGCATGTTTTAATTAAATGTTGTAGGAGCATTTGTATGAAAGTAATACTATAATTGAAGAAATTAGACAGGGCTTTTAGCGGACTGCCTCCGACACTAATTGCCAGGTTTGTCGTGGCTACCAGATCATTTTAAATCCCTGATTTTTTATGAATTTAGATTCAGCTTAAAACTCTAATAATTTTTATTTTTTTATATGCAACAAAAGTACATTTTTAAATGTTTAGCTTTGTTTAGAACATCATTTTATTATAATCACTTAATACAATTTATTTGTAACTGTCATTTTATGTTATATAACAGAAACTTCTTTGCTCACCTGTGAACATTGTAATTCCATGCCAATCTCTTTGCCTACCTTTGTGACTGTGAACATTTCACAGACATGTGTCCTCCATTGCAGATATTCAAGAGACGGCATCGGATCCCCTGTGTTTGAAATGTTATCTGAATGTAAGCTTTCATGATATTTTTCTGTCCAGTCATTTTTTTTGAAATTTAAAATACTTGTAACCATAAATTCCAATCGTTGATTACTGGTATGTATGTATAATATTCAAATGGCTACTCCGCCATTTAATTACTTTGCTTTGTAATTTGGATAACCTCCAAAAGATCAGTGCAATACCAGAATTTTGTAAATGGTAGTTGAAAAAGAAGATTTCCATGCTTATCCTGTTAAAAAAATATCTAATTAATACATCAAAGAACATAGAAATTAACAAATATGTTTGCAAACTAAATATCTTTTTAATTGCCCTCATATAGGACAGGCAGCCTTTCTCCATGTCAATCTATCAGTACCTTAAAACAAAATTTATACAATAAGGTCCAATTGACAATTTTATATGAAATTCATACAATAATGGCCGAGCACTTGTCTTATTGACAAAACATCCTTTCAGTTTTTGATGTGCTATCCCAGTTTGCAATGCTATACATGTTGTTGAGCCTCAGTCTGGGTTGGTCGCTAGGGACGACACACAGACACACAAACCTTCGACTGATCAAGAAACGACCCGCAGCGAAAGTTGTCGCTGTTCTTGCCATTATACAGGTAATTACAAATTCTACTAAGGTACTTCATAAATTTATATGCGCAGTGGACTGTATTGAACTGGTTAATTGTTTGGTTTGCCAAAATGTTAATTGATTGGTCAATATTTACCCCAAAATATTATCAACCAATGAAATCATTTAATTATGCAAATAAAGATAATCTGCGGATGAGATATCTGAGTATTGAATAAAATGCTGCCACATTCATTGTGTACTCATGAAGCTTAGAGCACATACTGCCAGCAACGATACGCACATGTAAAGCAAAGCCCGTAACTCTGGTGGCTTGAATTAGTTGCGGTGTTATGCCCCTTTTTCAACTTAAAAACAGTGGAAGGTTGGCATCTGCATACATACTAACTTAGGTACTGGAAATTAAAGTTGGCCTTGTTATATGTGGATGGATTTACACCCTAATTATATACTGTTTCCTTCAGGCTTAAAATGTATAATTGGAAATGTTATAATATACTCATGGAGAATTATGAGAATGAAATTGCGCAAATTATTGTGGCTGTGTTTAACCACTTACATAAAATGAATCATTTGAATACCAATACATTCAATAACACCCCTCACATTAATATCCATCAAAAAATTCATCAAAAATTTATCAAAATATGTGTCTGTGACTGACAGAGGTTGAACTTTTAAACTTACAACTTACTACTTTGCCCTCAGGGAGGCCTGTTCCTTTATGAGCAATATCAGGACCAGACCAACCGACTGTACCACGCCCACCGCACCCTGGCAGGCTCAGCCCTTCTCGTGTTAAGAGTTGTTCTGGCCGTGCTGTTTGGCTGGAACCTGTATACAACTGTGTCGCTAGAACGCAGTATTATGAAAAGGGAGTTTTACTTATCATTTACAAAGGTATGTCAAACCATTTTTTAAAAAATGGGGTTATATATTTCTATGCCAACGTTAACTGTTTTCCATTGTCCCTTGGGTTTTAGCTGTTAAAAGTGTTATGTCATTTTCTGTCAAGTTCCTTATGTCCAAAATCATCAAAGCCAGATACAATGTGCCCAGTCCCTCTTTTGCAGCTACCTGGCCTTATTTAAATCTGACTAAAACCCAATGGTCCCTGTAGCCCTGATATTACTTTTGAGTTGAATGGTATGATTTCCAGATACTGTTAAGATATAAAATGCTCAAAAAGCCCAGCATCAGTTGTTAGCTTAATATTTTGAAGATTTTAAACGAAGTATTAGATCGGAAGATTGATATACAGCAAAGGTGCCTACCACTGCTGGATTGTAATAATAATGTAGATTTGTTAAAAATCCACCTGAAAACAGTATCCGTGACAACGTTGATACTGACATCAATTGTTCATGGATGCACATTAAATGATAAAAAATATATAAGAAACTGTTGAATTTACTTATCTACTGATGAAGGCGTAACGTTGCAACATTCAAAATCTTTTGATATAAAAGTTTGTAAAAAACAAAACAATTGTTTGAGTAATTGTTTACATATTATTTAATAAAGCATGTTCATGTTTATTTCAGAGCTGTATGCTGTGGTTTCTGTCATACCCTGTTATTGTGATAGTTTCTAGAATATTCTCAGAGTATCTCAGATATAAGGTATATTTTTTTTCTTAGCATAGAGAAAAACAATGCATTTAGTAAGTTCCAAATTATATTGCTGTTTCATGACACTACCAGGCTAGACATGGGTATCAGCCCTAGTAAGTGTATCCATCTTGTTAGGTTGTGGAGCATACTGCCACTGGTTAGTGTTACTCTGGTTCTAACATGCCTCAGCGTAAAGCACCTAAGTGTAAAGTACTGGATCCTAATTGAACATCCCTCCCAGAAGACAGTATGTTTAGTGGTGAGGTGGGGGATCAAAGTGTCTTTAATACCACTAGACAACAAATCTGCAAAAGTTAGTCTTGTAGTTATTCCTTGCAACATATGGGATGACTTGTTATTTATAAGGATTCATAAAACAATACATTTAGTTATGCAATACTGATTTGAACAGAATTTTGCTAGTTCAAACCTAACATTATTCAGTTTCCAATACCTTCACTTTCCCTTATGGGCAAAATACTGTAGTGCACTTTCTGTCCCTTAATATTAAATAATTATGCCCCCCCCCCTCTTTGAAGAAGAGGGGCATATTGCATATTGCTTTGCATCATAATCTTTAAACTGCCTCAAAGGCATCCAATATAAATGACAAATCAGCTCTCATTTCTGTCCAACATGCATATTTCATTCAATAATGTCTTTGTTTTTGATGTCCTACCCTATGGAACGTGAACATGCCCCTTTAATACCAGTGTGTGTTTGTTTGAATTGGAACTTTAACACATGTTTCCTGAAGTACCAGCAGAATTCCGGGGATAATTTGTATTCATATTGAAAGGGGCGTAGCTTAAGGTTTGAAATTGTGTGTAGGCTGTGTGTTATAAGGGTCTGGGGAATGTCCAAGTGTAGCAAGTCCCATAACTCTAGCTGAAACATTAGTATTGCTATTATCCTTCAAACTGATAAGCCTCAGCATTCTATTGCAATGATTGTCCTTTGCTTTTTATTAAATACAATTCATGCAATCTTTTTCAGATGATTACGATGAGCGTGGTGCTATGTCAGTCTGTTGCAGTGGTTACGTTATACCGATTGTTTCTGTCCCGAAGTTTATACTGGGAAGTGTCAGCACTATCAAGTACACTGCCACTACGTATAGACAGATCGCGAGGCTTGAAGATATACTCGTGACAGCCTGTGATATACCTAGAAATAGCTGTTCTCAGATTCTCCATGTTGAATTTTATGTCCATTTTCACTGTGGTTGTAAGACTCATGACTCAAACCTGATTAGCTGATTTTCATTTTTAAACTGTAATGAAATGAGCATTGGCACTGAACCCCCCTCTGTAGTACAGCTGTTTACACGTATGCGGTCATAATAAGTACATTAAAGATATTCCGTAACATATCAGACTTGGTGGAGTCTTAAGTGTCAAACTCATGAGTGAATATCAGCCCTGATAGGTCAACAAGTATAATCATGCAGTGTATGGGTACTCGGATTAAAGATTTTAAAAGTGTTACATTGTTGCTTATGAGAGTGTGTATTCTTGTAAAGTTCGGATTTTGTTTCAAAACGTGTGTCAAAGCTGTTAAAATCTCGTATATCTATACTGTTAAAGATTTTTAAAGAGAATGATAACGCTGCTGAAAGCCGAATAAGGAGAATGAATGTTGATTGACTCTCATTTACATTAATTATCTTTTCTGAAAGTGAATCAACTCTGAGTGAGTTATTATCTACACCATGTTAATGTTAGCTGTAATAGCGAAGGTTATAAGCTTTATGCATACGGTAGTCACTGAAAGATATTTAGTTTTTTTGTTGATTTTTTTTACAATGATGGTGAAGAACAACACAGTGTCGAGAGTCCTTGTACAGGTATTACACAGCATGTGTTCGATATAGAAAGATCAACATGTGGGCTACAAAGGTTTATATACCTGGTATTTTGTTTATGATATTATGTTAAAAGATGATCTACTGTACTTGGACTTTGTTACATAATTTTGTTTCCTATTGAATATAATTATATATATTTTTTCATATGTATTTGGCTGTCACCTTGGCGCTTCAGGTTTTGTAACTATTTATTTTTACAAAATCCTACAAACAAATATTTAAAATTGATTCACCATTTATATATCCTATGAAAATATTTTAGACATATTCCTTTATAGAATAAATATAATAAAATAAAAATTACATATTTGATTTGTTTTTGTCTGAAATGTTTGACACAGAATGTCATGTTAGAGCAATTACTAGTATTTTTTTGTGCATTTTAAAAAAATATATCTTATCGCATGTAATGTACAAAAGTTTGATAATATTTTTTTTTTGGATAATTTTGGAAACAAAATAATTTAGCTAACATAAAAACATAACTATGGTACAGAAAAAGAATGTTGTAATCAAGATAAATCTGATGTAAAATGCATTTTGAGTTGTTCGCTTAGTGCAAAAACGCAGATGAGAGAAGTGGAGAGATATATCTTAAGTTTTTAAGAATTTATTTATTTACCGGTGCTGAAATTCCTCGGCAATTTGTTCCTAAAACTGATCTGTTGCTATTTTGATCAGCTGTTGTCCATCATCTTTCCATTGTTGTCAACAGTTCGCTGGTTAACGCCCTTGCTGCCACATTTTCTCTCCACTCTGTGAAAAATTGTCAGGATGTGTTCCCTATGAAAGCATAAACTCCATTTATAAGAGATTTACCCTCAAGGACAAATAACCCCTGTCGTAAACATGAGCATATAAACGCAAATCACCACTAGGATAAATTTAACCTCAGGATGGAGGGCAGAAGAGTGGGGGTGGGGGAAATTTGCTCAATGTCTGGAAGGGTGCGGTAAATTGCCTTTAGCCTATCAAATGTCATACAACCGTAAAAAACTGATAGGCCCCAGGGTTATATGGCCCAGGGGTACTTCTATTTTGGCAAGGATTTGCAGATATGTATTTCACTTTGTAACACATAATGGTATTTTTAGCATGCTTTACATAAAACAGCTTTATAAGCATTGGTTACATGAGGAAGGGGGGCTCAACACAGACTAATGTTTTAGTGAGAATATTCATTTTTGTAAGTTGCCTTTCATAAACGTAAAAAAAAAATAATGCTGGGCATATTTTTGCCCCACAAGGACAAATTTTGGGCTTGTAAATGCCGTCTAAGTAAAGTTTGATTTTGGTGCCTGTCATTTTTAGGAAACTGTAAGAATGTGGTTCTGTTTTGAAAATGGGTCAACCCCCCCCCCTCAAAAAAAACTAGGCCAGTATGTCATATTCTTATAAAAGCTACATGCGTGTTCCTCGGGTGAGCGATGTAGGGACTTTCATGTCACTTGTGAATTTGAATTTTTGCTTTTGCATAATATGCAAATTTGCTAAATTATATTTGTCATAATGTCCATTCGAATTATTATATGGTCTTATTAATGAAATGGCTAATTATATGTTACAACTGTAATTTTTTAAAAACATACAAGGTGGTGGATAAAAACTCTTATAATGTTGTTGTAAATGTATATTAAACATGAAATAAATAAATGCAACTTATAAAAATGTATTGTGTTAACTTATTCAAGTTTCCAGAAAGTTTCAGGATACTGCGTGTAAACTATCGGGAGTGTAATAAAAAAAAAATATAAAAAAAAATTGTCCCATGCATTGAGGCAGTACCTCTCTGTATCCCAGTTACATTTAGGTACCAAATATATAAGGGACACAGTATGCAATCATCGAACAACTTTATTATTATTTGAGACAAATGTCGTATTATCCACAGTTAAATTTTCCCGCAAGTTTATTGTTATTGTACCACGTGTGTTGAGATGATTTCATGACTGGACGTAAATAAAATGAATGATTTACATGACTGGACGTAAATAAAATGATGGATTTACATTACTGGACGTAAATAAAATGATGGATTTACATTACTGGACGTAAATAAAATGATGGATTTACATGACTGGACGTAAATAAAATGATGGATTTACATTACTGGACGTAAATAAAATGATGGATTTACATTACTGGACGTAAATAAAATGGATTTACATGACTGGTCGTAAATAAAATGATTGATTTACATGACTGGACGTAAATAAAATGATGGATTAACATGACTGGACGTAAATAAAATGATGGATTAACATGACTGGACGTAAATAAAATGATGGATTAACATGACTGGACGTAAATAAAATGAATGATTTACATGGCTGGACGTAAATAAAATGAATGATTAATAAAATGAATGATTTACATGGCTGGACGTAAATAAAATGAATGATTTACATGGCTGGACGTAAATAAAATGAATGATTAACATGACAGGGTGTACATTACACGAATGCTGGACATGGCAGGGTGTACATAAAACGAATGCTGAACATGACTGGGTGTACATAACACGAATGCTGGACATGACTGTACGTACATAACACGTATGCTGAACATGACTGGATGTACATAACACGAATGCTGAACATAACAGGGTGTACATAACACGAATGCTGAACATGACAGGGTGTACATAACACGAATGCTGAACATGACTGGATGTACATAACACGAATGCTGAACATGACTGGATGTACATAACACAAATGATGAACATGACAGGGTGTACACAACACGAATGCTGGACATGACAGGGTGGACATAACACGAATGCTGGACATGACAGGGTGTACATAACACGAATGCTGAACATGACAGGGTGTACATAACACGAATGCTGAACATGACTTGATGTACATAACACGAATGCTGAACATGACAGGGTGTACATAACACGAATGCTGAACATGACTGGATGTACATAACACGAATGCTGAACATGACTGGATGTACATAACACAAATGATGAACATGACAGGGTGTAAACAACACGAATGCTGGACATGACAGGGTGGACATAACACGAATGCTGGACATGACAGGGTGTACATAACACGAATGCTGAACATGACAGGGTGTACATAACACGAATGCTGAACATGACTTGATGTACATAACACGAATGATGAACATGACAGGGTGTACATAACATGAATGCTGAACATGACTGGGTGTACATAACACGAATGCTAAACATGACTGGATGTACATAACACGAATGTTGAACATGACTGGATGTACATAACAAGAATGCTGAACATGACAGGGTGTACATAACACGAATGCTGAACATGACAGGGTGTACATAACACGAATGCTGAACATGACTGGATGTACATAACACGAATGCTGAACATGACTGTACGTACATAACACGAATGCTGAACATGACTGGATGTACATAACACGAATGCTGAACATGATTGGATGTACATAACACGAATGATGAACATGACAGGACGTACATAACACGAATGCTGGACATGACTGGATGTAAATAAAATGAATGATTTACATGGCTGGACGTAAATAAAATGAATGATTTACATGGCTGGACGTAAATAAAATGAATGATTTACATGGCTGGACGTAAATGAAATGAATGATTTACATGGCTGGACGTAAATGAAATGAATGATTTACATGGCTGGACGTAAATGAAATGAATGATTTACATGACTGGACGTAAATAAAATGAATGATATACATGGCTGGACGTAAATAAAATGAATGATTTACATGGCTGGACGTAAATGAAATGAATGATTTACATGGCTGAACGTAAATGAAATAAATGATTTACATGGCTGGACGTAAATAAAATGAATGATTTACATGGCTGGACGTAAATGAAATGAATGATTTACATGGCTGGATGTAAATGAAATGAATGATTTACATGGCTGGATGTAAAATGAATGATTTACATGGCTGGATGTAAATGAAATGAATGATTTACATGGCTGGATGTAAATGAAATAAATGATTTACATGGCTGGATGTAAATAAAATGAATGATTTGCATGGCTGGATGTAAATGAAATGAATGATTTACATGGCTGGATGTAAATGAAATGAATGATTTACATGGCTGGATGTAAATAAAATGAATGATTTACATGGTTGGATGGCTGGATGTAAATAAAATCAATGATTTACATGGTTGGATGTAAATAAAATGAATGATTTACATGGCTGGATGTAAATAAAATGAATGATTTGCATGGCTGGATGTAAATAAAATGAATGATTTACACGGCTGGATGTAAATGAAATGAATGATTAACATGGCTGGATGTAAATGAAATGAATGATTAACATGACTGGATGTAAATGAAATGAATGATTTACATGGCTGGATGTAAATAAAATGAATGATTTACATGGCTGGATGTAAATAAAATGAATGATTTACATGGCTGGATGTAAATAAAATGATGGATTAGCATGACTGGACGTAAATAAAATGAATGATTTACATGGCTGGACATAAATAAAATTAATGATTTACATCGCTGGATGTAAATAGAATGAATGATTTACATCGCTGGATGTAAATAAAATGAATGATTTACATGGCTGGATGTAAATAAAATGAATGATTTACATGGCTGGATGTAAATAAAATGATGGATTAGCATGACTGGACGTCAATAAAATGAATGATTTACATCGCTGGATGTAAATAAAATGAATGATTTACATGGCTGGATGTAAATAAAAAAAATGATTAACATGACTGGATGTAAATAAAATGAATGATTTACATGGCTAGATGTAAATAAAATAAATGATTTACATCGCTGGATGTAAATAAAATGAATGATTTACATCGCTGGATGTAAATAAAATGAATGATTTACATGGCTGGATGTAAATAAAATGATGGATTAGCATGACTGGACGTAAATAAAATGAATGATTTACATGACTGGACGTAAATAAAATGAATGATTTACATCGCTGGATGTAAATAAAATGAATGATTTACATGGCTGGATGTAAATAAAATGAATGATTTACATGACTGGATGTAAATGAAATGATGGATTAACATGACTGGACGTTAATAAAATGAATGATTTACATGGCTGGATGTAAATAAAATGAATGATTTACATGGCTGGATGTAAATAAAATGATGGATTAACATGACTGGACGTAAATAAAATGAATGATTTACATGACTGGATGTAAATAAAATTAATGATTTACATGGCTGGACGTAAATAAAATGAATGATTTACATGGCTGGATGTAAATAAAATGAATGATTTACATGACTGGACGTAAATAAAATGAATGACTTACATGACTGGACGTAAATAAAATGAATGATTTACATGACTGGACGTAAATAAAATGAATGATTTACATGGCTGGATGTAAATAGAATGAAGGATTAACATGACTGGACGTAAATAAAATGAATGATTAACATGACAGGGTGTACATTACACGAATGCTGGACATGGCAGGGTGTACATAAAACGAATGCTGAACATGACTGGGTGTACATAACACGAATGCTGGACATGACTGTACGTACATAACACGTATGCTGAACATGACTGGATGTACATAACACGAATGCTGAACATAACAGGGTGTACATAACACGAATGCTGAACATGACAGGGTGTACATAACACGAATGCTGAACATGACTGGATGTACATAACACGAATGCTGAACATGACTGGATGTACATAACACAAATGATGAACATGACAGGGTGTACACAACACGAATGCTGGACATGACAGGGTGGACATAACACGAATGCTGGACATGACAGGGTGTACATAACACGAATGCTGAACATGACAGGGTGTACATAACACGAATGCTGAACATGACTTGATGTACATAACACGAATGATGAACATGACAGGGTGTACATAACATGAATGCTGAACATGACTGGGTGTACATAACACGAATGCTAAACATGACAGGGTGTACATAACACGAATGCTGAACATGACTGGATGTACATAACACGAATGCTGAACATGACTGTACGTACATAACACGAATGTTGTACATGACTGGATGTACATAACACGAATGCTGAACATGACAGGGTGTACATAACACGAATGCTGAACATGACAGGGTGTACAAAACACGAATGCTGAACATGACTGGATGTACATAACACGAATGCTGAACATGACTGTACGTACATAACACGATTGCTGAACATGACTGGATGTACATAACACGAATGCTGAACATGATTGGATGAACATAACACGAATGCTGAACATGACAGGACGTACATAACACGAATGCTGGACATGACAGGACGTACATTACACGAATGCTGAACATGACTGGACGTATATAACACGAATCCTGGGCATGACAGGACGTACATAACACGAATGCTGGACATGACAGGACGTACATAACACGAATGCTAGACATGACAAGACGTACATAACACGAATGCTGAACATGACAGGTTGTACATAACACGAATGCTGAACATGACTGGATGTACATAACACGAATGCTGAACATGACTGGATGTACATAATACAAATGCTGAACATGACAGGGTGTACATAACACGAATGCTGAACATGACTTGCCGTACTTAACACGAATGCCGAACATGACTGGACCTAAGGACACGAATGCCGAACATAACTGGATGTACATAACACGAATGCTGAACATGACTGGACGAACATTACACACATGTCGAACATGACTGAACGTACATAACACGAATGCCGAACATGACTGGACGCACATAACACAAATGCTGACCATGACTGGACGTACATACCAGGAATGCCGAACATGACTGGATGTACATAACACGAATGCTGAACATGACTGGACGTACATAACACGAATTCCGAACATGACTGGACGCACATAACACAAATGCTGACCATGACTGGACGTACATACCAGGAATGCCGAACATGACTGGACGTACATAACACGAATGCTGAACATGACTGGACGTACATTACACGAATGCCGAACATGACTGGACGAACATTACACGAATGCTGAACATGATTGGATGTACATTACACGAATGCTGAACATGACTGGACGTACATTACACGAATGCCGAACATGACTGGACGTACATTTCACGAATACTGAACATGACTGGACGTACATTTCACGAATGCTGAACATGACTGGACGTACATTACACAAATGCTGAACATGATTGGACGTACATAACACGAATGCTGAACATGACTGGACGTACATAACACGAATGCTGAACATGACTGGACGTACATTACACGAATGCTGAACATGACTGGACGTACATAACACTAATGTTGAACATGACTGGACGTAGATTACACGAATGCTGACCATGACTGGACGTACATACCAGGAATGCCGAACATGACTGGACGTACATTTCACGAATGCTGAACATGACTGGACGTACATTTCACAAATGATGAACATGACTGGACGTGCACTACACGAATGCTGAACATGACTGGACGTACATTACACGAATGCTGAACATGACTGGACGTACATACCATGAATGCCGAACATGATTGGACGTTCATAACATGCATGCTGAACATGACTGAATGTAAATAGCATGGATGATAACATGACTGGATGTAAATAACATGAATGATTAACATGACTGAATGTTAAAAAACATGAAGGTTTTACATGACTGGATGTAAATAACATGACTGGATGGTAATGAAATGCAGGCTTAACATGACTGAGTGTAAATAACACGAAGGTTTATCATGACCAGATGTTAATAAAATGAAGGCTTAACATGACTGTATGTAAACAGGATAAATGTTAAACACTACTGAATGTAATTAATGTGAAGGCTTGACATGACGGGATCTTAATAACACGAAGGCTTAACATGACTGGATCTTAATAACACGCAGGCTTAACATGACTTGGTGTATATAACACGAAGGCTTAACATGACCATATGTAAATAGCATGAAGGATTAACATGACTAGATGTTCGGGTATATGCTTTCACCATTCATACCATAAGATATTGACCAAACAAAAAAAAGTATTTTTGACCACGAAGCTATAAATAAACAAAAGCTAATATTTTTTTTATCTTCATGTTTTGTTTTGATCATTAAAGTCAAATGAGTAATGCATGATATTGCCTTATCTACGTTTTTCCAACGACTGTGTGCCTGTAAGTGGCATGTTATGATTTGAATTCTTACAGCGATTTTAATGAAAAGTAAATTATTACGATGTATGGCGAGTGATTTTACTGTTAACTTTGTTATTTTACAAATGAAATAAAGATATTTTTTTCGAAATGTATGGTGAAATATAGAATAAAAGTCTATAACTAAGACATGTCCTGTCTCCACTAAACATTAAAATGCAGTCAGCAATAAAAGCAACATCGTTCCATAGAGTTAAGTTGACATTTGTTTCCATTTTTTTTTGCCATAGCTTTTTACGTAATGTCAATTTTATTGATTCGAACATGTTGCGTGTTTACAATTAGGGTTTGAAAATCGGACTCCATTTGCTATCGATAATGGAATCGAATCGGACCAAGCATTTCGATTTACTATCGGACAATAATCGAAAGTTCATAATATCAGCAAGGAATACATTCTTTTAACATAATATCATCTTGATCATTTAAATTATTAAACCTGGAATCAGTACGTGTGACGCTATAGTCGTGCTTTTTGCAACACTAAGTAAATATCCATAGCCTGTTTCTGTCTTTAAAAACTATACGAAAAAAACCCAACAACATTACAACTCAACACCAACAAACAATTGCCATCAATTTCTAAATGATGCACACCACATCAAGTAAGTTATCTTAGCATTTCATCCATGTAAAAGCTTATGAAATATTTGTTCACCAGCTTAAAATTCAATTACCTGTTATATTGAACATTTCAATCGAATATCATAATTTCAAAAAAACTTTCACAAAAAAAGTAAATTAGTTAATTACAAACGAAAGGTTTCAAAACCAGAATGCATCGTGCCATGATCATCGGTATTTGCAGGTAAGACCGGACCCACTACGCCATAGAGACAGGTAGGAGGTTTTATGAAATATATAAACAATTAAAAACAATTTGTTATTTCGGGAGTGTTTGTAAGTTTTAAGCAAAGGTGTTTACATTCCCCGCATTATTCGACCTTTACCACCGCATTATTCGACCTTTACCACCGCATTATTCGACCTTTACCACAAAATAAAAATAAGAAGTTACCGGAAGTAACATTAGCGACTTCGATTTTTGACAACTACTATCGATTGTCGCCGGTGTAACGTTGTAAACTGACCCCCATAGAATAATGACCCCCCGGTCATTATTTTATATAGAATAATGACCCCTCTCTATAAAATACTGACACCCCTTATAAAATAATGACCCCCCGATTTTATCTATAAAATATTGACCCCACCTAACCTATTACTAACATACTCTATGTCAATTCAAGTCACTGTCGTGTTTCTATTGCTTATATTTGTTGTTGTTGTTGTTGTTGTTATTGTTAATGCTGCTGCTGCTGCGTCGACAGTTGACACAACAGCAGTATATATGACTTAGAGGCCCGGCTAGAAAATAAGCGTACATCTATTGAAAATGAAAAAAATGGTTTTCATTTGAATTATCATTTTTGTACTTAAAGAGAAGTATTACAATAAAAGAAGATATACCTACGTCGTTTTAAGGTTACTATAAACTATTTGTATTTATTTACAAATAATTCTTATTATTTTCCTATTTCTAACTTATTCTTTCTTATCTATTCATCTAAAATAAACGTACTAAGTCTTAAAATTGAGTTATTGAGAACATAGATATTATGGGTAGAATCTTAGCTTACACCAAATTTTATTTATAGTTAGGGATGAATGTGGACACCGTCCCTCGACAAGCACGTGTTTATGGTTTGAAGAGATTTTGATGGAAAAAAACTTGTTATGGGCGGGGTTTGAACCCAGGACCTGTGGATCCGAAGTCCGCCTCCCGTCCTCTTAGACTCGACCACGAAGCTGTACCGGATGGTCATTTTAGACGTTATTCTGTATCAAAAGATCAAGTTCCTGGTTAATCTGAACGCCTTTACTCGGACAATGATAAACCGGTACAAACTTCACAACATTGTACAAACATTTCATTAATATTGACGGCCCATAAACTCAACGGATTATTTTGGAGAGTACAAATATTTGGTGTGTTGAAAGATCAAGAGAATCCCAGATTATAACAGGGGTCAGTATTTAAAGAAAGCAGATACTATTTTGTTGTTATATAGGATAACAATTCCTCATTTTGCCTTTGGAGTTATGATATTATTAGGACCGGGTGTCATAATATTATGACCGGTGGTTATAATCGGAGATCATACTATGATGACCACCCGCAATAATAATATTACCGGGGGTCATAATTTTATGCCCCCGGTCAAGTTTGGTGAAGATCGCGTCAAAATGGGATTTCTTAAGCATTCACATGTTTTTTCTAAGATTTGACCAAACATAACCCAGTTTCAAACGTGACCTAAATATCATTAAAATATTCATTTTGATCAAGTTTGGTAAGGATCAGGCAAAAATGTGGCCTGAAGTTAAAGTGGCTTGCCAGTTTTGACCAAAATGGTCGAAAATTAAAGCTAATCGTATTGCCATGATTCCGCGCGATGCACAAACAATGAACCCTTCGGTTAATTGTGTATGTTTCAGATTTTTCGTATTTCATTTCTTTGCCTAGCAACGGGCTTTTTTGTGCAACTGGTGAATATTTAAGAATTCTTTTGCTTGAATTGCTTATTCTTTTTGTGCTAAATGATTTCTAAAACCACATTTCGAATGCTCGTGAAAAGGGAAACAGAATGATAATTATAAGTTTGTTATTCATAGTTCCATTAGTTTCACTGTGTGGGGCGTTTAAACGTAACAAAACGCGCAAAGTTTGGGGTGCAAAAGCATCACCATACACACTTTGGTGAGAGATTTGGTTTACGGAAATGATTCAAACCAATTGTCACTTAAAGAGATTTTGCTTTGATATTTGGTTAGAGTTGCCGAGTGGTTAAGGTCGTTGACTCCTAATCCAGCGGCCCGGGTTCGATTCCCAGCCGGGGAAGCTGGAAATTGTGAAACACATGTTTCCCACTCAACTAGAGCCTAGAGGAATTCTGGTCAGCAACCCAGCGTTACTGGATTGAAACCCAGACATCCTCGCCGCCTGAAAACTAGCCAATTCTGGCTATCTAAAAGAGGGCGTTAAACTGAATATGAATAATATGAATATGAACAAATTTATGAAATAGAAAATAGGGGTCTTACCGTCATTTTTTTTTACAAACAGCAATTACATTAAGATTTTGTAACGTTGAAACTTGTTTTACGTCGAATGACGTTTAGGCTACTTCAATGATGCAAGCGATGCAAATATTTACTTCCACCGCATTTTGTGAAATATTTCACGGAAAGACCCCCTTTTTTATTTTTTAAACTTGTTCGGAATTTTCTAAGTCGTTAGTAAATTGAATCGTTTTTCGTCGACCAAATCGTTCACCGAAGCCCGTATGGTACTACTCTAAGGTCAAAAGAATCGCGCATTTTTAAAAACATTTAACGCCCATCATAGTGACATTTTATGAAATTTCCGATTGACAACAGACTTATATCATTTGTTTCCTTTGTCAAGAGCATCCGAATGTTGTTTTTGAAAATAATATAGCGGAAAAAAAGAAGCCATTTTTACTCCAGATACTTCAATTTTTCATTAATTGTTAGTACGAAACAGCCCTTTGCTAAACAAAAAAGGAATATAAAAGATCTGAATCGTACAAAATGAAGGAGAGGTGTCCTTGTATATGAATACCAAATATCAGGGCAATACGATATCTTTACTTTTCGACCATTATTACGTCGACTGACGTCAAAGAAGACAGGCAAGCCACCTTAATACACTCTATTGATCGAATTCCGGTAGCATAACGCAACTTAAAAAAACAGCTATATATCGGCTGAGGCCGATGTTGTTGTTGTTGTTGTTATTTCCCAGTTTTATGACCCTCCCACCTCTTTACGTGGTGTGGACATACCAGCTTTACATGGTGGAGGAAGGCACCAAAGGGATATTGTGTCTCTACGATGACATTGTGGTGTGGACATACCAGCTTTACATGGTGGAGGAAGGCACCAAAGGGATATTGTGTTTCTACGATGACATTGTGGTGTGGACATACCAGCTTTACATGGTTGAGGAAGGCACCAAAGGGATATTGTGTCTCTACGATGACATTGTGGTGTGGACATACCAGCTTTACATGGTGAAGGTAGACCCCAGGTGCCTCTCCGGGCAATTTTTAACTGGGTAGAACCACCGACGTTCCGCAAGCTAGCTGGTTAGCTTCCTCAAGATCTTGACCGTGGGCCTCGGTGGCGCAATGATAGCGCGCTTGCTTATTAAAGCGTATAAGTCTCGCCAAAGGAATATTGTTTCGCCGTATCAAACTTATCCCAATAGAAACAGATGACCTAATGGAATGGGGATACATAAAGGAATCCTTTTGCAACTTGAAACCCCTGCAACTTTCAAGGTGCACGGTAGAACAAACTTAGAACATAGATCACGAAACCCTTGCTTTAAAGGTGCATGACTTTTTGGTTAGAACATGGTATAGATCTAAATCATTTTGTTACCTATAAAGGTATCATGCTTCAAGTATTTCAACAGGCGTAAGTTTTATTTTCCAAGATTTTTCCAAGATTCGTTGAGGTAGTACCTTTAAGAGCCTCGTAACTTTGTGACATCGCATTATGTTACGCATACATGTATATAATTATTAATTTACCTTCAGACTCTGTACAATGTAGTGTAAGCATTCTGGAACTTATAGTAACGGTGATTTTGTCAGAAATTTAAGAAGAAACATCATTTTGTTATTGCATCCTACATGCTGCACTAATTTTGTTATAGCATTGGTTCGCGGGCTCATTACGAAAAAATGCTATTGAAGGTAAAATATTTCATTTTCTGGAGTGCAAGATTGTAAAAAAGGCAATTCATACGTGGAAAAGCACAATGTTTTATGCCACCCCTGAAAGTGATGTCAAATAGCCTTAATCTTCTTTATGTCACCTATATATCACTCATAATATTTACCTCCAAAAATAGGCGAAACGGGTGTGGGGTAGCATAGTGGTTTTATTACCTGTGACGCTCCTCGTCGTTAGAAATTATTCAAATTTCAGTATATTGTTGAAGAGACATCCTTTTTGGATTTGGGGTATTTGTGTCACTTCTCAGGCGTTTTTAAGTAGTAAAGGTAAACAATTATATCAATATAAGGCATAAAATATGCAAATCGGTTGTGGGAAAGTCCCATGTGTTATGACCTGTGACGCCCATGACAATAAGATGTTGTTCGAATTTAAGGGCCATAACTCCCGAACAGGTGGAGCAAATCATTTTTTTCTTTCTGCACAACTAAGCATCGGTAGTAGGAATCCCTGAAAGTTTGAATCAATTCCGTCCAATAATGAATGAAGAGTTGCGGTCACAAAAAATATTGCTCGTACGCAGCACGGACGCACGCACGGACGGGTGTCATTACCATATTCTCCTCCGATGCCTATAATGTTGTAAGTGTACCTTGGATGGGTTAGGGTTAAGGTTTGGGTTAGGGGGTCGTAATTCTATAGGGGGGGCACAATTCTTTGTGAGGGTCATTTTTCTACGTGTGGGGGAGTCATAATATTATGACCCCCCGGTCATAATATTTTGACCGGGGAGTCACTATTCTATATAAAATAATGACCGGAGGGTCATTATTCTATGGGGGTCAGTTTACAACGTTACACCGGCATATCATTGTCAGCGACGATTTATCGATTGTACTCGATAATCGTTTCATCACTATTTACAATCATTTGTCTTATTTTTTTGGATGCAGCTGATCGAATTTTACATAAAAATAGATTGTCTAACCACTAATCACCAATAGTCGCCTCTTAGATTGACAAAGTTTTGTTTCCAGTATTTGACTTAGTGTTCTATTTTTTGACATTGATTTTGTTACAAGAGTTTACGTCAAATGCTTGTGAAATGTTTATATCAGTTTAATTGTATCTATGAACACCCGTTTGAAATGTTCTCCGATGAATAAGAAACGAAGAAATCGGGTTAAAGTGATTGTTTTTATCAAATTTCTTTGACATTTGAAAAGAAACTTATTTAACTTTCTAGCATACGCTTTTACGTAAACACGATTTATAAATATATTAAATGTAAGCTGATGGCGAATGTTAGATGAATGATTACATTAGCAATGATTATCTTTTATTTCATACAAGAACAATAAAATGGGTTGTTTTTAAACGAACAAGTAGTATTCAAACAGTTTTATAAATTATGTGTTTGAGTAAATACTTAAAAAATAATAATATTGAAACCAATATACAAATACTGAAACGGAAAGCAGAAATCGAGAGAACTGTCTTTCATGTGAATCCCTTATGCACCCCAGCCCCCTAGGTCCGGGGGTA
The DNA here is from genome assembly GCF_026914265.1 of Mya arenaria. Lineage (NCBI taxonomy): Eukaryota > Metazoa > Mollusca > Bivalvia > Myida > Myidae > Mya > Mya arenaria. The sequence continues at coordinate 7,902,635 of NC_069136.1, read as the reverse complement.
TACCGGCGATAGCTAGATAGATATTATTAAACATAATAAGCTATAATTGAGCTTAATTGGCAATTTGACCTTGACCTTAATTTGAAAGAGAGACAAAAAAAAATATGACAAGAAATATAACGCAGCTACTTCAATGTTATAAATAGTTGACAACATGGTATATCCATCCGAATTTAATAGGATAAACACATATTTGATGGGGGTTTTTTTCTTCAGAAATTGCATTTGGTCCACACGATAACCATGGAGACCATAAACAAATAAGCATTTTTGGAAGACAAGATTCAGGTCCAACAATACGTTAAACAAAAGGCATTGCTCTAAAGGATAGTGTTACACAGAAGTACATCTGGTTGACCAACTTCAAAGCGTTTTTGAAGCCTTTTCTATCGTTGTGCCCCCTGCTAAGATATATGGTTCATTTTCACATTCTTTTGCTTAAACTTTATATTAATTCATCGATATACTTTATTTACATATTATAATAAACATAAAGTTTTGTTTAATTTAGGCATTAATTAACTAATTAAGACTAATTTAATATTCTCAACTTCTCCTCTCAAGCGGTGATGAAAGTCAAATATATCGACCTTTTAACGATCCCTGACGTCTGTACTTTGGTAGTCATACATCGCCCATAGCTTGACATTCCTTTCAGCACTCTCATTCTGCTGACACCAGTAAAAGGGAACTCTAGAAATGCATGTTTCATAATCTGAATCATGGCACGGATATTTCTACTGTTGATGATTTGGACGGCAAAGTTCGGCAATGGTATTTGATTTTATATATTATAACGTTATATTATGCAATAAAATGTATATGACATTTTAGATTATTATTATTATTATTATTATTATTGTTATTATTATTATTATTATTATTATTATTATTATTATTATTATTATTAAGACGTTTTACTTAAACTTTTGATTTCAATTTAATTAATCATTTACTTTTAAATTAGTTGTTTGCCCCCCGGGGAGCTGCGTGGATATTGATCCATTACACACTTGGCCTCTTGGTATCAACACCCAGACGTTCAACGTAGAAACTAACGTCACGGCCGGTTTTATTGCCCCAAGCGTAACCTACGGCGAAGGAAGAATCGACGTCGGCCTTTCAGCAGCCGCTTTCACGGGAAGCGTCGATTCCTACGTCGACGTCCCGGTCGCAAATTCAACTGAGCTTTGGGAATCAGAAAAACCGCTACGAGAAGATTATGCTATTTCCATGTTCGCATATCTGGACAATACGGACAACGGCACACTCTTCCATTTTCAAAGCGATTCGTACCCTGGTTCAAACGACCCGACGCGGATACATAGAGTGAAGTTCTATCTCGAAAATGGATATCTCACGTTAGAGTACCAAGGTGTAGGGGTTGTCCAGCGCACGGACATTCAGATCCTGCCAAACACGTGGTACCGCTTTACGTACGGGAGAGACTCGAGTAACACCATCACACAGATAGGTATCGACGACGACTTCGACACGGTCGATCTGAAAAATCTTGACTGGCTAGTTACTCAGTTTCCGGGCACTCTAAGGATCGGTAACTCGTTCGACAGCGATACCACGGCTAGCTCCCCTTTCCGCGGCAAGATACAGTGTGTCCAGATTTTCGCGTGCAAATGGCCATGCCCTGACCCACAATACTACGCACAGTGTTACACAGAGTCCGTCCGAGGTACGAAGTGTTTGTTTTCCTTTCGCTTTGATTCAAAGGCGTTTAAAGTTGAATCAACAGTAAACAGTTGGTCCAAGTTTTTCAATCCGATTCGGGCGAGATTATCTCATGTTACCATCTGATATTTACGTTACACCTCAAAATTTATTTTGTTGATCTATGCGCCGCACCAGACTATGCGCCACACCTGACTATGCGCGCCACGTCTGACTATGCGCCGCACCTGACTATGCGACGCACCTGACAATGCGCCGCACCTGACTATGCGCCACACCTGATAAGAGCCACACATGGCAATGCGCTACACCTGACTATCTGCCACACCTTATTTTTCGCCGCATCTTACTATGCGCAACACCAGACTATGCGCCACACCTGACTATGCACTATGCACCGAACTAAGCGCTAGACCTGACTATGACCCGCACCAGACTATGGGCTACACCTGATTATGCACCACACCTGGCCATGCGCTAACCCTGTCTATGCGCTACACGTAACTATGAGCTACACCAGACTATGCGCTACACCTGACTTTGCGCCACACCTCACTAAGAGCCAAACCTGATTAGAGCCACACCTGACTATGCACTTCACCTGACTAAGTGCCACATCTAACTATGTGCCGCATCTGACTATGCACAACACCTGACTATGCGCAACACCTAACTATGCGCAACAACTGAGTGCGCTGCACCTGACTTTGCGCCGCTCCTGACTTTGCGCTACACCTGACTATGCGCCACAATTGATTATGCGCTACACCTGACTATGCGATACAACTGACTATGCGCCACACCTGACTATGCGCTACAACTGACTATGCGCCACACCTGACTATGCGCCGCACCTGACTATGCGCTACACCTGACTATGCGCTTCACCTGACTATGTACTTCACCTGACTATGCACTACATCTGACTGTGCGTCACACATGACTATGCGTCGCACTTGACTATGCGCTATACCTAACTATGCGCCACTCCTGACTATGAGCTATACCTAACTATGCGCTACACCTGACTATGCGCTAAACCTGAGTATGCGCTAAAATTAACTATGCGTCTCACCTGACTATGCACTACGCCTGACTATGCGCCACACCTGACTACGCGCCGCACCTGACTATGCGCCACACCTGACTATGCGCCGCACCTGTCAATGTGCTACGCCTGACTATGCGCTACAATCAACTATGTGCCTCACCTGACTATGCGCCACACCTGACTACGCGCCGCACCTGACTATGCGCCACACCGACTATGTGCCGTACCTGTCAATGTGCTACACCTGATAATGCGCCGCACTTGACTATGCGCTACGCCTGACTATGCGCTACATCTGACTATGCGCAACACCTGACTATGCGCCACACCTGACTATGCGCCGCACCTGTCTATATGCTACACCTGACTATGCGCTACACCTCATTATGCGCCACACCTGACTATGCGCCGCACCTGTCTATATGCTACTCCTGACTATGCCCTACACCTGATTATGCGCCACACATGACTATGCGCCGCAACTGACTATGCGCCACACCTGACTATGCGCTACACCTGACTATGCGCCACACCTTACTATGCGCCGCAACTTAATATGCGCTACACCTGACTATGCGCTACATCTGACTATGCGCAACACCTGACTATGCGCCACTACTGACTATGCGCCGCACCTGTCTATATGCTACACCTGACTATGCGCTACACCTGATTATGCGCCACACCTGACTATGCGCCGCACCTGTCTATATGCTACACCTGATTATGCGCCACACCTGATTATGCGCCACACCTGACTTTGCGCCGCACCTGTCTATATGCTACTCCTCACTATGCGCTACACCTGATTATGCGCCACACCTGACTATGCGCCGCACCTGACTATGCGCTACACCTGACTATGCGCCACAACTTACTATGCGCCGCACCTTAATATGCGCTACACCTGACTACGCGCCGCACCTGACTATGCGCAACACCTGACTATGCGCCGCACCTGTCAATGTGCTACGCCTGACTATGCGCTACAATCAACTATGTGCCTCACCTGACTATGCGCCACACCTGACTACGCGCCGCACCTGACTATGCGCCACACCTGACTATGCGCCGCACCTGTCAATGTGCTACGCCTGACTATGCGCTACAATCAACTATGTGCCTCACCTGACTATGCGCCACACCTGACTACGCGCCGCACCTGACTATGCGCCACACCGACTATGTGCCGTACCTGTCAATGTGCTACACCTGATAATGCGCCGCACTTGACTATGCGCTACGCCTGACTATGCGCTACATCTGACTATGCGCAACACCTGACTATGCGCCACACCTGACTATGCGCCGCACCTGTCTATATGCTACACCTGACTATGCGCTACACCTCATTATGCGCCACACCTGACTATGCGCCGCACCTGTCTATATGCTACTCCTGACTATGCCCTACACCTGATTATGCGCCACACATGACTATGCGCCGCAACTGACTATGCGCCACACCTGACTATGCGCTACACCTGACTATGCGCCACACCTTACTATGCGCCGCAACTTAATATGCGCTACACCTGACTATGCGCTACATCTGACTATGCGCAACACCTGACTATGCGCCACTACTGACTATGCGCCGCACCTGTCTATATGCTACACCTGACTATGCGCTACACCTGATTATGCGCCACACCTGACTATGCGCCGCACCTGTCTATATGCTACACCTGATTATGCGCCACACCTGATTATGCGCCACACCTGACTTTGCGCCGCACCTGTCTATATGCTACTCCTCACTATGCGCTACACCTGATTATGCGCCACACCTGACTATGCGCCGCACCTGACTATGCGCTACACCTGACTATGCGCCACAACTTACTATGCGCCGCACCTTAATATGCGCTACACCTGACTACGCGCCGCACCTGACTATGTGCCACACCTGACTATGCGCTACACCTGACTATGTGCCACACCTGACTATGCGCTACACCTGACTATGCGCTACACCTGACTATGCGCCACACCTGACTATGCTCCGCACTTGACTATGTGCCACACCGGACTATGCGCCACACCTGACTATGCGCCACAATTGACTATGCGCTACACTTGACTATGCGCCGCACCTGAATATGAACTACATCTGACTATGCGCTACACCTGACTATGCGCCACACCTGATTATGAATTACATCTGACTATGCGCTACACCTCACTATGCGCTGCCCTTCATAATGTATGGTGTTGTGGAAAGTGTATCGTGGTTACTCTCGATGTGGTGATCAAAACTTGGCACAGAGCTTGTTGTTGTTCCATTTTAGTTATGCTCGGCTGCTCAGGTAATACAAGAAGGGTTGATGGATTATGATCACTCGGGTGATGGGTTGGGGGGGGGCGGGGTCAGGTTATAGCCATCGGGTAATTCCCATTCTGCGAGCACGCTACAGTTTACACCAAATCTAAACAAATTTAAGAAAACCATAACTAGAAAGTATTTAAGTTCGGCATCAGTGATCATAGCGTGGATGCATTAGACTATAAAATACATCAAAAGCTACACAGTAAATAAAAATCTAAAGTTAAATTGTCAGTGTTTAAAAATATCATCTTATGATTATATCCGATACATAATGAAAAAAGAACAACGTTATTACATAAAATATATAAATACAAATTAATCTTCATCGTAAAACAATTTATACATTTAAAAATATCTAACATTTTAGGCTCAGCCTACATATAATACATATAATATTTCCTTGGCAATCTATCAACCCGCTAGTTTGAAATCTATTTATTTTGAGGGATTTCATACTAACAAGTTTCCTAAACCTCCCCTATCAATGATAGGTGCGGTATGTGCTGGTATGCACCGAGTACTATGCCTCATTGCGTTTGCCAAGTCCCAGCATATGATTCCAACCAATGTTGTTAGAAATATGGTATGGGTTTGCCAAGGAAATTTAAAGGTAGCTTTTAATTGTTCCTCCTGGGTGAATTTAAAAGATACACTGAATCCGCTTCCGGTTGATATAAATCTTGGCGAAAACAAAGACTATACGAATTGTTAACTTGAAAACGATCCATTTTAGGGCCAAAGTTACTTGTTAAAGTATATGATGATATATTAAAATGATAAAAAATGTGGGGGTATTTTCATCCGGGGGGGAACGCTTTCATATATTTTATGAAACAGCTGGCGATTTTCTCAAACTATTAGAAAATTATCCCCCTGGAGCAAATTTCCACGTATTGTAAACCTATAATATAGCTATGATGTCGTACATCATATACACACAAAAACAAGGAAAAGGTATAAAAACACAATAAGTAAAAGAGGTATGAATTTAAAAAGGCGAATTTTGCTAGTTTGCAGAGGTGGCTCTGTTCAGTATTTTGAGCGATTTGTGAAAGAGAGACGATATGCAGTTGGGTAACGAAGGTTGACAGTAATGGTCTCCCCATAGATACTCGGGTTGCACAATGGTACTTTCTTTTAGCGGTCTTATACCAGTGCAATCGGACAAGATAATCCACTTTCGATTGCATTGTTGGTTCGTCGCGCATACGATTTCTTATGATAGGCAAGTCGGTAGCAGGTTTTTGTAAAGGTTATTGTTGAAACGCATTGTTGTATTAACATTATACTGTAGCGTGCGAGGCCAACAGATCCCTTCAGAGAATAGCATGCTAAACCCTGAAGGCGTCGACTGGTCTTTATATACAGTATATTCTCCATCCACACGGAGACCTGGATATGCCAATTTGCATATTGCCAACCGAGTACATTAACGTACTATTAACGCACTTCTGCCTACTGCGGAACAGTACAATATGAACGAACGTACTTCCGCCTACAACGGACCGTTACAATACAGATAATTGACGTCGAAAAGAAATAATTTAAAAATAAACACGAACTCATTATCCGTCTATAAACCCTTCTTGTACCAGCTGGGCAACTGGACATACGCTGTATATTGAATATGAGTCTTGGGCATCGGTCTTGGCTTATTCTTGTTGAATCATTTGATCATTGGTTTGATAATGATAAACCTCTGATTCAATTGTTGAAAAACTATAACATGACCATTTTCCTGATCTCATGGTCGACCAATCAAAACGCTCGCAAGTTACATTAAACATATATAACTATTGAGCACTGGTCATCGATTCGCGTGGTACGCATAACATATCATCACTCTGGTGTACGAGAATGCATTTGATTCACATAAATTATTTTCAGGATGTAGTATGTCCTTACCTTCACCTGCGAACGGTAACGTGACGTACAACGGATCATTGCCTGGGGATGTTGCAACGTATACCTGTAATGATGGTTATGTGCTAGTCGGCGCCGCAACCTCAACATGTCTCAACGACCTCACCTGGGAGACTCCTGGTGCCACGTGTCAGACACCTACAGTTGGTATGTATTTTGCAGATGTATCCTTCTGCCAACTCAATTAAACAGTTTGGCTTTTTAATGGATACACAGAACCTCTTTAAAAAACACACACCATTTTTTGAAAACCTGGTTTCTTTTAGTTGCATTACAGAGGACAGTATGCATCACTGTAACTGTGGCAATTGGCACCGGGGTCTGTATTATTTGACTGCAAAGAAAGGCAGAATTGATTGTAAGGTGAAAGTGTTATACGTCATATGGCCGTTTTTAATTGAAGAAAATGTTAATTGGCTTGAGGGCTTGGTCTATGTAAACACGGGCTACAACGGCGTTTGTTTGGTTTCCAGTAGTAATTTACTTTTGTAAATAGTAACAAAGCACCATTATGCGATATCTTTAAACATGGCAGCTAACCACTCATGGCAATTTTATAATTATTCCTGTACAATAACTGTCAATTCACTCTTTGTAATAAACCCTATAATATAGCTATGGTGTCGTACATCATATACACACAAAAACAAGGAAAAGGTATAAAAACACAATAAGAAAAAGAGGTATGAATTTAAAAAGGCGAATTTTGCTAGTTTGCAGAGGTGGCTCTGTTCAGTATTTTGAGCGATTTGTGAAAGAGAGACGATATGCAGTTGGGTAACGAAGGTTGACAGTAATGGTCTCCCCATAGATACTCGGGTTGCACAATGGTACTTTCTTTTAGCGGTCTTATACCTGTGCAATCGGACAAGATACTCCACTTTTGATTGCATTGATGGTTCGTCGCGCATACGGACCGTTACATTACAGATAATTGACGTCGAAAAGAAATAATTTAAAAATAAATACGAAATCATTATCCGTCTATAAACCCTTCTTGTACCAGCTGGGCAACTGGACATACGCTGTATATTGAATATGAGTCTTGGGCATCGGTCTTGGCTTATTCTTGTTGAATCATTTGATCATTGGTTTGATAATGATAAACCTCTGATTCAATTGTTGAAAAACTATAACATGACCATTTTCCTGATCTCATGGTCGACCAATCAAAACGCTCGCAAGTTACATTAAACATATATAACTATTGAGCACTGGTCATCGATTCGGGTGGTACGCATAACATATCATCACTCTGGTGTACGAGAATGCATTTGATTCACATAAATTATTTTCAGGATGTAGTATGTCCTTACCTTCACCTGCGAACGGTAACGTGACGTACAACGGATCATTGCCTGGGGATGTTGCAACGTATACCTGTAATGATGGTTATGTGCTAGTCGGCGCCGCAACCTCAACATGTCTCAACGACCTCACCTGGGAGACTCCTGGTGCCACGTGTCAGACACCTACAGTTGGTATGTATTTTGCAGATGTATCCTTCTGCCAACTCAATTAAACAGTTTGGCTTTTTAATGGATACACAGAACCTCTTTAAAAAACACACACCATTTTTTGAAAACCTGGTTTCTTTTAGTTGCATTACAGAGGACAGTATGCATCACTGTAACTATGGCAATTGGCACCGGGGGTCTGTATTATTTGACTGCAAAGAAAGGCAGAATTGATTGTAAGGTGAAAGTGTTATACGTCATATGGCCGTTTTTAATTGAAGAAAATGTTAATTGGCTTGAGGGCTTGGTCTATGTAAACACGGGCTACAACGGCGTTTGTTTGGTTTCCAGTAGTAATTTACTTTTGTAAATAGTAACAAAGCACCATTATGCGATATCTTTAAACATGGCAGCTAACCACTCATGGCAATTTTATAATTATTCCTGTACAATAACTGTCAATTCACTCTTTGTAATAAACCCTATAATATAGCTATGGTGTCGTACATCATATACACACAAAAACAAGGAAAAGGTATAAAAACACAATAAGTAAAAGAGGTATGAATTTAAAAAGGCGAATTTTGCTAGTTTGCAGAGGTGGCTCTGTTCAGTATTTTGAGCGATTTGTGAAAGAGAGACGATATGCAGTTGGGTAACGAAGGTTGACAGTAATGGTCTCCCCATAGATACTCGGGTTGCACAATGGTACTTTCTTTTAGCGGTCTTATACCTGTGCAATCGGACAAGATACTCCACTTTTGATTGCATTGATGGTTCGTCGCGCATACGGACCGTTACATTACAGATAATTGACGTCGAAAAGAAATAATTTAAAAATAAATACGAAATCATTATCCGTCTATAAACCCTTCTTGTACCAGCTGGGCAACTGGACATACGCTGTATATTGAATATGAGTCTTGGGCATCGGTCTTGGCTTATTCTTGTTGAATCATTTGATCATTGGTTTGATAATGATAAACCTCTGATTCAATTGCTGAAAAACTATAACAAGACCATTTTCCTGATCTCATGGTCGACCAATCAAAACGCTCGCAAGTTACATTAAACATATATAACTATTGAGCACTGGTCATCGATTCGCGTGGTACGCAAACACATCATCACTCTGGTGTACGAGAATGCATTTGATTCACATAAATTATTTTCAGGATGTAGTATGTCCTTACCTTCACCTGCGAACGGTAACGTGACGTACAACGGATCATTGCCTGGGGATGTTGCAACGTATACCTGTAATGATGGTTATGTGCTAGTCGGCGCCGCAACCTCAACATGTCTCAACGACCTCACCTGGGAGACTCCTGGTGCCACGTGTCAGACACCTACAGTTGGTATGTATTTTGCAGATGTATCCTTCTGCCAACTCAATTAAACAGTTTGGCTTTTTAATGGATACACAGAACCTTTTTAAAAAACACACATCATTTTTTGAAAACCTGGTTTCTTTTAGTTGTATTACAGAGGACAGTATGCATCACTGCAACTATGGCAATTGGCACCGGGGGTCTGTATTATTTGACTGCAAAGAAAGGCAGAATTGATTAGGTCTGTAAGGGACAGTGTTATACGTCATATGGCCGTTTTTAATTGAAGAAAATGTTAATTGGCTTGAGGGCTTGGTCTATGTAAACACGGGCTACAACGGCGTTTGTTTAGTTTCCAGTAGTAATTTACTTTTGTAAATAGTAAAAAGCACCATTATGCGATATCTTTAAACATGGCAGCTAACCACTCATGGCAATTTTATAATTATTCCTGTACAATAACTGTCAATTCACTCTTTGTAATAAACCCTATAATATAGCTATGGTGTCGTACATCATATACACACAAAAACAAGGAAAAGGTATAAAAACACAATAAGTAAAAGAGGTATGAATTTAAAAAGGCGAATTTTGCTAGTTTGCAGAGGTGGCTATGTTCAGTATTTTGAGCGATTTGTGAAAGAGAGACGATATGCAGTTGGGTAACGAAGGTTGACAGTAATGGTCTCCCCATAGATACTCGGGTTGCACAATGGTACTTCCTTATAGCGGTCTTATACCAGTGCAATCGGACAAGATAATCCACTTTTGATTGCATTGATGGTTCGTCGCGCATACGGACCGTTACATTACAGATAATTGACGTCGAAAAGAAATAATTTAAAAATAAACACGAAATCATTATCCGTCTATAAACCCTTCTTGTACCAGCTGGGCAAATGGACATAAGCTGTATATTGAATATGAGTCTTGGGCATCGGTCTTGGCTTATTCTTGTTGAATCATTTGATCATTGGTTTGATAATGATAAACCTCTGATTCAATTGCTGAAAAACTATAACATGACCATTTTCCTGATCTCATGGTCGACCAATCAAAACGCTCGCAAGTTACATTAAACATATATAACTATTGAGCACTGGTCATCGATTCGCGTGGTACGCATAACATATCATCACTCTGGTGTACGAGAATGCATTTGATTCACATAAATTATTTTCAGGATGTAGTATGTCCTTACCTTCACCTGCGAACGGTAACGTGACGTACAACGGATCATTGCCTGGGGATGTTGCAACGTATACCTGTAATGATGGTTATGTGCTAGTCGGCGCCGCAACCTCAACATGTCTCAACGACCTCACCTGGGAGACTCCTGGTGCCACGTGTCAGACACCTACAGTTGGTATGTATTTTGCAGATGTATCCTTCTGCCAACTCAATTAAACAGTTTGGCTTTTTAATGGATACACAGAACCTCTTTAAAAAACACACACCATTTTTTGAAAACCTGGTGTCTCTTAGTTGTATTACAGAGGACAGTATGCATCACTGTAACTATGGCAATTGGCACCGGGGGTCTGTATTATTTGACTGCAAAGAAAGGCAGAATTGATTAGGTCTGTAAGGGACAGTGTTATACGTCATATGGCCGTTTTTAATTGAAGAAAATGTTAATTGGCTTGAGGGCTTGGTCTATGTAAACACGGGCTACAACGGGGTTTGTTTGGTTTCCAGTAGTAATTTACTTTTGTAAATAGTAAAAAGCACCATTATGCGATATCTTTAAACATGGCAGCTATATCCACTCATGGCAATTTTATAATTATTCCTCTTTAAATCTCGAGACGTCGCACTAAACAGTGAGGCGGCAATTAGGAATAACGCATAATTATCAATTTTGACATGTTCGTTTATATTAATAAAATGCCACCATTTCCCAATAAACACAATTATTCAAAACATAGTTAATCTAACAAGTACCATGAGACCGTAAACAGATTTCGCAAAAAAATAAATATCGTTGTCAGTAAACGATAGAACACGGTGAGTGAGAACATGGTGTTTAAATCGGGTTGTGGGCGCTAAACGCCAGGATCGCCATTGCTTTATTTCACCCGGTAAATGCTTAGCTCATTCACAACACTTTATCTTTAATATTAAGACATTTATTCTATTCATTAAGATGTGGTGTTCCACCTTATTACGCCGTATGTTTTACTCATCAAATTAAGATGTTATCATAGAAAGCCATTTCATACAAAACGCTTCCACTTTTTCACATTGCGGAACCCATTCTACTGTACCTTTACTTGATGGCCTATACACAAACATTAGACATCTCCCGTACTAACTTTTCTTTCAGGTTATTGAATATAATAAGATTAATTGTCCATATGTGACTTACATATTTGATCATATATTTTCAGTTGTATTCGACCTAATTCCGAGATGTATGCACTATACCATGTCACAGACCGACGTCACTTTTGGAGACGCCACTGACGTCATTGAAGTCACTACAGTAAACGCCGTGACGCAATGCTCCGACCGATGCTCGCGAACGGATACCTGCGTCTCGTTTGTCGTGAAGAGTGTGGATCCTGTGCCACCCAGTTTCTCGTGCACTCTGGGGAAGAGCACCAATGGCTTAATTCCAAGTTTTGGAGCAACCTTTTTTGTATCAGATTAATTAAGGAATCCGACACGCAAAACAAACTAGTTTTCATATAGCTTCAAATGTTGGTGCCATGTTATTTTGGTATCAATTGAAATGTAACTGATGATTACTTATTTGGACTCTTTTGTCGGTTGTATACCTTAAGACTGAACATGAGTGATTTTAAGTTGTATTCTTATATTGACTTCGAAATTGAACTGCACTAGAGGATCTAGAGGTGGAGCACCTTGCGCCCACGCCACCCACATTTCGTTTACTTTTGATTTCAATATAGGAGAAAAAAAGAGTAATAAAACAAGATCAAATTGGACTGTTTTCGACTTGAAATGGTTAAAATTCCCAATTCGGCGCCAACACTTTAAACGAAATAAATTTCAGTAATGAGGGAAGGGCAAAAGTCAATAGCTTACATCACTTAGTTTCTCCCCTTCTAAGATCACATCATAATACCGCCCCGATTTTTGACACTGTTGTTTTATTGAATAACCGTACTTGATTAAATTTCACTGTTACTGAAATAAATTACAAACATGGAGCATCAGTCGCTTGAAATACTCATTAAATGGAATACCGAACTAATTATAAAAGAAATGGAGTAATATTCAATTGTATACAAAACCTTATCTGTAACTCTGGTTTTGTGAATAATGCATTGCAACAGATAAAGCATTAAGTCAAAATCTACTCTACACTTCAAACATGACTGAGTTGTATTTACTTTACTACCTGTGTATGTCAGCTTAACCTAATGCACCCAACACAATTCATCGGAATGTTAATAAAGTTTGTGTTTAAAGTCTGCTTCTACAATGACAGGATCTTCGCGCAAAACTCCTCTGGATACAACATACCATTTGTTCCCTGTTTTTTTTATATACACTTGATCTTAGTATTGCCTCCAACCTTCAAATAAACAGATTTATATCAGTAATTTATAAAAATGAATATACAACATGCTAAAAACTCTGGGCTGAAATTAGTGTGACAAACTTAAAAATCTTCACACACTTCTCGTTCCATGCGGAATTATGCGTCTATACCCACAAATCTTAGCAGGCCGAAAGTCTTTGATGCAAAAACTGCACTCTCACAGACTGATAGATTTGACAACTGTTTTTTCTTGACTTGAAATTATCCATCTTTTGTGCAAATGTCTGGAAAACAGTGATAAAAGACTGCTAACAAAAGATCAGATCACAGTTTTTCATATTTCTGTTCGAAAATTTATGTTTTATGGCTAAAGGAGTAACGCTATTGGAAAAAATGTTGTTGTTTTTCTTGCTATTGAGTTTGATCTTTTGTAAGTAAGTATACAAGACTGGATTAAAGGCATCGATGCAAAAACCAACTGTTTCTGAGACAAACATGATCACGAATGCCAAACTATCAATCTGTGAAAGTGCAGCTTTAATTATAAAAGTGTGTTCCCGGTATATTAAACAATGAACTTGGAGAGGAAATGCTCTTGTCAATGATATTAGATCAATGCAGTAAGGCCAATCAGAGTGAAAAATCAAAACTGGCTTATCAAATAAAATATAGACCTCATTCGTGTATCCATCGTGCACTTCTAGTGAATAGTATTTAAGTGCACAAGGGTGTCAAAACGTTACTGTATTTCACCTTATGAAATGTTCTTAACTATCAAATTACGACTTAGAGGCTACGGAATTACCAACATCACAGGCATGACCTAGTTGTTTTAACCAGTCACGACACGGAATCGACATTGACCTAGATTTCATAAAGGCAAACATTATAACAAAGTCTTATTAAGATATTGAAGAAAATTGGGTCTCGTTAGAGGTAATCCTACACCGTGGTCCCGGGATCAATTATCCACCCTGTCTTACTGAAAGATGTTAGATATTTAAAAGCCGCAAATAGGATTACATGTAATATTTCCAGAAGCATATATCTACAGACCTCACAGGAGTTTTCCTTGTATTGTCGTGTCACAACTCCATTCAATATTCATTATATTTTAATGAATCTATTATGATAGAATATCTAACAAAAGGTATGTTGAAGGTTTATATTTTAATTTCGCTGAAATATAGCAAAACAAGAGCTGTCACAGTAGGTAAAGATTGACCCAAGAGTGGCGCCAAGTTAAATGGATTATGCAAATACTTAAATACTTTAACATTCAAGAAATGCAAACATTAACTATAAATATATGCTAGACCCGATGATGGTTGACCTCAAGGTTGTGGGAGAGAATAAGTAAGAAGTGGTCACCTGGGTTTGCATGTAACACAAGTTGCGAAAATTACAGTGCAGAAACGCCTTTTCTTTGTACGCATATATCAGTTTTAAATGAAACAAAGGGCAGTCATTTTATTTTAAAATCTCTGTTAGCATGACAAAGTTAACGCCTGGACATGACCGAATGTACTTTATCTGCATGTATGCATCATGAGTTAATGATAAACCTGTTAGTGTGACCTTGACATTTGAGTAAGAGACATGGCACACGACAAATCAATTTTATGTACCTAAGACATGTGCCAAGTAATTATAAAATCCCTCCCTACATAAATAAAATGACAAGTACGTATGACCTTGTATTTTGAGCTGGCGCAGTGAGTCTTGCATGCGACCCATCGCCTTTATTGACCGAACTCATGTGCTGATGTATTTTAAATTCCCCCTTGCTTGACCAAGTTTCACATGCACATCCCGTTTTATTATCATGACTGGAATGGGAACCTTAGTCCCACTAGTTGTTACTCTGTGAAGTTGTTCATCAGAGGTATTCAAAGTAATCCATTGGATTATAAGCCCCAGCGAAGTTATCGAATGACGAAATATAATCCTTTTACTGGTCAATTGAATGGTTGAATGACCAGCAGCATTTTGTTAATTGGTACAAGCAGCTACCTTGCCTGGCGCTCGGCAATAAAACTAGAACTTGGAAATTTGGAGTACTTTTTATATTGTATATTTTATATTCGAAATAGAGCCTTAAGAATGGCTCCCGGATCGCCTTTTGTCTTACTCTTTTGCTATTCTTCTAATATCCAGATGTGACAATAAACTGCGGCCACATCTAACATGTGTACCTTAGGCTTTGAGTTGTGAGGGCACATGGAAGATTCGAACTTTGCTTCAGCATGGCCAGACTATTATTTACAATAAAGAAAATACTTTTGACAATGTTTCACGAAGATTTCTAAATAAACACCAAATAGAAATAAATGTAACATAGTCAGTAAAATACGTTTATTACAATAACCTTTTATTCTTTACAATAACCATGTTTGAGTTCACAAATGTGTTGAAATTGTATATTTAAAAAGTATCTGCATCAACTATATATGGCTAAGAACATTTTTGGACAAAGTAAACGTCTTGCATTGCAATATGACAATTTATAAAATATTTTGAATGTTTATTTTTTGTGTTGAAAATGTTACATAAAAAACAAACCACCAGTGTAAACATATAGATAATACAAGGCAAGGCATGCGCCCTGGCATTGACAATTAATACTGTTCAAACAAAAATAGGAAAAAAACACATTTTTATTTATACTACCTTGCATACAATATGTGTTTTCATTATGTCAGGTAAATAATGCATAGTCATTATCTTTACATTCAGTTATATTACCATTATATTTAAAACTAGACTAGAAATTATCAATTTTATCATAAAAATATAATTCTTCCCTTCTTGGCTTTCCCTAAAATTACAGCCACACAAGATCTAAGTGAATTGTCAATATTGAACAGAATTTACACAAAATAACTACATTGCTGCTAATTGGCATAGTTTTATTATTATATTATGGCACATGTTCATGTATTGGCACATGTTCATGTATAGGCAAAGTACACATGTTTGTTATGCTGTTAAGAGATGTTTGGCCTACCTAGGACTAGAAGGTGAATTTTAAACAACACAATACAGGTGGATGCAGAACAAATCTCGCTTCCCACCAAGGCGACCCAGGTTCGAATCCTGACCTGAGCACATGTGAGTCTGGTTAGCGGTCACCAAGATGGACAAGTCGATTTTCTCCTTCCCACCAAGGCGACCCAGGTTCGAATCCTGACCTGAGCACATGTGAGTCTGGTTAGCGGTCACCAAGATGGACAAGTCGATTTTCTCCAGGTTTTCCCCACAACACAATTAAGACCACACTCTCTCGCAACAGCGTGCCAATGAGATTGACTGAGTATAAGTTATCATAACTTTCTTCAAAATCGTTGTAAAATATATAATGTTAAAACTAACAAATCTTTAATTTTAATGCATTATTATGCTCAACCCATTTAACTTTAATGTTAAAAACCAAAAAATAAAAGCCTTTATATATAAAAAAAAATATTTGAAAATTAAAAGCTATATAGTCACAAATGCCCCAGTGAAAGTGATAAAAAATCGCTTATAGTTTTCATCTGTACACAAATCATAAATATGCTTTTTAAGTTTTTATCATTTAATGCTGCACTCTCACAGATTTACCATTTTTACAACTTTTTTGTTTTTTTGTCTTGGAGAGAGCAGTTTTTTGCGTAAACATCTGCCAACCAATGATATAATATTGCTGACAAAAAATCAGATCGCAGATTTTCATATTTTCGTTTGAAAATTAATGTTTTATGGTAGTAACGGTTTAAGAAAAATGCATAAAATATCAATTTTTGAACTTATATATAAAAATCTGCGATCTGATTTTTTGTCAGCAGTCTTGTATCACTGATTTCCATGGATTTTCACAAAAATTTGCTCGTTCCAAGACAAAAAATAAAAAAAGTTGTCAAAACGGTAAATCTGTGAGTGTGAAAATATGTTTTTTTAGATCAGTCTATATTGTGTCCCTTATAATAGCAAATCATAATTTGGTGATCATTTTTCAACAATCACTTAGGATAAGATTTCTTTCATTTTGCATGACCTGTTGGCCTTGTGTGACCTCTTTAGGCTGAGTTTCCCAAGAAAAGACCTGGATCATGCATGTGTAAAACAAAAATTAAAAGATCTCAATAATCTTCATGATAAACATAAACATTTGTACAACCAAAATCATAATTACCACTAGAACTTAAGTAATGAAGAGGGGAAAATGTAAGTTTTATGGATTTGCAAAATCACAGCTGAGCATTTATACTGCATGAAAGCACAAAAATAAGAATCAATTCTTAATTTTTTCTAGAGCACGAAATGCTTTTGAGTGATATTTTAAAAATAATAAGTTTGAAGCAAGCAATTACGGAAATATTTTACTGTAAAACGTTGACCATATTTTACTCAACATTATCTATAAGAGAACACATTTAATTACATTTATTATGTTATACTGTGAAAAAAAGTTAAAATTGATATTGAGATGCAACTGAGGTATTTTTGTGATATTGGGCCCTGGGACCGGTATTCATAAAACATCTAAAGTCATTTCCTAACTTAAGCAATTTTCCAAACTTAAGTATCTCTTTTACGTCATTTGATATAAAATCTAAAACACCACTGTTTATTTATTTTATGTAATTCATATACTTTTATGTTAAAAATACTTCTACATTTCTTTAAATTTGACTACAGGTATGCAAATTTAAGGAAATCAACTTAAGTTAAGAAATGACTGAAGATGTAAAATCACTACAGTCCATGGACCCAGTTTCTCGAAACGTTTTATGCTTAATAGGTTTAAATAGTTTAATTCATCTAAACAAAATACATACTAATATTTGATTGTGATGAATGAAGAATAGCTCATTTTCTTTAAAGTATAAATTATCTTTAAGAACTAAATAATACATGAATTATAGGAAAACTAAAATAGTAAGCTTAGCTTTATCATGTTATACGAGTAAGCAACTTCAGAAGTTTCGAGAAATTGGACCAAGGTCTGTTAAGTGTCACACTTAATAAAAACAATTCTATTATATATTGAATTAAAAATCAACATAAATGCAGTTTAATGCAGTAAAAACATAAATTGATGTTCAATAATATTCTTTAATCAATCATAAAAGAAACTAGAAGGGCCGCAATGCGACGAAACCAGGTTTTTGTTATGGGCAATCAGAAATTATAGCCAATTAATTTGTTGTATGAGCAAGTTCAATCTGCAGCTTCATATAAGCTATATTCACACTAAGATTCATCACTATCCATCAACTCTAACTAAGTTGTTGGGCAGAAAAACATTTTTTCTATTTTTAGGAACAGTGACCTTGACCCCACCTCCCAAGCTAGCTCTTCACATAAGCTACCTTCGCTCTAAGTTTCATCAATATCTATCAATGCTAACTAAAGTTATTGGGCAGAAACCATTTTTCTATTTATAGTAACAGTGACCTTGACCCCACCCCCCTCAAAAGAAATTCCAAGCTTGCTCTTCACATAAGCTACTAGTACCTACACACCAAATTTCGTCAATATCTATCAATCCTAACTAAAGTTATTGGGCAGAAACCATTTTTCTATTTTTAGTAACAGTGACCTTGACCTTTGCTCCACCCCCCTCAAAAGCAATCCCAAGCTAGCTCTGTACATAAGCTACCTACACACCAAGTTTTATCAATATCTATCAATGCTAACTAAAGTTATTGGGCGGACACCATTTTTAAATTTTTAGTTACAGTGACCTTGACCTTAGCCCCATCCCCCTCAAAAGCAATCCCAAGCTAGCTCTTTACATAAGCTACCCACACACCAAGTTTAATCAATATCTATCAATGCTATCAAAAGTTATTTGGCAAAAAACATTTTTCTATTTCAAGTAACAGTGACATTGACCGTAGCCCCTCCCCACTCAAAAGCAATCCCAAGCTAGCTCTTCACATGCTACCTACACACCAAGTTTCATCAATATCTGTCAATGCTAACTAAAGTAATTGGGCAGAAACCATTTTTCTATTTTAAGTAACAGTGACCGTGACCATTTTTCTATTTTAAGTAAAAGTGACCTTGACCTTAGCCCCACGCCCCTCAAAAGCAATCCCAAGCTAGCTCTTCACATAAGCTACCTACACACCAACTTTCGTCAATATCTATCAATGCTAACTAAAGTTATTGGGCAGAAACCATTTTTCTAATTTTAGTAACAGTGACCTTGACCGTAGCCCCACCCCCCTCAAAAGCAATCCCAACTCTTTCCATAAGCTACCTACACACCAAGTTTCATCAATATCTATCAATGCTAACTAAAGTTATTGAACAGAAACCAATGTTTGACGCCCGCCCGCCCAACGACAACCTCATTCTAATAACCCGGTTTTCGTTGAAAACCTGGTTAAAAATGGTAAGACAAAGTTAAACAAAAGTGGGTTTGAGCAGTGTCACGCATACATGCCATATCCCCTGGCGGGGGAAAAAATCCCCCGGAATTTTGACCCATACCCTGGTCCGCCGCCAGATTTTTTGTTTTTTAAACTTGCTTAAGGTTGACAGTGGAAGGCATCCATAATATTATGAGTGTAAAATTCCATGAAGGACCATGATGACTAAGTCCAAAAATTATTGTAATAAGAGTGTATTTCTGCGTTTATTCTTATATTATAAATGCGCATATTGCTCAAAATTTTGCCACGAAAAAATCCCCTGGTGTTATATCGAAATCCCCTGGAATTCAGACCAAAATCCCCTGGGAAACCTCTCAGAAATATGGGATGTATCATAACGCCATCACTCAACTACTGCTGTTGTTGTGAGTCTATAAAGGGGCACAATTGTCCTCAATGATTATAACAGCAATGGGCCTTGTTGTAAGGAGCCAGTATCGTCATGGCAACATGAGTACCAACTTGCATTTGAATATCTTGACCATTCTTTTTAGTTAAGGCCTGTTTGCATACTGACAACACCAATGTTTAACAACACCAATACTTTGACAAAACCTCAACCTTTATTCATCGAAAAATAGATGTGCTAAATACCATTAACAATCATTGGCCCTAAAGCCCATCCGATACAAACCTTGAATTAAAATAATTTTGAAAACAACTTAAGCTGTCACAGTTGTGACCAATACCCCCACATGACACCTCACAAGAGAATAGTAGAATGTTATCAAAATTATTAAAAGCCATCGACCATTTCATAAGTTATTGTCTGGAAACTGCTTTTTTGAGTGCAAACTTTTAGTTGTAAAATTGCTACTATTCCATAAGAATTTAAAGATTTGTAACCATGTTATGGTGGTAGACAAGTGTACCAAAAATGAATTAATACAGTAACTGTTGACCCTTTTATGAATAATCACCTGGACGAATCCAACCAACCGACAGGCTCACTCCTGTGTACTCAAACCTGTTTTTTTGTGGGGGTAAAACTTAAATGCCGTCCTCTAACTTAGTAACAAGAAAACAAATAAAAATAAAAACAAGTTGACTGTTCAGACATTAAGTGCTCAAATACATGTATTTCTTTGTAATACTTTACATAATTTAAAGCAAGTCGCATAATTCATTTAGAGTAAAATTCTATATAAATGATAAAATTTGCTTTGATCTGTGAATATTTATGATAAGATTGAAATCTGAACTATGACATTTAGCTGGTTTAATGTTAAAAGGCTTTCCCACCAGTGGCGGTGTATTCATAAAACATCTCAAGTAATTTCTTAACTTAAGTTGATTCCTTATTTTTTTTCATGGTCAAATTGAAATACAGTATAAGGGGTTTAAAATATAAGTACATGTATGTTTATCAAATAAAATCAATGATATTATAATTGAAGAAGGAACGACTTCAGCTTCTTATTTAAACAAATTATTATCAAATTAAAATCAATAAGACTGAATGAACTTTCAAATTCTTTGGTACAAAAGAAATAAGCGAACAATTTAACGATCTATTATCCAAACAAAATTCCACATTCTCACAACATGCATTCTAACAATTTTATTTCAGGCAAGTATCGTGCCTATAAAAACATCAAATACAACTTGATTAATATAGGTATAAGATTAATTTTTCACAGTCGATCACTGATCACAGTTAACATCAGAACTTATGTGTATACATGTACTGTATTTGTCCTTATAGATGCGCCCTGCAAGTACATTTTTTATTAGGTCCATTAGAATGATTTTTTCAAACTTTCCAGTAAAATTTCAATTTTTATTTGGTAAACTGTTGTTCACTGGGATATAGGTTTAAAAAAATGGTGATGGCAGATGCCCTATCAATAAAATTGTGACCAATACATTGATTGACAACAGAATGAGCTCATAGTTTTGCATTAGGGTTAGCATCCTTACAGTACAGTAATCAACTAAGAATCCATAAAAATGCCGGGAAAAATACACCCTACACATCTACAAGGGAAAATGCATCTACAGTCTTTAAACAAGGTCAAATGTTATTTGTCTTTCTCAGACAGAAGACCTTGCTTTTCATGTTCACTATCTGAACCACTATCATTACTGGAACTACTGGAACTGTCGCTTCCTGAGGTTGACTGTCTTTTGCCATTTTTCTCCTTTTTGACATCCTTCTCATCCTGGTCCAACAATTTTGTTGTCTCATCACTTTTTCCATCATCATCTTCTAATTGGCTAGATTCTCTGACAACCTTTTCATCTTCTGTCAATTGCTCTTGACTCCCTTCTTTTTCTCCATCTTTGTCCTTGTTTTTAGAGTGATTTGGTTGAACATCCTCACTGGCTTGCTTTTTATCAACGTCACTGTCTGAATCCTCTTTGCTATCTTTGTGCGTAACTTTGTCCATATCACCATAGTCACCACCCTCGTCATCATCGTGCTCAGACCCATTCCCCTTACTCTGCCTTTCTTCGTCTTCATCAATCACTTTGGAGACGTCATGTTCCGAAATAGCTCGGATGATTTCTGCTAGATTTGACGCCTTACTTTCATCATCCAGATCCATGTTATTGCGTGTCTCATAGGCAATTCTTGCTATTTCCACGAGGTTAGCATTCTCTGCTCGTCCTGTTTGCTCGACAAGCCGTTTTAACAAACCATCTTTCTTTTTCAAAAGCATGAATGGTGCATCAAACTCTTCGATCTTGCCATCGTCTAGTACCTAGAATAAGAACAAAATAATAATATTAACATTATGTTGTTGTCATAAAAGTGTCTCAATATACAATGAACACTCAAGCCTGCCACTAGATACTTATATTTCATTTTTGATAAGCTCTTAGTTATAGTATGGATAAGAGAATGTACTACATGCTTCTAAATAATTGAACGCATCAATTTGAACATTTGGTTTGATTATTGTATATCATTTGTTTAATAATCATACACTTATTATTTGTAAAAGTAAAATATCTTTAAACATGTAATACTAATATCATTCATTGTATTAGATGTCTTGTCACTTGAAATGTTAGATCATTAAAAGATGGAATAAAACAGAATGTATATAATTATATATAGGGGCATTTCTAGGGATATGGAGACATGAAGCATGTGTGAAACAAGAGCCACAAAAGCTGCATAACTGGTGAAACCCTTGAGGGCAAGAAGGCATCAGTATTTTGTGCTTATCATTAAAATTGGTTAAACATAAAAAAATATATCATAAAATTAGGTACCCCATGATATAACTGTAGTTACTTGGCAAATATTGTACTGGCTCCATTGCAGGGAGCTGGGAAAAACAACTCATGGCCAAAACATCCATGTCATTTTTGACTAGGTAGACAAAAGACCCCACATCATTTTAACAAAGGTGACAAAACATTCCATACTGGTTTGCCAGCCGCGACGTAAGATCCTATGCAAAGGTTTCAATTAGATTTTTCAATGGTTTTCATTTGGCAACTGTGTTTAATGTTTATTCCTTTTCTGGACTATGGATTTTTCATTGTTGATTTTTTTTATAATATTTAAACTTATCTATTAGTAACAAGGGTCTTTTGGTACTGTTTATTCAGCTGTTCTCATTCTCAATGCTAAAATTCTTATTAATATTTGAAAACCTGTTTCTTCACAGGCATGCAATTTAATTGATTTATTAATTGATTGGTGTCTATACTGTCATTTATTAATCTATTTTATTTCAAGGGATGGCAATGAGCAGTAATGAGCAGTAAAATAGGAGCTTGAGTACTATGATAATTTTCTGAACAAATTCTCTGAAAAAATCAAATTGTTTTTTCTGAAGAGACACCAAAGAGAAAGTACATAAACCCTTTACGTGGGTCATGGTAATATTGGCCATTTCCATCTTTGTTTTCATTTTAAATAAGTGTATAATTATGTACTTCATCGAAAAAAAAAAGAAATGTTGGTTTACTCTTTCAATTTGTGGTTTATCCTTTTTCTTTCATTTAAAACAGAAAGATATCACACTACAAATAGTGTGCAGCGAAATAATAAAAAATAAACATGTAAAAAATTTATCATGTCATGAAATCAGAATATTAGCAACATTCAATGATAATAAACTGAATAAAAATAAGGGGCTGTGTTTAAAAATTAGGGGCTATGTTCACAAATTTCAGACTCAGACTAAAAAAAAAACGGAATTTTAATTTAAACATCTTTTACATTATATTATTTGGTGAAAACTCTGTAAAGGTACCGCTATAAAAACTTCGCTAATTGACAACAGTGCAATTTTGTGCCCTAAGTTGACAGTTTGTATAATATCGTAACAAGTGTCATTAATTTGATTGGGTCAATAATGTACATAGAGGGAAATAGAGGGACCATTACATTGTGTCTTGTTGGCAATGTGCCAGTCCTGTTACATTGTCTGTATATTGTGCAATTAGTGAACTACAATGTTTTTGGTAGTGTTTTTTACGATTACTTGGATATTGAATTAGTATTCGAGTACTCAGACTATCAAGCGAGTACTCATTGCCATCCCTATTTATAACCTTTCAACAACCTCTAACATCTACTCATGATTTTGTTTAATTTGACAAGTACATGTAAGTGTCTTCTTCCTAACGGACACTGCAAGAAGAAGACAACTCTGTTTTTTCTTTCTCAGTCCAGTAGCATCACTCAAATTTTGTTCAAGTCAGATTTATGGGCCTTGATGTGCATAATGTCCATGTGGTATCATTTTGTTTAATGACCAAGGTTAAAGGTTTTGCTGAAAACAACACTAAGGCTATCCTGACACCTGGATTTTTTTCTTTCCCATCGTGACAAGCTTATGAAATAATGACAAATTCCTACAAGAAGCCTGTCAGAGTCCATTATGGTGTGAAGACGGTGAGCGATAGTAAGAACAGTACAGCCTCGGAACTTTTCCCGGATAGTCAGCTGGATCAGCGCATCGGTCCTGGGGAACATATGGGTAAGATCTGTTTTATGTTGCAATTAGGAGAAAAAAACAAGTGCCTGTAAGAGCTCTTACAGGAGTGTACATGTAAACAGTCTTAAAATCTGCTATATACATATGATAGAACAATGTAAGATATCATTCAAGCTCCATTTAACATTCATTGGTGATAACAAGTTCTAATCATCAATGAATCTCAAAGCAAAAGTCAAACTAAGGACTCTGTGATCCAGATTCCGATTCACTTTTTTTCTGAGTTGAAAATCATTGAAAATGATATGAAATTGCACACACAAAAAGGTCTTGCACATTTAGAGGGGTTGGCGTGCCATACTGAGTTTCTTCTGTTTTGTGCAAGCTTTCTGTAAGCTTTTTCTAACTTACCTGGGATCCACATTTGCTGTAGCCTCGTCGATCATGAGGATCTTGTTGCTGCCGAGAATGGCACGTGCCAGACAAATGAGCTGACGCTGTCCCACGGAAAAATTAACCCCCCCCTCTGACACCTCAGAATCCAGACCCTTGGGGAGCTCTTCAATTGCTGGCTTTAGCTGGACCTGTAACAGACAATATAAAATCTAATTTTCCATGAAGGTAACTCAACTCAAATAAGTTTATTATTTCATTCGATTTGCATAAATTTTAAATCAAAAGACAAACTAGGCACACCGCAATATGACGAAAACCAGGTTTGGCATTTGCATAATTAGATGCTTTGGGCAAACTAATGAGTGATGGATAGGAATACATATGTACATGGGTCACTGCTCATAATTTGGCTATGCATATGGGGATTTAAAAATCACTTTGAACAAATGTTCACCATGTGAAAAGGTGGCGTGTCAAGTACAAGAACCATGCCAGAAGATCAAAGGTCGAAGTCACACTTGAGGGTCATGTGTTTTTGTCTTGTCTTGGAATTAATGCTCAGGCTCAAGTTTTGGCAAAATGACAACAATGTCCAGTCTGCCGCCATTTATAAATGAAAGACAATCTAGTGAAAGATAATAAATTTAAAATCAAAGTGTTTAATGAATAACTTAATTGTTTACTTTGATTCGTGTTGCTAAGCCAACAAACACGGTACTAGTAAACACTTATGCAGAGTCATTCTAAAAAATTACAAAAGACAGTTCTGTACTCTGCACTTCTCCTCAGTTAGATATATAAAAAAATATTTGGAGTATGAAGTGAATACCTAAAAGACTTTTGAAGTACATATAATTCTTCAATAATAAAAAAATAATAATGAACAAAGGGCAATAACTCTTAAAAAACAAACAGGGAGTTATAATTCCAGTGCACAGCATTTCATCCTAATTAGATCTAACTGTAAATGAACTATGAAGTCAACATGTCAAAGTCTTTTGGAGGCCTGGGACAAAAAATAAAAGTATGAAAATGTGGTAAAGGGGACATAATTCAGTAAACATGTAAGGTACAATTAGAGCTCTTGTTCACTGCACTTTCTCTCATTGCTATGCATCTATTTTCCCAGTTTCATTTAAATTCCTTCAGCACTTATTGAGTTATTCTCAAGAGAAGCAGATTTAAATAATACATACAGTAATAGTCAAAGGGGGGGATAATACAGCAATGACTAAAGGTAGGATTATGGTTCTTGAGCACTGCACTGGTGCATATTGCCTTCAGACTAGGTTTTAATTTTAATTGAAATAGGTGGTTTCTCCAGACAAGCACCCGATTATAACAAATATATGGTAAAGGGGAGACTGTTCAGTAAATATGGAAGGTAGCTTTTAATCTCTTGCACACTGTACTTCTCACTGCTATCTATCTATGTTTCAAGTAAAAGTCTAGATAATGTTTCCAAATCCATTGAAATCCCATCAGTATTTTACAGTTATTGTCTTGATAAGGGTGAATAGGACAGATGGGTAGACGAAGCTGCCACTGCTCTCCCTTTTGTGAGAATAATAACTGCTACCAGATAAATACGAGTACTAATACTGGTGACATCAAATGCCATTCATTCAAATGATATAAAAAAGAGCTGTATGTTTTCATTATGTCATTCTTTAAGGGTTGAACCACTGAGCTAGTTGACACTGACCTCTCCTAATGCCTTCCACATTGCATCGTCGCTATGGTTACTGAACGGGTCAAGGTTCCTCCTCAGGGATCCCGTAAATAACACTGGGTCCTGCAATGATATAGTGGGTTTATATTCAAATGGCATGGAATTGAACTGTATTTGAGGATTCTGAGTACATATTATAGTTATTTGTTTAGCTTTTGTAATTGAAAACATTTTAGAACATTTTTTTTTCTATTTTTTCTAAAGTAAAAAATGTATTTATTTACCAATAAAAACATGGAATGCGTCTCTAAAAGTTCCATATATTTCAATGTGTACATTATGGGGTTTCTTGTATCAATTTCTGAGGTGAATGTTTCATGATGTTTATAATTGTCATAATCCTGAAGCACAAGAACCAACAAAGAGCGTATCCTCATTTGAAAACGTTGAAAAAGTTAAACATGCTACATCTGGCAAAACTGTGGCTGTGAATATCTAGGGAAACTTAAGGCTGAATAAATACAACTTCATATCACTCTTTTTTAAAAAAAACAAACTCAAAGAGTCATGCAGTTTGATGATATTAAATGACATTTACATGTGCTGCATATTTATCTGACGTTGAGGAAAACAAAACTTTCATCAATGGAGTCATACTTATATGTGAATATAACTGTACATTAACATGCATAATGATTTATAAAAGCCAACTTTCTTAAACCTAAGCACATTTTGACAGGCACAGTACATGCATGGCAGGGTGCTACCAAAATAGGAAAGGGTTCAGCACTCCTCCAAAACTCTTTCGCTAAACCCTTTGTAACATCTACAACATCTAATCTTGTACCTGTGGAATAATGGAGATAT
The DNA here is from genome assembly GCF_026914265.1 of Mya arenaria. Lineage (NCBI taxonomy): Eukaryota > Metazoa > Mollusca > Bivalvia > Myida > Myidae > Mya > Mya arenaria. The sequence continues at coordinate 7,875,086 of NC_069136.1, read as the reverse complement.
GTTTTCGTAGTTCATGCAGTCCAATCTCTTGTATATCAACGTCATCAATCATGATATGCCCCGTCGGTTCAACCAAGCGGAATAACATCGTGATCAGAGAGCTTTTTCCTGCTCCTGTGCGGCCAACTATTCCTATCTGAAAGTAGAATTAATATCACCTTTGTTTTAGTAGGTTTTGTTGTTAAAAAAGGTAGAATTCCACAGAAGGATGACTAAAGCGCCGGTTCTAATTCTTCCCCATGGCCAACAGAAGACAATTCTGCTATATTACCCCTACAGGAAGTTTTTATTTCATACTATACGCACTCACCCATTAACCTCCAATTATAAAAGTTTTTTTTTTTGACACGAACGGTAATTTAGCGACATGCCGTAAACTTCCATGACAGCTTTCGCACCTACACCTTGATCTACAGTACGACATAAGGGACAACGAAAATGTGTGAAATTCGACCACTGGGACTGAAATAGGAGGTCGACATAGCGAAAAAATCGAGATAGAATAATCAACACAAGCAGATTAATTTTATATAGAATAAGAAGGAATAAATTCGGGACCGGAGAAAAAAGTTGACATAACCGGAAAGTCAAAATATCTGACATCGACATAATGAGTTTGCACTGTATGTTCTAGGATATATGAACATTGCTTTCATCTCGCAAGTTTAATGCTAGTGTAAAGTTTAATAAATGAAACTCAATATTGGCTTTGTGTTTTTGGTTTATCTGAGTTCATCAAGGTCTTCCAGCATCCATTGGCTGCATCATAGCTTGACCCCACCATGACGCCATCATGACATAATTGTGATTGCCATAAGTGACATGAGATAGAAGTGACAGCACATCACAGTCAAATCCAGACATTGGAAGACTTGAAGAAACAGAGTGAGATACAAGAGATCTGGGTGGGTACCCTACCTCTTTGCAAAGAGACCTCTTGGTTCTTGAATCTGCTCGGTGTAATTAAAGCATGGATATATGGGATACAATTATTCTGGGTTGAACCAGTACTGAATTCACCATTTTCCAGTACTACCCTTTGTATGCCGAGCACTTGGCAAAGGAGCTACTTAAACCACATTTTAACGTCTCTTGATTTTACGGGGCCGGCGTTTGACCACCTTCTGCACCGAAGCGAATGCCCTACCACCAAGCTATCGAGGCGTTCAACCCCTATATTGGCTGAGGATGTTTTGACTTATAGTAGTTGTTAAAGTTAAGGTAGGATCTTTCAGTCAACACATTTCCCTTTTCTGTAATAACTTATTGCCCTCAGTTCCTAACAAAGATTACTAACTCACATTAATGTTGCAATTGTATGAACATATTTTAATAAAGTTGTCTTTTAATTTGCACTATTTAAAACCACATAACAACATACATCCAGTTTTGTAACCCCAGCACATAAACCCTTACATAAGAAGTCATGTCAAAAACTAGATCTGACAATGCCTCTGGCCGTCAGCCTAAAAACTACCTTTTCTCGTCCCTTGATATTAAAGGAGAGGTTTTTCAGCACAGTTGGGGCATCCGGAGAGTACTTGAGAGAGGCCTTCTCTGACGAGATTGCCCCATTTTGAGGCCAGGTCAGGGCTGGCTTGTGGTCATCAGAGCTCTCTAGTGGGGCCTCCGAAGGCAGCTTGGCATAATCAAGCACCCTCTCCACTGAGATCATCTGTAATATGGATGAACAAACATTTGATACATAATTGAGAAATATTATATTCCTTGATTGAAAAATAAGTGAGATTAAAAAAAAATTATATATATTTTTATTTCATGGTAAGCTATCCAAATGAGACATTATCCAGAGGATAAACGAATATCTATTCTCCAAAAACAAGTAAGAACAAACCCAAATACCAATTACATTGTATGTTGTCTTATACTTTTAGTTCACTCAGCCATTGACCTCAATTTGCATTATAGAAACAGACGTAGAACACTCTACTGACTCTCTACTTACAACATTTACTTCTAATATTAAGAGCAAACATAAGCTTTCATAAGAAAAAAACAACATGTTTTCATTACCTAAAATATTGAGAAATTAAAAACCATTATTTGATCATAGCTTGGAGACCATTTTAAAAATGGCAACCATGGCCATCACATTAATTTTAATCAAGTGAGGATCAGAAACAAAACATATATGTCATGGTTACCTGGTTTTCAACCTCCGCACTTTGTCTGACCCCCCACTGGAACATCCCCATCAAGGTCATAGCATACGTCATAGAAAGGCCAACCAAACCTGCATCCAAAGCTGAAATATGCCCCGATACCATGGTATGATAGATGTGATGATAAGACGGCCCTTAAACTGGCCCCTATATATGATTGTCTGATATGTGCATTAATAATACAGCCCTTAAGGTGCCCCTATACAACATTATGATAGGTGCATTAGTAAAATGGCCCTTAAAAGGCCCCTATATGATCCTATGAGGCATGCTAAAAGTTTAATAATATGGCCCTTAAGGTGACCCCTAAAGAATCTTATGAGGTGTCTTGGTAAGATGGCCCTTAAAGTGGCCCCTATATGATCTTACTAAAAGGTGCATTGGTAAGATGCATGCCCCTAAAGTAGCCCTTCTCTAATTGTATGTTACATGTGTTGATAATATAACCGTTAGGATGTCCCATAAATGACTGTGTGATACATGCATTGATAATATGGCCTTAAGGATGTCCCCTTAACAACTGTAAGAACGTGTTTTAATAAGATTAACCTTAAAGATGCTCCCTATACTACTGTAATACATGTGTATAAGATTATCCCTATACTATCGGTCAATACATGCTTAAGATGGACCTTATACTCACAATCAGCAGCCAGCACACAGAAGAAGGAGACAGCAGAAACAAACATGGCACACAGCCAGTCTAGACGGATCGCGAGCCAGCGCGACGATGAGAGAAACAGAAACCAAGACTCGGTGTGCAGGTCCTGGTGAGAGTCAAATTCCTCGATGAATTTTTCCTGGACCTCAAATGCTCGTATAGTGTGGAGGCCCTGTAGACTGGCACTTAGGTGGGAGAATACTGGACTACGTGCTGGAAATAAAGTAAAAATAAAGTTGTTGCCATATTTTAAAGGTAAGAACTATATCTTCACCTATCATTATCATCTAAGAACAATTTTGTTCAATGTTCAAGTTCAAAATGGTATGTACACACAAACTTGTAAAGAAAGTTTTTAGGATGAATAACAGTGAAACTAAAGGCATATTTCGTTTAAAAGAAGTTCAAGTGAATGACTTTTAAACTCAACTGCAACTTTCAATGCTACAGAATGCTATACAAACTGGAACATGTTAAAGAGAATACTGATGCATATCAATTTTTCACAGACAGGCATAACTTGATGATTACTTCAGCCAGAATAACAAGACTTGCTTTTAAGACTTATTCTTTTTGAAATATTAACACAATCGTGTTGAAATGCTGGTTGTTTTATAACTGTCTTGAATGTCAGGGACAAAACAATTGGGAGCATTTTTCTTAATAACTACAATTAACTGTCATTTAATACCTTTGAAAGGTAATTCTTCTTGAATTCCTGTTTGGGCACCCCTAAACAATGTATATTTTAAATTCTGACTGAAACAGAAAGTAACATTTTATCATGGTGAATCTTAATTGTTTCACTCACTTGATCCCTCCAGCCGTTTGATATGCCTAGAAGTGCGTATGTAGTATCTGCGTATAACCACAAACAGCACGATCAGTGGGGCCACTACCAGAAACACCCACGGGTTCACAGCTCCTGCCACGCCAACAATGCCCAGAATAAGCAGGGCACACTGAGGAAAGAAAATTACATCATAAATGTCGTAATCTGTATCCTCGTGAAATACCGCCATATTTTAGTTTGATAAATATAACTTAATTAATAGCTTTTGATGTGACATACTGATGTAATATCACCTACAAAAGAAAAGGTTGTATGCTCCTTGCCATTCTTATACCTACATGAACAAAAATACTCAGAATAACTATAAAGCTGAACAAGAGACCCCAGAGAGAATGTTGACACTTGTCTGTAAGTTTTTAAGCATAAAACAAGCAAAAATTAACAATTATTAAAGCAGTCACTATGGACCTTGTTAAACATGTACTAGCTCTGGAAACAAGTGTACCAAGATTCCTTTAAAAGTTTTAATTGGTTTTTGAGTTATGGACAAGGTAAAGTTAAATTTTGCACGAAGGCATGACCACAACCATGCAAAGGGCCTGAAAACGCTTTTTCTTAAAACAACCCCAACAGTCAGGCTAACAAGGTTTCAATGAGCATGAATAAGAATGTTTTGTGAATATTCTCTGATAATAACAAGAGAAATAAGACCTACCTGGGTAAAATCAAAGAAGGTTATGGGAAGAAGGTCGTCCATGTGGCCAATGTCCTTGGAAAACCGGTTAAGAATACGACCTTAGAAATACAGACAATAATAATGTAAAATTGGTTTTATATAAAACATTATAAGTACCCTACAACATGATTAGGCTATGGACACATTATTCATTTTAGTGTAATTTGTATTATTATAATTTTTAAGAATTTTAAGCCCTTTAAAGAAGTCATCTGTAAAAACCAAGAAACTAAATTTTCTTAGAAAATCAGGTTTATTGTTATTTGGCTGAATGAAATAAGATACCAGTACTTAGTTTTCTATGCATATAGTTTTCAAGAAATAGGGGGCTGATTTTAGTTTAAAGAAAAATTGAGACTTTACAATATGTAAGAAAATTATAATCAAGGTTTGTGGCATTTTCCGATTCATTCTCTAGAAAACACTTGCATTAAAACAAGACCAAAAGCTGTGTGGTGAATATTATATATGTGTGGTTAAACTTTACCTTATCTTTATAAAAAAGAAAAGCTTCAATTTAGTGTAATGTGTACTTAAGATTTACGAAAACAACAACAGCATTTTATTGAATAACACATACCAACAGGGTTGTTGTCAAAAAATCCAATCTGTGATCGTAATACGCTGGTAAACATTGTATTGTGTAAAGCTTGCGAGGCGTCAACTGTGACCTTGAAGAACATAAGAGCCCGCAGAATGCCAAACAGAAACACAGCCCCTATAATTCCACTGAAGACTGAAATGTTAAAGTGAGTGTCCACATCCGGAATGGTCACGTTGGTGACATTGTAACCTTCGGCAAGTAGACTTGCATGCTTTTCCATGGCAGCGTAGCGAGCTTCTTCTGAATTAGACCTGCAAGAAATTTTCTTTAAATTAACTTTACTATCTTGAACAATTGTTACTTAAAGATTGTAAACCTTGAATTCGGCCTTCCTGCTTACACTTTCTTCATGAAGCTTAAAAGCATGGATCATGCATTATTTTAAAAGCATGTAGCATATAACTCTGACCATTGGTTATGTAAAATCGATTAAAAAATGCAGTATGTAAAATCCTTACTAAGTAATACATGTAGCCACCAACCACCTCATATCGTTTACTAGTGTAGCCAGGCAGTATCTCATAAACATGTACTGTTGAAGCCACCAAGTATCTCATAAACACCTTGTGTAGCCACTAAGCATCTCATAAACATTGACCAGTGTAGCCACCAAGTATCGCATAAAAACTGACCAGTGTAGACACCAAGTATCTCATAAACACTGACCAGTGTAGTCACTAAGTATCTCATAAACACTGACCAGTGTAGCCACCCAGTATCTCATAAACACTGAACAGTGTAGCCACCCAGTATCTCATAAACACTAACCAGTGTAGCCACCCAGTATCTCATAGACACTGACCAGTGTAGCCACCCAGTATCTCATAAACACTGACTACTGTAGCCACCCAGTATCTCATGAACACTGACTACTTATGCCACCCAGTATCTCATAAACAATGATCTGTGTAGCCACCCAGTATCTCATAAACAATGATCAGTGTAGCCACCCAGTACCTCATAAACACTGACTACTGTAGCCACCCAGTATCTCATAAACAATGATCTGTGTAGCCACCCAGTATCTCATAAACAATGATCAGTGTAGCCACCCAGTACCTCATAAACACTGACTACTGTAGCCACCCAGTATCTTATAAACAATGATCAGTGTAGCCACCCAGTACGTCATAAACAATGATCAGTGTAGCCACCCAGTACCTCATAAACACTGACTACTGTAGCCACCCAGTATCTCATAAACAATGATCAGTGTAGCCATCCAGTATCTCATAAACAATGATCAGTGTAGCCACCCAGTACGTCATACACACTGACTACTGTAGCCACCCAGTATCTCATAAACACTGACTACTGTAGCCACCCAGTATCTCATAAACACTGACTACTGTAGCCACCCAGTATCTCATAAACACTGAACAGTGTAGCCACCCAGTATCTCATAAACACTGAACAGTGTAGCCAACCAGTATCTAATATACACATATTGGTGTAGCAAGACAGTGTCTTATAAACACTTACTGGTATATCCACCCATTATCTCATAAACATGTACTGGCGAAGAAACCCAGTATCTCATAAACATGTACTGGCGAAGAAACCCAGTATCTCATAAACATGTACTGGTGTAGCCAACAAGGATCTCATATAAACACTTATTAGTGTAGCCACCTTTTATGTAATAAACTTTTGCCAAGGTAACCACATTGTATTATAAACACTCACCAGGGAAGCCATCCAGTATTTCATAGACACTGATCAGTGTAGCCAGACATTTTTCAAACATTAACTGTGTAGCCACCCAGTACCTCAAAAGAACATTGACCAGTGTAGCCATCCAGTATCTCATAAACAGCTATCTATGTAGCCAACCAGCAGTTCATACAGAACCTGCCTGGCCACCCAGTAAATCATAAACACTTAGAAATAAGACAGCCAGCCTCTTTCTCTTCCACAATTGGCAGTGTAGCCAGGCTGTATCTTATAAAAACTTATCAATGTAGCCACTCAGTATCTCACTTACCAAGGTAGTCACTTGATCACATGTAGCCACAAAGTATCTCACCTACCAAGGTGGTCACTGGAACACTTGTAGCCACCCAGTATCTCACTCTTCAATGTAGCCACTCTTCAACGTAGCCAATAAAACACTAAGCCACCAAGTATCTCAACTACCAAGGTAGTCACTTGAACACTTGTAGCCACCCAGTATCTCATTTACAAAGGTAGCAACTTGAACACTAGAGGCCATCCAGTATCTCAATTACCAAGGAAAACACACCTTATCTCACTTAAATAAATTAGCCTCTTGAAGACTTGTAGCCACCCAGTATCTCACAAAGGCAGCCACTTGAACACATGTAGCCACCCAGTATCTCACAAAGGCAGCCACTTGAACACATGTAGCCACCCAGTATCTCAATTACAAAGGCAGCCACTTGAACTCTTGTAGCCATCCCGTATCTCGCTTATCAAGGTATTCACCCAATATTTCACTTACAAAGGTAGCCACTTGAACTCCTTTGGCCTACCAGTATCTCACTTACCAAGGTGGCCGCTTTAACACTTTTAGCCACTCAGTACCTCATTAACACTTACCAGTAAGACAGCCACCAATCGCTGACAATATACGCCCCCTGTGCAGCCAAACATAGGAAAGTCAACAGCAAAAACTTGAGGATGCCTGCCCCTGCCTTGAAATACTCTATGTAAACCTTGAAGCCAACAGTTCCTTCATGCCTTTCCTCTTCTTCTGGCAGTTGAACTTCTTCTGCCTAGAAATCACACAAGGATAGTTAAGTTAACACCAGTTCAGATACAGCAGATTGTTTTTATTATGCCATGTCCTATATTCACCACTTTTTTAGATTTTGCCAGGTTCATAATTCATTACACTATTACTTTTACATCAAAAAAGGTATAAATTCTGTGACCTCTTCAATTCACAAACAGTTGCGAATATTAAATCCGCAAAACATTTGAGGAATCTGTTGTGAAGTGTTATATGTAAGCTAACATGAATCACTCTACTGTCTTTTTCCTATGCAGACTTGAGTCAGTACTGATGTTCTTTCTTGAGAGAACGAGCGAATAAGTTCCTGATAAAGATGAAAGCCAAGACAGATTGGCAGTTCAACAAAAGCTAACTTTGTAGCAAAACAGTTTAAGTGCTACTATAATATGTAAAATACCTCGTCACACTTATTTTCAAAACTTACATCAAATTCAGCCCCAATGGAATCCAGCGACATCACAGAGCCCCTAAGGGAATCATGTAGAGAATGTCTTGAACAGGAATCCAGCCTCACTCTTTTCAAATTGTCAGCAGTCACATGACCGTTCACTTGATCTTGTGACTTCGAATGTAGGTCATGTGAGACAGAGTGAATGACATGTGACCTGTTTTGAGGATCGTGGGAGAAACTGCGCTGTAGAGCATGGATGTGACCCAGGCCTGGGTCAGAGCGGATTTTCTGAGGTTCTTCTTCATCATGTTTTAAAAGGGAGGAGAAATCAATCCCTGACTTGGACAGCTCTTGGAATGTGCCTTTACCTATCATCTCTCCCTGAAGTGGCAAACATTATTATTATCAAATTATCAGCTTTAGGAGGGTGTAAACAGATTTCAGCAGGATCTGATGGTTGTCTGTACTGGTTAAAGTAATCTTGTGCACTCTTGAGTTTATGTAACAGGCTGTATTTACAAGAAGGACGAATTGCTCCAATGAGTTAAACTACAAAATTAAAATAATAATTCATAACTAAAACACGAACCATTATAGTAATATTTTTTGCTTTCAAACATAAAACATTTTAGGAAATGATATTATCTAGCTATGGAAAAGGACAGTGATACTCGATAGTTTGTTTTACCTCTTTAATGATAACTATTTGTTCTGCCTCTTTTAAGAATTGAAGTTGATGAGTGACTAGAATTCTTGGTTTCTTCTTCAAATATCCCTGGACAACACTGTAAAAGCAAAACATTCATATTAAAATGTTCTGCAATACCATATTCAGTTCATTTGTAGATTTTACAAAAGCATTTGATATTATTGAACATAAGATATAATTTAATTTCAAATCTAAAAAATGTGTTAAAATATTTATAACATGCTGATAACCTAAATTTATGTATTGCTATGAAAGAAAAGAAAATGAACTAAAAGTACATAAACAGTAATAGAAACCAAACTTTTCAGGGAAGCAAAAGGGACAGTTTTTTCTCCTATCTTTTTCATGATGTTTTTAAATAACCATGTGGCATGTAATTACGTAAGGCAGATTAAGATGGTAGAAATAGGTTTTAAAACCATGTTTGCATTGAATGCAGATGATATTCATAAATGATGTACAAAATGTGCTTATTCAAAACATGGATATCTGCTCTACTATTCACCATAACCTACTTTTCAAATATATGCCTTCCCACTGCAGTATCGACAGCACTGAGTGGATCATCTAGGAGATACACATCTGCGTCCATGTACAGGGCCCTGGCCAGGCTTACCCTGGCCCTTTGACCCCCACTCAGGCTGACCCCTCGGTCACCTATAAGGGTCAGGTCTCCATGGGGCATGATGGCTATGTCCTAAAAAGTTGGAGAGTTTACAATTCTGATTAGTTTATTCCTATTTCCTTAAGCTTGTTTGTCACAATGATAAAAATAAATCTAATCAAACCATTACAATCAATTTTCGATTATGAAATCGAAATGAACAGTTCCTAAAAATGCTGAAACAGTGGTATATATAAGACCATGACAAGCTGCATTCAATATGCTAATATCAATATATCAAGTACCAGTAAATGAACATGAAAGAAACTATTATGTAGTATATTTGTTTTTGTAAGTAGTAATTCAATGATAAGCGTAAACCCTAAAGCAGAATATAGATTAATGTATTCTACTGAACTACAATACCTTTAAAGAAAAAAGGCACATAGCAATAATTGATGCAATCAATTATCAACAAGCTCAATCATAAACAATCAGTTTTTAAAAAACAAAATGCAAGAGAGAGCAATTACCTTATTGAGAGCACAAGCCTTTAGAATGCGGTCATACTTGGCTTTCTCATACTTGTTTCCAAAGGTTATGTTTTGTCGCAGGGTCGCAGAGAAGACCCAGGGCATTTGAGAGACATAAGCTACCCGCCCTTTCACTGTTATCTCCCCCTGCGAGAGTGACAGCTCCCGCAACACTGCCATCAGCAGCGAAGACTGGAAACAGAAAAAGTCTGACATAAGGTTAGTGGGCTTTTTTTTCATCAAAAAAATGGGGACGAAATTCGGCCCAATTCACAATCCCAAAAAGTAAGGCCTTTTTCACAAAAATGGACTCAGGATTCACAATCCTTAATCAAATTTTATAGAGAAGTAATATAAGAAGAACTAGAGCTATCACTGGATGTGATTAAAATCCAACAGCACAAATGTTTTGTAATAATAAGCATCACCTGGAGCATGCCCCCGAATGCCCATTTTCCATGAGGGGGCAGCCTTTAAATTAATGCTCCTATTATACCATATAAAAAGAAGGTGATTCCTATTAAGCCTCAATCAACACCAATTGGCAGGGGCATAAAAACATATGATCATAAGTAAAACAAGAGCTGTCACAGTATGTGACGAATGCCCCCGAATGTGACATTGACCTACGAACAAGGTCAGTACATGAAAAGTTGATCTTGCCTTTACGTGTCAAATACATATGGCAAGTTATTTTAAATTGCCTCTGAACATAAAAAAATACCACCCATACTTGACAACCTACACTGTTATGTCCTTATATTCAGAATTACCTTGTGAATAAATATTTAGTGTATCTTTCACCTTAGAGGTAGGGACATGAGTCTTGCACACGACACGTCGTCTTTGTATGTGGAACACATGTAGCAAGTGATTTTAAAATCTGTCCATACAAGGGAAAGTAACAGCCCTGACACGACAACCTAAACTCTATGTCCTTATATGCAGCACTTCATTGTGAATAAACACTAAGTGTGACCTTGACCTTTGAGGTAGGGACACGGGTCTTGCACATGACACGTCGTCTTGGTATGTGGAACACATTTGGCAAGTTATTTTAAAATCTGTCCATACAAGGGAAAGTTACAGCCCGGACACGACAACCTATACTCTATGTCCTTATATGCAGCACTCCATTGTGAATAAACACTATGTGTGACCTTGACGTTTGAGGCAGGGACACGGGTCTTGCATGCGACACGTTGTCTTGGTATGTGGAACACATGTGGCAAGTTATTTTAAAATCTGTCCATACAAGAGAAAGTAACAGCCCAGACACAACAACCTATACTCTATGTCCTTATATGCAGCACTCCATTGTGAATAAACACTAAGTGTGACCTTGACCTTTGAGGTAGGGACACGGGTCTTGCACGCGACACGTCGTCTTGGTATGTGGAACACATGTGGCAAGTTATTTCAAAATCAGTCCATACAAGAGAAAGTTACAGCCCGGACACGACAACCTATACTCTATGTCCTTATATGCAGCACTCCATTGTGAATAAACACTAAGTGTGACCTTGACCTTTGAGGTAGGGACACGAGTCTTGCATGCCACACATCGTCTTGGCATGTTGAACACATGTGGCAAGTTATTTTAAAACTGTCCATACAAGGGAAAGTTATAGAGCCGGACGGACGGACGGATGGACAGACGGACGGTGCGATTTTAATATGCCCACCTTCGGGGGCATAAAAACAACAAGAACAAGATAATCAATAATCATGGCAATAATTCTGAAAGTTCCAAACACAAAATAATGCAATAATTCTAATAATTAATACCAAACACAAGACAATGTTTCATTTATACCATTAAAGTCAAAACCTTAAAAACATACAAAGTTGTAACCAGAAGTTAAAAAAAAATAAAAATATAAAGAATATAAAGGACAACAACTCTAAAAATACCATACACAAAATAATGGTTCTTTGCTCAACAAAGTCAATATGTGTATAAAGTTTGAAGTCAATACCTCAAAAACATATGGAGTTATAGGGAAAAGTAAAAACATAAGTATAAAAAAATGAAAGGACAATAACTCGTAATATATCATATACAAAATTATGTTAAACTCTTCTGCATGGCACTTCTCCCCTACAGTCAATATGTAAATGAAGTTTGAAGTCACCTCAGAAACATATGGAGTTAAAGTAGACTTGTCCTGATGTTTCAAGATGGATGGACGGATGGGAAAAGCCCCCATTACTAAGTGCAGGTGGGGTTATAATTAGTTCTAATATGTTAAAATTCAGTCTTGTTCTCTTTAAATTCTTCAAATCCATTCTCTTAAAGGAGGCTTTATTTCTTTGTATGACAAATACTATGGTTAATTCACAATTTTAGACATTTTGTCCCTATTTTCACAATTCTAAGATCCCCAACTACATGGGCCCGTTCACTGAAAAAGACACTGAGTTGACCTCTACTTTTATTCGAATCTTATCTTCTATCCAAGTTGTTTTCAAAACGATTTCTCAAGGTAATTTTTCATGGTTATTTCCCCCATCAAGAATCGTTTCAGCTTCTCAATGTCAGTACCTACCTTGCCTGCCCCCACTGGGCCTATGACAGCCAGCAACTTTCCAGGTCCAACTGTTGCAGATACGTTCTTCAATGTTGGTTGTTCAAGCTCCTAAAAATTACAACACGACAGTACACCACAATTTTTTTTTTTACTTCTTAATAATGTTGATCTGTTTTAAGTTTCATGGTGGATTTGGCATTGATTGTTTATAGTTTTGAAGAACCCTGGCAAACTAGTTCAATGAACAAGGGAAAAGCAAGCACATGCTATTATGCTTGTCTGTTTTCAGCCTGTTTTTCAACAATATTGACAACCAGAGTAATGGACCTTGCTGAAGGTTGTCTCTGGTAACATGATTGAGTTCTATTAAAGTTTCATAGAAAAACATTTTGAACATTGTTTTGTTGTTATGGCCATGGCTAAGTTTTGTTCGACAAAAGGCTATCATAAGTATATCAATGGCCTCACTTCCAAATGTTGAAGCTACAAAATCCCATGTTTTCAGTAGCAACTTTTTAGTATTTAAACTTAAAATATTTGATCACTCATTTTTTTTTAAAATGCAGACTAACAATTTTTTTTGTTACAATTTCTGAAGGTTCGGCATTTTTGCTTCTCTGTGAGATGTCCCATCATTGCTTGACATTATGATTTCATGATACAACGCCATTTTCTCATTGAACTATTTACTCAGCATTTTGCAGTTAGATGTGAGCAGCTCGCCTTTATGATTTAAGAGATGTAAAACTCCAAAAACAGAAAAGTGATGTGAAGCAATCAATATTGTACATCTATGAAAAACACTCTGACACACTAAAAATTGTTATCACAGTGAATCATATTTTTTAAATTTATTATCTTGCCATAAAAGAATGACTTTGAGTTGTTCACATTTAAGATGTTTTTCCTAATTCTAAAGTCAAGGTTACTAATCATACTTTGTCCCATTTAGCAGACACGTTGTCAATGACAACCTTGCAATCAGCTGGCATCACACCTTCTTCAGCACTTCCTGGAGAGCTTGTACAAGGGAGCTCATTCAGTAACAAAAAGTTCTGAAATAGAATATGGGTGCTTAATATTTAAAAAGATCAAAATAGTTGAACTGCATTTCTTGGTTAAAGAGTGAACTTATAAAATGTTAATCTTAGGTGGTGACATTTAAATAGTTAGTGCTAACTTTCCCTACCAAGATAATACTTTTTAACAATTACAAACATCTCATAAAGATGTCAAAATCAACACTATTGCTATTAAAATGACAGTTAATGTGACATCATGTTAATATGGTGCAATATTGTAAGTTTAAAACAGTAATCTTAACGAGAAAGAATAATGAAGAACATAAATATAATCTTCCAATGATTTATAATAGTGGAAATAAAACATGCAAATAAAAGGCTTATCATTTTTAAAAGAAAAATCACACTTCACTAAAAGGATTGAACATGACAGAGTATAGCAAGCAGGTAAACATGCAACATGAAATAGCACACAGCAAGCAAGAGGGACAGCTATATATTATCCACATATATATATAAGACAGGCGCTCATACAAGGATGCAATCCTATTATTATTTATAGAAAAAAACAGATTTTAACGTGGTGTTACATTTCCAATAAAAACTCAGTTAACGAGACACTGGTTGCCATTCAAACATTCATTTAACAGTTAAAGAGATGCAATTTGTATACAAATAATAGCTCATGGTTGTATATATTAATAAATAAACCCTTTGGATTACTTCCACCTCCAACCAGCAATCTCTGACAGTAACCACGCTCCAATTCGCATCATGTTAATTGAAAATTCACTTCGTCAGTAAAGGTTTGTTAAAATTCTATATTTATGCGAAAAACTACTGAACAAGTTCAGTAGCAAAAAGTTTAAACATAAACCCCATTTAATGGCACTTGGTAAACGCCAAAGACATCGAACATAAAAAATTCACAAACAAGAAACATCTATGTTTTGAGTTATACGTTCAATTAGAGAGATCACTAAAAGTGATGAGTACCCCTTCGCGCCTGAGATGCATGCAAAAATGGTAATAAAATATGAACATTAAATTTTTAATTTTTTAACTAACATTCAACAAGCAATCATTAAAATATTCTATCATAATAAATTCATTTAAATATAATCATATTATGTCAAAACAAGACAAGAAAAACTCCTTAAAGGTATGTAGATCATTTGTTCCTGTTAAGACCAATTACAGTGACTTGAACTTAATTTATTACATTAGCAAAAGGGGAAGGTTAAGTGCTGTTGATATAGCTTTGTAATATTTAATATATAAAATGTGTTTTTCCTTCATAAAATGGACAAACTAGTAACCAGGTTTGGATAAGTTTCTTAAAGGAGTGCAATAAATTACTACTGTTCGCAAATAAAATTGGCAAAATGTGCTTGACTAACAAGATCATAAACAATGCAATAGTGCACAGATTTTGAGACAGTCAATTGGTATCACCCCAACAGCAGCCTCCAGCATGTTGCAATTTTTTTGAAATGCTAAGTTTATTTGTAAACAGTTGTAAAGCATTTGAAAAATCCTGATTATATGGATATAACAATGGTCAGGTAAAGCCAGACAGTGACCATACATACAGAGGTTCATTTTCTAGAAAGTAACTCTCAGTGACATTTGTAAAGACAAGACGAGAAATCTTAAGCCGACCAAATTTTCAACGATTTTTACCGTAACACGACCGATCGTAACCCTCATATCTGCTATGAGTTTAGTCTGGTACAGCACCAGTCGCCATATAAAACTCTCGACAATAAGGTGCATAAATGGTAATGTAGTAAAAAAAGCTGCTGGCCTTAGAGGAACATGAAAGACAACAGTCATGAACAAGATGAGGAAATATTTCCAAAGATTTGTCATGACATCAAAGCAGATGACAATGTTTACTGCCAGGAGGGAATTCTTCAACAACCAGTTGTATTCTGATCTGAAAATAATAACAACGGGTGAAATAATGGCGGTCGCCTCTTTGAAGGCACCATAATAGGACAAACATTTAGGGTGAAATAATGGCGGCCGCCTCTTTGAAGGCACCATAATAGGACAAACATTTAGGGTGAAATAATGGCGGCCGCCTCTTTGAAGGCACCATAATAGGACAAACATTTAGGGTGAAATAATGGCGGTCGCCTCTTTGAAGGCTCCATAATAGGACAAACATTTAGGGTGAAATAATGGCGGTCGCCTCTTTGAAGGCACCATAATAGGACAAACATTTAGGGTGAAATAATGGCGGTCGCCTCTTTGAAGGCTCCATAATAGGACAAACATTTAGGGTGAAATAATGGCGGTCGCCTCTTTGAAGGCACCATAATAGGACAAACATTTAGGGTGAAATAATGGCGGTCGCCTCTTTGAAGGCTCCATAATAGGACAAACATTTAGGGTGAAATAATGGCGGTCGCCTCTTTGAAGGCTCCATAATAGGACAAACATTTAGGGTGAAATAATGGCGGCCGCCTCTTTGAAGGCACCATAATAGGACAAACATTTAGGGTGAAATAATGGCGGCCGCCTCTTTGAAGGCACCATAATAGGACAAACATTTAGGGTGAAATAATGGCGGTCGCCTCTTTGAAGGCACCATAATAGGACAAACATTTAGGGTGAAATAATGGCGGCCGCCTCTTTGAAGGCACCATAATAGGACAAACATTTAGGGTGAAATAATGGCGGCCGCCTCTTTGAAGGCACCATAATAGGACAAACATTTAGGGTGAAATAATGGCGGCCGCCTCTTTGAAGGCACCATAATAGGACAAACATTTAGGGTGAAATAATGGCGGCCGCCTCTTTGAAGGCACCATAATAGGACAAACATTTAGGGTGAAATAATGGCGGCCGCCTCTTTGAAGGCACCATAATAGGACAAACATTTAGGGTGAAATAATGGCAGTCGCCTCTTTGAAGGCACCATAATAGGACAAACATTTAGGGTGAAATAATGGCGGCCGCCTCTTTGAAGGCACCATAATAGGACAAACATTTAGGGTGAAATAATGGCGGCCGCCTCTTTGAAGGCACCATAATAGGACAAACATTTAGGGTGAAATAATGGCGGCCGCCTCTTTGAAGGCACCATAATAGGACAAACATTTAGGGTGAAATAATGGCGGTCGCCTCTTTGAAGGCACCATAATAGGACAAACATTTAGGGTGAAATAATGGCGGTCGCCTCTTTGAAGGCACCATAATAGGACAAACATTTAGGGTGAAATAATGGCGGTCGCCTCTTTGAAGGCACCATAATAGGACAAACATTTAGGGTGAAATAATGGCGGTCGCCTCTTTGAAGGCACCATAATAGGACAAACATTTAGGGTGAAATAATGGCGGTCGCCTCTTTGAAGGCACCATAATAGGACAAACATTTAGGGTGAAATAATGGCGGTCGCCTCTTTGAAGGCACCATAATAGGACAAACATTTAGGGTGAAATAATGGCGGTCGCCTCTTTGAAGGCACCATAATAGGACAAACATTGAGGGTGAAATAATGGCGGCCGCCTCTTTGAAGGCTCCATAATAGGACAAACATTTAGGGTGAAATAATGGCGGCCGCCTCTTTGAAGGCACCATAATAGGACAAACATTTAGGGTGAAATAATGGCGGCCGCCTCTTTGAAGGCACCATAATAGGACAGACATTTAGGGTGAAATAATGGCGGTCGCCTCTTTGAAGGCTCCATAATAGGACAAACATTTAGGGTGAAATAATGGCGGCCGCCTCTTTGAAGGCACCATAATAGGACAAACATTTAGGGTGAAATAATGGCGGCCGCCTCTTTGAATGCACCATAATAGGACAAACATTTAGGGTGAAATAATGGCGGCCGCCTCTTTGAAGGCACCATAATAGGACAAACATTTAGGGTGAAATAATGGCGGCCGCCTCTTTGAAGGCACCATAATAGGACAAACATTTAGGGTGAAATAATGGCGGCCGCCTCTTTGAAGGCACCATAATAGGACAAACATTTAGGGTGAAATAATGGCGGCCGCCTCTTTGAAGGCACCATAATAGGACAAACATTTAGGGTGAAATAATGGCGGTCGCCTCTTTGAAGGCTCCATAATAGGACAAACATTTAGGGTGAAATAATGGCGGCCGCCTCTTTGAAGGCACCATAATAGGACAAACATTTAGGGTGAAATAATGGCGGTCGCCTCTTTGAAGGCACCATAATAGGACAAACATTTAGGGTGAAATAATGGCGGCCGCCTTTTTGAAGGCTCCATAATAGGACAAACATTTAGGGTGAAATAATGGCGGCCGCCTCTTTGAAGGCACCATAATAGGACAAACATTTAGGGTGAAATAATGGCGGCCGCCTTTTTGAAGGCTCCATAATAGGACAAACATTTAGGGTGAAATAATGGCGGCCGCCTCTTTGAAGGCACCATAATAGGACAAACATTTAGGGTGAAATAATGGCGGCCGCCTCTTTGAATGCACCATAATAGGACAAACATTTAGGGTGAAATAATGGCGGTCGCCTCTTTGAAGGCACCATAATAGGACAAACATTTAGGGTGAAATAATGGCGGTCGCCTCTTTGAAGGCTCCATAATAGGACAAACATTTATGCAGAATATCCCATTTGTATTTTGATGATGGTGCACTTGTTTTTTCATTGACAACATGTTAAAAAACAAGAGCTGTCACAGAGACAGCGCGCTCGACTATTCCGCCGCTTTTCAGTGTAAGGATTGAAAAGTTTTGGCAAAACATGCATGGATCACTGTTAGATTAGATTTAAATGCAATACATGATGTGCGGAGATATTAACATAAATGTGGTTACATGCTAAATTTCAACCAGAATTTTTAAGTGTAATAATAAAGGGCCATAATATTTGCAAAACACAGTTATCTAACTTGATTATTCAATTAGGTTTGTTGGTTGAATACCATTGTATAAAGTTGCAATGCAATTCATCCAGTAGTTGCTGAGATATTAACCTATGTGTGCTTACATGCAAAACCTTAACCAGAATTTCTGAGTCGAATAATAAAGGGCAATTATTTGCATTAAATTAAAAGTAGAGTTATCTAACTTGGTAAATTAAGTAGGTTGGATGGTTGAGTACCATTGTATCAAGTCGCAATGCAATACCTCAAGCAGTTGCTGAGATATTAACCTATGTGTGCTTGCACGCCAAACCTTAACCAGAATTTCTAAGTCAAACAAGAGATGTTTGTCAAACATTATGCCCCCCCCCCCCCCCCCCCCCCCTGAGCGCCATGTTGTCAGGATTATATGGACAATTGAATGAAATATGCATGGACCGAAATGACAGCTGATTTGTTGCTGTTTTAAGATTATGACCATTAAAGTGTGAGGATAAAGTGTGTTATGACCGTCATGACCTTTGACTCTATGAACTCAAAATCCAGAGTCATCAGCTGGTCACCAGAAACCTAAATGTCAAGTTTGAGGGCCATGGGTGCAGGCATTGTCAAGTTATCACAAGACAAGTTTTTTTCGTTCAAGGTCACTGTGACCTTGACCTTTGACCCGATGACCCCTTAAATCATAAGGGGTCATCTACAAGTCAGATGCAACTCCAAGTCAAGTTTGAAGGCCATGGGTTCAGGCATTGTTGAGTTATCACTCGGACAACCTTTTACCATTCAAGATCACTGTGACCTTGACCTTTGGCTCTGTGAATCCTAAAATCAATAAGGGTGATCTACTGGTCAGGCTTAACATCCATGTCAAGTTTAATGATCATAGGTTCAGGCATTGTTGAGATATCAGTGGGGGAAGATTTGTTAACTTTTTAGCGTTAAAGGTTACTGTGACATTGACCTTGGCCTGATGACCCCCAAAATTGATAGGGGTCATCTACTGGGCAGGCCCAACCTTCATGTCAAGTTTGATGACCATAGGTCCAAGAATTGTCAAGTTTGCTTTCAAGGTCACTGTGACCTTGACCTTTGACCCCTAAAATCAATAGGGGTCATCTACTGGTCAAGCCCAACCTCCATGTCAAGTTTGAGGGCCATGGGTGCAGGCATTGTTGAGTTATCACTTGGACAACCTTTTATCATTCAAGGTCACTGTGACCTTGACCTTTGGCCCAATGACCCCTAAAATTAATAGGGACAATCTTCTGGCCAGACTCAACCTCCAAATCAAGTTTGAGGGCCATGGGTGCAGCCATTGTCAAGTTATCACTCGGATAACCTTTTACCATTCCAGGTCACTGTGACCTTGACCTTTGGCCCAATGACCCCTTAAATCAATAGGGACCATCTTCTGGCCAGGCCCAACCTCAAAGTCAAGTTTGAGGGCCATGGGTGCAGGCATTGTCGAGTTATCACTCGGACAACCTTTTACCATTCCAGGTCACTGTGACCTTGACCTTTGGCCAGATGACCCCCAAAAACCATAGGGGTCATCTCCTGGTCAGGCCAATTCTCCAAGTCAAGTTTGAGGGCCATGGGTGCAGGCATTGTTGAGTTATCATTCGGACAACCTTTTACCATTCAAGGTCACTGTGACCTTGACCTTTGGCCCAATGACCCCCAAAAACAATAGGGGTCATCTACTGGTCAGGCCCATCCTCCAAGTCAAGTTTGAGGGCCATGGGTGCAGGCATTGTTGAGTTATCACTCGAACAACCTTTTACCATTCAAGGTCACTGTGACCTTGACCTTTGACCCATTGAGCCCAAAAAACAATAGGTGTCAGCTACTGGTCAGGCCCAACCTCCAAGTCAAGTTTGAGGGCCATGGGTGCAGGCATTGTTGAGTTATCACTCGGACAACCTTTTACCATTCAAGGTCACTGTGACCTTGACCTTTGGCCTGATGACCCCCAAAAACAATAGGGGTCATCTACTGGTCAGGCCCAACCTCCATGTCAAGTTTGAGGGCCATGGGTGCAAGCATTGTTGAGTTATCACTCGGACAAGCTTTAAAATTATTTTACCATTAAAGGTCACTGTGACCTTGACCTTTGACCCGATGACCCCCTAAATCAATAGGGGTCATCTACTGGTCAGGCCCAACCTTCATGTGAAGTTTGATGACCATACGTCCAGGAATAGTTGAGTTATCACTCGGACAAGCTTTGGTCTACCGACGGACCGACCGACCGACGGACCGACCGACCGACCGACCGACATGCCTGTGCAAAGCAATATACCCCTCTTCTTCGAAGGGGGCATAATAATAAAGGCCTATTATTTGCATAAAATGCAAACTAGAGTTATCTAACTTGGTTGATTGAGTAGGTTGGATGGTTGAGTACCATTGTATCAATCTCAATGCAATACATCAAGTAGTTGCTGAGAATTTAACCTGCACGCACGCAAAACCTTAACCAGAATTTCTAAGTCAAATAATAAAGGCCTATTATTTGCATTAAATGCAAACTAGAGTTATCTAACTTGGTTAATTGAGTAGGTTGGATGGTGAGAACCATTGTATAAAGTCTCAATGCAATACCTCAAGTAGTTGCCGAGATATAAACCTATGTGTGCTTGCACGCAAAACCATAACCAAGGTGTGACGCCGACGCTTTGGTGAGTAGTATAGCTCTCCTTATTCTTCGAATAGTCGAGCTAAAAATCAACTATCATAAAGTGTACATTTTTTAAATAATGCTTGAAGTTCCAAGAAACAGTTCTTTGAGATCAACAAGAGCAGTCACAGGAACATGAAAAATGCGCCTGCTTTGGCCTCATTAGATTGATAGCTAATTGACCTCTTAGCTAATAATATCTGTTATAATGAAGTAAAACCAAAAATAAGAAAACACTCTCACAAATCAATGAAGTTGTAGTTGGAGCATTGCATTAACCAAAAGGAACTCAATTTACAACTTCCGATTTTGTCAGAAACGATTTAAAAAAAAGTCAATAAATTATTTCTTTTTTCAAAGAGAGTGATTTTTAGTATCATTTAGTTCCTAACTGTCAGCATATTAAAACTTTAAATAATAATCAATAAAAAAAATCCAAAGGCCAGTAAAAAAACATTGTTAAATGTGAGTTTCGTACCTCATCCCGATTTTACCAAAATAAGATTGCCCATTGCACTTCATGATTTTTTAACAATTCATGTATTTAAAGGCCATTCTGATTGTTTGTTTTTTAAACATCTTTTAAAAGAAAAAAATCTGACAAAGCAAAAAAGGAAACTCCAGTCAAGTACACTTTTGCTACACAAAAAGACACAAATGCAGGGCTTCTAAAAACCAGCAATTTGTCGGTCTGGACCGATTTTGACCAAGCCAGACCTATTTCAGTTTCAAAAAGTGTAAAAAAAATCGGTCCGAAATTTTCTCATATTTTTTTATAATTTTGGTCCAAAACGACTAAGTCAGTAAAAGTTGTAGAAATTGTAATACACAAACATTCATGAGTCATTCACACATTAAAAACTACCCCAATAGGTCATAAAAGTGTCTTAGTTACCATCAGACCAATGCGACCAGCTGCTTTTTCCGCTACGCTGATCACTGTATAGCCTATCTGTTAATTAGCAGACATTTGCAATTGGTCCTATCACGTGTATTGGTAGGTCGCAGAAGACACAATTAAACAAACTATGTGTTAATTATGTGCTTGCAGCTATCCTGATTAAGTGTTAACATCGGTCCATATTTTAACATGGCAAAATGCTATGTCCTCGTCGATCATTACATGATATATCTGTTTGTTGATTACCAAACTGTTAACCCTTTAGCGCATGTATACGAGATAGGCCGACATAGCTCATTAGCAGATGTAAACGCATCTGACCGACCCTATACACTACTGGATGTAAACGCATCTCCCGCATATTTCAATAGGGTCAATACTTCAATTTTGCATCTTTCTTTTTGTTAACAATATCCCGGATGTTTATAAAGCTAAAGCTTAACCTTTTGTGTATTGATTTTCCCTCGAAAATGTTGTCTGCTAAAACTTGAAGGTTATTATTTATACAGCCAATCACAGGTGTGAGATCCCACTGTGACGTAATAAATCCTCGAGGAATAGCAGTACTGTACAGTATGGAATTTCCCCAAAAACATTGATGCGTAAATCATTGAATATATTTTGTCAGTTGAATTAACCATTAAAATCAATAAAGATTGTAATTATTTGAAGATAATATTTTGTGTTACAAACAATAGAAACAATAAGTAGCCGAGAAAATGATGAGTAAATTTTCTGCTGAGCTAATTGATGGCCAGCATGGTTCCGGTCGTAAAATAGGTCAAGTAAACACATTTGTGCAAGCGTTTCATGATCTAGATATTTTTATTCATTACTTTGAAAACATTTCTCGGCTTTCTTTTTGTAAAGAATTTTATAAGGGGGTAATAAAGTTCATTCTGCTGCGATATAAGTGTAAATTATGTAAACCAACCAGAGAAAAGAAACATATTGAAGAATAGAATCTATTCATTTAACTGTTCTGATTCTTGGAACGATCTGCTAGCAGATTTATTAAGCGAAACTGATATACATGTTGAAAAAACTGATACGATTGAATTGTCAGTTGCCAAATCATTAGCCGGGGCTGAGCTTTTTCACCCAGATTGCGATGAAGAAATCAGTGTGTTGCATAAGTTTGACAAAACTTTAAAATATGTTAACTTCTGCATCACCAAAGAACATCCATCAGAAATTTCACCGGAAGATACAAAGACTTCCAGTTCCACAAATGCATTCAGTTTAATGATGGAAGTGCCTAGAAAAATTGAGAAATCTCCAAAAATGAGGGCACAAGGCCCAAGATTTACAGGTTTGTGAAATTGGAATGCCTAAAATTAAACCTGATAGTAAATTCATTTGAATCTATATAAACATGATAGTTAAAGATCTGTATTAAACTCAATTTTTTATGGTTTAATATCATAATTATAATGCTTAAATGAAGATATATCAATATTGTATGTTCCAAAAATCATTATTTGTAAAGATATTTATTTACCAAATTTATATTTCATGTTACATTACATGTTAAAGGGAGGTATAAATGAGAAATTTATTTTCTCAGGTCTGACAATTAAGTTTTAGATTAAGCTATAAATTCACTTTTTAAATCAGTTTTTTTAATGATTTTATGAAATAAATATTTTCAGCAAAGGACCGGTTGTACAATGATTTGGTGACAGAGATGACGGTGAAGAAGGCCTTCTTTCCAAATATCATGTCAGACCAAGATGTTACCAAACACGTCATGGTTGTCGTTAATGCCCTGTGGTATGTGGATGGGTCCCTTGGAAAACTACAAAATAGGTTTACTGGTGCTGACGAGGACTTCCCAAAATCAAATAGAGAGCTAAAAGTGACAAAATAATGTGCAAATTGAAACATTTAACAAATGTTTGCGAGTACTATTAAGTTTGATACTGTCATGTGACACTGATAGGGAGCTATCCTAACAACTCAGTACAAACAGTTACAAATACATGTTCCTAGTTACAAATATATGTTCCTACTACTAAGTCACAAGATTATGTTATAAAAGTCTAGTCTCAGATGTTTATTTTGTGTTGAAAGTTTTAGATTACTAGTCACAAGATAATGTTATAAAGTCTAGTCAAAGATGTTTATTTTGTGTTGAAAGTTTTAGATTACTAGTCACAAGATTATGTTATAAAGTCTAGTCTCAGATGTTTATTTTGTGTTGAAAGTTTTAGATTACTAGTCACAAGATTATGTTATAAAGTCTAGTCAAAGATGATTATTTTATGTTGAAAGTTTAAAATTCTAGTCAAAATAAAGGTTATTGTTATTAATTTACGATATTTCTTTGTTTTATAAGTATCAAACTTTATATGTCAAAGTAAAAAAAAAAAAAAAAAAGCCTACCTACCGACCCACTCCTTGCAACCCTAGGTCGGCAATAGCAAACAGATATATTTTTAAGGGTGGCCTGACATGGATATTCCTGCCACATTATTGTGTATTATACACAAGAACATCAATTGTCGCCTTTTTAATCCATATGGGTCTTTTTTATGATAGGGGTGTTAAAAAATAAAGATCGATCTCAGCATTTTATTACCCTTTGATTTAATGCAATTATGACATTTCAAAGAAATGTTACAATTCCATCTTGAAAATGCATTCACAGATGAAATAAAATAATTTTATATTTCATTATTGACACCATTCATTAGATAATTTAATTATCTATAAAAATGTATTCACATAAAAAAGATTTGGAAACAATTATTTGGAGTTATATTGATTTTAAGGTCATACTGCTATATTCATTTTCTCAATTTCAAATATCCTGAAAATACCTATACAGATAAGGACTGCTTATCAGTAAGTTGGCTATTGACTGGGAGGTGTAATCTGGCCACTAGTCTATGTGCTAAAGGGTTAAATTTAAATTTTAATAAAGAACCAATGCTGGTTGAAAACAGTTTTAAAGATAAATGCATTTGTCATTGTTAATCCGCAAAAGTATAAACAATCCGAATTAATTAACCTAGTAATATATAGAATATCTACAGCGACACGCTTGATTAACTACATAGTCTGAAAGCTGAGTGCACCGCTTACGTCATTTTAATTCGTAATTATGAAAAATCATTGTCTATATCACATTTATAGCTTGAAGCCCCGATTATAAATCTAGATATATATTATTATTCAAGATTATCGGTTGAATGATGACCCACTGTAGAAGCATTAAGCAAATAAATCATAATACTGTTTCATTTTTGTTGTCTGACCGCTTTCCGATGGCCACAGTTAATTATGATTGCAATCGTTCTTGTTAGAAACGTTGCAGAACTCGATGAGAATCTCATTTTAATTAAGCTTGTATCAATGCCTATCTGAATCGGCTATGCTGGCCCTAGAGCCCTCTTACGAATTGCCACATGGCGAAAAAATATTGACAGAAAAGATGTTTTTGGGATGGGGGGGGGGGGTCACAGGATCTGGACCAATTGAGGTTCCAAAATTTAAGGAGCCCTGCACAAATTATTTTACATTTTTTCATGAATATTCCCTTCTTGTAAATACAATCAATACACTTCCCTCAAAGGCAACAGTAAAAGACAATTCCCTTAATAGGTAATGGTAAAAGGCAATTCCCTGAATAGGCAACAGTAAATGACCATTTCCTCAATAGGCAACAGTCAAAGACAATACCCTCAATACGCAACAGTCAAAGACAATTCCCTCAATACGCAACAGTCAAAGACAATACCCTCAATACGCAACAGTCAAAGACAATTCCCTCAATAGGCAACAGTAAAAGACCATTCCCTCAATAGGCAACAGTCAAAGACCATTCCCTCAATAGGCAACAGTAAAAGACCATTCCCTCAATAGGCAACAGTCAAAAACAATTCCCTCAATAGGCAACAGTAAAAGACAATTTCCTCAATAGGCAACAGTCAAAGACAATTCCCTCAATAGGCAACAGTCAAAAACAATTCCCTCAATAGGCAACAGTCAAAGACAATTCCCTCAATAGGCAACAGTAAAAGACCATTCCCTCAATAGGCAACAGTAAAAGACCATTCCCTCAATAGGCAACAGTCAAAGACCATTCCCTCAATAGGCAACAGTAAAAGACCATTCCCTCAATACGCAACAGTCAAAGACCATTCCCTCAATAGGCAACAGTCAAAGACAATTCCCTCAATAGGCAACAGTAAAAGACCATTCCCTCAATACGCAACAGTCAAAGACAATTCCCTCAATAGGCAACAGTCAAAGACAATTCCCTCAATAGGCAACAGTCAAAAACAATTCCCTCAATAGGCAACAGTCAAAGACAAATCCCTCAATAGGCAACAGTAAAAGACAATTCGCTCAATAGGCAACAGTAAAAGACCATTCCCTCAATAGGCAACAGTCAAAGACAATTCCCTCAATAGGCTACAGTAAAAGACAATTCGCTCAATAGGCAACAGTCAAAGACAATTCCCTC
Source organism: Mya arenaria (assembly GCF_026914265.1). Classification (NCBI taxonomy): domain Eukaryota; kingdom Metazoa; phylum Mollusca; class Bivalvia; order Myida; family Myidae; genus Mya; species Mya arenaria. The sequence goes on along the minus strand of NC_069136.1, from coordinate 7,848,651 downwards.
AATAGGCAACAGTAAAAGACAATTCCCTCAATAGGCAACAGTCAAAGACAATTCCCTCAATAGGCAACAGTCAAAAACAATTCCCTCAATAGGCAACAGTCAAAGACAATTCGCTCAATAGGCAACAGTAAAAGACCATTCCCTCAATAGGCAACAGTAAAAGACAATTCCCTCAATAGGCAACAGTAAAAGACCATTCCCTCAATACGCAACAGTCAAAGACCATTCCCTCAATAGGCAACAGTAAAAGACAATTCCCTCAATAGGCAACAGTAAAAGACCATTCCCTCAATACGCAACAGTCAAAGACAATTCCCTCAATAGGCAACAGTCAAAGACAATTCCCTCAATAGGCAACAGTCAAAAACAATTCCCTCAATAGGCAACAGTCAAAGACAATTCGCTCAATAGGCAACAGTAAAAGACCATTCCCTCAATAGGCAACAGTAAAAGACAATTCCCTCAATAGGCAACAGTCAAAGACAATTCCCTCAATAGGCAACAGTAAAAGACAATTCGCTCAATAGGCAACAGTCAAAGACAATTCCCTCAATAGGCAACAGTCAAAGACAATTCCCTCAATAGGCAACAGTCAAAGACAATTCCCTCAATAGGCAACAGTCAAAGACCATTCCCTCAATAGGCAACAGTCAAAGACAATTCCCTCAATAGGCAACAGTCAAAAACAATTCCCTCAATAGGCAACAGTAAAAGACAATTCCCTCAATAGGCAACAGTCAAAGACAATTCGCTCAATAGGCAACAGTCAAAGACAATTCCCTCAATAGGCAATGTTTCAGTAAAAGACAATCCCCTCAATAGGCAACAGTAAAAGACCATTCCCTCAATACGCAACAGTCAAAGACAATTCCCCCAATAGGCAACAGTCAAAGACAATTCCCTCAATACGCAACAGTCAAAGACAATTCCCTCAATAGGCAACAGTCAAAGACAATTCCCTCAATAGGCAACAGTAAAAGACAATTCCCTCAATACGCAACAGTCAAAGACAATTCCCTCAATACGCAACAGTCAAAGACAATTCCCTCAATACGCAACAGTCAAAGACAATTCCCTCAATAGGCAACAGTCAAAGACAATTCCCTCAATACGCAACAGTCAAAGACAATTCCCTCAATAGGCAATGTTTCAGTAAAAGACAATTCCCTCAATAGGCAACAGTAAAAGACCATTCCCTCAATAGGCAACAGTCAAAGACAATTCCCTTAATAGGCAACAGTCAAAGACAATTCCCTCAATAGGCAACAGTCAAAAACAATTCCCTCAATAGGCAACAGTCAAAGACAATTCGCTCAATAGGCAACAGTAAAAGACCATTCCCTCAATAGGCAACAGTAAAAGACAATTCCCTCAATAGGCAACAGTCAAAGACAATTCCCTCAATAGGCAACAGTAAAAGACAATTCGCTCAATAGGCAACAGTCAAAGACAATTCCTTCAATAGGCAACAGTCAAAGACAATTCCCTCAATAGGCAACAGTAAAAGACCATTCCCTCAATAGGCAACAGTCAAAGACAATTCCCTCAATAGGCAACAGTCAAAGACCATTCCCTCAATAGGCAACAGTCAAAGACAATTCCCTCAATAGGCAACAGTAAAAGACAATTCGCTCAATAGGCAACAGTCAAAGACCATTCCCTCAATAGGCAACAGTCAAAGACAATTCCCTCAATAGGCAACAGTAAAAGACCATTCCCTCAATAGGCAACAGTCAAAGACAATTCCCTCAATATGCAACAGTCAAAGACAATTCCCTCAATAGGCAACAGTCAAAGACAATTCCCTCAATAGGCAACAGTAAAAGACAATTCGCTCAATAGGCAACAGTCAAAGACAATTCCCTCAATAGGCAACAGTAAAAGACAATTCCCTCAATAGGCAACAGTCAAAGACAATTCCCTCAATAGGCAACAGTAAAAGACAATTCCCTCAATAGGCAACAGTAAAAGACCATTCCCTCAATAGGCAACAGTCAAAAACAATTCCCTCAATAGGCAACAGTAAAAGACAATTCCCTCAATAGGCAACAGTCAAAGACAATTCCCTCAATAGGCAACAGTCAAAGACAATTCCCTCAATAGGCAACAGTCAAAGACAATTCCCTCAATAGGCAACAGTCAAAAACAATTCCCTCAATAGGCAACAGTCAAAGACAATTCCCTCAATAGGCAACAGTAAAAGACCATTCCCTCAATAGGCAACAGTCAAAGACAATTCGCTCAATAGGCAACAGTAAAAGACAATTCCCTCAATAGGCAACAGTCAAAGACAAATCCCTCATTAGGCAATAATCAAAGACAATTCCCTCAATAGGTAACAGTAAAAGACAATTCCCTCAATAGGCAACAGTCAAAGACAATTCCCTCAATAGGCAACAGTCAAAGACAATTTCCTCAATAGGCAACAGTCAAAGACAATTCCCTCAATAGGCAACAGTCAAAGACAATTTCCTCAATAGGCAACAGTCAAAGACAAATCCCTCATTAGGCAACAGTCAAAGACCATTCGCTCAATAGGCAACAGTAAAAGACCATTCCCTCAATAGGCAACAGTAAAAGACCATTCCCTCAATAGGCAACAGTCAAAGACAATTCCCTCAATAGGCAACAGTAAAAGACCATTCCCTCAATAGGCAACAGTCAAAGACAAATCCCTCAATAGGCAACAGTCAAAGACCATTCCCTCAATAGGCAACAGTAAAAGACAATTCCCTCAATAGGCAACAGTAAAAGACAATTCCCTCATTAGGCAACAGTCAAAGACCATTCGCTCAATAGGCAACAGTCAAAGACAATTCCCTCAATAGGCAACAGTAAAAGACCATTCCCTCAATAGGCAACAGTCAAAGACAATTCGCTCAATAGGCAACAGTAAAAGACAATTCCCTCAATAGGCAACAGTCAAAGACAAATCCCTCATTAGGCAATAATCAAAGACAATTCCCTCAATAGGTAACCGTAAAAGACCATTCCCTCAATAGGCAACAGTCAAAGACAATTCCCTCAATAGGCAACAGTCAAAGACAAATCCCTCATTAGGCAACAGTCAAAGACAATTCGCTCAATAGGCAACAGTAAAAGACAATTCCCTCAATAGGCAACAGTAAAAGACCATTCCCTCAATACGCAACAGTCAAAGACAATTCCTTCAATAGGCAACAGTCAAAGACCATTCCCTCAATAGGCAACAGTAAAAGACAATTCCCTCAATAGGCAACAGTCAAAGACCATTCCCTCAATACGCAACAGTCAAAGACAATTCCTTCAATAGGCAACAGTCAAAGACCATTCCCTCAATAGGCAACAGTCAAAGACCATTCCCTCAATAGGCAACAGTCAAAGACAAATCCCTCATTAGGCAACAGTCAAAGACCATTCCCTCAATAGGCAACAGTAAAAGACAATTCCCTCAATAGGCAACAGTAAAAGACCATTCCCTCAATACGCAACAGTCAAAGACAATTCCTTCAATAGGCAACAGTAAGACAATTCCCTCAATAGGCAATGTTTCAGTAAAAGACAATTCCCTCAATAGACAACAGCAAAAGACAATTCCCACAATAGATTCAAAACTATTTACATACAAGCATCAATTGGTGTAGTTCCCAATAAAAAAAAGAAACAAAGCAATGCTACAGAACCTGGTTTTCAATGATTGACAAAAGAACTTTCGTTGTGAGATTCAGTTTTAACTGCTTTTCTATTTAAAGTAACAGTGACCTTGACCCTATGGGCCCCAAATGCAATTCCATCCAAATCCTCCATTAACTCTCCTTTATAATATATCAAGTTTGGTCACTAAATGTCAAACCTAACTTTATATACCATAGGTAAGTTTGATGCCACCCTCCTGACCGCTTGAGAACCCAACCATCCATACAACCACATATATTATTCTTATAACCATGATTCACTCAGTGTCAATCCAGAAAAATAGCCAGGGGTCTGTGAGGAGGAATTCATGTCCAAAGCAGGGTAAAATTGTTTCCAAAGTCATTTATATTCATTTCAAAATACTTCCTACTGTTGTTGATACAAAAGTCCGAGCAAAAAACAATCTTTACATTAACTGTACAATAGTCTGAAAGTTGAAAGCTCTCAATCCTGGTTTCAGGGTTAATCCGGAAGTTTAGAACCCGTTTCTCATAACTTAACAATTGTCTAAGCCAGCTTTATTGGCCAATGTTACACACGGGGCAACATATGTATATACAGTTCCATTAATAATCCTAGAAGTCTATTTAGTTATGGTCAAGGTTAAAGGTTTGAACATTGTATGAAATTCTAAAATGTTACGTAAAATATACACTTGTGGAAAAAAATTGGAATGTATACCACTTGTTTAAATGGGACTCATGCAATAAAATGTTACAAGGATCAAGGGTATACATTCATATTCAATCTGTTTATATTATGTATTTAAACTATAAATTACATTATTTGAAGGCTCTTGGAAAAAGGAATAATTAGTATTCCGAAATAAGCTCATGAGTGGCAGGAAATACCTCCTTTCATTTAAAGCTGATGTGAAGATCAATTATGTAGTACAAATTACGTAGAAACCCATAATAGATGGTGTGCAGAATGAATAAATAGATGTACGGTATACAGGGATACAAGACGCTCGGCCTTAGTGGAATGCCTTGCAGAGCAGGGCCCAGAATGACTAAAAACGTCAGCATACGAGGGTAGATGTCATACGCAATGTTTGACCAAGCAGAAATGTAATGAGTCTTCAGAGCTTGGTGATACTCGGAGCTGGAATCTAGAAAAAAACACTTCAGTAATGCCATTCTTCGGATATGGGTATCTATGTATTGCAGTATATGCTCCTCACCAACGCACTCAAAATGCTCAAACTCACTTTTGTTTGACACACTGAGTAGGCAAAATACATGTATATTGTAGCATCTGGTTACCTTGTCAGGCCTAAAAGAAAATCTGTGACCTAACTAGCCCTCTTTAAATGGGATGGGTTGTGCAGATGCAAGCAAATATGATAGCAAGCAATAGCTTAACATATTGAAAGCGTAGAGTAGGTACTGCAACTTTAGTTACTTTGGTCAGATAAGCAAATTGTTCTCAGATATGACCACTGTGGCCTTCAGCAAAAAAGCACTAAATATGTAACAACATAAAAGAAGCTTTCATGGAAAAGCTTTGATCATGTTGTTATTCTAATCGAGCTCATAATTGTACACCTTGTGAAACTACCTGAGGTGAGAAAGGATGGGTAAAATGGTTTCAGATACATTGGTAATGGCAGAGACACAATGCCTGGCATATTATTATTATCTATTCCGGAAAACAGAAAACAAATCAATACAATTACTTACAGTTGACATGCACAGATATTGAAGTGCTAAAAGTACACCTTGTAGGGCTCACGTTCTGCCCAATTCGGGAAACTTGCCCTATCCCTTCCATCAGCACAATCATATAAGTATCTTTCGTTAATTAACCTATGAAAGTCAGTATTACTTATTTACATTAATATTGTCAAATAATTGTCAGAAGCATAATGAACAGATGCACAATGTAGACAAATATCTGCATCTTTGAACTGCTGACAGAAGACTGTTGACCATGACCTTTGACCTACTGACCTTAAAACAATCAAGGTCATCTACTGGGCAAGGGCAACCTATCACTTCTTAAGTTTTATTGTTTCAAGTTAAACCATTCGGCAGTTATCAGTTCAAGTTGACATAAGGCATGAACTTTGATTCAGATCAATAAGGGTCATCTATTTGTCAAGGGCAACCGGTCATTCAAGGTCCTAGGTTAAACTGTTCCTTAGTTAATGTGCAAATAAAATTTCATAAGACTGGGTTAGGGTTAGATGTGACTTTGACCTCAAAAACTATAGGGGTCATCTAACTTCTGATCAAGGGCAACTTGCCACTGAAGTCTCATGGTCCTAGGTCACCCCACTCTCAAGTTATTGTGCTTACAAGACATGGTCTACCAACTACAGACCATATGACTGACCATCTGACCTACTGACATTTGCAAACCTATAAAATAAGTAGGGATGCAAACGAATATTCGAATATTCGAATATTCGATCGAACGTTTGGTATTCGAATGTCAAAATCGGTATTCGAATATTCGATGTTTTTGTTAAATTAATAAATTAATAAACTTTTTGCCTACAACTGTCATCTTCGTCTGTCTTGTTTTTACAACGATGGACCCGTAATGCCAGAGGTGTGAACTTGATGACACTATACACGCGCCATATCGGATATAACGTCGGAAACTATAAACAGTCCCCGTAATTTTGCATTTACTGGCTGTTATACAAGTGACATCAAACACATTCTAATTTTTTGGGCACATTTAAGATCGGCCTTTATACCAATGTGTTATCTTCACTGCTTAACAAGCTTGGCGATATTGCGCAAATCTCCTTGATGATTCGAAGGACATGTGCTAGTTATGTGCTTTAAACTGTTTTCCATGTTTCGATACAACGCTCTTGCGTTGACAAGTAATTGTATGGTTTAACGTTTAAGGATATATGTCCTGAACTGTTGTACAATACATCAGTCAAAATCGACGTTTGGCCATTGTTGGTGTCGTTTTCTATAAATATATTTCGTAAACATCAATCCCAGAACGAGGCTGCAACTACCACGTTGGCGCATATCGTCATTTAACCGGAAAAAATGAAATTCCCCGATCTTTTTTTCATTGTATACAAAAGTGAACGCAGAGGAATTGATATAGTTCTTTTATTTGTTTAAAATATATCGCTTTTTCTTGGGATATATTCTGAAAATGGGGAAAATCAGATGCTAATTTGTGGAACATTAAGTGTCCGTCGCGTGTACCGAATACGACAAAGAAGGGTAACAGGGCCCTGGCTATTGCGTTAGTGAATATTAGTTTACTACAATTCTTAAAGGATCATTTTGGTATTCGAATATTCGATCGAAAGAATTACCGAATATTCGAATATCAATGTTGCTATTCGTTTGCATCCCTAAAAATAAGCATTTTTCTTCAAAAGGGGGCATCATATATAGAATTACCCCAAAGTTTACCTGTAAACGTTTCATAACAACTTTAGTCTCAGCGTAGTTGAATATCTGATACAGAATTGCATAATGGATACAGCGTTGTGCAAACGTGTATATGTAGGGGATGCAAGTGTAAAGCTCCTGTGCCCTCATTGGGCTTCCTCTTAAAGCTGGGCCAAGAATAAGGCAGTATGTTAGTATGCGCGGGTACACATCAAATGCTACCATCATCGCAGTAGAAAGCCAGCGGGATTTCAGTTTACACATATACTCCCGCCTGAAAATCAAGATTTACAGGGTGTTTCTATTGTACAATCAATACATCAAACATGCTCATTCTGACATTGCCAAGAAAGTACAGTAACTTAATACATTTAAACAGTATCATCTCGAAGAAATAGAAAAAAAAGTTTAAATAGAGTCGGGCTGGAAACCGTAATCACAAAATTATTTTCATTTGTCATATATGATACAATTATTGAAGGATTTCCTGGTTTGGTCCTTCACAATGAGTAATTTAAGGTGGATCTCTTTATGTTATGCTAAGGATTGAGTCAGACAAACCCTTTTTCCATTATTGGATATAATAAGAGAGGCCATTCAAATCAAGCATCAAATTCATACTTGAAACTGATCATGTTAAAGTGGCCAATACTTGTACAATATTTATATTAATTGTCCTTTTATTTGGCCTGGATCGTGGTTACACTACTAATTAAGCAAATAGTTATTATATGAAGCTTATTCCTTCTGTCTTTTGGTTTAGTCAATTCATAACAAAAGCACCAAAAGCACCAACTATTGCAAAATATGCCCGTCCTGTTTTTGGGACACTATATTTGGTGATTAGTGATTGCATATAAGGCTAAATAAAGAGAACAAACTGTTAATACAGTATTGGCTAATTCAAGGGTCATAACTCTGGAGTGACAGAGGTGATTTAGTCATTTAATCTGACCAAGATATTCTGCCAATACACCTTCTGACCAAATTTTGAGATGGTTGGATAAAGGCTTCTCAAGTTTACTGACCGTTCAAAGGTGGTACCTAACAATCCTTGATAAACACCCCTAGTTTTTTATATTATATAATTATGTAGTGTGTTGTTTTCTGAGTTTTGTGTTTGCAAAAGATGCTATACAATTATAAAGTTACTTATACAAATAAGGTTCAACTCAGATTGAGACGAAAGCTGATAGCTTATAGAATCACTCTCGAGTCTGTTACTGGGCAGAACCAGTACTGGTGTCCATTTCGAGAGGCCTTGAGAAAGTACCCCTGGTGGGGATCAAACCCACAACCTCTTGGGTGAAAGGGGACACCTATACCACTTGACCATGCTCTATGGAATAGTTACTGCATCCAATATCCGAGTTATTGAATATTTATTCACCAGGGGGCATTTCAATACAGATTTTAGTATATGACTGAAATTATGTTTAAGTAATAAAGAGGTTCAAAAGTTTGCTACAAATTTGAGAGAGTTGAATTTTAGCCAATATTTAAAATAAACACAAAGTTGTGGAAATCAAAATATATCAATGGATTGCAATTTGCGACGTTAATATACCAATTTAAGATTATTGAAGTAACAACTAACAAAAGGAAAGGGTCCTTGGCTAATCATCACTTTATGGGTGAAGTAACTGTTTTGTAATATACTGTGTAAGACAGCCTACAATAGGTCACTTTCACATCAGGGAATAGCGTTGTAATTTAGCCAAACACTACTAAATGCTACTTATTACACTGATAGAAATCTGCCCAAACAGAATGATATAAGAACTAATGAATGAATGAAAAAAGCAAAACTTGCTTTCCAAAATGGGAAAAGGTGAGTATAAATCTATCAAAAAGTAAGAGTGGATCCAATATTATCAGTATATGATTGTGTCACAAACTAAACAGAAATGCCCATGCTGACACACAGAATAATAAAGTATCAGAGGAAAGCTTAACCATGCACAACAACATAGTTTAACTGCGATGGAAGGTGTTTATCAATAGTTAACCTTGAAACCAGAATAAAATGATTTTATATTAAACCAATTGCAAGAGTTTGCAAACCATTTCCCAGTATATATATTATATACAGTGTAAAGCACTACTAAGGAAAGAAGCATCAAGGAATAACCTTTACAAATGCATTCAAGAGCAGCAGAAACAGAGCACGATTATTATGTAAAACATTCTGATACACTCACAGCAACTCTGCCCATTGTTATTCGAGTCTCCTGCAATGTCTGGACAGTCATGAAGAGATATCCCATCATTGTTTGAGTAACGAAAAACAACAAGGGAATGACAACATACATCACAGTGGCCTTGAGCGACCCCGGTCCAAGCACAAGAGCAGCCGTTACAACAACTACGAAGTACATTATCCGAGGGCCCACAACCCAGTTACAAGCCGTAATTGCCGACAGGATCTTTTTCTTCCAGATCAGTGCTATCTCTCTTCTGCAATGCAAACAATTAATGAAAATATTCGGTAGTGTAATATCGAAACTATTGCACAGTCGGCTGATACAACTGCTTATCAATTCAACAATTGTTTTAGCCAGAGTTATGGGACTTATAAAACTGCACTATAGTCATTTTTCTTACCATTTTTACCATTGAAAAATGTAAAAACACTTCATGTGAATATCTGTAATGATTTTCATGTTCAGTGACCATGTCTGCTATAGCAAGTAAGATTGACAACTATCAAAGCTTATTCAGACAATAATCATACACTTTCATCACCAAACAAGAGCTGTCAAAGTATGTGATGAATGCCCCCGAATGTGACATTGACATATGAACAAGGTCAGTACATGAAAAGTTGATCTTGCCTTGACATGTCAAATACATATATGGGAAGTTATTTTAAATTGCATCTGAACATAAAAAATACCACCCATACTTGGCAACCTACACTCTTATGTCCTTATATTTAGCATTCCATTGTGAATAAACACTAAGAGTATCTTTCACCTTAGAGGTGCATGTGACACGTCGTCTTGGTATACGTCAAACACATGTGGCAAGTTATTTTAAAACCTGTCCATACAAGAAAAAGTTACAGCCCGAAAATGACAACATATACTGTATGTCCTTATATGCAGCATTCAATTCAATGAATAAACACCTAAGTGTGACGTTTACCTTAGAAGTAAGGTAACGGGTCTTGCACGCGACAGGTCGTCTTTGTATGTCAAACACATGTGGCAAGTCATTTTAAAATTTATCCATACAAGAGAAAGTAACAGCCCGGACACAAAAACCTATACTCTATGTCCTTATATATGCAGCATTCCATGGTGAATTAACACTAAGTGTGACCTTGACCTTAGAGATATGGACACGGGTCATGCATGCGACACATCGTCTTGATATGTCAACACATGTGGCCAGCTATTTTAAAATATGTCCATACAAGAGAAAGTTACAGCCCGGACAAGACAACCTATACTCTATGTGCTTATATGCAGCATTCCATGGTGAATAAACATTAAGTGTGATCTTGACCTTAGAGATAGGAACATGGGTCTTGCATGCAACACGCCGTCTTGGTATGTCAAACACATGTGGCAAGTTATTTTAAAATCTGTCCATACAAGGGAAAGTTACAGCCCGGACACGATTTATTGAGCCGGACGCACGGAAGGACGGTGCGATTTTAATATGCCCACCTTTGGGGGCATAAAAAATCAAACAAAAAATTGCTTCGTAAATAACAATTTCAGTTATATCCATTATAACAGATCAAATATTAATAATACACTCAGTAATACACTTCCATCTAAAAAGGTATCCGTAATGCGCTTTCATCACAAGAAATATTATATTCTTTATTCCAACTATTTATCCCTCATACTTTCATCACAAAATATTGTATCACAAAAGATATCAGCTGTTACAAACTTGCATGAAAAGATCTTTCAATAATATCCTGCCTCCATCAGAAGAGATCTCGGTCATACACTTCAAAAACAAGATATATCGTTAATATGCCTCTATCAAAAGAGATCCCGGTTATTATACTTCCATGACAAGATATATCGTTAATATGCCTCTATCAAAAGAGATCCCGGTCATTATACTTCCATGACAAGATATTTCGTTAATATGCCTCTATCAAAAGAGATCCCGGTCATTATACTTCCATGACAAGATATATCGTTAATATGCCTCTATCAAAAGAGATGCCGGTCATTATACTTCCATGACAAGATATATCGTTAATATGCCTCTATCAAAAGAGATCCCGGTCATTATACTTCCATGACAAGATATATCGTTAATATGCTTCTATCAAAAGAGATCCCGTCATTATACTTCCATGACAAGATATATCGTTAATATGTTTCTATCAAAAGAGATCCCGGTCATTATACTTCCATGACAAGATATATCGTTAATATGCCTCTATCAAAAGAGATCCCATCATTATACTTCCATGACAAGATATATCGTTAATATGTTTCTATCAAAAGAGATCCCGGTCATTATACTTCCATGACAATATATATCGTTAATATGTTTCTATCAAAAGAGATCCCGGTCATTATACTTCCATGACAAGATATATCGTTAATATGCCTCTATCAAAAGAGATCCCATCATTATACTTCCATGACAAGATATATCGTTAATATGTTTCTATCAAAAGAGATCCCGGTCATTATACTTCCATGACAAGATATATCGTTAATATGTTTCTATCAAAAGAGATCCCGGTCATTATACTTCCATGACAATATATATCGTTAATATGCCTCTATCAAAAGAGATCTTGGTCATACACTTCCATGACAAGATATATCGATAATTATTTCTTTTATCTATTTCTAGATTTCTAATTTCTGGTGTATAAATGGAATTTGGGACTAAAAGTGAATAATTATCATTAAATGCGATTTGGGACTAAAAGTGAATAATTATCATTAAATGCGATTTGGGACTAAAAGTGAATAATTATCATTAAATGCGATTTGGGACTAAAAGTGAATAATTATCATTAAATGCGATTTGGGACTAAAAGTGAATAAAGGCAATTAAGTGCATTTTTCTGCATAAAAGGGTATTGTATTTGGGACTTTTATATATATATGTCATGCAGTATTTCCCCCCAGGGCCATTTAGGGTGACAGTACCAAACGGACACACCTTCAGCAGAGCTGTAATCCCAATATGCCTTGATTGGTCCAACATGCTTAACCCCAGCACGGGCAATATGTCAAACAAAATATGCAATAATCTGATCTTAAATCTGCCTTTGGGAAGGCTGTACCATTAAATATGTGCAAACTTGGAAACAAAATGTTTGGAATTAAATGTAAAATGTTTGAATTATTGAAATCAAAGAATGTAGATGTTATAAGTTTGGTGAATGATTTCTTTTTCATGATTTTTTTTCACCCTTTTTTATGAATTTTAAACAATCTTATAAAAATCAAGAACCGATAAAATCTTATAAAAATCAAGAACCGAGCAGCTGTTAATCTTCCCAAAGACTGGCCATTCGTCTACAAAAGGTCAAAATGAAAAACTCTACATTTAGGTCTTCAAGATTTTTTTTTCTCAAAGAAAATTTGTTTATAAGTCAGTGGCCTCCAATAAACTAGGCCACCACATCTCTGGTGACAACAAACATCAGCCACCACATCTCCGACAACGTTCATCGGCCACTACATCTCCCGTGACAATGAACATCGGCCACCACATCACCGGTAACGCCAACTTAGCAACTGTAAACTGGGAAAGACAAAAGCTGGAAGTATTGACGCTTTCCTGGTTCAATGGATCATCACAATAGATGATAAATTCAATTCAAAGCGGGTTGCTTGAAGACCTTGAGGAGGTTGACTGTGATAGGAACCCGTTTTGGAACAGGTCGTTGCACCTTTCAGGGCAGAATCAAGGACATCACTGTCATCACTACTGTCAGACTTCTGACCCCTGCATCTACTGCAGACTGTAAAAGTGGCTTCTAGACTTAAATAGAATCATACAAAGGGTGGAGAGTCAGCGTCCCCCCTGGTCGACTAAGTCTGACATCCCTTATATATATCCTGGGGGAAACACCAGTAAAAGGTGTAAAGGTGTATGATGCATGGAATATAAATATAGTGCATGGACAGAACAATAAAGCTGTCAGTGGTCTAGCCGCTAGTGGAAATCCAGGTTAACGTAGTTATGTGGGACAAATCTTGTAATTATTCTTTTTATTATTTCTTCTATATATACCTGAATCCTTACGAAGCTGACGTGGACAGCAATTGAATTTTTTACACCAGCTAGCATAAATCTCAGTATGACTTTCCTTATGTCATTAAATATTGCTATCACGACATATATAGATCGTGCACGTAACGGTTCCCTGGTGGCTACGAGCAAGACTACCACAGCAAACACGCACAGATGTCGACCACTGACAGTCACCGTTTCCCACCACGAAAATAAATATGATAGCTTCCTCAGTATTTGTATCTCGTTCCTAAAATATGCAGTACTAAAGATAAGCATTTCTGTAAACCTATTACACAATATAAAGCCTGTCAACAAACTGTACGAACATCCCTTATATTTTGGGCATTCTATACATGATATACTGCCAGCATTTGATTGGCCACTGATTACCTCACACTCTGATAGTGTCTGTCACTGTCAGTGTAAATTCTGGAAGAAATGGACTTTTGAAATCCCTTCCAAGACCATTTTTTTCAATTTCAAGGTCTTTCCTTTTTTAATGTAATGTCTAGCAAAAAAAACAACTTTACAAATAAAAAGCAATCTGAAATTAAAGATATAAATTTCAGGACTTATTCGCCATCCCTCATTAAATATGGTTAGAAACATGCAGAGGCAGCATTCATTAATCACAACACACAAGCACAACAGCCATTTGCCATTTTCACAAATGAATATATTTTTGCTGAAACAAGAAAACATGACCTTATTTCCTAAAAAGAAGTATTTTTTGTTTATTGATATATAATATCTTCAAATTATTAAACAGATTGTTAGAGCTTTTACCCAATTTTCCTCACCATTGTTTCTCTTGGTGTTACCTATTCTGCAATATTTTTTTAAGTAAATACCTAATTAGTAATTTCAGATATAGGGAAAGCAACCCACAAATAAGCTTTATTACCGGTGATACAATATCATTTTGGTGTCAAATTAACGGTAATTGCTTGCTGGATTTACAGCTAAAATGTCCAATAAATGACAAAAAAATACATAAAGTAATACCAGTTAGTATATAATCTTACAATTGAAAGTGGGCGTGAATTATGAACGATTTTCAACCTTTTAAGGCCATAAAAGCTTGTTTGCTACATAGATTAACGTACAGTTTTTGCATTTCTTTTTCTGCACATATAAGAAATCCTTTCGATTATACCAAAATAACATGTGGTCATAAGGCATCCCAAATTCATTTATTTGTGGGTCTGATACTTAATTGAAAAAGATCATACAATGATGATCGTTTCCTAATTGGTTGTTATCAATATAGTATTATATTGATACAGGCAAGCAGATGCAGAGGGGGTCATACAATACACCAAATATGCCATTTAAGACTTAGATATAACCTAAATTGTTCTTGGATGAGGACACCAAACTCACCACATTACATTAAACACCTATATATTTTAGGTTTCGGAAGAGAGGGAGTCCGCTCTAAGTTGCGCTTGGTTTTGGAGGAGAGAGTGTACGCACTATGTTATACCCACTCTAACATCAAATCATGGCTTGACCCCTCGCTGGTATTAGCCACATGAAGCATCTTAATGTAAGCAGAAACTTGATCTGTGATTTCAACATTTTTCAGTCTGACAATATCAATTTGTAAATAATATTTCCTTTATCCAGAAGCTCTGCGACAGAAGAAAGCACAAGATGACTGGATAGATATTTTGTGTCTGTAAGCTTAAACTATCATGACATTGTATTAAAAGCGTTAATGTGATTATACAGTTAAAAATCAAAACAGTCATTGAATTCTGCTCTAAAAAAATTAAGGGAAATCTAAGGTGGGGTCTAATTCGATATAATACTTTTCCTTACTTTTAGTCACCCCTCAGCTATTGGTCTACTGATATCACGTTACACTCAGACTAGACTCTTAAACTGATAAGTTTATAATCTACATGGTTATTGAGTACTGACCCTAATGTGGGCATGATCTGCCCTACCTATTTTGGTGAAAAAATGATAAGTGTAAAACACTTTATCAACTTGAAAAAAATGTACATCCTGTTTACTTATGACTAATATTCATATGGTATGTCTATGTTGTGTGTATGAATGCTTTGAGTTTTATTCTATTAGAAACATTTTAATAGAAAGTGATATTATTAATTGAAAACAAACCACTATCAAAAAGTAAAAAAGTTAAAAGACTTGTACAGTAACTGAAACTGCTGTTAGAAGCAAATTTTAAATAAAATGTACATTCTTTCCAACCAATTTTTTTAATGAACATTCTGTCAGGCCGTAATAGCAAGGGAATATGAAAATAATTTTCAAATTGTTTGTCCAATGACACGGTTTTTATCAAATTGTCACTCATTTCTATGGATGAAAACTATTTAAAACGATAGAGAATTGTTTTCAACAGAATTCCAAGCCATTTGGAATTCCTACACATCTTATGTTGGTGAATGGTTTTTCAATGTGCTCAAATTGGATTATTTTATTTATTATTATGAAAGTACATCAAACATTAATAGAAAGATATTAATAAAGCAGAAAGAAGTAGATACAAGCCTCAGGCCATATTTTTTTAATAGCTTTAATAACTAACACTTTTGCCAGAATGAGGTATTTTATTTCAAGTTTTAAAATCTTTATGAGCAAAAGAACTTTTATTTGAACTCTTACTGACAATTAACACATGTTATTAATTATCTTTGGGGCCATTCCAATAAAGATCTTAAGTTTTTAACTGAAATAACTTTAGGCTACATATTTAAGAGATTTGAACATTAGCCAGTAATGAAACAAGAGTGCCAACTGTCAAAAATATGCCTGTCCTGATTTTAGGACACCAAGTTTGGTGATAATAAGTTATATGTAAAGCCAAATTCAGTGAGAGGACACCATAAACAATGTGTTTGCAAATTCAAGGATCATATGGAGTGAATGGGTGACATGGCTGGTTATGCACCAGGCAATTGTAACCACGGCCCCCCAGGTATGTGGACTTTCCATTCTGCCAAGCCCGGGTAAAATCCCTGCCATGCGAAGACAAACTGCTGGTACAATTCCCGCCAATTGCCCCCGGAACCCAGGGACCCTAGGTAAGGCCTATCCCCCACTATTTTTTGCACAAAGACAAAACCATCGCATTCACCCAGTACTGCGGGGCCACCTGGAAGGTAAGAACACAGCCTATTTCCCCGGCTATCCCCGGTATACCTCCAGACCTGGAGGGGCCCATGGTTACAATTCACTGGTGCATTATCAAATCTGACTATGATATTCTGCTCATTCAAATTTTGACCAAAATTGTTGATGATTGTAAAAAGACTTCTAAAATATTGACCCTACAAGACCAATTTTAGGTTATTTACATAATTAAAGGGCAATTACACTTCAGTGATTAAAGCTATACAGCTGTTTAACAAACTTGTCCAAGACATTATTCCCTTACACATTCTGACCATATTTTAAAAGCTTTTAAAGTAACTGAACTGACAAGACCAGCTTTAGGTAATTTCTGAATGACTCTTATGCTGTGATGAGTTATCAAATTTGTCTGATATATTATGCCCATACACATTCTGACATTAATTTTGTGATGATTGGACAAAGGCTTCTTATGATATTGATCAGACAAGACCGATTTGAGGTAACTTCTATATAAAAGGGTGATAACTCTTGATTGGACAAAGGCTTCTTATGATATTGATCAGACAAGACCGATTTGAGGTAATTTCTATATAAAAGGGCGATAACTCTTGATTGGACAAAGGCTTCTTATGATATTGATCAGACAAGACCGATTTGAGGTAATTTCTATATAAAAGGGCAATAACTCTTGATTGGACAAAGGCTTTTAAAGTTAGTGAGCAATCAATATATTGGACGCTGCCCAGCCGTCGTAGGTTAAACTATAATGCAACCGCGTTTTTTTAAAACAGGTGTACAATAAGACAATGTTATGCCGTTTGTAATGGTTATTCAGATTTAAGATTATGGAAGTTATGACTAAAATCCTTTATTGAAATGGCCCCTTAACTTCTAATCCCATAAGATATGAGCAATTCCCTTTGCACAGTCTTGTCAGCATGTTTGTATGATTCTTATGTACATTGGTCAACACAAACTGTCAAATAAAACCAGGTTCGCACTGATCTTATAACTTCTGTGCCTTTAACTTGTATTGAGCCATAGAAAGACTGGAGAAAGTATTGTGAGCAGGGGCTGTATTCAATTAAATTTTTATACAGGTGGCCAATTAATTTTACAGTCCAATCATAGCACTCAGATTCTATTATTAAATCTAAGTAAGGTCTAAGTTGGTTGTTGAATACAGCCCCTGGTGTTGGTTAGTCGTACCACAAAACCACAACAAAGAGTAAACTATCACAGCGAACAAACAAAAGAAAAGAACTGCATGCAAATATATACGGACAGCAAGGCAAATACTAGACAAACCTTGATTCTTTCAAATGTGACTCTCGTATCAGTTATGAACGTTACAGCAAAGGGCATAAAGAGTACGCATGCTAGACGAACTGCTGAAAACAGCCCGATAGCAACGAACACCTTCTCAGACGTAATCACGCCTCCCGTAGAGATGTACGCGAGAAAGACTACAAATATGATCAGTTTTGCTGATACAAAGAAAGGGCCCAGTATAAAACCCCTTAAGTAGCCAAGAAGTTTGACCTTTTCAGCCTCCTGCCTGCAAAACATTGAAGAGCACAAACGGAAAGTTAATTCTAGAGCTAAAACTAGATTGTTTATTTTACCTCATCTTACTGCATATTTTAGTTTGTAGATAAATTACATTGTTTTAAGTCTTGAGAAATCTGCCCATAAGGCTGACAGCAAAGTAACTTATGTTAGAAATTAAAAATATATCTTTTAAATCAAGGATTTTTTGGTTTAGGCGAACCACGATGAATTAAGAGAGTAGCAGGCATTGAAAGTAATTCTGCAATTTACATTGAGAATAAAGGTAAAACTTCACATGCCCTGTTGCAATATGATCTGTGTTTTGAAGGAAAAAAAATAAATGTATCTCAGTATTGAAAAGCAATTTAAGCACAAATAGCAAAGTATGGTAACATGAAAATATTTTATGATTTTATGATTAAAGTTTATTCTTGTTCAAACCGCTTAGTCAACAGAATTGAAACGATCATCTGATAATTTACTCTACACACTGACCTAACCTGTCCAGATAACTCTTCCTTCCTCTACACACTGACCTAACCTGTCCAGATATCTCTTCCTCACTCTACACACTGGGCTAACCTGTCCAGATAACTCTTCCTTACTCTACACACTGACCTAACCTGTCCAGATATCTCTTCCTCACTCTACACACTGGGCTAACCTGTCCAGATCACTCTTCCTTACTCTACACACTGACCTAACCTGTCCAGATATCTCTTCCTCACTCTACACACTGGGCTAACCTGTCCAGATCACTCTTCTTTACTCTACACACTGACCTAACCTGTCCAGATATCTCTTCCTCACTCTACACACTGGGCTAACCTGTCCAGATCACTCTTCCTTACTCTACACACTGACCTAACCTGTCCAGATATCTCTTCCTCACTCTACACACTGGGCTAACCTGTCCAGATAACTCTTCCTTACTCTACACACTGACCTAACCTGTCCAGATATCTCTTCCTCACTCTACACACTGGGCTAACCTGTCCAGATCACTCTTCCTTACTCTACACACTGACCTAACCTGTCCAGATATCTCTTCCTCACTCTACACACTGGGCTAACCTGTCCAGATAACTCTTCTTCACTCTACACACTAAGCTAACCTGTCCAGACAACTCTTCCTTACTCTACACACTGGGCCTTCCTCACTCTACACACTGGGCTAACCTGTCCAGATAACTCTTCTTTACTCTACACACTCAGCTAACCTGTCCAGATAACTCTTCTTTACTCTACACACTGAGCTAACCTGTCTAGATAACTCTTCCTTTCTCTACACACTAAGCTAATCTGTCTTTATAGTGTGTGCATGTTCTACTAACTGGCACAATCAACTCTCTATAACCAGCACAAGTTATTACCCTGACATAGCCATTGGACATTTCTCAAAAATAACAAACATCCCATTATTAACTCATATACCTTAAAACCTTTAGCTGCCTCTACACGATCCTGCTGCATAGAGCCAATATAGCCATTTTTCTTATATTTTGTGTATCTTAATTGATTTGTTTACAAATTATGTTAGGATTATTCATATTGTCTATGGTATTAAAGGGCTTGGTTCACGAAAGTACATGAATGGCACCGGTTTTCACCATATTGTAAATTTCCCATCCCAGCATCATTTTCACTGTTTTTACAAAGAATAATTATCATGTGTTCTTGCAATATATATATTTTTTAAAAATATTGTGTTTTTGCGTTAATAATTTCAGCCTAAAGAAACCATACTTTTACCAAAATGGTCGTTTTTGTGCCGTGTTTGTGCCGTTTTTTTAGATTTTGAATGTGGCGGCATTTCTCACCAGTCATAATATTTTTACAACAACCTCTGCCCTACACCCCAAATGCAATATGAAAAGTTCGTAACTGGTGAATGCTGCCGCCACATTAAAAAAAAAGAAAATTATCGCATCCGTTGGTCGATTTTAACTTTTTCTGGAGGGCAAATCAGGCATGTGGAATTGTTATGCTTTTGAATTGTTTGCAGTTTTCCACGCATGTGCTGTATATTTGAAATAAACATATATTATATTGTCAAAGAAATGATACTTAAACAGTTAAGAAAACAACATCAACGAAAAAACACTCTCCCGACATATGACGATTCCATAGCATATTTTATTTCCCACTATTTTTCTTTGCGGTAAAAAGAAAAAAGCGTCTGTTAGCAGCTTTCAATGTCACAACGATGTAAATAAAGTAGACACTTCGTTTATAAGGTAATATTTTAAACACCTTAATGAAATACTTCTATAACATACATTCAACCTACTGGCCTTTTGATTTTGCTCCATAAATTGTTAAATGTGCCTTTTTTAAACGAATAAATATATAAGTACGCCTGTTGCTGTGTGCTATTAATAACACGAGTTATTTTGTTCGCACGAGGTGATCATATTTTTAATTATTTAAACTTTACATGTATTGAAAATGTACAAATATGATTATTACAACATTAAATATATATTTTGAAATTAATAACACTTGATTGCTGATTAAGTTACGTTTTTAATCTAATTTAAGGATCTGATAAACTCTACTTGGTACCAAAGTGGTATTGGTGTAATGGATAGAGCGCCTGACTTCAAAGTCGGTGTACGGTGGTTCGAGTCTCACCAGGGTAATTTTTTTTTTTTAATTCTTCACTTGTAAAACATTTTTAATTTTAATATCGTTAATGATCAAGGGGAATCATTCATTGTTATTAGTATTATTGTTATTTTTACAATAGGAGTGAAACAGATAATTAAAAACAATTTAAAAAAATAATAATTTTTTGCTGTTTTTATTGCATGATAAAATATACATTCATCCGTAATATTTCAGATGCCAGGAGTACGGCTTCCATTCCAGTGTGTTGTATGTAAAACACGGACAAATCCAAAAAATAGACGTAAAATAAATTCAGAACTTAAGCAACTGATACTTAAGCGCCTGCCAATTGAATTGAAGGACACTGATGTACTCTGCAACAAATGCCGTATAAAGCACTTTTACAAGCTATCACCTGTTGAAAATTTCGATAATAAACTCATTGACCAAAGTGACAATGAGGAATATCAACCTCCAGTATCAAAGAAAACCTCATTTGCTAGCCCTCCATCCGTTAGACTGAATATCCCCTCAACACCCAAATCTCATTCACGGTGCTTTATTTGTAAGAGACCTGGACCCAAGCTTATAGTTGTGCCATCAGAGGCAAGATTCACAGCTTTTGTTCAGCGGAATGTAATCATCAAAAGTGGCACAAGATGCTGTCCGGTCCACATGGATGAATCCCAAATAAAAGATGAAGCCCTCCAATCTGTCAAGGCATCTGAATCTGCATTTGTAAACCGTGCAACTGTGTTGGAACTATTGAACAAGTTGAGGGCATCATGTAACAAGACCCAAAAACGATTTGACTTCAACACGCTGAACAATGAGGAATATGTTGATCTCACCGGACTTAACAAGGAGGCCATTCGGGATATTTGTGCTGGTGTGGAGGGACATATCCGTAACACCCCTGTCAGAGATATTCTCACAACAGTCGGAATTTTTTTCTTTAAATTAAAATCAGGACTTTCAAATACTATTCTGTCAATTATATTTGGTATTTCCAAATCAAGTGTTCGAAGAGCAATCGCTACAACAAGACAAACTTTAAAGGAAAACTTTGTACCTCTCAATTTAGGATTTAACCATATTTCAAGGCAAAAAGTAATTAATCAACACACACGCCAACTCGCCCGATCGTTGTTTGTTGATGAAGCTGGAGACAGTTCACGTCTGATTTTAGTGTTGGATGGAACATACATATATATCCAAAAAAGCCAAAACCATCATTTCCAACGCAGGTCATACAGCATGCACAAGGGGAGGCCACTTGTTAAGCCAATGGTGATTGTAACAACAAGTGGCCATTACATGTCTGTACTTGGCCCTTACCTGTCTGATGGAAAGAACAATGATGCAAAAATCCTCAACCATATCATCAATACAAACGTTGAGGATATCAAATCGTATGTCCATCCTGGTGACATATTTGTGGTGGACAGAGGGTTTAGGGATTCCCTGCAGCTATTAGAGGTAGGGCAGATGTATCAACATATTTATCAATAGTTTTCATTATGATATTTTGTTTAAAAAGATATATCTATAGGAAAGAAAAAAAAAGTGATTTGCCCTTTGAATCTATGATTTCCATTTCATATAATGAGCAGCAAAAGTTTATATTTCTTTAATAATATAAATAATCAATATAATGTTTATTAAACATACATATCTTTTTTTAGGATCTGGGAATACAGTCAAAGATGCCTTCATTTTTGCCAAAAGGCGAGACCCAGTTCCAAACCGAGGTCGCCAACACTAGCAGGCTTGTCACGAAGGTATCAATCTTCTTTTATTATTTCAGGATCCAAATTCATTGCACATGCTTTATAATCGTAAGTAAGGTCCAAGTCCAGCACCATAATGACACTTCTAATAAATATGGTATGATATATATTAAAGCTGCACTCTTACAGATTGACCGTTTTGACAACTTCTTTTTTATTTATTTTTTATTTTCTTTTAATTGAGCCAATTTTTGAGTTAATGTCGCGAAAGTAGAGATATGATACTGCTGACAAAAAATCAGATCCCAGTTTTTCATATTTAAGTTTGAAAAATGAGGTTAAAAACTTTACTAAAGCTTTAAAAAAAAAATCCGCTTTCCAAACAATTGAGATCTGTTACATTGTAAGTTATATGGCCCAATTGAAGGCATTCATGCCAAAATCAGCTGATTCTGAGACAATAATTTAAAAAAAACTTATTAATCTGTGAAGGTGCAGCTTTAAAGCTGCACCCTCACAGATAAACCAGTCAGTCATCGCCTTGTTGACAAAATGTTCTCATATTAAATGTTTTTAAAGGGACTATACACCAGATTGGCACCAAAAAAAGTTTTTTCAGTATCGAATCTCAGGACAATTATTTAATGAAATGTTGCACTCTTTGATATCATAATTGTAAAAAAATAATAAACAAAATGTAAAAAAAAAATTGAGTCGGACACCGGGTTCGAACCTGGGTCGCCAAAATTGCAGTCCAGTGTTGTATCCACTGTGCTACGAATGTTTACGCTATATGGTTTGAATATTTAAGACATATACCTAACTTGGTAATATCACGTGATAACATAGAAGAGCCAATCACGCATAAGAGAGGAATTCTACTAGGTAGACATACCTAATAAACTTTTTTAATGGAAAAATACGAAAAAACTGTTAGTTTTAATGCATTGTACACATCAATACCAAGTTTAAGTCAGTTTTCGACAATTTTCTTTTTATTTCGCTATTTCATCATACAGTGTATAGCCCTTTTAAAAACATACTTTTAAACTTCAGATCAGATGGGTGGTTGAGTCTGCCAACGCACGGCTCAAGAGATGGAAATACTTAGACAGAGTATTACCTAACAGCCAGGTTCCATTTATTGGCGACTTTGTGCAAATAATTTGTGCCGTTTGCAACAAATATCTTCCGCCACTTTCATCTTCATGCTCTGATGATGACAGACTCGCGCAACATATGCTGCAGTTAGCAACTCAAGAGAACTCTCTGAAAACTGAGATTGAGGAGAGCAATCTCGACAAAAGTCGAGCCGTGTGGGTTCCAGTTTCTGACACTGATCTTGAAGACTTCCCTCGTCTCACTGAGGACATACTACGGACCCTCACATGTGGTGTCTATCAGTTGAAGCTTTGCCCTGGATACATCCAAGAACACATTGAGGGCGATGAAGACATTTGTGTACACAAAGAAAGAAGTGGGCTAATTCGTGTGCGTTTACAAAGTCGTCATGTCTCGGCGAAACAATACAATCTTTGGATTAAATTCAACAATTATGAAATTCTTGGTTGGTATTGCAAATGTAGATCTGGTTCAAGGATAGTTGGAATGTGTGCACACTGTGCAGCAGTGATTTGGTACTTGGGTTATGGAAAGCACAGATTTTTGGGTGCTCTTGGTGTTCGTGACTGGAGTGAATATGTTGATGATGCTAGTGTTGTTCCACCAACAGTTGATAGTTCAGACTCGGACAGCGATTAAATGGCGCAGCATTTAAACAGCCAACAAACATATGCTAATGTTCTTTTGAAGGATAAACTTTATGACATAGTGTTCATGTTTCAACAGTTGTTATTTTGCATCAGAAATGCTTAATGGTAATTTATATGAATAGACTATACAAAGTCCATATTGGGAATTGTTAAGTTGTTTTTATGTCCAGTTAGCTTGTCATTTTTAATGAATTAGAACTTTAAAATATGTTTTCTCTAAAAGGTACTCTAAATATTCATTACCAATATAATTCAAATGCTTTAATTTGTTGTTTATATAATTATATTTACACAGAGTAAAATGAAAACTATGAAACAAATTTTTAAAACATGTATTACAACAGCTTTTGTCATACTCACAAAAATCCATATATGAACTGTAAATTCATATTGTTCCATTGTTACCATAGCAACCATCATACAGCTATGTTGAAAATGACATGAAATATTATCACTTTATCTGAAGTAACAATTTATAATATATCAATGCAAAATATCAATATAAAATTACATATTTGATTAATTTAACATATATAAAGAATGATTTTACTGCAATTGTATCCATGGTAACATCCTAATTCTTAATTGAATTAAGTACAGAAATCAGGTATATAACATTTTTTTATATATGTTGCAATAATGCTTTAGAAGTAAAATATATCATCATTCATGTTCAGGGTATTGTCATTTATATATTTTAACTGGAAAATACCCATTGATTGATATGTTGCCATGGCAACCAAAATGTTGATAGAATCATCATATTACATTTCATTCTTTAACTGCCATTGGTTGTTCTACCAAAATTCACGGGAATCAAGCACATTACAGATGGGGCCATTTTTTACCTTTCGTGAACCAAGCCCTTTATGTAATTAAGTAATCATCTCATATATGCATTGATCTGAACGATTAAGGATTGATTCTTATTTTTCAATACAAAGGCTTGACCGTGATTTTGCAAACTCATGAAACTGCAAGCAGTCCAGGGAAATTTGAAAAAAAAAAACGGCCAAAATGTCATACTGCATGAACACACACAAAATAAGAATCAATCCTTATATTTATATTTTTCTCCTTTCATTAAATTATTTTTTTGTATAAATTTATTTTGCATTCATCAAGAAAATGATCCAGATTTTCAATTGTGTTTTACATATGCATGACCATGGTCTTTCTTGAGACACTCCACCTAAGAGGACAAAATAGATTGACTGGTTCATGCAAAATAATGCAAATTTTATTCTACAGAAAATTAAGAGGGAATGCAACTTTAACCATAATAATATGTTCATACCTTTCAAGTTATATTTGAGATGTCTTGGCCATAAACTAACCATGTTTGTAAATGGCTGTAGGCACCTACACTGATTGTCAATAAACTCTAGAGTGATATTACAAGTGATGGTAGTTATAGGAATACTTATCAAACCCCAAAGTTCGCTTACATAGAAGGTTAAACCAAACCAGAAAATCCTTGTAATCACATATAGTGTAATAGTATAATTTAACCATTCCATTTTACTGATATACAATATCACAGATGGGCAAACAGACTTAACAATACTGTAAAACTTTAAAAGTTATTCAAGATGTTTTCACATTTGGAGATGCCATATCAAATCACAAAGTTACGTTGTGTATAATTTAGGGATGTGATAAGTATTGCATATTTGCACAATGTTAGTCAATGGTGTTCCCATAAAAAATAACATATATACATACAATATGTTCTTCAAACAGATTACCCATTCATATATTTCAACCAATTATTTTTTAGATACAATCAAACTGGATAAATTTGAGAATTTCTTCTAAGCCCCTTTGGATAGGTGAAATTGTGTTTTATTTCCAATATCAACAATTTAAAGGTGAATGCACATTAGTATCACTGGAAATGTTATCAGCAATTTCTAGAATATCTAAATAGTTTGGATTCTGAATATAAACTTTCTATATTTTCTCTCAGCATGCATGCACCATTGACAAATAAAATTATAACAATGTTACAAAACAGTGGGCCAATTTTTCAAACATCATCAAAGGTAACAAACTTGTTTATTGCTAAGATATGTACTACTGAATTTGTTGTCAAAAACATTGTTAGAAATACAGCATATCACAAATGTGTCTATGAAAGTTCCAGAGCATAAAAAGAATTAAAGCCAACACAATTGTTATCTTGAATAATGTTCTGAATGATTTGGTCGTCAAATGGTAACCATGATCAGATTTTGACATAGAAAGAAATTAATTTGACGATGTAAAAAAGGTTGAAATAAGATGGTGTAATGTAAGCTATAATCAAATAATAAAGTGGATTGTAATTAGTGGTTTAAAGTATGATGTATTAGATGGTGTAATGTAAGCTATAATCAAATAATAAAGTGGATTGTAATTAGTGGTTTAAAGTATGATGTATTAGATGGTGTAATGTAAGCTATAATCAAATAATAAAGTGGATTGTAATTAGTGGTTTAAAGTATGATGTATTAGATGGTGTAAGGTAGGTTGTTATCAGACTGTATGAAGTATTTTGTAATCAGATGTTTTAAAGTAGTCTGTAATCAGATGGTTTAAAGTAGTCTGTAATCAGATATTTTAAAGTAGTGTCTGTAATCAGATGGTTTAAAGTAGTGACTGTAATCAGATGGTTTAAAGTAGTCTATAATCAGATGTTTTTAAGTAGTCTGTAATCAGATGTTTTAAAGTAGTGTCTGTAATCAGATGTTTTAAAGTACCGTATTATATCATGCATAAGACGCACTTTTTTACCCCAATTCTCGTCTTAAAAAGTGCCTGCGTCCTTTCTATGCTATTAGAATTGCATCTGTTTTTTCCAAGTCCATTTCGGGTCGAAAATATTGGACCGGGGAAGAACGCGGTAATAGTAAGTATCTGTACTGCGTCACCGAAGAGAACAACTGACATAGGTAAAATCACGCAAGTTAACACACGTAGAAATATATTGAATGTTTACTTTAAAATGATTTATTGAGAAATAAATTTTAAAAAAAATACGAGTGTTTACTTTTTTTATAAAAGGGACGCTACTCACAAAAACTCGATGTGAGTCAGCATTTTAACTGGATTGAGTTATAACGGCAACGGAAAATCGGGAAAGGAGGTAAATATCAATTAATCGTTGTTCATGATTTTAATGTTTCGATATTTTACAAAACATTTTGTTGCATGTTACTGTTTTAAAAAAATAATAAAGGAATGTGCATAACGCAAAGTAGCATTATTGTCAATTTCAAATGTGCGAAGGTGTGAAAAACACCCGCTGTCTGTCATTAGAAAAATGGTTGCTTGTTCGCACTTTACCTGACGTGCCTTCCGCTGGCAAGACTAATTACCGACACGCATTAATTATGCCTACATGCTTTAATCCGCGCAGCGACAAGCCTTATCAAAACAATCCTCAGTTTTGACAATACAGTTTTGTTGCGATTGCAACGGTTGCAACGGTTGACTGTCATTCAGAAGGCATGTCGGGACTATTGCAACGGTTGCAACGGTTGACTCTCAGTAGGGACTATTACGGCATTTGTATTTAAGTCTTATAATATGCGTGAATGTTCTCAAAATGTCAAGACATATATCTTTGTTATGTACGCTAAATTACCAAAATACGACGATAATTATCGAAATACACAAGACAGTTATCGAAATATGCCTAATATACAATTTTTTGTTTGTTTTTTACTTCAATATATGTTATAAATACTTTACCAACCTCAATTTTTCGGCTCCGATTTTAACATGTTTCCGCTGCGTCCTATCTTATATATTAAGGGGTTTTACCCGTTTTCTCAACTATTTTTTTGCCTGCGTCCTATCTATGCTAGCGTCCTATACATGATATAATACGGTAGTCTGTAATCAGATGTTTGAAAGTAGTCTGTAATCAGATGTTTTAAAGAAGTCTGTTATCAGATGGTTTAAAGTAGTCTGTTATCAGATGGTTTAAAGTAGTCTGTTATCAGATGGTTTAAAGTAGTCTGTTATCAGATGGTTTAAAGTAGTCTGTAATCAGATGGTTTAAAGTAGTCTGTAATCAGATGGTTTAAAGTAGTCTGTAATCAGATGGTTTAAAGTAGTCTGTAATCAGATGGTTTAAAGTAGTCTGTAATCAGATGGTTTAAAGTAGTCTGTAATCAGATGGTTTAAAGTAGTCTTTAATCAGATGGTTTAAGGTAGTCTGTAATCAGATGGTTTAAAGTAGTTTTTAATCAGATGGTTTAAGGTAGGTTGTAATAAGATGGTGTAAAATAGATTCTAATCTGATTGTATAAAGTAGTCTGTAATTAGATGTTCTAAAGTAGGTCGTAATAAGATGGATTAAAGTAGATTGGAATTTGATGGTGTAGGTTGTTAATCTGTTCACAATAATATGACCAATTGTGCTAAAAAGGGGGTCTCATTTTGGAAGAGCAACATGACTGGTTAGCTTAGATTGTTTGGTTGCGCTGCACAGTCAATGTTTTTCAATGGTTAGATAGCTCACATAATTTTGGTACATACAAATATATTATTAAGTAAGATCAAATGAATATTTATGATATTTTCTTCAACAAAAGGATTCTAAAGGCTAATTATGATTTTTGGTAAACCCATTATCTATACAATTAATTAAAATTAGAAATTCAAATTTATTCATCAAATCTTTTAAACAGAAGTTTGCAACATACCTTCTAACGTTCTTAACAAGATCACCGAACGGTTTTTCCCAACAGTACATCTTTATTACCCGCATTCCGGCGATTATTTCATTCATCAATCTAACACGTTCATCTGTATATTTGGCTGTCTTTTGTCTGTTGGAATAAAGCATAAAAATTATATAAACTCACAACATACGAGCTAACCCAAAATATTGTAAAAATTAGTAAACGTGGTAGAAATGTATTTTCTTTGGAGATTATTGACAGCAACACATTTTAATCGAAATCCCATCTTCAGCACTTAGTCAAATATGTGTGTTTAAAAAACCCACTACCTGAGACACAATGCACTTCGACATAATTAAAAATACAACATAAAGCTTGCCAAATTTGATTTTCTGTTAATTATTTTGCACGGTGTTTGGTATTTTTATATTCAGTTATTTTCATATGTAGTTTCTAGGGAGCAAAAAGATTTTGGCTCCACAATATATTGCAATCTATGCGGTCAAACTCTGGTCTTTCTCAATATTAATCGGTAATTTCTTGTCTACTTGTCCCAAGATTTTGTGATTTCAAGCTATTCCTTAACGTGCGTGTAGACAGTAATCCTTTAGGCTTGGCTTTCAATTAATAAAAGTTTCACTAAAAGTACAACGACCAGTCAGTTTTCACTGAGCCACATTTTCGTAAGTAGTCATCATTTTCTGTTCTTTGCTTCGCTAAAATGTTATTGATGTACAAAATCTTTTTTTTTAAATCTTTTATGTATAAATTGTGTACTTAAGCTATAAGAAAGACTAATGACTTTAGTGAAATTATTTATTAAAATATAAAGAAGACGCCAAATTAAACAAGTTGAAACTTTTAAAGCCAAACATTGATGAGTGGCAGGCTGCAGTCAACTTGATCTTACATAAATGTACCTTGGTATTTCAACTTAAAAATCATTACATCAAATTTTGTTTTCAAATGTAATAATTTGCTAAAATTAATTACAATCTGACATCTGGAAATTGAGATATAGCATTTGTCACAACCTTTAGGAAAACCCTCGTTCGTGTGTATATATATTAAACAAATGCAATTACAATACCCAATTTGCCATCATCACAAGCAAATTGTTTAACACACCGTACAAACCACCAGATAATACAGAGAAACTGAAAACGTAAAGTAATAGTAAATAATAGTAATAGTAAAGTGAACCCATCGTATATGTATCTAATATGGACATATTAAACTAGAGCTATCACTGAAGGTGATTAATACCACCGCACGCCACCTCTCATTATGAATTATCATTGTAAGAAGTTTTATGAAATTCCATCTAGTAGTTTTCAAGTAACTGTCCGGACAAAAGTTTGACAAAAACAAAACACAGAAAAAGGCAATAACTCTGTAATTTGCTAAAATAGTGTAATGATTCATGAACACACTGAACTCCTTCTCATTGTGCTGTATCATTGTATAAAGTTTTATAACATTCCATCCGGTAGTTTTCAAGTTATGCTCCAGACAAGAAAAAAGTAATAAAGGGCAATAACACTGTAATTGGCTGAAATAGAATTGCGGTTCCTGTACACTGTACTTTCTCTCATTATGATCTATCACTGTATGAAGTTTTATTAAATTCCATCCAATAGTTTTCAAGTTATGCTCCGGACAAGAAAAAGTAACAAAGGTCAGTTACTCTGTAATTGGCTGAAATAGAATTGCGGTTCCTGTACACTGCACTCCCTCTCATTATGATCTATCACTGTATGAAGTTTTATTAAATTCTATCCAATAGTTTTCAAGTTATGTTCTGGACAAGAAAAAAGTAACAAAGGGCAGTAACTCTGTAATTAGCTGAAATAGAGTTATGGTTCTTGTGCAATGCACTTCCTCTAATTGTGCTTTACCATTGTATGAAGTTTTAATAAATTCCATCTCGTAGTTTGCAAGTTAAAGTCTGGAAAAAAGTTTGACAGCAAAAAAAACAAAAACAAAGGGCAATTACTCAGTAATTGGCTAAAGTAGAGTTATGGTTCTCGAACACTGCAATTCCTCTCATTGTGCTTATCCATTGTATGAAGTTCAAATGAATTCCATCTAGTACTTTTCAAGTTATACTCGGGACAAAAAAAGTAACAAAGGGCAATAACTCAGTAAAAAGCAAGAATAGAGTCATGGTTATTGTACACTGCACTTCCTCTCATTATGCTCTATTATTGTATGAAGTTTAATCCAATTCCATCCTTTAGTTTTTAAGTTATGCTCCGGACAAGAAAAATTGCAACGGACCGACCGAAGGACCGACAGACCGACCACAGGGAGACTACAATATACCCCCTTCAAACTTCATTTGTCGGGGGTATAAAAAATGCTTTTAAAATTATGCTTACATATCACTGTGTAAACTACTAATTCAAGTATGTGTTTCTATTACCTGAACTTTGAAAACAATTTTCCCATATAACCCTGGACAGGAACCAACAACAACAACACAGCAAAGCCAGCAAGTGTGGATGGGCCCAGCTGTCTCCACAGTATTGCTAATACAGCTATTGCTTCCAGGGGACCAACCCACAGGAAGTGTAAAAATATCACAGCCTGAAATATACAAGTGACACTTGGTCCAGCTTGCTCTACAATGTTGCTCAAACAACTCTCACTTCAAGGGGACCAACCCACAGGATATGTAAGATATTACAGCCTGAAATATACAAGAGACACTTGGCCCAGCTTGCTCTACAATGTTGCTCAAACAACTATCACTTCAAGGGGACCAACCCACAGGATGTGTAAGATATTACAGCCTGAAATATACAAGTGATACTTGGCCCAGCTCGCTCTACAATATGCTTGTACAGCTATTGCTTCCTCGGGATAACAGCCTAAAATAAACGCCTCTTTCTACAGCGTTGCTAATACATCTATTGCCTTCGAGGGACCAACCCGCAGAAAGTGTACGAATATAAGAGCTGTGACATTGGGCCCAGCTTTCTCAACAGTATTGCTTATATAACTATTGCCTCAACGGAACATGCAACACTGGGTTCAAGTCTCTCTCTACAGGATTGTAAGTATAACTTTTGCTACCACAGGTCAAACCAACAAGAAGTTTAAGAACACAAACCATGATTAAAATTAAATCAACAAAATTGATTGGAAATTCAACAAAATTGATTGGAATTTCAATTTGATTGAATTGAAATGTGATTCAATTTGATTAAGAAAACATCCTTTAAAAACAATTACCTGATCAAATCTGTTCACATCGTTTGACATGAGGTTGACAATCTGGCCCGTTGTTGTCCCAGCCAGGCCATCATTACTAAGTCGCAAACTCTGAAATCATTAAAACATTGTTAATCTGAACATGTTCAGAGGCGTTAGGAAAACTCGAGTATTCAAATGAAGATTTGATATATAATTGTAGTGCATCATGGTATTTCGTGCCTGAAGCTGATTGTTTAAATTACTTGTTTTTGTTTACCATGCTATGAAACATTCAAATGAGGTCGGTGTTTCATTGGGACTGAATATTTTTTATATTTACATCAGGAGTTCTGCAACGAGATGCCAACACACTCACTCAAACAAAGGTCGGAATTCAACAAATATTTACATCAGAATGATGACACTTGATACTCATACTATAAATGTCTTATTAAATGCCGGGCATGTGTCTTTTTTAGAAGCATTTCTCCTCATTCAGCAAACTATTTTGGAGTCAAGAGTCAATGTAAGCTTTATTCATGTCACAAAATCGGAAAAAAATAGCCACAAAAAATACCCCGGCGAGTCTATCATGGCATGGGATTTGAAAAGGACATGAACGGTATACATGTAATCAATAAATATGTGCACCAAGTTCCATCTGAATACTGTAGACAGCAAATGCCGGTCAATGACAACCTGTCACTGAAGTTTTATGATTGTAGATCAAACTGCCATTGTAAGGACAAAGTTTTTATAAGATTATTGATACATTGACCACCGATGCTAAAAACAACAGGTCATCTGTTGGTCTACTGCAACCTACCTGTGAATTTTCATGGTCGTGGTACAGACAATGTTTTTATAAGACATTTGACCTAATGACCCAATCAGGTCATTTACTGGTCAAGGGCAACCTACCAACATTAGTTCTGGAGAGAATACCATATGCAACCCTTAAGGGGCATTAGAGCAGACTAGCGATAAGAAAAAGTAATGTACCTTCCTGTACAATAGAGAACAACACGCTATTCTCATCTTCATCCCGATCCTCTGTACCCCAAAGAAGTACGGGTGATGTGAGACGGCGAGGATAACAGCGCACAGGCTTATACCGCCCGCATACAGGAGGCTCTCGGTTTTCGTTACCTCGGACCCGGGGGTGAAATAGCGGATTAGTCCCCCAAGCAACAGGGGCTGGACTATTTTTGTCATCTCCTGAAATGGTGAATAATTACACTGTTTTCCTGTTTGATCAAACAGATTTAAGCAAACAATTATCGAGTTTCATGAAATTATTTATTTGAATCATTAGAATCAATATTTCTTTTGAAAACTGCTGAAGTCCTTGAATGACTTATATTCACATATTTACAAAAAACCATGATCATTTGACTACCAGGAGTTCTCTATGGCAAGTACAAGACCACCAAAAGTGGATGCTAACACCCATCTGATTCTCTGCTGCCAAACATATAAAACTTCTTAATTGGTCAAAGTTAGCCATAATATTAAAGGATTGATTAATATTTATCCAAAGTAACCATTACCAAATCAAATCATTGAAATGTGCAAAGTAGCCAAGTAATAACATGTGGACAACTTATTAAGGTCTCTACAATTCGCTGCAGAAAATCATGGAATATAGGTCAATTATAACATAATTATGTATCAAAATGCCAGTGTTATGGGCCTGGCAACACATATGAGTACCGTCGCTAAAAACATGCATTCATGTAACTATCATATTCAGTGCTATATGAGTCATGGCCAATTAAAGTCCTCGAAACATTAACTTCAATGGGCAATACCAATGCAAGTCCATGTAAGCCAAGCCAAGGTCTCCTCCTTATCTTACAAACAGCATCAAGCCTCAAGACTGCAACTTGTGACTTTCTTTCAAGAAGATAATTTCTGGTGAAAATTGCTAAATTAATAGCCACATGAAAGATTTTAAAAAGAGTGCAAAAAACAACAACAGTCCTTTGAAATGTTTGCTTCTCTGAGCCCAAGTTGACTTGAGACTGTAAGTAAACTCCCTGGTAAAATATTAACTCACTTACCTCGCAAAGAAGAACAAGCCCAAACAGCATGTATTCGAGCCCAAACATCCGAAATAGTGCCCAGAATAGACTGGGTTTGCCCCGGCCAGCATTAGATTTCTCAATCTCTTTTGCCCACTCTCTGAAATAAAAGAGTATTTGTTCATTTAAGATCATACTTAATTATTTAAGATCAAGCTGTCAGCTGATGCAAACTCAAGTCATTTTCTTGGGTAAAAATCCTTATGTCCTTTGAGAGAACTAAGAGAATGTGCTCCAGGTGGGCTCGACTACTTGGGTGAGTGACAGACACCTATATACCTCGGAATTAGACCAGTCACACAGGCTGAGTAGATGGCCTGAAACATGGCACAAATACTACACTGACAATACTTGTAATATGTTGACACTTAAATCTTGAAAGCCAAACAATAGGTAAGTCAAATAAAATTCTTCATCTGAATCCATAGTTTTTTATGGAAATATATTTTATTTGAAGGTAGAGTGAGATCAACTTACATTACACCACATTGTTGTAGGAAGCTGTGCCCACAGGCAACAAGGGATACATGCCTTAAATGCCTATACAAGAATAAAAAAACTGATATTCCAAGTCAATAAGCTTATAAATATGGAGAGTAAAGCTTTGTTTTAGGTACAAACAATGACCATTTGTTGTGCAATTTTGCATGTTTCTGAGAGTTAAGAATCAGTAAGAAATATAAATGACAGTAATAAGTCTTCATAACTACTTTTCAAGCTGGTCTCCAAGCCTGTCTGATTGGTCCTCTGCAACCACATTATACATGTCCTCCACCTCAAGTTGTCGTACATAGCCCTTCTTGAACAATGGGTTCATCCACCTGAAATAGGGAATTATGTGGGGGGTTAAGTGACATAACTGAAAAGATTGTACATGTACCCAACCTCTAGTTGTCATACATAGCCAGTTGTCATACATAGCCCTTCCTGAACAGTGTGTACAACCACCTGAAATAGTGAATAATGTGGGGGGGGGGTTAAGTGGAATAACTGACAACATAATACATGTACTCAACCTCCAGTTGTCATACATAGCAATAGGTTAATATATAATGTTCTCAACCTCTAGTCATAATACACAGCCCTTCCTAAACAGTAGGTTCAACCATCTGAAATAGGGTTATATACCGGGTGTTAAGCGCCATAATTGACAACATTGTACATTTCCTCAACCTACTGTTGTTGTACGTCACCCTTCCTAAACAGTGGGTTCATCCACTCAAAATAGGGTAATATACAGGGAGTTGAGTGCCATAACTTATAACTTTATTCATGTTGTACATAGCCTTCCAGTGGGTTCATCCACCTGATAAAGGGAAGATGTGGGGGTTAAGTGACATAAATGACCACATTGTACATGTCCTGTCCTTAACCTCCAGTTTCTGTACAGCACAGTGGGGTCATCCACCAGAAGTATGGAAGTATAATTATTGAACGTTAAGTGAGAATACTGCCAGTACAGTTCCCATAGTTCTGACACAGCCTGGCTGCACATAAACCATCTAGAATAAGATCTTAAAGATGCATAGTTCTATTTAAAGTTAAATTTCTATCAGAGTTACTTTCATTGGTTGAAACCAATCATAGGATATTCCTGGTTCGTAGTTTATTTTTATTCCTCCATGAAAAGAGGATGACAGAATGGATTGTCACCGTTTTTTCCAAAAAAAAATGAAGCTAACCATTATTATTTTATACAAATTTATATGAGCTCAATTGTTTAACAGCTGTTAGATGATTTATCTAAATATTGAACATTTTCCTTCAGAACCAAGATAATGTTTTCCCTGGTTGTGCTCATACAAACCTCTTCAGGACCAAGATAATGTTGTCCCTGGTTGTGCTCATACAAACCTCTTCAGGACCAAGATAATGTTTTCCTTGGTTGTGCTCATACAAACCTCTTCAGAACCAAGATAATGTTTTCCTTGGTTGTGCTCATACAAACCTCTTCAGAACCAAGATAATGTTTTCCTTGGTTGTGCTCATACAAACCTCTTCAGAACCAAGATAATGTTGTCCTTGGTTGTGCTCATACAAACCTCTTCAGAACCAAGATAATGTTGTCCCTGGTTGTGCTCATACAAACCTCTTCAGAACCAAGATAATGTTTTCCCTGGTTGTGCTCATACAAACCTCTTCTGAACCAAGATAATGTTTTCCCTGGTTGTGCTCATACAAACCTCTTCAGAACCAAGATAATTTTTTCCCTGGTTGTGCTCATACAAACCTCTTCAGAACCAAGATAATGTTTTCCCTGGTTGTGATCATACAAACCTCTTCAGAACCAAGAAAAGGGTTTTCCCTGGTTGTGCTCATACAAACCTCTTCAGAATCATGATAATGTTTTCCCTGGTTGTGCTCATACAAACCTCTTCAGAACCAAGATAATGTTTTCCCTGGTTGTGCTCATACAAACCTCTTCAGGACCAAGATAATGTTTTTCCTGGTTGTGCTCATACAAACCTCTTCAGAATCATGATAATGTTTTCCCTGGTTGTGCTCATACACACCTCTTCAGAATCATGATAATGTTTTCCCTGGTTGTGCTCATACAAACCTCTTCAGGACCAAGATAATGTTTTCCCTGGTTGTGCTCATACAAACCTCTTCAGAACCAAGATAATGTTTTCCCTTGTTGTGCTCATACAAACCTCTTCAGGACCAAGATAATGTTTTCCCTGGTTGTGATCATACAAACCTCTTCAGGACCAAGATAATGTTTTCCCTGGTTGTGATCATACAAACCTCTTCAGGACCAAGATAATGTTTTCCCTGGTTGTGCCCATACAAACCTTTCGAGACAAGATACCGTAAATGACTGGGTATAAGACGATAGGGGGTATTAGACGCAGGGAAAAAAATCTGTGAAAAATCCGAGAAAAAAACTTTTAATCTATGTTTTTGGTTAAAAGACTCATAGAAAAAATGTCAAAATCGTCCGGCATTTTCAGCCACCATGTTTGTTGACAGTGACAAAAAAAAATTTCCGTGAAAATGGCGATTGTTATCTTTAAAACCATACAACCATACTGTCGAGAATGAAAAGTTATGTTATGCAAAAAATATTTTGACAGTGCCCAACTTTGCTTTTTTATATGTAAGTTTGATTATTGTTTAATTCAATTTATTATTCAAAATAATATTGAATACCGTAATTCACAAGAAGTCAGACACCATAAATTAATTATTTTTTCGCTCTCCGAATACATAAAAAAATATCATTTTTACATTTTATTTACATGTTTGTTTAACCTGCCTTTTTTCTTCATGTTTGCCGTTTTAACCCGTATATACTCGATCAATATGACGCGAGTAACATCCCTTTCTACATAAATCTAAACAAACTCTCGGCTTGAAATTGACCTCAGAAAAAAAGTTCAAAAAATTGTTACTGGGTATTATACGCAGGCATTTTTTTGCATCAAAATCTGAGGGAAAAAAGTGTGTCTAATACCCAGTCATTTACGGTAATGTTTTTCCTAGTCATGCTCATACCAACCTCTTCAAAACAAGATAATGTTTTCCCTGGTTGTGCTCATACAAAACTCTTTGATACCAAGATAAGGTAGTCCCTGGCTGTGCTCATACAAAACTCTTTGATACCAAGATAAGGTAGTCCCTGGTTGAGCTCATACAAACCTCTTTGATACCAAGATAAGGTAGTCCCTGGTTGAGCTCATACAAACCTCCCTGATATCAAGATAAGGTAGTCCCTGGCTGTGCTCATACAAACCTCTTTGATATCAAGATAAGGTAGTCCCTGGCTGTGCTCATACAAACCTCTTTGATATCAAGATAAGGTAGTCCCTGGTTGAGCTCATACAAACCTCTTTGATATCAAGATAAGGTAGTCCCTGGCTGTGCTCATACAAACCTCTTTGATATCAAGATAAGGTAGTCCCTGGTTGAGCTCATACAAACCTCTTTGATATCAAGATAAGGTAGTCCCTGGTTGAGCTCATACAAACCTCTTTGATACCAAGATAAGGTAGTCCCTGGTTGAGCTCATACAAACCTCTTTGATATCAAGATAAGGTAGTCCCAGGATATGCTCATACAAAACTTTTTGATATCAAGATAAGGTAGTCCCTGGTTGAGCTCATACAAAACTCTTTGATACCAAGATAAGGTAGTCCCTGGTTGAGCTCATACAAACCTCTTTGATATCAAGATAAGGTAGTCCCTGGATATGCTCATACAAAACTTTTTGATATCAAGATAAGGTAGTCCCTGGTTGTGCTCATACAAAACTCTTTGATACCAAGATAAGGTAGTCCCTGGTTGAGCTCATACAAACCTCTTTGATATCAAGATAAGGTAGTCCCTGGATATGCTCATACAAAACTCTTTGATACCAAGATAAGGTAGTCCCTGGTTGAGCTCATACAAACCTCTTTGATATCAAGATAAGGTAGTCCCTGGTTGAGCTCATACAAACCTCTTTGATATCAAGATAAGGTAGTCCCTGGTTGAGCTCATACAAACCTCTTTGATGCCAAGATAAGGTAGTCCCTGGTTGAGCTCATACAAACCTCTTTGATATCAAGATAAGGTAGTCCCTGGTTGAGCTCATACAAACCTCTTTGATATCAAGATAAGGTAGTCCCTGGCTGTGCTCATACAAACCTCTTTGATATCAAGATAAGGTAGTCCCGGGTTGAGCTCATACAAACCTCTTTGATATCAAGATAAGGTAGTCCCTGGATATGCTCATACAAAACTTTTTGATATCAAGATAAGGTAGTCCCTGGTTGAGCTCATACAAACCTCTTTGATACCAAGATAAGGTAGTCCCTGGTTGAGCTCATACAAAACTCTTTGATACCAAGATAAGGTAGTCCCTGGATATGCTCATACAAAACTTTTTGATACCAAGATAAGGTAGTCCCTGGATATGCTCATACAAAACTTTTTGATATCAAGATAAGGTAGTCCCTGGTTGAGCTCATACAAACCTCTTTGATATCAAGATAAGGTAGTCCCTGGTTGAGCTCATACAAAACTCTTTGATACCAAGATAAGGTAGTCCCTGGATATGCTCATACAAAACTTTTTGATACCAAGATAAGGTAGTCCCTGGATATGCTCATACAAAACTTTTTGATATCAAGATAAGGTAGTCCCTGGGTGTGCTCATACAAACCTCTTTGGTGGGCAATGAACTATACAGACCATTCACACCCTTCAATACAAACAGATAACACTTAAAATCAGTGGCCATATTTGATTATTTTTTGTGTGTGTGTTGTTCCTGTACCAATTTATCTTAAACATAATAGGCTAGGCTAGGCTAGGCTGGAGAGATAACACATGGGGGATTGTTGGTCCTATAAAGGCAGTATTATGATATCCTCAACATTTCTGTTGTGCTTGTTATTTTCTATCTTAAATATAAACAATTGCACTCACCTACATCATGATCAGTTAAATAGAGCAATTAAAGGACCTCACTGGAAATAAGTTGAAAAACTTTAATGGGCTATCCTGTGTGAAATATAAATGTCTCACATATTTGAGCTCTTTAGTAACATATTTGTATAAAAAAATAACTTTCTGTTTTTGTTTATGTGATTTAGTATAGATATCATCGCTAAGTAATTCTTTGTTAAACAGTCTGTGGTGTAACTACATGTGATATTTTGTACGAAACTATGACATATAGATGCGCAAAAATATACCTATCTTACTATATCTATTATTTTCCTTTAATCTTGTATTGTAACATCATAAAGAAATGAACATACATAAATATATGTATGCATTTGCTTATACAGTAGATGTTGAAATTTCATTTCTTTTGTTTTTTTCACATTTCATTAGGTCAAGTTTCATGTATTTATAAATACAGATTCAATCTCACTTAAAATCATGTTGGTGTGTAAGTACTTATGTTTTCTTGCATACCGGATCTGACCAGTGCTGGAAAAACCCGCCTTACACCCCCCATGTAAGATGGGTCACTTGCAACAACGCGCCGCTTCTATTCTTTTTTTATTGCATGGTTTATGAAAAGTATATTATGCCATTTCAATAAAGCGCTATTAGATATATAAGTCTGCAAGACTTTTAATTAAAACTGAAAATAAACAATCATAAAAACATGATTTTAAAGGAACTATTTGACGTCAATAGTGATTTAAAATTACTGTGCTTTATGACGTCACTGGTAAACAACGTCACATGCACTTTTTGGTGAAATGTTCAAAAGTGCATTTTATACGTCAATTTTTCCACAAATTGATTATTGTAGTTATGCTAGAAAAAATATCAATCATGTTTTTCCGGTCCGGATAAAAAAATCCGACCCTCGAGGACGCTGTAACTCAGCAAGCCTCGTAAACGGCTTACGCGCGTGCCCTCGGATCAGATTTTTCTACCCATACCAGAAACACATGATAAATACTTATATTGTCCAGTCTCTTTTATCTATAGGGATACATGAAAATGTTTAGATGCATAAACTGTATTGACAAACAGTGAAACATCTAAATCAATATAGTCATAATTGCTATTTAATTGTTTATGTCTTTTATTGTATCAACATGTACTGTAAACATAAAGTTGTCATAATTTTTACTTGATAAGTACCCTATCATTGTGCATTGAAAAGGAAAGAAATTACCACTTATCTAATCGCTTTATTACATATCTTTAGGCAATGCATTTAATTTGCTGGCAGCTGCTTAAATGGCATTAAGGAAGAGTCCTAGGCAAGCTGTTTACAAAGTTAGTAATTCATGATAAAACCCCACCCAATTAACAGTAAGGAATCCATGGAGGATTCTCACCCCTGCACTGATCATTTTCCTTCTTTCATCAAACCCCGGTTCCTGCTGAAGACAAGCTTGTGTCTAATGTATTATCATCCAAAGTATTAAGATACGACCCAGGGTTAAGAAATATAATACAGTATCATCTGTTTTCTGTTAATGCCATAGGGACCTGATCATAGATCTGACCTGTACATTGAACAACCATGATTGACAAATGAGAAAGCTGCAATTATTCAAGGTACATAATTATGTACCATCTGTCATTTT
This sequence comes from Mya arenaria, assembly GCF_026914265.1. NCBI lineage: Eukaryota > Metazoa > Mollusca > Bivalvia > Myida > Myidae > Mya > Mya arenaria. The sequence goes on along the minus strand of NC_069136.1, from coordinate 7,807,596 downwards.
TACCCACAAGCAAAGCAGTGATTAACTGTAAAAAAGGACAGATTTAAATATTGTAGTCTTTATACATATTTAATAAAATGGTGCAACCTATAATGCGCATTGGGAACAAACTTTCAAGAAAATAACTAGTTAAAATCTGATTATTTTTCCTAGTTAAATCACTTTTATATATATTCGTGTTTTTGGAAAACCTCTTAAAATAGTTGATAAATTAAAATCACTTATTAAACCTTAAACGAAATGATCTCATATACGAAAGAGGATGCAGGTTTATAACAGTTGGAAATGTTCCCTAGAGAATGGTATTCACATGAACTAATGATTCACATACACTTATGCCTTATCAAAACTCTATTCATAATAACATATCAGAACATGTTGAAATGTACATGTTGAGTTCTCATTGCCATGGCATTGGTGTCATCCCACAAAGTTTAATGATAAACAATCACATTTTAAGTAGGAAATGAGATAGGTGGAGTCTTTCTTGAATGATAAATGACCTAGTTGGATACAATCTATTCATAACAAGGAGCTGCAACACTTACAACAACTTGTGCAATCAGATTGGCCTATTTAAAAAAGTAACGAAATTTATAATTTCATACCTAACGACAAAAAAATGTAAATTTATAATAATAAATTGGGATATCAGGCCTTCCTGATGAGGAAAAAAACAAAATTCTGACTTAAATTGGGTTAGAGATGAACAAGAATACAAACACATGGACAGAAGATAAAAGAATGTCATCATGTTTATTTTTTTGAGATTACACAAACTCTTCTTTGCGAAAAAAGTTTGAGTGCCCAATGCTTCAATTAAAAAACAAAACAAAAAACAAACTTGGGTATTTGTTTTTAGCTTGGTAAATAAGTTTCCATTGGGACATTGGAAGTAGGGTGGAATTTCCGCTCCAAATTAGTCAGAAAATAACTCATTGTTCTGAAGTGCTATTTGTACATATTCATAGCTAGTAATTTAAAATGTAATGGTCCTTAAACATTTATTCACACTTTTAATTTGTTTTCCTAGATTCATTCCAACAAACATGAACATGTCCATGAATAAAATGACTTTAATATAAACAATTTTTTAAATATTTGATACCTCTATATCGTCAACAATTTGCATGTGCTAATATAAATTGATAGTCTGATAGTTTTTTTGTTTTTTTTAATTAACAAAAATGGAATTCATGGTCAACATCAACTAAAAAGAATTCTATCAAGGGGGCGATGGGTTTTGTCAGTAAGGGTCAGGTATCATGGTCAGGTTGCCCAAAACACAGGTAATTTTAGGCCCTAAGATTGGCCTATACGGAGTTAATGTTATACAAATCAAAGAGAAACAAGTGATATTGAAAGCAAAATTTGCCTAAAGCACAGGCAATTTTAGGTTCCAATAGTAACTAAATATCCTTGTGAGATGGATATCCAGAAAGCCAAAGCTTACAGTATAAATGTTGTACAATTTATCCAAGGCAAACAAGTCATCATGAAAGTTGCATACACAAGGGAGCATTCAGTTCCACATAAAGTCTTTTGCCTCTTTCACAACTATGTGTATTTGGACAGTTAAAATTGAATGTAATAAATCAGCTAAAAAATAGCAAGTCTGGCAAACATTTCACCTGAGTGCATGGCTTGCTGGTTTGAGCAAATTTCTCCCACCTCATGAAAAACAAAAGGCACATGCCTACGTATGCTAAACAAGATAAATATACTCCTGTGACGCATCCTTTCATGATGCTTTCAAGATTAAAACTTACGTTTAATATTTTGATTTCCAAGGAATGTTACATACATGCCATTTGGAAAGTATCCATGATATCTTGAGTGTAAAATTCAATGAACACACTATCTGTAGCTATTTTGTTCCATTAAAAACCATGTTGACTAAGTCCAAAATTTGATGTAGTTGGAAGGTGAATATAACTGAAATTGTTTCATGAATTGATAAATATTTTAGTGATTTTTTTTATTGCCTTGCTCAGTGCTGTAAGAATTGACTCAAGTGAATGTGTTAGGTAAAGTTTATAAACATTCTAGAGCTGTAAATTCACAGTGTCTAGCTTCTTTGACTTTATATTATGCTGAATTTATTATAAATTTTGATGCTATGCTATGAACTGACATGATGATGATTTTATGTTATTTATTCTTATTTTGAATGTATATAAGAGTAATAAATAAATGTAAGTCAAGTCTCGTTCATTTTTCTGTATATATATATATATATATATCCCCTGTGAAGCCTCTCAGAAATATGGCATGTATGGTTAAAACTGCGAAAACACTTCAATTGCTACAAACATTACTTAAAACATGTATGTTATTGGACAAGTGACACTCTATTGTGGTAAAAAATGAAAGCAACCTTCATATTGATGAACAAGTTATTTCACTGCTCATGAATGTTTAATTTATCAAGTTCAGACAACACTTTCTTGTTAGCATGAATTCTCCTAAAGACATTGTAAAAATAACATCAAAAAATAATTCCATAGTATCAGCATTAAAACAATTTTTAACTAAAACCAGAAAATTCATTTCAAGAATGAAGTCTTTTTTGAATAAATAGTGGATGACATATATAACAAGGGAGAACATTAACATAAAATTGGCACCATTCCCTACTTTAAAATTTAAAACTGACTTAGAGGTATATTTTCCTCTTCAATGTGATGTCAGACATTAGAATCCAGTTGTTTGAATGTGATCCTTTATAATATAACATGCCATATTACAACAATTGATAACTACATAACACACATCTATTCAGTGATGTTCGGATGATCGTTTATTATAATATAAAAATGATAGGTTGGGTCTGAAATTGGTGACAATCAGTTGTATTTGGTCATTATCGATCATTGATTCAACCTGCAAGTTGTTTTTCTTCTTTCCTCTCCTTATTTGAGTTCGGTTAATTTCCCCAAATGATATCCTCGTTTTCTCATTTAAGCATTCCTGTTCAGTTTAGTTATTGTCGTTCACAATATGGCTGATAGCAACAACAATACCAAATATCTTTAAATGTGAGCATAACATAAGCATATATGTAGTTAAGGATTAGGAGTTATTGTACAAGAATAAAACTACAATTAAGGCATTGTCAAAAATGATTGTACCATCCAGACCATAACTGAAGCTGAACCCATTATCAATAGTCAAATTGCAACAGATTCCCAACACTAGCTTTAAATCATTTTAATGTAACAACATTCATAGCCAAAAAATACAATCAACAAGATATAGTGATTTGACAGTTAAGTAAGCAATATACAGCTTGTAAGGATTTTAAATTCTTTAAATTACTGTTTCAATGGTAAAGCATATTTACAAATACATGTACGATATTCTTTATGTATAGGACACACTTTTTTACACCAGAATGTTCAGGTAAAATTGCCAGCATCCTATCTTATGTATTAGTTTTTAATTATTTTTTTCTCGAGTCTATTTCAGGCTGAAATTCTCTGAGCAGTGACAAAGGGGTAAGTACCGATACGGCACCGAAGAAAACAACTGTAGGTAAAATAACGCAGTAAACATGTGTATATAATGAACCAGTCAATTGTAACCAAGGCCCCCCAAGGTCCGGGGGTATACCGGGGAAATGTGCCATGTTTTTACCTTCCCGGTGGCCCCGCAGTGCCCGGTGAATGCAGTGGTTCTGTATTCGCCCCAAATATAGCGGGGAATGTGCCTTACTTAGGGTCCTTGGGGTGCGGGGGCATTTGGCGGGGATTTTACCATCAGTTCGTCCCCAGAAACCGGGGGTTTTACCCGGGCTTGGCTGGACCCCGCTATTCCCTGGACCTGGAGGGGCCGGGGTAACAATTGACTGGTGCATAAATGAAATGTTTTACTTCAATGATTTCTTGAGAAATAAATTGAAAACAATCAGAGTGTTTGCTTTTTTTTATAAAAGGGATGCTACTCACAAAAACTTGATGTGAATCAAGTGCTTTAACTGGATTGAGTTATAACAGCAGTGAAAAATCGCGATATAAGATAAATATCAATTAAACGTTGTTCATGATTTTAATGTTTCGATATTTTACAACATATTTTGTTGTATGTAACTGTTTAAAAATAATAATAAAGGAATATGCATACCGCAAATAACATAATTGTCACTTTCAAATCTTTTGTGCAAAGGTGTGAAAAACACACGCTCTCTGTCATTTGAAGAACATCAATAAAACAAACTATTGCGATGGTATGTTTGTTTGTTCGCACTTTACCACATGTTTTAATACTCAGCTGAGGGTGTTGACATTTTGAGAGCATTCACGTAAACTATAAGATTTCAAAACTACAACAGAGCTGAGGGACAATCCTGACTTGTACGAGTTACACCGAGTACGAAACATGGAAAAAATCCACTTACCAGAAAAACAGTTTTGAAATAGGATTCGCCGTAACAACCGGGTTGGGATTGTGATGCTTTGAAGACTCGTCCATCTTGACTTCTGGTTAAGAATAATCAATTCAATACTGTCAAGAACGTTTATCTAGTACATTTGACATTTCCATGCTTCGGTGGTTACACAATAAACCGAAACCGGAAGCGATAATTTCTTGCTTCCCGTACACTCCGTACCGTATACTGGAGTAAACGACAAGCTCCTAAACCTACGCAGTTAGCTCCCTTTACATCATGATTTAATATAAATCTCGATTTTTTTATTTTGCGTCATTATTATATCTCGATATTTTTTTAAATCATCCTATAAAATAACTGGCAGCCAGTTGGGCCCCTCTTTTTGTAATGCGTTGAAAATGTGGCTTGCATTTTAGTGCCAATTAGTTTAAAGTTGACGTTAGCAATGACTAGATGATCTCTTATTTTAAACGAATAAATAATAAAAAAAAAAAACATCAGGGAATGTGGTTCAACATTAGTAAAGTCAAGTCAAGAAACATTTATTTATAAAGTCGGGATTACAACATATGTAACAAGCTCTGAAGAGCTTTTTTATATGATAGACTATGATACGTTGTGGTGCCGAGGATGACTTATTCTATATTGGTTATGTCTTGTAATGAATGTTAAAGTTCTGAAAACTTAAAAAGGATTGACAATGATCTAAAAGAAGGAGAGGTAGAAGAAGAGTTGTAATAACTTAAGATTTCATAAACTTTACAGACATTTAGTCTCGGCAAGCATCACAGTACAACTGAATACATTTAGACAATGCAAGCCATAAGTAAAATCAAATGTAGTCTATTTTATATTACTACATCCTTCCCCTGTAATTGAAGAGTTCACTTATGAATTCATTGATAATTTTCCCCTGAACTACCATGAATTAAAACTGTTTGTTTTGATAACCTATGACAACATTTGTAAGCTGAATACTGGGTATGGCAATTATACTCCAATAACAGAACGTTATTAAGATAATGTGGCTGTTGACTGATTAGAATGTCAACCACACTGTAAAGGTATGGCGTCACCATTGCGTCATATGTACTTCCGTTGTGTGGAAAATTCTCAATAAAAAAATAATGTTTTCATGACTGATAGACATGTTTTTACATGCTCAATACACTGTAAATCAAAAATATCCTTATTCCTGAAACTTTTATACCTTAAGTATCTATTATTGTTTGATTTATCATTTAGAATAGAGATTTAAGCATAAACTGCTGCCCTATAGTTGAAAGGTAATTTTGGAAGAACTGTCATGGCGGACTGTGCAATTTTGAGAGTTTGTTTTTCAAGTGGAGAGATTTTTCTTAGGAATAATTTGACCCCCTCCCTTTTTATTGGCTTAAAGGGTACTTGTACTTTAAGAATATTTTATCATAGTCTGCATTCGCTCGAAATGCCTTTAAATGTTGTCTAAAAATAATCATTTCACATTGAATTATAGAGGAAATGATAATGGTGGTGTGTAACCTAAAGTGTACATGAAAACAATATGTAACAGGGTATTGTTTCATCCGTTCATGTTCATTTATCATTGTCTGCTTGTGTTTAGATTGCGCGTACATTATTATAGAGTGTGTGTGATAGTGGTCCGTATGCACGTGTTATAGTGGTCAAACACCTTTCAATTGGTTAATATTAGAATTAATTTATGCATGTAACCACCCGTAACATTCCCGCCATTCTATCTCTCGGGCATTGCTGTCCTGACAGTCATTGGAGTCACAACTTGGAAACGTGTTCATATCTACTATTTTGCAATGTTAAAAAACAATACTTTTTAGTACACCACTGTCTTTTTCTCTTTGTGATTCGAAATAAAGTATATAAACGGACTGACACCCGTCATACTTATATACCCCGGCTACAAATAACCCAATGTCCTAGATTAGCTTTTTTGTGAAAAATAGTGTTCTAATATTCCAAAGTTAATTTTAGCAGATATACAAAGAAATGATGATTATTTCAAGGAATCATTCACATAACATAATAAACATGTACTTACGAATACATGGCTATGAATTTTAATAGCATATACTATTAAATAAATATTAATTATTAACATATTATATTAATTTCTATCAATTTATGAAAGAAAATATCAGATATGACACCTAAATGGATTGTTAGGGATTATTATGCCCTTTTAACACACAACCATATTGTAAGAATATTTTAACACACATAATCTTTGTAACGAATCGCGTTGTGGTCGTTGATTGTGCTGTTGTTGTAGCTGTTGATTGTGCTGTTGTTGTAGCTGTTGATTTGGTGGTTGCTGTGGTTATTCCGCTTCTTTTGAAGAAACGGCGATGGTTGACGGATCCTGCACTTCTGGCAAACTCTCGAATGTATCCTGCTGTTGCATGAGCGTAGCAGAATTTGGAATTGGGGTTATAGCATCCTTTAATTCAGGCTCTTCTGTGGTAATAACAGAGTGTCGGTCACGCAAATGATCTACATGGTTTTTCAACAAACGACCATCATTTACTTCAATTTCATATGAAACCGGGCCTGTTTGATTAATGAAAGCCCTAGCTGTGTCCATGATTTTTGAACACTTTCCCACACTAAAACTTGTTCCGAAAAGTCCCATGACATTGCTTCTTCAAACCACTTTTGATTATCCCTACAGCTCGCTCTCCCAGACCATTGCTCGGTGCTTTGTAACTCGCAACTCGAATTTTCTTTATGCCATTCTTTTTCATGAACTCGTCCAATTCTGAACTAGTGAATGCACTTCCATTGTCTGTGACCAGTTGCTGGCATAGTCCATATGGAGCAAATGTCTTTTGTAATCGTTCAATTGTCACTGCTGGAGTCACTTTGTTCGTATCGAATGCTTCGATCCACTTCGAATGAGCATAGATTATGACTAAAAACATTTTCCCCATGAATGGACCTGCATAGTCGACATGCAGTCTCACTCAAAGTCGTTGCAGCCATTCTCACGGATGCAGTTTCGCTTCTGCGGACATGTTTCTGTTTGTCTGACATAATTGACAGTGTTTCACATGGTTTTCAATTTCAGTGTCCATTAGAGGCCATCATACATACATTCTGGCTAAGGATTTTATCCTGTTTGCGCCTGGATGTCCTTCGTGCAACGTGTCCAACATAGTTTCAAGTCCACGTGGAGGTATACTTACACGATTTCTCAAGACTGCATCCATCATGCATGCTCTAATCATTTCTAACAGCAAAATAAGGTCTAAATTCTTTATGTGGACATTTCTTTGGCCATCTTTTAGCAGAAACACAGCAACTTTTGACATAAACGAATCTCGTTGCGTCCATAGCCTGACCTGTTGTGATGTAACTGACGTTTCATCCAATAGTTAAATGGCTAACACGAATTCCGTTGGAATTGGCGGTTCGGAAACCTCTGCGTATGTCTCGGCAATCGACTTAGACCATCAACATTGCCAATGCTTGGTCCTGCCATATATTGCATACTCGTTACCTGCCAAATGTCAATGCCCAGTGTGTGTATACCACGTGATAAATTGCGTCATAAATGCTACGTCGGAAGGCAATATTTTGATTTGAAAATATACTTTGAACAAAGATAACTTCACTATTTCTTCACCATTTTAAATGAAACATAGCGCAGTCTACGCCGCTTACGGAGCCTCGCATTCGGTCTTTTACCAGAGTTTGTTTGAGAGTTTAGTTTCTTAAAACACTTCGACGAAACTTTTCATAATACGGCCGTCTGACGGAGCGCTGTCAAAACATTATTTTGGAAACAGGTTTGTCGAAGTGTTTGATGAAACTAATGATCTTATAAAATTTTGGTAATGAAACAAAATACGGGGCTCTTTAAGTTTTTTAGACTGCCCTTTGTTTCATTTAAAATGGAGTGGTAAAATAAAAGTTATCTTTGATTTAAGTCTACATTTTAAGCAAAATGTTGCCTTCCGAAGTAACATATATGACGTAATTTATCGCGTGGTATACACACACTGATGCTTATCGCTGTATTCTCGCGGCTGCCGTTGTCGGAATTTGTTTGTTTTCCTTCAGTAAACCCAATAGCGGTATATGGTCCGAAAGCAACACAAATTTGTTTCCATACAAATATTGGTGAACCTTTTTCACTCCAAATACCAATGCTAATGCCTCCTTTTCAGGAACTGAATAGTTTTTCTCTGCACCTGATAAAGTTCTAGAAGCGTACGCAATCGGCCTCTTGGAACCGTCTTCCGTATTGTATGACAAAACCGCTGCAACTCTATACAGCGATGCGTCAGAGGCCAATAGTAGCTGTTTTTCAGGGTCAAAATGAACTAACAAATCTTTAGATGCCAAGAGCTTCTTTGATTGCGGAAATGCCTGATTTTCGTTCCCGCGCCAATGTCATGCTGCCTCTTTCACAAGTAACGCATATAACGGCGTCAAAATATGTGATATATGTTCTTGAGAAACATAATGATAAAAGTTAAGAATTCCCAGATATCTTTGTAGCTGCATCTTGTTGCTGGGTGCTGGCATTTCCTGTATAGCCTTTACCCGTGCAACTCCCTTTGCTGTGAGCTTGTGTCCTAGATAGATACCGGTCCTCGTTTTCTAAGAAGATAACTACAAAAGGAAGAAGAGGAAGAGGATCGAAGAAGAAGAATAGGAAAAGCAGAATGAAGAAGAAGAAGAAAAAGAGCAAAAAACACTATGAATTTATTAAAGTACATATCCAGTCCCATTTGTAGCAAAGCTTGACGATAATAGTGCAATGTAGCCACTTTGTCAATTTTACAACAACCATATTTCACAAAAGATCACAGGACACCATTACGAAAGTCTTGTTGATAAACAACACATTTGTTGAAATCGAATCATGTAACACAGCAGAACCAGGACACTTTGTTAAACATTAAGGTTAGGAGATAGCTTAATGTCTCTTAGTGTTATATGCGTTTTAAATTACTTTTTTCTTGTATAAATAGTTAAAGTTTACATCTCAAAACATTGATAATTATCAATGTTAAGTTTAACAGGAACTTATTCCTGAAAATGTGATGTCATGGAAGAATTTTGTCTCCAAGCAATGTTGAAAAAGACATTATTATTGCTTTGAATGTTTGCCTGTAAAGATTCGTAAAGACTATGTACCACTACAACTGTTAACTTCAATATCGTACCATTCTTCGTATCGCATATACAGTAGATGTTTTTACAGTTGTTTAGTATGTGACATATCCTGTGGTCGTAAATGGTGGCAACAGGGTACTTAAAATAGAGTGTAAAACGGCTTTTTGAACATACAAATTTTGTAAAATTGTGTTTTTTAAGAATTTTTTTTTAGAGCCTGTTTCCAACAGTTATAAGCTCAATGAGTCCATTAGTTTTTCCTTCACACATAAAATATGAAATAATATCAATGAAATACAAATGTCGCACATTATCTAACCAAATTGAAACAATGTAAACCATTGTGAATTAAACTGAATTGTATAAATTTACATCTAGGTATTTTAATAAATAAAAGATTGATATGATTTATCAGGGTTTCCGGCAGGAATTTCATAAGGCATGTCGGAAGGGGAGGGTTTTGGAGGGTGTCCCCACCCGACGTCAATTTTTTTTATTTTTGTATCCAAAATGGTGCAATTTCCTGCATTTTCAACAAGTTTACAGTTATGTTCCTATGATTTAGAATTACCAACTCAAGTCCGATTAACATTAAAAATATTTTTGAAAAGGTTTAATGGTTTCTCTTTATTAATTATTGGTATTTCTCAAGTTTTCCGACAATACAATATCGACGATATCGATCGACTCATGTTTCGTTTAGTGCGGGTATTATTTAGATTGACACAGTTGACGTCACAGCAAAACGTGTAAAGCACGCTGCATGCTGGAACACAAAAGGGCCCGGAGCAAAGTGACTGCATGTGGGTGTATTCATATTTTAAGTTGCAACAGCTAATATTTTTAAAGCTGGGTCGGCTAAATAATAACTTAAAGGGAATGTAATGAGTATTTTCAGATTTATTTATCTTTTTTCTAAATAAATTAAAAGAACGATAAAATAATCAAAGTTTAATAATAAGCAACACAAAATATAACTTTACACTAAACTAAAGACGGGAACGCGACTCAATTACATACGACGACATAGCATAACCCTTGTTTATAATAACACAGATATCTTAACACGGTTCTCAATTACAATTTAATAGTTTAATAATTGGTTAACAAACGGACTCGGGATTAAAAAACAAAATAAAACGACACATGATTTATGTTACGGAAATCAATTAACACTTATTGTTTACTTTGCGTTCATAGATGATTATAGGGATGAAGGCCGCTTTATGACAGTGGTGTTTTTCACACATTCCCATTTTGATAAAGAATAGGAAGTGTTTGGTTAATTGCACTGTTGACCCTCACCGACACGCCTTCATGCTGTCATCGATCCTGAATGGCTGATACAAATGCCATAATAGTCCCGACACGCCTTCTGGCTGTCAGTCAACCGTTGCAATCGCAACAAAATTGTGTATTGTCAAAACTGATGATTGTTTTGATAAGGCTTGTCGCTGTGCGAATTAAAGCATGTCGGCATAATTAACGTGTGTCAGTAATTAGCCTTGCCAGCGGAAGGCACGTCGGGCCCGACAAGCCATAAAGGGCTGACGGAAACCCTGATGATTTATTATAAAATAATCTGGGTAAATACACATATATTGAAAGTCTGGGTGTTTTCATTGTTTAGTTGTGATTTTTGAAACAAGAATAACAAAGAAATACACAATACATACACAGAGCAACACATAAACATTAAGTAATGAAAAACGAAATGCATATACACATATATCTCATAAATATTTTCTTACTTAATGTTACATGATGAATTTTCATAAAGAGCTATAACAGACAACAATTTGCAGAAGTATCATTAATTGTAGAAAATATATACCATTGTTGTTTTTACTGGGCATTTGTTGCTCTAAAACTAGGGCTACTTCGAGCAAGCGTTTTTGGTGATTTCTCGCATAAAAATTGTCTAAATCGCATTAAAATTACATAAGGGTGATATTCTTGTTCTCGTTCGCAGTTGAAGTCTTTCATCTGTATATTTGTGCCTTTTCGCTCTTGTTTTTTATCGAAATTACAGCGTCAATATAATTTATGTGCTCTCTTGTTGTTTATGAAATGACTGATTCCCTGTCGCGTATAGTCTGCATATGCCTTCTACACTCTTGTTTTCAGAGTAGTTTTGTTTACACCTGTTTCAATCTGCACTTTATAAATGTCTTTGGGAGCAATTCCCTCATTGAAAGTTTGACATAGACTTTACACTGAACACTGTTTGAAAATTACAGAATTTGATGTGTAACAAATTTTTCGCCATCTAGTTCAGGGTTTGGCAACTATTAATCTCACTGAAATTATACAAGGAACAGGCTCATACCTGAGAGGTGTTCATAAATGGAACTGAACAGATAAATATCACGAGGGCTCCTAGGAATGAAGCCCTCCTGATTCGCGATGAAATGACCCCCACAACTATTTAGTTATGCATTTCAAAATAATTTCGTCAGATCAATTCAATAAAACTGTAAAACCTGAAGAACATTAACAATGATATGCTTCAATGTAATTTATCTGTTACAGCACAATGTCAGGGCCAACACTGGTGGCTGTTATATTGGTGGTCCTTGGACTTGCCGGCCAAGTGTTAGGTGATATCCTTGTGGTAAGTTTTTGACTTGTAATGAAGAAGAAACTGGAAGGGTTGCTGGTAGGCATTGCTAGAAACTTTAAAGTCTGGCAGGTGACAAAAATAGTGTGTAATGTTAAAATGTGTACTTAAAGATTGATCATGCTTAAGATTGACTACACTTTTTCATGTGTTTGTACCATGCTTATTCAGCTTGCAAATGCCATGAAGTGCTCTAGCAATATGAGTCGGCTCTCCTAACGGTTACATTTCATTATTCATCATGATTAAAAATGAGTAAAATGTTTTGCAGTTGAGTTATTTATTGGTAAAGAAAGGTTGATATTGACATTATACACTTGTAAAAAAGATAAGCTGATAATAAGAACATTGTTAACCTTTGGTTCAATGACATTGTATTGACATCCCACTTCAGTCAGAGCGCTGTATTAAAATAAAATAAACAAATTCTGCAGATTATACAATCAAAAAAGTTTGGTTGTTGTCAAAGCCTTCGCAAGGTACATAACATCTGGATTGAGTGTCAATCTAGTGGGAGTATCAGCCTTGTTACAGGCTGAGTGGAACCCTGGTTACAGGCAATAGTGCACAATCTGAGTGTAACCCTGGTAACAGGGGATAATGCTCAGGCTGAGTGTAACCCTGGTAACAGGGAATAGTGCACAGACTGAGTGTAACCCTGGTAACAGGAAATAGTATACAGGCTAAGTGTAACCCTGGTAACTGGCAATAGTGCACAGGCTGAGTGTAACCCTGGTAACAGGAAATAGTATACAGGCTAAGTGTAACCCTGGTAACTGGCAATAGTGCACAGGCTGAGTGTAACCCTGGTAACAGGAAATAGTATACAGGCTGAGTGTAACCCTGGTAACTGGGAATAGTGCACAGACTGAGTGTAACCCTGGTAACAGGGGATAGGGCACAGGCTGAGTGTAACCCTGGCAGCAGGGCTTAGAGGATAGACTGAGTGTTACCCTGGTATTAGGGAATAGCGCACAGGCTGAGTGTAACTATGGTGCTGGGAATAGTGCACAGGCTGAGTGTACCCCCTGTAACAGGGAATAGTACACAGGCTGAGTGTACCCCCTGTTACAGGGAAAAGTGCACAGGCTGAGTGTACCCCCTGTAACAGGGAATAGTGCACAGGCTGAGTGTACCCCCTGTAACAGGGAATAGTACACAGGCTGAGTGTACCCCCTGTTACAGGGAAAAGTGCACAGGCTGAGTGTACCCCCTGTTACAGGGAATAGTGCACAGGCTGAGTGTACCCCCTGTAACAGGGAATAGTACACAGGCTGAGTGTACCCCCTGTAACAGGGAATAGTACACAGGCTGAGTGTACCCCCTGTTACAGGGAAAAGTGCACAGGCTGAGTGTAACCCTGGTAATAGGGGATAGTGTACAGGCTGAGTGTAACCCTGGTAATAGGGGATAGTGTACAGGCTGAGTGTAACCCTGGTAATAGGGGATAGTGTACAGGCTGAGTGTAACCCCGTAAGACAGGGAATAGTGCACAGGCTGAGTGTAACCCTGGTAACAGGGGATAGTGCACAGGCTTAGTGTAACCCTGGCAACAGTGATAAGAGGATAGGCTGAGTGTTACCCTGGTATTAATTAGGGAATAGCGCACAGGCTGAGTGTAACTATGGTGACAGGGAATAATGCACAGGCTGAGTGTAACCCTGGTGACAGGGAATAGTGCACAGGCTGAGTGTACCCCCTGTAACAGGGAATAGTACACAGTAGTGATGTTCCGACGATCAATTATAATCAAAAATCGTTTGGTTGGGCCTGAAATCGGCGACAATCGATAGTATTTATATAGTAAGTGTTCAGTTGACAGCTTTAACAAAATGGCTGATGAAAGCCACAATGAGCAAGAAAATGAACTATTTTTTTATACAACAACACTTAATAACTTCAATCATAGACATAAGGTATATGCATATAATGATTAAGAGTTTAATACTGTACATGAATATAACTACAACTCAAGTACTATCTAGTATTTTAAAAACCGATTGTACTATCGATAATCGGTTACTTGAGTGGAACCGATCATTGATAGTAAAATTGCAACCGATTCTCAACACTAGTACACAGACTGAGTGTACCCCCTGTTACAGGGAATAGTGCACAGGCTGAGTGTAACCCTGGTAATGGGGGATAATGCACAGGCTTAGTGTAACACTGGTAACAGGGGATAGTGCACAGGCTAAGTGTAACCCTGGCATTGGTTAATAGTGCACATGATAAGTGTAACCCTGGCTTCAGGGAATAGTGCACAGACTGAGTGTAACCCTGGTTACAGGGGATAGTGCACAGGCTGAGTGTAACACTGGTAACAGGGGATAGTGCACAGGCTAAGTGTAACCCTGGCATTGGTTAATAGTGCACATGATAAGTGTAACCCTGGCATTGGTTAATAGTGCACATGATTAGTGTAACCCTGGCTTCAGGGAATAGTGCACAGACTGAGTGTAACCCTGGTTACAGGGGATAGTGCACAGGCTGAGTGTAACACTGGTAACAGGGGATAGTGCACAGGCTAAGTCTAACCCTGGCATTGGTTAATAGTGCACATGATAAGTGTAACCCTGGCTTCAGGGAATAGTGCACAGACTGAGTGTAACCCTGGTTACAGGGGATAGTGCACAGGCTAAGTGTAACCCTGGCAATGGGGAATAGTGCACAGGCTGAGTGTAACCCTGGCTACAGAGAATAGCTCAAAGACTGATTGTAACCCAGGCTTCAGGAAATAGTGCACAGGCTGAGTGTAACCCTGGCTACAGGGAATAGAGCACAGACTGAGTGTAACCCTGGTGACTGGGAAAAGTTGACAGGCTGAGTGTAACCATGGTAACAGGGAATATTGCACAGGCTGAGTGTAACCCCCTGTAACAGGGAATAGTGCACATGCTGAGTGTAACCCTGGTGACTGGGAAAAGTTGACAGGCTGAGTGTAACCATGGTAACAGGGAATAGTACACAGGCTGAGTGTACCCCCTGTTACAGGGAATAGTGCACATGCTGAGTGTAACCCTGGTAATGGGGGATAATGTACAGGCTTGGTATAACACTGGTAACAGGGGATAGTGCACAGGCTAAGTGTAACCCTGGCAATGGGGAATAGTGCACAGGCTGAGTGTAACCCTGGCTACAGGGAATAGTGCACAGACTGAGTGTAACCCTGGTGACAGGGAATAGTTGACAGGCTTTAGTTTAACCCTGGTGACAGGGAATAGTGCACAGGCTAAGTCTAACCCTGGCATTGGTTAATAGTGCACATGATAAGTGTAACCCTGGCTTCAGGGAATAGTGCACAGACTGAGTGTAACCCTGGTTACAGGGGATAGTGCACAGGCTAAGTGTAACCCTGGCAATGGGGAATAGTGCACAGGCTGAGTGTAACCCTGGCTACAGGGAATAGCTTAAAGACCGATTGTAACCGAGGCTTCAGGGAATAGTGCACAGACTGAGTGTTACCATTGCTACAGGAACTAGTGCACAGACTGAGTGTAACCCTGGTGACCGGGAATAGCTTAAAGACCGATTGTAACCGAGGCTTCAGGGAATAGTGCACAGACTGAGTATAACCCTGGCTACAGAAAATAGCGCAAAGACTGATTGTAACCGAGGCTTCAGGGAATAGTGCACAGACTGAGTGTAACCCTGGCTACAGAGAATAGCGCAAAGACTGATTGTAACCGAGGCTTCAGGGACTAGTGCACAGACTGAGTGTAATCCTGGCTACAGAGAATAGCGCAAAGACTGATTGTAACCGAGGCTTCAGGAACTAGTGCACAGACTGAGTGTAACCCTGGCTACAGAGAATAGCGCAAAGACTGATTGTAACCGAGGCTTCAGGTAATAGTGCACAGACTGAGTGTTACCCTGGCTACAGGGACTAGTGCACAGACTGAGTGTAACTCTGGTCACAGGGAATAGTACAAAGGCGGAGTGTAACCCTGGCAACAGGGATTAGTGGATAGGCTTATTGTAACCCTGGTTACAGGGGATAGTGTACAGGCTTAGTGTAACCCTGCTTACAATGAATATTGCACATACTGATTGTAACCTTGGCTACAGTAAATAGTGCACAGACTTAGTGTAACACTGGTAATAGGGGATAGTACACAGGCTAAGTGTAACCCTGGCATTGGTGAATAGTGCACAGGATAAGTGTAACCCTGGCTTCAGGGAATAGTGCACAGACTGAGTGTAACCCTGTTAACAGGGGATAGTGCACAGGCTGAGTGTAACCCTGTCAATTGGGAATAGTGCAAAGGCTGAGTGTAACCCTGGCTACAGAGAATAGCTCAAAGACTGATTGTAACCCAGGCTTCAGGAAATAGTGCACAGGCTGAGTGTAACCTTGGTAACAGGGAATAATGCACAGGATAAGTGTAACCCTGGCTTCAGGGCAATAGTGCACAGACTGAGTGTAACCCTGTTAACAGGGGAAAGTGCACAGGCTAAGTGTAACCCTGTCAATGGGGAATAGTGCAAAGGCTGAGTGTAACCCTGGCTACAGAGAATAGCTCAAAGACTGATTGTAACCCAGGCTTCAGGAAATAGTGCACAGGCTGAGTGTAACCTTGGTAACAGGGAATCATGCACAGGATAAGTGTAACCCTGGCTTCAGGGCAATAGTGCACAGACTTAGTGTAACCCTGGTAACAGGGAAATAGTGTTCAGACTGAGTGTTACCCTTGTTACATGTAATTATAAGTGAACAGAGTGTAATCCTGGTGCAACCTACCCTGGCTCCTTAATGTTTTCCACAGTCACATTGGATGAACGATGATTAGTACTTTTAGTGTTGAGGCAGGAGATCAAACCTGGTTCATCTTGGTTGACTGTCAGTGTCTTACCACTAAACCACAGATCCAGTGATGGCTTCTATTAAACTTATAAATATATAATATAATGTAGTATCATGGTATAAATAGCATATATTTAATGCAGAATTGTTTATGGTTAATATAGTGTGCATATTGGTTTGTTTTACAGAGAAAAGAAAATGAGACCATTACTTACTTTGATGATATGATGTCCATGTTTGGCCCAAGTATTAGCAGTAAAGGTGTAAGGGTAAGTAAATTCAGTAAGTGTTTTGAAGTTGAAAGCATTTGGCTGCAAAAGAGATTCCATTATTTCAGTGTGTCAAAAGTAAATCAGAAATATATGCTGTTATAAGCTTATTTATAATTAGGTTCTTTTTTGACAATTTGACATCTGTAGCATATACATGGGATACACTTGTAGATTTGGTTTTATCCCCTTCGAATTTTACTTGTGACAAGCAACTTTTTAGAGACAAATGCATTATCATTAGTTTTACATCTTTAAAAAAATTGTTTGTTTTTGCGACCAGACCATCTCCCCAAAAGTGCTTTGACACCAAGCAGAAGTCATAATTTAAAGAAAACTCTCGGCGTAAGAAATATGGTTGGGTTTGGGCTGTGTAAACGTTGAAGGTTTATTTTGGCGGTGGGGAATTAACTTGAGGTACTGTATGGCGCCCTAAGATATTCACATGTTACTGGAGACTATACACATATATATGTAGCAATGCCCATTGATGTGGTTCGGAGAATTGTCCATTTTGCCCCTTGATCAACTGAGAAAAATAGTTTCACATTGGCATCAGCTTGTGTTGCTCTTTGTTAAGATCTCTCATTTTCACCTGCAGGGTTATGTGTATGTAGCGAGCCCGCTGGATGGATGTAGCGCAGTACAACCACCACCCATCAAGAACCTTAGCTGGATAGCACTTATTGCCCGCGATAACTGCAGCTTTGTGGAGAAAGTTTGTATATTTCTGTTTCTGCGATATTCATAAATTATATTGTTATATATGTATCACTTGGTGTAAGTTATTGATTGTATCATACTTTAAAGTATAGACAGAATATCAGGTTTTAGTTATAAATCAGAAAATAAACATGCTATTACTTACTTTTTATGTAATTAATAACCTATGCTTTGTATGGATTAAGCCAGTTTTTAAAAGGGGCAGGGTTCTGCAGAAAAGGGACAGACTACTAGGGAAGTAGAGGGCACATTGTGCCTGACTTTTCATGAATTTGACAAAAGTTTCAAAGTAATAGTTAATTAAAGTTATATGAACTTTTTAATACGGGAAGTTGCATTCTCACTGAAGTCGAATAAAAAACCTCCTGTATTAAAAATGAACAAAAAGTTAAGAAAAAAAAAATCAACCATTACCATTGGCGATGTTTATACAGATTAATGATTATTTAAGTGACGACTAAAATCCCTCTTGAAACGGCCCCCTGGCTAAGTATATTGTTACAAGGTCGTACTGTGCTTGATAGATTATAACAATGCTAATTATCATTAGGAATGAACTGGATAATTTACTAATCGTGTTACTATGAAAAGTTTAGATGTTGGTTGTAACAGCAATTTTTTGAAAAAAACAAAGCATATGTTTGAAACAATTGCCTTCAATAACTTAAAAAATGGTTGCCGTTATAGGTGAGAAAGGCTCAGAACGCCAATTATAGTGCGGCCATAGTTTACAACAGCTATTCCGACGATGATGTGCTATCAATGGCAGGCGGTATGATCTGCTATAACTTACCCTTGTGCAGAAAGCAACTCCCTCTAATTGACCCCCTGGTGGCAAAATTACTGCGCTCTTGGGCGGATTTCTCGAAACTACTTAAGTTTATTATAACATAATTAATCATAGCTTGCTATTTTCCTTTTTCCATAATTTATTTAATATTTAATTCTTTGGAAGTTTTTGGTCTTTTTATGGTGGTTACCTGTCGATACTCACAATTAACTTACTTTTTTTCATTGAGAACATGTCTAATTAAGAAATTTTGCTTATCAAAATAAGCTACTTAAGCCAGATTAACTTAAGAAGATTTGAGAAATCGGGGTCCTCACTGTTCAATGCACTGTTATTGAGTATCAAATGAGATCCTTTTCTTCTTTTGCATTTCTGCAGACATACATGTATATTGCATTCCATCTTGTTTTCAGTGGCCAATTTGTCGAATTATTTAAAACCATAGGGATATTCCTTTCCATTATTTTGTTTTGAAACATAAATGTTCACCTTTGTAGGATTTTGCATTCAGCTTGTCAAATTTCAGCTCATTGTGCAAATCTTTATTCTGACTATTAAGTTGTTTTAGTGTAATCCCAGTGCAAGTGTTATGTTATTGGGGTAAAGGGGTAATTGGGTTCTAGATATAAAAAAATGCATATGTAAGAAAACATTTCTTGTTTGTTTGAATCTGTTTTAAGTCTAATTTAGAGCTTCAAGGATTATCTTAAAGTTATCCAAGCACCTCCTTTTTTTAACTAGGTTTTCACAAAGTGATCCACATCCTTGTTCAGGCGCCGAGATGTTCAGGCGCCGAGAGCGGTGTCAAACTAATGTATGGTATTGAATAATTTTTAGTTAGGTTTGGCCAAACAAGTGACTAAACTTGGTATGTAGAAGAGATTATGGTGACCTTGAAAGGGATTGCAATTTGGGCCCTTAAGAGTCAAGGTTAAGATCACCGTTTGTAAAAGATCTTAAAGCTTGAGGGAAAGGGGAATTAAATTTCCAGATGTGAATTTGAATATTTAGGGGAATGTCATTATTTGAAAGAAAATCTGAGCAGGGAAGTAATCATTGCACAGCTCTTGCTTTATGGAGTACAATGACTTGGAATATGTGATGAATATGTCTATGTGTGTAATCCTACAAATTGGCCACTATTTACTGCAAACTCTTACCTGCACTGCCTGACTCTGTACACATCCCTCTCCTCTTTGCCTGCAGGTCCGTAACGTCCAGAACTGGAGTGTCGCAGCCATCGTGTATAACCACCGCAATGATGACAAGATTATGACCATGCATGGAGGTCAGGCACACTGACACCTGTTAGGCTGTCGCTAAAGATTATAATTTGTTTGTTTGCAATGGCCTGAAAGGCTCACAAGAAACATTATACATTACTGCCCTATAAAAGACCAGGTTTATTTTAAAGGGATATCTCAATGTAATTGTTATTTACCCTACATCTAATACAAACAGCATATACCGGTACATTACAGTTTCTACTGTTAGATGAACAAGTTCCATGATCATAATTACGTCACACTTTGTGAGGCCCCAATAGAGTTTCCCATGTTGATTACATTCATCCATTGACCAATAAATAGATACTGGACTAAGCAACTCATAGGGCCTCAAATGTTAAAGTCAGTAAAAGGAAAAATGCAGCTGATCTGTTTGGACAAAACAACATGAGATTTCCCTTCAATGATTCAGTGGCCTTCACCAAATGAAATAAATTAAATTGAAGGACTAGAAATTTCTAAATGCTTAAGGAAATGCAATCTTCCTACCCATATTTGTTTGGCAATTGCAAGCAGACAATCTCTTTAGGACAGCCTTGAAATCTTAAGGTATCTGATACACAAATAGGTGGATTGTGGATGCCTGATATACCCGTATTATTTGAAAGAGTATTTTTGTGTAAAAATAGAAGATACAAAATTATTATTATCTTAAGATACAAATAAAATGAATTGGCCTTGCAAATTGCAAAATAGGACATTTTATTCCAATATCAGGTGAAATAAAGAGGAAATATACAATCTGAAATAAATTAACCAAAAACTAACTTTTCAACTGATATGAATATTATGTTGGGTTGACAGCCATTTATCCTCATTCACCAGAGTAATGATGCTAAGTGCACAACACAATCTTGCCATTGATTCAATAATTTGGCCATACTTAATATAACGAACGTTTTGATTGGTCAAGGATGATATCAGGAAAATGATCTATTTATAGTTTTGCACTTGATGTTACAGTGTTTGAATCAGAGGTTATATTTATCATGTTCAAACCTCTGATGAATGAGAATGCCCAGCTTCAGGACTAGCTTATTCGTTGATCGGATTCTTATATTCTGGCATTTTTTGAATCATATTACACTCTGAAAACATTTCTACAATATAGCTTATATAACACTGATGAACCATTCTCTGATAAAAACTGTAATAACTTAACTAATGACATAACATTACTCATTTGCAATTAAGAATTTATAATGTCTCAGAAATAATAATCTTGTCATGATGTTAAAAAAAACTGCCTGTTTAATTATTTAAACTTGTGTGTTTGTTAATAAATTTTGTAAAAGATGTCCGAAGGGAGGGACAATCAAACTCCATCTGTGTTTTTAAACTTGTTGATAACTCTTCAGATGGGAGCGACATCATCATCCCATCTGTGTTTGTGGGCTGGACAGACGGGGAGTTGCTGAGGACGCAGTACTGCTTCAACTGTTTAAACCTTGAACACAAGTCTGGCACGTGAGTATGGCTTACCAGAATAATGAATGTTTTTATCTTCTTTTTTTTTACAACACTGAAGTATTATACCACAAAAATGGCTAAAGCTTTCAAAGAAAAGGGGTCAATTCAAAACAGTTTTTGATTGGATAAGTTGGTTTATTCATAAAATAAACAGATTTTTTTACATTATCTTATCTTTTCTGTCTATCCTTTAAAGGATTTCTTGTTCATTTCTTTTCTCAAAATTGGAATTAACAATTTAAGTCAAAATGACAGAATTTTACCTATCAGAAAGGCCTTGAACCTTTTTCGGAAGTGGTGAGAAAAAAAATAAATTATATGCACATTGTCATCCACCTATTGATGTTCTCATCAGGTACAACCTCTTCATTGACAACCATGAGCCCCAGTATTATAACCCCTACGTCCTGTGGCCCTTTGCAGCTGTCGTGGGAACATGCTTCATCCTTATGATCATATTTATGGTATGTACAGCTAATTGAACTACTTGGTATGAGGAAGCTTGTTGAATGATGTGTGGAATGTCTGGATTTTTTAAATGTCTGGGTATATTCATAGCTATGCTCTTACTGGCATCGTGGACATGCAAAAAAATTACAACTTTAATCTTGGTATTTACTCAAAAACTCTTATTATAAGCAATATTCTAATGAAGCTTGGTCAACATGTTGCCAGAGATAAATGGACCTATAACATGGTCTATAACTCGGGCTTTGATGTGTAATGCCCAATCATTGGCTGGGAAATAAGAACAGAAGGGTGCTGGCATTCAGTCTGCAGATCTCATTTTAAATTTCTGATTTATTGTGAAAATAATTTACCGTAACCTAAATTTCCATTTATTCAAACCTTTGGACCGGCAATTTACCGGTAAATCAGTTTGATAGTTTCCACTTAGTTTTACTATGACTTTCAATTGACTGAAGTTAATTGTTAATGCATTGTTTAACATTATTATTGCATTGACCTACTAAAGAAATTTATAACTGTTACAGTTATGGTCATAATAAAAAAATAAATAACGGGTTAACATAATGCTTTTTAAGCCAGACACAGAAACCTTTAGAATATTGTCATTACTGTTCCCATTTTCCCTTTTGACGGGATCAAGCTAAGAACACCATTTCTGTTTCGGTATATTTGTTTGATATTCTCATTTGGAGGGTTTTGAGACTTTAAAAGGAAATCATCTGTATGATTATCATGATTTAAACTATATTTTATTTGTAAAACCAAGTTTAAGTGTAAAATTTGGCTATATCAGTTACGATACTTACGCTTGTTAGGCTTAATATTTTTCAAGTAATTTAGTCTAGTAGATTTGTAACATTTGTGAGGGTTTAACTTCTGTAAAATAAGAGAGTTATAACTTAGTGAAATGTTAATTTACTGTTGTTTGTCAATGATTATGTAATAGAGTAGCAAACCTTGGTGAATTTGACCAAAACCAAACTTATACTGAGGAGCCTCATTAAAACTACAATGCTTCATCGAAGATTCAAAGCTTCACTCTTGTTTATTTACAGGTTATCAAGTGGTGCAGGGACATTAACCGTAGACGCAAGTCACGACTGCCAAAGAAACAACTCAAGAAAATACCTACAAAAAAATTCAAGAAAGGTAATCTAATTGTTGTCCCTTTTTTATGAAATATATCAACTTATTTTACCTTGATTGTGTTGATAGTTAACAGCTTATTTTCACCACTCCCGAGTCTGCTCCCTGGATCAAACTCACCAGTACTGAGTGTCCAAGTGGCAGGCCACAGGAACGTTCTCCGACTGGGGATCGATCCCGGGACCTTTTGGTCGGGGGGCAGACACTCTACCTCTGAGCCATCACAACATGTCAGACCCTTCAGATTGACTTTTGAATAACATGCGTTCATTGGTCCTTTGGTACAAATGGTTCCAACTATATTAAATATATACTTTTATGTGATACAGACTGAGAGGATAATTGTGTTTGTTTCAGTGAGATATGAAATGTATTTCATTGATTGTACACCAAAAGTAATTTTTTCACAAGTGGCACAGTCATGAATGAAAATGTGAATTTTTGGTGTTCACGAGATAAAATAAAATTTGATACTGATATCTCATTGAAACAATCAGTTAGGGTTTAGGCTACACTGATTAAGACAGAAAAATGGGCCGAAATTAGAAAACAGTGACTGATATCATTATAATGTTATTTTCCTGTTTTAAACAGTAAGATATCATCTTAATCTCACAGATATATTTCTTAAAACCACCGGAAAGCATATAATAAATTGACTTCTTGGTTACCAAATTTGGAATCATGAACATTTAAAATATTGATGGTAGTCAGTTTTATCATAATTATTTTGATTGCGAAAAAAATATATCTCGAATATGTTTTCAAATTCTTCACTGTTTTAGGTGATGAGTATGACTGTTGTGCTATCTGCCTGGATGACTATGAAGAAGGAGATAAACTCCGCCTACTGCCCTGCAGTCATGGTGAATGCATAATCTAGTTAAATGTTAAATTATCAGTATATACTAATTTCTTTAAGCTTGATTAAGGCGAAAGCTGATAGCTTATAGAATCATGCTTGCGTGATATTCCTGGGTAGAAACCAGAAGTCATGTCTATTTGTGAGGCCATAAGTTCCTAAACATTAAATGTTACAATATAGTTTCATTAGAAATTTCTGTATTTTACTGTTATAAGTTGATATTTCCAGCTTACCACACAAAGTGTATAGACCCATGGCTTACCAAGAACAAACGCTCGTGTCCGATCTGCAAGAGGAAGGTCTTTCCTGGTAGGATTTATTGTTTCTTATACCATTTACCCCGGGTTATAAGATGCAAGAAAGTAAAAGACACATTGGGAAATTTAACACAAATGAATGGGAAATCCTTAACCGGCCGCAGATTTGATTAAAAACATTCATTTAAACAATAGTTATTCATATAACAATAATTCATCAGCATATTCAAAGTAATTTGAAAAAGGATCAAAGAGATAACATTTAGCTAATATTAAAACTCTCCTTATTTATATCATCACAGACCTATAAACTCTGGATTGGAAACTGCCTACCTTGGTGAAACAATAATGAATAATGATTAACCTTCAATCCTAACGGCGTGATAGGCAAGTGCCGTGAAGTTCTGACATTTTGCACGCATACTTAGCAATTAATATGTTTGTTATTGTTGTATATTATCACAAACCTATTATGGACTAGTTTAGATTAAATTTAAGAAATGTTTGAATAGGTATGATAATTCATCTTAAGGATAGTGATCAACTAGTCTGTCTATTAAAGTCAGTTCGTCTTCAAACAGAGATTTTCTATAATCAACTTAATCAAAGTTATACCTTATTTTACCCTTAATTTAATTAAATAGATATAGTTGATTACCATGCAAACTTCATTGGGTAACAAATATTACTGTGTTTTTCATATATATTCGGCCATTTAGTTTTTTAGTTGTGATCAGTCTATGTCCGGCGTCCTGCGTTCGGCGTCAACAATTGGTTATAATCATCTTCTTCACCTAAACCGCTGGGACAATTTTGATGAAACTTCATAGGAATGATCCTTGGTTGGTGCTTTTTCAAAATTGTTCAAAGAAATGAATTCCATGCAAAACTCTGGTTGCCATGGCAACCTAAAGGAAAATGTCAACAATTGGTTATAAACATCTTCTTCTCCTAAACCACTTGGACAATTTTGATGAAACTTCATAGGAATGATCCTTCATTGTTTTTTTTAAATTTGTTGAAAGAAATGAATTCCATGCAGAACTCTGGTTGCCATGGCAACCTAAAGGAAATGTCAACAATTGGTTATAATCGTCATCTTCTCCTAAACCACTTGGACAATTTCAATGAAACTTCATAGGAATGATCCTTGGTTGGTGCTTTTTCAAAATTGATCAAAGAAATAAATTCCTTGCAGAACTATGGTTGCAATGGCAACCTAAACCTAAAGGAAAAGCTTCAACAATTGGTTATTATCATCATCTTTTCCTAAACCCCTTGGACAATTTTATTGAAACTTCATAGGAATGATCCTTGGTTGGTGTTTTTTCAAAATTGTTCAAAGAAATGAATTCCATGCCGAACTCTGGTTGCCATTGCAACCTAAAGGAAAAATTACAAAACTTTTTTTGGCAAATACTATGAAGACTAGTGCTTAAATATTTGGTGTGTAACATTGTCGATTGGTTATCTACCATGTTTATTCAAATTATGCCCCTGGAGAAAAATTGGCCTCACCCTGGGGATTACAAGTTCATTATAAATTCATTTTATTAAAATCTGATAGTTATGTAAAGTTTACTCTTAAGCAAGGGCAGCAAGTCTTGCTCTATGGTCTCCCTTTTTGTTAAAGATTCCACTACTTTCTATTTTTAGTAACAAGATTTTGAATTTTATTAAGTCTTCAACATAGTTTTTTCTGAGGTAATTTTTGTTATTTTTTTAGGTTCATAGATCAAATCATTATTATACATTTTATTCTTTAAAAGAAATTTCATTTTTACTTAATAATAAATTTAATAATCGGACTTTTCCATTGAACTTCATGTAAGTTATTGTTCATGCAGATGCTACAATCTTATCTTCTTTCTGGATAGTGTTATTCACTTATAATGTATCTAAAGAATTTTCTTGTATTAACATTAGAAGGATTGTGATGTTGTCGTAGATGGGCAATTGTGGTAGTATTAATTAAAGGTGTTGAATGTGATCTGAATATTGATTTTTAGAGCTTAAGGCAGTTTATTGATTTTATTGGATGGTGCACTGTTTGTTGTTTGTGTATCTATATACTAAAAGTTCTTTCAGTGTGCAAGCGATTCAACATAGTTTTGTCAGTGTACAGACAATTGAACAAAATCCTGTCACTGTGCAGGCAATTGAACAAAGTTCTGTCAGTGTGCAGGCAACTGAAAAAGTTCTGTCAGTGTGCAGGTATCTGTACCAAGTGCTGTCAGTGTGAAGTCAATTATCAAGTCCTGTCAGTGTGGTGCGCAGGCAACTGAACAAAGTCCTGTCAGTGTGCAGGTGAGAATCAAATGCTGTCAGTGTGCAGTCAATCATCAAGTCCTGTCAATGTGCAGGCAACTGAACAAAATCCTGTCAGTGTGCAGTCAATCACCAAATCCTGTCAGTGTGCAGGAAACTGTGAAAAGTCCTGTCAGTGTGCAGGCAACTGTGACAAGTCCTGTCAGTGATTATCCAGGCAACATGTTTGACCAGTATGTTTTTATGCCCAAGAAGGTGGGCATATTAAAATCACATTGTCTGTCCATCCCTTCCTTCCGTGTGTCTGGCTCAATAACTCATGTCCGTGCTGTAACTTTCTCTTGTATGTACAGATTTTAAAATAACTTGCCACATGTGTTTGACATATCAAGACGACGTGTTGTGTGCAAGACCCGTGTCCCCTCCCTCTAAGGTCAAGGTCACACGAAGTGTTATTCACAATGAAATGCTGCAAATATAAGGACAAAGAGTATAGGTTGTCGTGTCAGGGCTATAACTTTCTCTTGTATGGACAGATTTTAAAATGACTTGCCACATGTGTTTAACATACCAAGACGACAGGTCATGTGCAAGACCTGTGTCCTTACCTCTAAGTTGAAGGTCACTCTTAGTGTTTATTCACAATGGAATGCTGCATATAAGTACATGGAGTATAGGCTGTCGTGTCTGTGCTGTAACTTTCTCTTGTATGGACAGATTTTAAAATGACTAGCCACATGTATTTGACATACCAAGACGACATGTTGTGTGCAAGACCCATGTCCCTACCTCTAAGGTGAAAGATACACTAAGTGTTTATTCACAATGGAGTGCTGAATATGAGGACATAGCAGTGTAGGCTGTCAAGTATGGGTGGTATTTCAGAGGCAATTTATAATAACTTGCCATATGTATTTGACACGTAAAGGCAAGATCAACTTTTCATGTACTTGTTCATAGGTCAATGTCACATTCGGGGGCATTCATCACATACTGTGACAGCTCTTGTTCAATATTCTTTTAGAAACAAGCTATATTGGTAACAAAGGTTAAACTCTTTTACTCAGGTGAGCGATTTAGGGCCATCATGGCCCTCTTGTTTATCAATTTGCTATATTCGGCTATGCAGTATTCGTCCTGATGCTTGCTGACATTCGTCATCTATGTTGATTTGGAAAACAAAGCAAGGGAAGAAAGTTAGTCAGGAAACAAGCTATAAAGCTAGCTAGGGTAAATGATAGCTAAAATAACAACATTTATCTGACAATAATGAATAAATTAATAAATGACTAACAAGAAATTCAGAAAACATATGCATGCACATTTATGCATTGGCAAACGTTGAATGTCACTTGACACCAACCAAGATACAAGAAGGAACTTTCATGAAGCTAGCATAACAGTTGCCCAAATAACAAATTAAGGATGCAATAATGCAAGATGTAAAAGTAACAAGGCAAGATGTACAAGTCAGAACGCAAGATGTAATTTTTGCTTCAATACCCTTCCATAGATAAATGAAGCACAATTTCTCCATCTGAAACAGTTCAAAATAATCTGAACAGGGCTAGGAAGGAGTTTCCAATCCATGGTTTATAGGTCTGTGATATAATACATCAATATGGTATAGACAAAACATTGTAGTTCACTTCCACACAAATCACCTGTCAGATTTAGATAATACATGTACTTAGGAAATATACATGGGAATATAAAATACACATGCTCATTGTGTACAATACAGGGGATGACCCAGACACAGAATCAGACAGCTCGGATGATGAGAGACCAACAGAGAGAACTCCGTTGCTAGGCAACAGTAGCGAGCCGAGTGGGCAGACTAACAGAAGATCCACGTTTGACAGTTCAGGTACAGGGCTAATTTTGTTATTTTATGAAGAGTTGTTACATTTTATAGTAATAATACATGTTCTTTTATTCATTTAAGTTATCGCCAGGTTTATACAATACAAACTGCTAAGGAAATGGGATAACCTCGCCTTTTATATTACCTCAAAGTCTTAAGCCAATTACAAATTTAAGTTATAGTGAATACAAATATTTATAAAAGTTTGAAGCAAAGGACTGTTTGGAATATAATTCGTCAAGTCATATTTGAGAGTGTTTCTGTCTATGCAATAACTCTCATATTGGAACAGTATCAAGTAGATCTTAACCATTAAATAACTAGCATGCGGATAAAGAACAATGCTTAACACTTATAATGCACTTTAGTTATTTAAGTTGTCCTTGACAACATACAACAAAACCGTATTGTTGCCCACTACCCTCATGTTTGAAATAACATGTATATCTAAATCTTGTTCATAATTTTAATAACTCTGGTTTTGGGTGAAGTAACTATTACTTCACATACCTGTACAAGGAGTTTAATCACTTTTCTACCATCACTCAAAAGTGCATCGGATTCTCTGTTTTCACCAACCTGCATTTACTCCTGTTTTCCTCAAGACCACTTTGTCTATCATTGTGTCAACAAGCATGACTTATATAAAGTTGTTTAATTTGTTGCACAATCATAGCTAAAAAAATAAGTTAATATTATCAAATTGATATTACAGGTTTACCCCCTCCTACTGGTGTTGTCCGAGTGAATCCAGGTCACACCTGCAGCCATGATTCCGACCAATCAGAGAGTGAGGAGGGGGCAGCAGGTGGAGTCAGGCATCTTAATCTGGGCCAAGAGAATCCTCTTCTCTCATTGGGCAGGGCACCAGTGCATGAAAAAAGGCCAGCCAATCAGAAAGTAGGATCTGAAGAGAAGCTGACCAATGAGAACCAAGCTGCTCCAAGTAGCTCAACCTATCAGGACAAGCATGAAACTGTGGTCACTGTAACCAATGAAGGGGCAGATAATTCTGGTTTTAGGAATGATGATTTCTCTTCAGAAGAGGAGGATGGAGATTTTGGTAACCCTGGTGATGCTGATGATGTTATGTATGTTGGGAAGGGCAAAGTGGATGAAAAGAAAAACAACGGTGTTGTCTGAGATTATGTACTTGGATTTTTTATTTCTGTATAACATTTGTGTAATTTTGTACCTGTTTGATAAGTGCAGTGTATTCTTAAGGTAGATTTAGGATACCGTCTACAATATATACAATGATAAAGTCAAATGTTTAAGATAAGTATCTGTGCTAGTATTTACGGTAGTACTGATCTGTTTCGTGTGACTATAATGTAATACTATAAAAATGATATAAACGTAGCAGGGTACATGGTCAATAAATGCAAATCGAGTGATGCATAAATCAAATGAAACAACATTTTGCTGAGCAATTTTGATAAGTTTAAGGTACTGCTGTAATTGATATGCTTGATATTGACATGATTTACATATGTATGTGTATATTTACTACCAATTATTTCTGATTACACACAAACATGTTTATAAGTGGGCAAACTTGCCCATATTGTAAGACCAAATGCACGAATATAGCAGACATTTTATATTGCCATTTTGAAACATTGTATGTTAAAGTTGATACAGGCTTTTTAAACATATTGATGAATTTATTATGCCCCCTTTTGAAAAAAGTGGGGTATATTGTTTTGCACATGTCGGTCGGTCGGTCGGTCTGTCTGTCGGTCGGTCGGAATACCAAATGGTTTCCGATCAATAACTTGAGAACGCTTTGACCGAGGGACCTCATACTTGGTATGTGTATTGGTCATCACCAGCAGATGAACCCTATTGATTTTGAGGTCAGTGGGTCAAAGGTCAAGGTCAGTGTGACCTTTACATGAAAAACGGTTTCCGATCAATAACTTGAGAACGCTTTGACCCAGGGACCTCATACTTGGTAGGTGTATTGGTCATGACCAGCAGATGAACCCTATTGATTTTTGATGAATATATTAATCACCTTGGGTATTTATAATGGGTTTTCTTTGGCATTAAGCATGTTTTGATGAGGAGCAGACATATGGCCTTATTTATGGTGTTTACCGCTTTAAAAACAGTTTTATTCTTGAGCGTTTGTTTATCTAAAGAGTGCTCCTGTTCTCAAGTGGTTTAAAAAAAGGACTAGTGCTGTACACATACAAACTTGGATTTGGAAGTTATATTCAAACAGTTTGCTTAAAAAATTTACAAAATGAGGGCTCTGCATGCACAATGCTGACAAGACTTCATAAAAAACAGGGGCAATTACCTCGGTCTTGAGATGAGCCTTCAAAAAGTATGTTTTTATTGTATTAGTAGAACTCCTGTACAATGAATTGCTGGTATTGTTAACATTAACATTAACGTTAACTCTATAAGCAAATGGAATTCTTGATAAACATTTCAGACGCTTCATTCTGGTCACCTCTGTTGATATTGATGTGTGTTAGTGTTTATAGAGGCCTTCTTATGAGGGCAAATATGCTACGATCGCTGTTTCGAACCAATATTTCTGAGTAGTTAACTATTTAAAAAGTAATCCTTTTATTTGCTAGTTTAGGTCAAGTTAGTTTGGTTTGCAAGTATTCTTTTTAATGCCATATATGACATTCACTTTTTTTTTTTTACGGAAACTCTCGGTCTAACAATCTTTTGTATAAGGCTGGTTGAAAAAATGGCGTGATAGTTTTTTGTTTAACTTTTACTGTGATTATTTCAATAAACTAATCCATATTTATGTACATGTATGCAGGTAAACCCTTGTGTTAGAACTACTTTGACATAAATTAATTAGCAAGCACTGATTACCTGTTTTGTAAATATACTTATTTGTTATTAAGGATTTTTATAATTATGACTGTTAATTTGTATGTTTGCATTGTGCAATATACTGTATAACCTATTAAACTGACTTATGTTTTTTTGCCAAGCCTAAATGCAAGGATTTTGGTATTATAAAGAGGAAAAGAAGATGAATGAAAAAAAATCCCTAGTTTTTTTAAACTATGGTAATGAAATGTTTGAATGTCATAATAAAGGAAGGCAAATTTGTATGGTCTAGAGCTAGAACATGGTGATAAAATGATCATCTCCTTACAGCTTCACATTAAGATTTGTAGAAATCAGGCCAGTAGTTGCTGAGAAATAGCCTGGACTAGCTATGAATGAAAAGTGCCATAATTCTGATTGATTTGGACCCTGATATTATGCATCTCTTTTTTCAGCAAAGCTTTCCAAAAGCTTTCATTGAATTCAAGGTGGTTGGTTCTGAGAAATAGCCGGACACAAATAAAGGGATGGACTTGTCTATAAGACAGTACTAAATATAATTAAATAGGGCCCTAGCTCTGTGAAAATCACTGAGCTGGAATGTGCTGATGTAATATATGTGCTGATGTAATATATATGAGCATCTCCTTAATGAAGCTTCCAATAAGTTTTCATTGCATACAAGCTTGTGGGTGCTGAGAAAAGTTATGCGCATGGAATGACAGATGACAAACAATTTTCTGGAGCATGAAAGTGGAAAAAAGTAGCATAAAAGCATGACCATCAGAATTGCAGCACCTCCACTCATTAAGGGTTCACTCGGGTGACATTAAAATTAAAGCTTTTTAACCGTTATGATCCTCACATTTACTATAACTTTCAATTTAATGATTTGACTATTATGTTTATCTTTGAATTTTGTGCAATGATGGAGTTTTTGTCAAATCTAATGCTCATTAAACAAGTGTGTTTGTCAAAAGAAAATAACAGACAGGTTTAGCAGTAATTGATTTGGTATTTGATTAGATATTCTGGTTAAGGTTTTGCATGTAACCACTTTTAAGTAAATATCTCGGCAAGTACATCATGTATTGCATTGAAACTTAGACATGTGTACCCAACTATCCAACCTACTTAATTAATCAAGTAAGATATCTTTTCTTGTGTAAACCATAATACAAATTTTGGCCCTTTATTTGTTAAGATTCTGATAAGGCTTTTGCATGCAAACGTGCAATAATTGAATATCTTGGCAACTACTTGATGTATTGCATTGAATCTTCAAACAAGGGCTCCAACCATCCAACATTCTTAACTAATCAAGTCAGATAATTGTCTTGCATGTAGTGCAAACGATTGTGGTAGGTCGGTTAGTCTGCGCAAAGACCATGCCTTGTCAGCATGATAACTTGAATTCACCTTGACCTTGCCTAGTACAATCAAACTTCAGTGGTAGGTTTCCTTTGGCAAGAAGATGATCCCTATTTTTAGGCGGTCTGCAGGTCAAAAGTTGGTCAGCAGTATTATAAACACCTAAAAATAGCCAGATTGAGATCTAGGTTCATGAAATTTACTAATAGGTAGTCCTTAAACAGTAAAAACCCAACATTTTGTGGTCAGTAGGTCGAAGGTCAACGTCGCAGTAAACTTTGTTCTGAAAACCTTACTGGCATAATAACTCTACAACAGTTTGACATTGGACCATGAAATTTCAGTGGTAAGTTGCCCTTGATAAGAAGACCCTTATGGTTTTGGGGGTCTTTAAGGGCAAAGAACGAAATCAAATAAGTGTTATTAAAATCTCTCCACAATAATTTGAGAATACTTTTAACTTTTGACCATCATTTTAAACATACTTGGACTTGTAGATGACCCCTATTCTTAAGGGGGTATGTTGGCCAGAGGTCAAGGTCACAGAACAGGGTCATGTTGTTGTTTTTTTGCTCAACTTAATAGTAGCCCTTGGCCAGTAGATGACCCCTGTCTGTAGATCAATGGTCAATGCATTTTTGAAACAAAATTTCAAGATGTTCCTAACAAAGCAGCACTCTGGGTAATAATTATAAATAGATGTTGAGGTGGAGTTTAAAGGAACTATTTAAATATATTTCAAGGTAATTAATGGTTTTGGTTTCAAAACATTTATTTGGATCAACCAGTTACCTTCAAATGCTTAGATTGGTAAATGAGTTGAAATTTTAGTGGTCTACTTTAATTTCAACAAAATAAAGAACATCAGTCCAAAATTACCCCAAGATCAAAATAATTTTCTGTAGGTTTTCCATGTCATCAAAAATGGTGAGTATCAGAATGGTCTAGTGTAAGATGTCTGTCAACAGGTAGTGGAGTATGATCCCCACAAGGATAACTCTTGTGGCCGTAATAAAAGGATACAAGAGCTGGTTTCTGTTCATGGAAAGGACTAGAGGGATCCAGATCAGCCTTCTTCACAATCAAGCGAAAAATAGCATAATCTAAACCAACAAGAATATCCCTGGAAACAATGGTTGCTCTCCATACACTCGTTTCCTATGAAAAGGAAGAAATTGTAATACAATGAGCTTGTAGATGGTAAATTGTTGTAGCATTATTATACACAACTTTCATCACATGGAAAGATATGGGCAGGTTTGAGAATTAAATTTGAAAGTAAATTTCACTAAGAAATGAAATAAAAAAGCAGAAATTGAAATTCACAAATGTCCGAGATATGGCCAGGAAATTAACATTGATTTTCAAAAACTATCAAATAAGGGGAGTTTCAGGGGAGATAACTTAAACAAAGGACAGGATTATGCCGATTTTTACAATTTAAACATACTGTTAATGCATAAAAATTGGAACATAAAAGTTTTGCAGCAAAATCAGCAAGTTCCCCCCTCCCCCCAACCCCGAGTGCCATGTTGTCAGGATTATATGGACAATTTAATGAAATGTGCATGGACCGAAATGACAGCTGATTTGTCACTGACATTGGATGCCATTGTTGCAGTTTAGTGATTATGACCATTCAAAGTGTGAGGATATGGTGTGTTGTGACCATGACCTTTGACTCTATGACCTCAAAAGGAGTCATCAGCTGGTCACCCAAAACCTAAATGTCAAATTTGAGGGCAATGGGTGCAGGCATTGTCAAGTTATCACACAGACAAGCTTTTTTTGTTCAATGTCACTTTGACCTTGTCCTTTGACCCGATATCCCCTAAAATCATAAGGGGTCATCTACAGGTCAGACACAACCCCAAGTCAAGTTTGAGGGCCATGGGTGCAGGCATTGTCGAGTTATCACTGGTACAACATTTTCGCATTCAAGGTCACTGTGACCTTGACCTTTGATAATCAATAAGGATCATCTACTGGTCAGGCCCTATTTCCATGTCAAGTTTGATGATCATTGGTGTAGGCATTGTTGAGATATCACTGGGAGAAGATTTGTTAACTTTTTTGCGTTAAAGGTTACTGTGACGTTGAACTTGTCCCGATGACCCCTATGTCAATATGTGTCATCTACTGGTCAGGCCCAACCTTCATGTCAAGTTTGATGACCATACGTCCAGGAATTGTCGAGTTTGCTTTCAAGGTCACTGTGACCTTGACCTTTGGCCCAATGACCTCTAAAATCAATAAGGGTCATCTACTGGTCAGGCCCAACCTCCAAGTCAAGTTTGAGGACCATGGTGCAGGCATTGTCGAGTTATCACTTGGACTTTTTCTCATTCAAGGTCACTGTGACCTTAACCTTTGGCCCGATGACCCCCAAAAACAATAGGCATCATCTACTGGTCAGGCCAAACTTCCATATCAAGTTTGATGACCATATTTCTAGGCATTGTTGAGTTATCACTCAGACAAGCTTTAAAATTATTTTACCATTAAGGTCTATAAAGGTACATACGATTGATTACCATTTAAAGTAAATTAATGTTCAATTCCTTAAGAACACAGTTTAAACTCTTCGATGAAAATATGAATTACTACTACAGCAATAAGTTCATTGTTCTGTAGGTGTCAAACACTTTTCTCTTTTTTTGCATCAAATATGTTTTCCTGTTGTTTTTTCTTCTAGTTTACCGGTCAATTGTACAGCTATATTATTAATATTTTTTCGATCTCATTTAAAACGGATAATTAAAAAAAATAATAATCATCGGCCTGTAAGAACGCTTCCCCAATGCTTACTTGTGAATTGCATTTATTACTGTTTTCTTTCTCTATCTTCTCTCTCTATACAGTTTCTGTGTTATTTGGTGGTTAGAGTCGAGTCATGTCTTTTTTGTCCAGCTGAATACAGTACAGTTTTGAGAGGCATGACAACCGTAGAAATGCATTTGTTTTTACTTTTGCGCATATCTTGACCGCTCGTGATATACCATCAGTAATTGTCATGCCTATAAGTACTGTCTATATGTTCAATTCCCATTTTTTTTGACAATATTTTTCGCATTAGTTATAGTTCAAAATAGTCATAGCAGCTACTCAGTCAAGTTAAATATTGTTCGTTCGAACAACATTCACTTGTCTATGTCCGATGGAGCCCGCTCTTATCTTCCAAGTGAAACGTATCGTAATAATGCTTGTATTGCGAAACAATGAACGGATTTTTTATTTTCCACGGTTATACTAGCTTGGTTGTACACAATTATTTTATTGTCCGGAGATATTCACCCAAATCTTGGTCCTAGTTCAAGTCACAATTCATCCACTGTCAGTTTGAATGGTGAAAGTTCTCTTAATATTTCGAATTTCTTGTGTAGTCCAAAATACCTGTCCCTTATACACTACAATATTCAAAGTCTTTTACCGAAATTGGATTTACTTACAACTGAGCTAGCCTCCTTTGATATTCTTACCTTTTCGGAAACGTGGTTATATAGCTTCTTCAATATTAGACGACCAAATTCTTATTCCTGGATTTTCGCGGCCGGCCCGGCGAGATCGCTGC
The DNA here is from genome assembly GCF_026914265.1 of Mya arenaria. Taxonomy (NCBI): domain Eukaryota; kingdom Metazoa; phylum Mollusca; class Bivalvia; order Myida; family Myidae; genus Mya; species Mya arenaria. The sequence goes on along the minus strand of NC_069136.1, from coordinate 7,771,481 downwards.
GGTGATTCGTATGGTGGTGTTGCCGCTTATATCAAAGAAGGTATCAATTTTAAAAGAAGAAACGATTTAGAATTAAATGATATCGAGTGTCTTTGGTTGGAAATTAAGATCCGCACAACTAAGCGTATTCTGCTTGGTGTCTTCTATCGCCCTCCTAATTCAGGTAACAACTACTTTAATAACATTGAAAACTCAATAGGCTTGGCGAGAGATAGTGGTATTGATGGTATTATTGTAACAGGTGATTTCAACCTTAACATTCAAGTTAATAGTTCAGGGCGTAAGATTCATTCTCTGTCACAGCAGTTTGGCTTTGAGCAATGTATCTCAGAACCAACACATTTTACTGAGCATTCGTCCTCAATTATTGACCTCTTATTCGTCTCTAACTCAAACTCTCTTGTCCATAGTGGTGTTGGTGAGCCTTTTCTTGAGCAAAACATTCGATTTCATTGCCCTGTATTTGGAATTTTTAGATACCAAAAATCAGTACAGAAGTTCTCTCGTCGTAAAGTATGGAAATATGATAATGGCAATTATGTACAATTACGACAGAAGCTTTCGGATACTGATTGGACAACTGTTAGAAATGCTAATATAGATCTGTTTACCTCTAATCTAACACGAACTATTACTGATATTGCCGACAGTTGTATTCCAAGCAAGGTAGTAAATATTTATCCAAATGAACCTCCTTGGATGAACGCTAGCATTAAATTAAAAATCAGGCAACGAAAACGTGCCTTTAGAAAAGCTAAACGCTCAAATAATCCGACACATTGGACAAGGTTCCGCAGCTTGCGAAACGAAGTAGTTGCTCTCGTTCGTAGTTCTAAATCACTTTATTTTGATAAACTTGCTTCGAATCTCAAATCCAGTGAGCTCAGTTTAAAGGACTGGTGGAAAACCTTAAAATCATTTATCACTCCGACAACATCAAGGGGCATTCCGTCACTAGTCAATCCACTTGATGGTGAACTTGTCACGGATGAACAACATAAGGCGGATATTCTCAATGACTTTTTTGTCCGCCAAACATACGTTGACGACTCTAGTCAAGCTGTTCACCAACACGAAATTAGAGCTGAACAAGGAAAACTAGAATCCTTAATCATTTTACCATCTGAGGTTGAGGATGCAATTAATTGTCTCAAGACAGGTAAAGCATCGGGCCCAGATGGCATTAATAATCGTATCCTACGTGAAGCATCTGTCCAACTTAGCCAACCTTTATGTGAATTGTTTAATGTTTCGCTTAATTCTTCGGTTATGCCATTAGAATGGAAATGTTCAAATGTCTGCGCCGTCTTCAAAAAAGGTGATCTTTCAAACCCCTCTAACTATCGCCAAATCTCTCTTCTTAATACAATGGAAAAGGTATTTGAAAGAATTGTATTTAAACATGTATTTAATTTTCTTCGTGATTCACACTTCTTTACCAGTTTCCAATCAGGTTTTATGCCCGGTGACTCTACTGTTAACCAGTTAACTTATCTCTATAATACATTTTGTCAAGCTCTCGACAATGGACTTGAAATAAGAGTTGTCTTTTTCGATATAAGTAAAGCCTTTGATAAGGTTTGGCATCGTGGCCTATTGTACAAACTTGAACGAGCAGGACTTTCTGGTCGTATACTGTCTTGGTTTTCCAATTACTTAGGAAATAGGTCTCAGCGCGTTGTAATTCCAGGAGCTACTTCCTCATTATCTGAGATTAAAGCTGGAGTCCCACAGGGATCAATTCTAGGTCCTCTTTTGTTCCTCGTATACATCAATGATATTGTTAAGGAGGTTGATTCAAATATAAACCTTTTTGCGGATGATACGAGTCTCTTTGTTATTGTCGACTCCCCTCAGTCTACAGCCTTAAAACTACAGAATGATATTAATGATATTAACAAAATATCTCTCTGGGCCGACAAATGGCTCGTTAAGTTCAATCCATCAAAATCAGAATCAATGGTCATATCTCGTAAAAGAAATAAACCCATTCACCCACCAGTGAATATGTTCGACACAGCTATTTCTTCTGTTGAATCTCACAAACATCTTGGCATTTTTCTCTCTGATGATTGCAGTTGGCATGCTCATATTAACTACATCAAAGATAAAGCCTGGTCCAGAGTTAATATAATGAAAAGTCTTCGTTATCTACTTGATAGGCGTTATCTGGAGGTAATATTTCTTTCCTTTATTAGGCCTATCTTGGAGTATGCAGATGCTATCTGGGATAATTGTACACAATACGAAAAAGACGAACTGGATAAAATACAAAACGAATGTGCACGTATAGTTACTGGTTGTACTAGACTTGTTTCTCTGCATTTACTACAAATTGAATCTGGTTGGGAAACTTTAAGTACTAGACGCGAGAAACACAAACTTCTTCTCTTCTTTAAAATGAAAAATGGTTTTACGCCAGATTACTTGTCGGTTTTGGTTCCCCAGACAGTAGGACAAGCTTCATCAAGAACACTTAGAAATTCATCCAATATATCTAGTTTCCGAGCCCGCACATCTTTGTATATGAATTCATTCCTTCCTTCTACAATATCTGCATGGAATTCTCTTCCAGTTGACGCAAAGGCTATAAACAATATCGTTGGTTTTAAATCATACCTCTATTCTGATAAGCCCAAAACACTTAGAATATTTTATTACGGGAAACGCCGGCTTCAGGTCCTGCACACTCGCCTACGCAAAGATTGTAGTTCCCTGAATCACCATCTCTATGTTAAAAATATTGTTCCCTCACCATTTTGCATGTGTGGAAGACAGGAGACTACATACCACTATCTCTTTATTTGTCCTCTCTTAACTGAACAAAGGCAAAATATGTTTAATACTGTTCAATCTCTAACTGAGGTTACCCTCCGTTGCTTACTATATGGTGATGACACACTGACTGAAGAGCAAAATAGTACTCTGTTTGATGCAGTTCATCGTTTTATTTATTTGTCAAAAAGATTTGAAAGCCAATGATCGACTTAAACCACCAACACTCACACATCTTTTACTTTGCCTCTCCTTCTTTTCTTCTTCGTTCTTTCTCATACTATATTTTTTCTACCTCAATACAGTTGATTAATTTAGAATAAAGTTGTTTTTTTTCTACAATAAATGTTTTTTGCATTTAACGTCTATCATTCAATTGCCTAAATTTTAAACATCATTTAATATGAGCTTGTATATTAATATGATTAATACTCCATCACTAGTATCCGCCTCAAATGCTAATTGTAATTTATCATAACAGGGAAAGGAACTCGTATTAGTTTATTTCTACCGTTCCAATCCTGAAATTTGATTATGTATTTGTATTGAAATGTTGATAAATTTTGCTCAATAAAATATGTTTAAACCAACTTTCATGAAGATACATTCATTAATGTGACCTCTAAAGTGCTAACAAGCTTTTCCTATGATTTGACCTGGTGACCTATTTTTTGACCGCACATGACCCAGATTCGAACTTGACCTAGAGATCATTAATATTAACATTCTGACCAACTTTCATGAAGATACAGTCAATAACAGACGACGGACACAAGGCGATCACAATAGCTCACCTTGAGCACAAACCTTGTGAGCTAAAAATGTTAGAAATTGAAAATCGAAAAAAAGTAATAAAACAAATTATGCTTCTGGATGGATCCGAAATGCTTTCTCTACAGAGTTTCAAATGGAGGTTTCATAAGGAGTGTGCTACCTTAATATACATGAAAGGATTATGATTCTTGTGCACTGCATTTTATTTCCATTATCTATTCACCAAGTTTTATTTCAATCCCATCAGTAGTTGTAAAGTCATGACCCGTCTGAAGTCTTGTGTTTAACAACATGGTCTAAAGCATTAAAATTCAAGAGTTAATCAAATGTATTTAATTACTGTTTAATGAAAATACAATATTTACTCCTGTGAAATAATAGCTACTGAAAAAAGAAGAAGAAAAAAGCCTTCTTGCTGGAATTGCTTGCTGCCTTGAAACCCTAAAAAGATTTGTACTGGGCTTAACAACTTTGGCTTAAGCATAACATTAAAGTGTTTCAAGTAGAGGTTAACAGCAGAAGTGTGCCACCTAATATACATGACAGGATTATGGTTCTTGTGCACTGCACTTCCTCTGATTGCCATCTATATATATATACAAAGTTTTATTTCAATCACATACATTGTTTTGAGTTAAAGCCCGGACAAGCACCAATTGTGAAAAAAATGGTTAAGGGGAGATAATTTAATAAATATACATGATAGGATGATGGTTCTTGTGCACTAAACTACCTCTCATTGCGATCTATATATATTCCAAGTTTTATTTCAATCCCATTCCTAGTTTTGAGGTTATTTTCAGGACAAGCGTGTGACGGATGGAATGATGGGCTGACAAAGTGGCAACTATATGCTCTCCCTTTAGGGAACATAAAAATAAATAATTAATGAACTAAACAACAATGTCCATATTTTATTGTTTTATTAATCAACAGAATGGCATGACAAATAACAGAGTACATAAGAGAAATAAGTAAAAGGTTCATCAGAATACCACCAAGCACATGCACTAATACTTCACCACAGTCCTAACCTTAACATCACCAAAAAGTTGTCCAGAGATTAACTAGTGTTATGTGAAGAATCACAGCAAACATTTAAGTCTCCATAGTTAACACAGCAGTGATTATTTAGATGTTATTTAGATTAATCGGCTTTTTAATGCATATCTTGTACACACATTTATTTTCCATAGATAAGGGTCCAATTCAAATTACCAACAATTTGATTTGTTAATGGAGCGACAGTAAGAACTAAAGAACAAAGTATATACATATATGCACATGGACCATCTTTTTTGATAGGATTCAGTACACTGAAGAGATAATACTTCACAACAAGAGCACTGCAAGGTATTCCAACACTTGTCTAGATATTCTTAAATTTTCAGTAGAAAAGGGGCACAACTCAACAAATATCAAAGACAGAGTTATGGACCTTGCAGAACATGTGAATAAACATCCCCTTCGCAGTGATCTCCCTTGATCAGCGGATACAATCTCTACCACCATGTACAAAAATAGCTGCATTTCAATTATGTAAAACTGTATTATGATTGTGATAATTATTACGTGATACTGCATGGTGTTAGTCTTTACCATACGGGAAAGCATAGTGTATGGTCAGTTTGGTCCGTAATATGTACTAAGTTTCATATGTATTTCATGTCTATCTATTAATTTATGGCCATCTTTAATGATTTTGCAAGTTGTTATGGCTACTAAAAACAAGGCTGTTGAAATAACTGGACTTTCTTCTTCAAAAACACACGTGCTAAAAATGTAAAATCAGAAACAATGTCCAGACATTTTATCAGTTGTACAAAACACATTTGAAAAACAATAATTAAACTATTAAACTGCTCTACATAACAATAGGTAGTTACTAATATACATACACAAGCTTTTCATATGTCACATCATGATTGATAACGACAGATTCAATCATAGCACTTGTATCTAATATTTCAATCAACTCCTTAAAGTTTCTATTGATATTTTCCATTTCGCCCCAGCCATCACATTCTCAAAAGGGAGTGCATTTAACAAATAAATATATGGTAGGTTCACCAGCAAATGACAATATTTAAGTGAAAACGCTTTTATTTAGTCAGACTTACCCAAAAGCATGCGTAGAATATGTTTGAACACAAAAATACTTTTGAAATTTACATTATGTTAATGTATACATACATTTTCATAAGAAATTGAAGAACTTGCAAGTTTTAATAAGCCTTTTTTTGCAGGCAAATATTTAAAGCATTAACAATCAAGTGCCTACTTGAAAATATAAACTAACAATATTATATACAAATACTGATATCATTTCAGTAATTAAAATTTTGTAACTAAAGATTCAATGGACAATTAGCAACAATAATAATTTCTATAATTATGTACATGTTCATTTTAGTAAAAATAGATGTTTTTCATTAAAATGTATGTAATAACAGAGAGAACAAATGTTTAGGGAATGTCAAGATGCAGCTGCTTGATGTTTTTGGTTCCCTGTTGTTCTTTATTTTTTTGCAGTTATATACTAATAAGGTTTCATGTATGTATGTTTTAGAATGTTTAAATGTTCCCTCAACATATGAGCATATTTGTTTACAGTGAAGTACCCACATTACTAACAGGTGTTTCATTTAAAGAATTAGGCTAAATCTCATAAGAAAGAAATTAAACGCAATAATTTCCTGTGAAAAAAAATAAATCCAGATTTAAATTATCAAGTAGAAAGATTTTTTTTACCCTTATTAACAAAAAACAAAGTTATGGTTTTACATTTAGGAATTCAAATGTTTAGTCATTAGGTAACATCATAATATATGAAGCATAAAAATCCCCCCCCCCTCCCCACCCCTAAAGAAAATGGACATCCATGCAAGTAAATTACTCCAAATTTTGTTCACAGAGGGTAAAAAAATGTACATCATAAACTCTAAATTTTGTGGTCAAAGGCTGTTTCCAACTGCTTTCATGTGCCAATAGGACCTAATTTGAATGAATGATTAGTTAAATGCCAATGAATACAGATGAATGTGAGCAGAAAGATTCCCAAATGAAGCAATGTGTTCATGAGAGAGTGTAATCTCATATTGGGATGAAGACCCTGATAGTTGTGGATATGTCACCTTAAAAGTGCTGCAGTGTTCCATGAAAATGTCAATAAATGGGCGCAGAGTGATAACCGGTGAATTACGCATAAACAAGTGATTTTTTTCTGTCCATCTTCTAGTGTTTTTTTTTCATGAAATAATTTCTTCCATTTTAGTTTAAACACACATGGAATATACTGACAGATGATTATATAGCATATTTAAATACAATGGTATACAGGGTACAATTTCTTAGATTTTAGATGTAAGCTAAAACTGACAAATTCTTTTATAGCCATTTCTTTGTGTTAGATAACCAGTTATTTCATACCTGTTAAATTTTATACCTGTTAAATTTTCTTCTAAAATATTGCATGATTTAAATATAAAATATGCAAACAGGCCACAATTTCTCGAAACTTCTTAGGCTTAACACGCTTAATTAGCTTATTTCAATTAGCCGAAATACATACTTAAATTGAATTTTGATGAATGAAAAATGGTTTATTGTGATTAATATCAAGTTAATTCCTATCTTAGGTATAAAAACCGTTAAAGAAAGAAGTAAGTATTACAAAAATTATTGAAAAACAAAAATTGAGATCGTAGCTTAATCCTGTTATAAGGGACTTTAGAAGTTTCAAGAAATTGGGGCCAGGAAAACGAACCTGTATTACATGCAGTGTTTTCAGATTGCGTACCACACAGGAGCTTTTCACATGTGTAAATCTACTTTCACAATAATACACGTAAGAAATAGGATGTTTTTCATAGAATTGAAAACTATTATCATTTTTATTTTTAAAAAACACTTAAAAGGTAAGAAATAAAATCTATACTGTGTTAGTAGGTTGATGTGTGGGTTTGTTTCACTTCTTGTTGCTTGCACAAAGACACGCCACACTTGACCTTCGGTCTCTTGCGATATGACCATTAGGCAAACACATGGAAGTGATACAGCCCCGTATATGAAGCGACAATCATAATATTCACTACATACCACCTATGACAAATAGAGAACAGCTATGAAGGGTTCCATTTTACATGCATTTATCAGTTAAATAATGTTATCATTCAAACATGAACACATTATGCTAAATGATTTTTGTAAAATACCATAATCACAAACATTGTCAAGATGAAGTAGAAATAATGCACATGTGTCAAGTTTTCAAATATACTTGAACAAGCTTATAAAATGTTATGCAGAAATCACATAAATGGGGTTTTCCAATGCCAGTACAAATAAAAAGGTTGTATTTCAGCTGCTGTCACAGGTCATTGAATCTTTTATTTCTTAAGTAACTTTTGTCTATTGAAACCCGATTAATCTGAGAAAACCCGAATATTTTTATCTCCAGGCTTCAAATTTCAAAATCTTTCAACAAATGTTTGACAAGTCAGAGAAACAAGGGGTCATTTCTATGTTAAACATGTTACTTTCATGAAATAACAAAAATCTAATGCCAATTAGAAGAAAAATATTACAACAGAACATAGTTACATACATGTATTTCATGAAATAAAACAATTGAACTAAATTAAGAAATGTGTGTGTAAAACAAACAATTAGTCTGCCTTAATTTCCATGGAGGGAAGGAATTGTTTTTATCACAGATAAAATCTCCCCGCGCCTCTTTAAAACTCTGCCATTTATACAGTATTTTCACACAAAAATCATGTTTTCAGACAAGATCCTTTTTTCACACAAAAATCACATTTTCAGACAAGATCCTGTTTTCACACAGACATCCTGCTTCTCACACAATTCACGTTTTCACACACAAAGCTGCCATGATGTGCAGTTTTCACACCTTTTATTCCAATCCTCACTTTTCCACAATTTGTTCAGGTTTTTTCTCATGTTCTCAGGTTCAGTTTGAAATATTTCTATACTATTTAACAAGTGCGATGCCATTTGTTTTCTGAACTGGCCTCAAAATAAAACAGATGATAATGGTGTGGTTTTTCTAATACATACTTTTGGATGAAACAACACAGCTATATAACAATCATGTAAATACTTCTTTATGATGATCGAATACAGTCAAATATTCTTTACATGCTGTACAAACACAATGCACCTTGTTCATGCCCATCTTTTTGTAAGTCACAACAATACGAATACAACTGTACAACATAAAACATGAAAAAAAAGATAATTATATAATTTTATATATATATATAGAGAGAGTTCAAAGATATCACAACATTTCAAAGTGTTCTTTCTTCCGTCTAAAAAGAAAAGCAAAGCACTAAACAAGGATGACATTTACATCATAACATGTATATCAATATAGAACAGTGAACACATGTCCTTCAGAACACAGAAGACTGTGTAAATGTGGAGTATCCCTTGTGACAATAAACTTGGGCTTCCTCGCCCCGATTCTCACAACCAATAAGCGTAGCCTCGTATTCTTCAGGATCTTTGTTTTTCCGACACAAAATCATTGCCTTCCCAATCTCAACTTACTTTCAAACGTAAGGAAAACTTTTCACAGGTGAACCTATTTGTCATATATGACTTATTTGTCATTATCTGTGTACCATCCTCGGCCTTTAAATGCCTGCATCAAAACTACATACTTTGCAAATCTACTTTTCCCAGTCCAGGCTTGTTGTCAAGTATTGGACGTAGCTTGTAGTGGATCCTATGGGCTTCTGCTTTCAACTAAAACGTTTTTGGCTTTTACATACTTTTCAGATTTTGGGTAAGTTTTTTATTCTTCCACATTCCAGTTGTCATAGACACCAAAAGCCACATTGATGGTATTTATACTAAAATTTAGAGCCTCCATGAAAGCGTCAGAGAATAAATTCACAACAGTGACACTAGAGGCTAAGGAGGGAGTCTATCAAGGGTTTTAAGAGGGTAATGTGAAAATTATAACAATCACATTCATCTACAAGTCACATAGGGATCATGGCCCTGTCTTAGCATCAAATATTGTAGGATTACCTGTTTAGATCTCCAATCGACAGTTGTAATAAAATCAAGTTCTTAGTGCAAGATAGATGTAGCCCCTTTTGTGCTTATATGGAGTTTCTACCATATTGCTCAGAGCACTTAATTCAGTAAACATCTTGAACTGGTCACTTCAGACAAAGTTTGTAGAATTTTCAAGATAACTTTTAATTTAAATTTTTAAATGAATATAATTGTATACTTGTGTTTTCGATCCTCTTTATTGTGATACGCTTGTTTAAGAGGGCCGCATTGTCACTGAAGGAAAATAGTGTACAAGTCACAAAGGGACTCAGTTTTGGACCTGGGGGTGCTTGGGTCATGAGGGTTTGTGCTGGTCATGTAGAAAGGTGTTTAGGAAGTCAAAGGTCGGGCGGGACGGTGGGTTGGTGCTCCAGCAGGAGCGGATCACGTCATACACCTCCAAGGGGCAGCCATCAGGCTGGGGCATTCGATAACCCTGCTGCACCTGCTCAAACGCCTCCTTCCCTCCCATACCTGTACACAGATTATAAGAAAATATTTCATTTAAGCCAGCAAGTTACAAATAGCAGAGCCTATTTGCCAATATACATACTTGATTAAATAGAATTTTGATAAAAAGGTTTAACAATTATTAAAAACTAGAAGAGTCATGCTTGTAATCAGACTATATTAAGTAAAAGGTAGTCTGGCCCCGATTTCTCGACACTATAATAGGCTTAAGAAGTAAATATAACGCAAACCATTGGTAAACAAAAATAGTGACCTTAGCTTAATCCAAAGAGGTTTTTTTGTTTTGGTTTAAAAAAATCCAAGAAAGAGGTTTAAATCTAACCTCAATGATAAAGTAGGTTGGACAGTTAGGAACACATATCTTTAGTTTCAATACAATAACTTATGTATTTGCTGAGATAATGACAAAAGTGTTTATTTGCAAAACCTTAACTTAAATATGATGCCGACGCTAAGGTACTCCTTATTCTTCAAATAGACAGATAAAAATCCATTCTTATTGTCTACTTAACTGTGTATTGTATAGATTAACAATCAAGCACCATAAAAAATCACATACCTTCATAAGGTTCTTTGCCATAGGTGAGCACTTCTGTCATGAGAATGCCGAATGACCAGACATCTGCCCTTGACCCATACTTATTATACAGTAATACCTCAGGAGCCATCCATTTAATTGCCATCTTCAGACCTGGAGAACAGTTGGTACACATATATCACTACTGTATTTATCCTAATAAAAGCCTTTCAAATTGAACCCTCAGGCATGCACACTGCTTATAAAACAAATTGGTTTCATGTTAGTTTTATGTATACTACTGTAGTACCGGAAAGTGGCATTTGAAGTTAAATGGCCACCAATACGACATTTACTAAGGAAAAAGACAGGTCTTTAAAAGTTTTCAATCAGATTAAGTTTTCTTCAAGTTCCTTTATTAGACACCCCCCCCCCCCCCAACCCTCCCCTGCCCCTGAGCATTTACTACAGAGGTAAAATATGGTACCGTATATAAGAGGACTTGGGTTCGTGCTTAATAAATTTCATGTTACTCATGGTAAGAAACTAGTTCTTTTATTCTTACAAGAGCATGGCCAGCCATTGTCAACAGCTCTTACAAGAGCATGGCCAGCCATTGTCAACAGCTCTTACAAGAGCATGGCCAGCCATTGTCAACAGCTCTTACAAGAGCATGGCCAGCCATTGTCAACAGCTCTTACAAGAGCATGGCCAGCCATTGTCAACAGCTCTTACAAGAGCATGGCCAGCCATTGTCAACAGCTCTTACAAGAGCATGGCCAGCCATTGTCAACAGCTCTTACAAGAGCATGGCCAGCCATTGTCAACAGCTCTTACAAGAGTTTACATGTGCATCAGGTTCATCTTTAAAGGTTATTAAGTACTGACCAACATAATTTTTGTTTGCACACGCCTGACAACAGCATGGCTACAAAACCAACAACAACTACTTTCTGACAACATAAACAAGGCTATACTACTTTTTTTTTTACCCTTTTTAAAAAAACAAACAAACAGGGTAAAAACAAGACCAGTGCAAAAACTTAAATCTCCACATTGACTTGGCTCCCACCTCGTCTAAAGTTGAAGTCTGGGTCATCAGCACACTTGGTCATGCCAAAACCCGCAACCTTGACCTTGTTTTTCTCCCCAACTAGAACATTACGAGCACCGAGGTTGCGGTGGATAAACTTCTCCTTCTCCATGTAAGATAACGCGTCCGCAACCTGCAACATAGGGAAACATGGATGTGAGATAATGTGTTCGCAACCTGCAACATAGGGAAACATGGATGTGAGATAAAGCGTCCACAACCTGCAACATAGTGAAACATGGATGTGAGATAACGCGTCCGCAACCTGCAACATAGTGAAACGTGGATGTGAGATAATGCGTCCCCAACCTGCAACATATTGAAAGTTAGATGCGAGTGATTTTCTTTCTAGTTAACTTTTATGTAATTTCCATTTTTCATGCAATTCCTTTTTGTATGGACTGCTTCTTTTGCTTTGCTGAGTAAAATTATAAAACAAGTCAATGAATATTCATTATGTTAGACAGAATAATGCCAAAAATAACCCAAATTACACACCACATCCTCTCCTGCTGTCTTTATTACTGTCAACCACGGAATAACAGTTACATTTATCATAAAACAGTCTAGCTCAATGATTTCTTTTTGTTCTTCACGCTGTGCAAATGATATTACCCTGAACATGTAATTAGCATTAATAGGCTAGAAAAACATTGAAGATGTCAATAAAGCAGATAAATGATGAAGCCAAGATGATCTGGTCTAGACAAATAATTCAAAACAACCCATGGAAGTGAACAGGGTTTAGTGTAACTCAAAATAAATGATTATTGACTTCTTTTTATTTCAGCTGAAGAAGTTCTGTTTTATTGTTATTGAAGGTATAAAAGCCATCAAATAAAAAAGTTAGAAAGAGTATAATTGAGTTATAATATGCTTTACTGAGCTTTCTTGAGATTTATCAAAGAAGTAGCAATGTATATGTCATTGTTTCATTCAACGGTTTGAAATTTTAGCCACCTCTCAGTTCCAAATCAAACTAGAGTGCACAATGCTAGGACAAAATTCAACAATGTCATTTCCACAATGACATTACATGTGCATACAAATTGCAACTTTTCCTAAAAAAGTGTAATTACATGACTTTTAACTCCAATTAAGGCATATAATAAAAATAAAATTTATTTGTTTCAGTGAAAGATAGCAACAAGTTTCATCTCATGATAACCAAAAGTGACTACTTCACTCTTGAAAAATATATTTTGTGAGTGTTCACTTAAGTGAAATATCTATCTTGCACTGAAACAATTATCCACTTTAAATCAAACAAACATGTACATAATTATTTAAAAATCTCACTTTAATAAACAAACAAAAAACAATACAAACAAGAGCTGTCACAGTATGTCACGAATGCCCCCGAATGTGACATTGACCTATGAACAAGGTCAGTACATGAAAAGTTAAAGATCAAACAAATACATATGGCAAGTTATTTTAAATTGCCTCTGAACATAAAAAATACCACCCATACTTGACAACCTACATTCTTATGTACCTAAGAGGTAGGGACACGGTTCTTGCACGCGACACGTCGTCTTGGTATGTCAAACACATGTGGCAAGTTATTTTCAAATCTGGCCATACAAGGGAAAGTTACAGCCCGGACACAACAACCTATACTCTATGTCCTTAAATGCAGCATTCCATTGTGAATAAACAAGTGTGACCTTGACCTAAGAGGTAGGGACACGGTTCTTGCACGCGACATGTCGTCTTGGTATGCCGAACACATGTGGCAAGTTATTTTAAAATCTGTCCATACAAGGGAAAGTTGCAGCCCGGACACGAGTTATTGAGCCGGACACATGGACGGACATAAGGACGGACGGACGGTGCGATTTTAATATGCCCACCTTCAGGGGGCATAAAAATTCCTATTTCAAGGGTACAGGTCATTCCCCACCCCACTTCCAAAAAATCACACTTAAATTTTACAGGCATTGCTAAAGTGAAAGTGAACTGAATGAATCTGAGAGAGAAAGACACTGTAACATTCTCTCATTCACAAACAAAATATGCTGTTGTAAAACTTAAGGGAGGTAACCTGTGTTCCCTACCTGAGCACAAATCCACAAGAGTTGCGATAACTTGAGTTCGCTCCCCTTCCCCTCCCGCAGGTACAGAGACAGTCGGCCATTTTCAAGATATTCTGTGACTAGATAAACCGGCTCCTTCACACAACACACTGCCAGCAATTTAAGGATGTTTGGGTGATCTAAAGTCTTTAATATTTGGGCTTCGTCAAGAAACGCTGCCATTTTTACGGTATCCTGACGCTGGATTTTCACTGCAACATCCTGATGATTCCATTTTGCTGCAAGGGAAAACATTCCAAGATGAAAATCAAAGAAATACAAACAAAACAATTCAAAGAAGATATATTTATTATCTTTCAGCTTTTGATCAAATTCTCAACTACTTCAACTGATGTTTGTTGCTACTATTACTGTTCATGAAATCAATATGGTTCAGGTGAATTATTCATCATTAAGATGCAAAGACATATATATATATGTGCATTTTAATTATAAACATCCAGATTATTTCTAAGTTTAATTTATATCATAACTATTAAAACCATTATATCATTTTTGCATGGATTACGTTATTGAATAACACCATAATGATGCTATTATTATGATACATGATATAACAAGAGCTGTCACAGTCTTGGAATGTGGAACACATGTGGCAAGTTATTTCAAATCTGTCCATACAAGGGAAAGTTACAGCCCGGACACGAGTTATTGAGCCGGACACACGGACGGACGGACGGCATTAAAAGTGGGTAATAAAACAAAATTTAACGATGATTCTAAGGCAATGTTATTAATTTGTTCCTTAAAAAATGTAAAGTCCATATAAAAAAACCCTGAAAAGTAAAAACTTTAAAAATATTCAAACTTTTAAAATAAAATTTCACCAGAAGCATTGTTTTGTATTTAATGATGGATTACATTAAACCAAATATTCAAAAACATCACACTGTATTGAAAGGTAAAGTGCTATGTTGTCAGTGGAATCCAAATTCTAATGGAATGAGCTTAACATGTGATAAATTTGTCCTCTTGAGCTGATCAAATACTCTAAGAAGCTTAAAATGGCTGAGCTTAACTTACTGATAATATATTTCTTTTATAATACTAATTAATTGGTATCAAATTTATCAAGTCACCAGTTAAAAAATCATGCACATGATAAAAAAACAGTCAGCTACTTTGTGGTAAGAACTACCTGTATCATATTCATTTGGTAGAATTGAACTAAATCCGGTTTTATTGAATGACCGATCATAAAAAAAATGAGATTAAATGACAGATCACAATTAAAACTTAGAGAACAAGAGATGTTTGTCAAACATTATGCCCCCCCCCCCCCCCCCCCCCGAGCACCATGTTGTCAGAATTATATGGACAATTGAATGAAATATGCATGGACCTAAATGACAGCTGATTTGTCACAAAAATTGGATGCCGTTGAGGTAGTTTTAAGATTATGACCATTCAAAGTGTGAGGATAGAGCATGTTATGACCATGTCCTTTGACTCTATGACCTCAAAATCCATAGGAGTCATCAGTAAGTCACCAAAAACTTGAATGTCAAGTTTGAGGGCCATGGGTGCAGGCATTGTCAAGTTATTACACAGACAAGCTTTTTCCATTCAAGGTCACTGTGACCTTGAATTTTGACCCAATGACCCCTAAAATCATAAGGCAAGTTCGAGGGCCAAGGGTGCACGCATTGTCGAGTTATCACTTGAACACTTTTCACATTCAAAGTCACCTTGACCTTGACCTTTGACCCCTTAAATCAATAGGGTTCATCTACTGGTCAGGTCCAACCTCCAAGTCAAGTTTGAGGGCCATGGGTGCAGGCATTGTTAAGTAATCACTCGGACAACCTTTTATCATTCAAGGTCACTGTGACCTTGACCTTTAGCCCAATGACCCCTAAAATCAATAGGGGTCATCTACTTGTCAGGCCCAACCTCCAAGTCAAGTTTGAGGGCCATGGGTGCAGGCATTGTCGAATTATTAATCGGACAACCTTTAACCAATCAAGGTCACTGACCTTGACCTTTGGCCCGATGACCCCCCAAAACAATAGAAGTCATCTACTGGTCAGGCCCAACTTCCATATCCGACCTACCAACCGACATGTGCAAAGCAATATATACCCCTCTTCTTCGAATAGGGGAATAAAAATTAAATTACCAACATCTGTTAAGTAGGAGGATTATGAGCTCAAAACCAAAAATCATGAAAAAATGACCAACTGTATTGTTCTAGAAATAATAAAGCCCATTGCCAAATCAGGTGTTACCTTCCCAGACGTCAGCAAACTGTCCACTACCGAGGCGTCGGACTAGTGTAACTGTGTCTCGGTGAGTCGAATAGTCGTCTTCCTTTCCTCGGTCCTGTGCCCATGACAGAGAACGCGGCTTGCTGCACACCTGACTCAACCTACAACAGAGGCCGTCTGCGCTCTCTGAAAGAGGGGAATAAATCATTAAAATTAAGTAAATTAAAGCTGTTTGGGATTTCATCAATAATAAAATAGAGTATAATAAGTCCTCCAGTTGCAGGTCCTATACCAAAGACAGGGAACAGCACAATTGACTCAACCAAGAAAATAAGTCCATCTGCACTCACCAAAAGAAGGGAATAACAAAATAATTACGGTACACTCTCATTTAACAAGAAATAAATTGTGCGCATCAAACTAATCAACCTTTTGAATAAACATGAATATTGTCCACCTAAGCAAACTAAGGGCACGTCACCTTAATGCAATAGCAGCTACTAACTACTTCTATATATCTATAATCAATTATGCAGAATCTAAGTTCTTGCACTATGGTGACAGCACAGCAATATTTTGCATGAAAAACAAATTGTTCACGTGTTAAACGAATGATATGAATAACAACAAGCGTGTTGCAGAGCCCTCTGATCGGGAAATTGACTGTTGTTGTTTTCAGTCAAACATCAGACATAACTAAGAAATGATTAAAATCAGAGTTATTGGCCTTGATATACATGTGCATAATTATATGTGTACAATGTTTTAATCAGTTTTTGAGCTATGGCCAAGGTTAAGGTTATTGCAAACGGCGCCATCAATGATGCTAACTATGGCCAAGGTTAAGGTTATTGCAAACGGCGCCATCAATGATGCTAACTATGGCCAAGGTTAAGGTTATTGCAAACGGTGCCATCAATGATGCTAACTATGGCCAAGGTTAAGGTTATTGCAAACGGTGCCATCAATGATGCTAACTATGGCCAAGGTTTAGGTTTTTGCAAACGGCGCCATCAATGATGCACACTATGGCCAAGGTTAAGGTTATTGCAAACGGTGCCATCAATGATGCTTACTATGGCCAAGGTTAAGGTTATTGCAAATGGTGCCATCAATGATGCTTACTATGGCCAAGGTTTAGGTTTTTGCAAACGGCGCCATCAATGATGCACACTATGGCCAAGGTTAAGGTTATTGCAAACGGTGCCATCAATGATGCTAACTATGGCCAAGGTTAAGGTTATTGCAAATGGTGCCATCAATGATGCTAACTATGGCCAAGGTTAAGGTTATTGCAAATGGTGCCATCAATGATGCTAACTATGGCCAAGGTTAAGGTTATTGCAAACGGCGCCATCAATGATGCTTAAGACGACACCTTGTTATTTTAATACTTCAACTTTTTTTTAAATAGATAAACTTATAATAATAATAGACAACCAACTCTCAATATCAGATCACCCTTAATATCTAGGGGAAATCGGTGAACAGAGTTAAGAGACAGGGCACTTCAAGCAGGAAGAGGTAATAGAAGAATATTACACCGTATTAACTCCGGGCAATCTAGGGTTAATCTGTGGCTATTATGCACCATTACTGCAGGGAGTAACCTTTCATGATAGTTAGAAGGCCAGGAACATTCCAGAAGACCACATATTCCCACGCTCTCCAGCACCCAGTAGACAAATTCACACTCAAATGTCAACTTAACTGCCGATCAGTTTTTTTCTACTTAAAAATAACAGAATGCGGCATTTTCACTACAAATAGTGAATTCTGAAAACTGTCACATTGTGCTTGTTTATGGAAATAAAACAGAACTACACTCCTTTTGGCAGGCAATAAAAGACGTACATACTTATAGCATGGGCCGGAGGCCTTTTGAACAATAAACTTTCAACTTTGAACTTTAGCAAGTATGGTAATACAACTGCTATTTTCACATTTCTAGGCAGGACCAAAGGTGTTGTCACATTGCTGGATACAGTAATATATATATATATATATATATATATTTTTTTTTTTTTTAATTTTTTATTTTTTTTTTAAATAATTTTTTTAATTTTTTTTATTATTTATTTTGGTCAAAATAGTGAATATATGTCATCTAAAAAATTATTCCACAATTTTTCATGAAAGAAAATTAGTATAATATATAAATAAATATAAGGTAAACATGTGCAAAAAATCATCAATTCCAAACGGACCTAATCAATAGAGCATAGACTTTCCTAAAATAATTGAGATTATCTAATAATTTTTACTGTTTTGATAAGGTAAGATTTTTAATTACAAGAAAAATATAACTTTTATGCTATAAATAGAACGTTCTTTGTTGCAGTATTTCTACTTTCACTTTGGATAACATTTGAATGTTTTTCCAGTTACGTCAATAAAACAAGGAAAGTCGATGGTAGCCGTCCAATGAAAACGCTTCGTGTAGTTAAGTCATAGCCGAGTGCGCGGTCAAGGTCAAAACTCGAAGTGAAAGTAAAAACACTGCAACAAAAAACGTTCGATCTGGATAAATACGCGTCTTACTCAACGAGTTTTTAATGGTAAGAATGATATTTTAAGCTTCTCTTTGTAATGCATACGGAAAGTTTGCATGTCAGTCTGTTTTTAACGTGTTTTAGGGGGGAAAAATCCGTTGTTTTTCAACCTCCCGGTTCTTTCGTAATGGCGAATTTCAGCTTCTGGTCGGTACATTTTGTTTGAATATGCCGTAAAGGTCAATCTTACTAGCATAAAAGTTATATTTTTCTTGTAGATGGGAATCTTACCTTATCAGAACAGTAAAAATTATTAGATTATCTCAATTATTTTAGGAACTATGCTCTATTGATTAGGTCCGTTTGGAATTGATGATTTTTTGCACATGTTCACCTTATATCTATTTATATATTATACTAATTTTCTTTCATGAAAAATTGTGGAATAATTTTTTAAATGACATATATTCACTATTTTGACTAAAATAAATAATAATAAAAAAAATAATATATATATTTAAAATAAAAAAAATATGTATTACTGTATCCAGGCATTGTGAAGAGCACCTTTGGGCAGGACCTTAGAAACTGTACATTTAAATAAATTCAGATTTATATGGATTCTTTTTTGCTGTTTATTCAGCAGATATACAACTTGATTGTTTTTTAAGTATGTTTTATTTCACACAGTATATTCACTTTCTAGATAGCAAAAACTACTTTTTGTTTCCTGAAATTGACAGATTTGTTTGAAACATAAAGTAAATGAATATGTATGAGGGCATGGTAACATGGTATCTCCCAAGTGCATTCTAACACATTTTTAGGTCTTAAATTCCACCATGACAGATAGCTCTATCAATCACATAGACGGGCCAATAATGTCCGCCAATAATGTCCAATATCAAATGTTACATTTATCTGAATTCTCCTCTGTGAACATCAGTCTCTATCTGGCATGATGCATGTCAAAAAAACTTTCTTTGGGAGAAAAATGACAGTAGAAGAATTATAATATTCTCTCTGTAATGAAAAAGTTGGTGCATTAAAACAACTTATTTGGGCATGGACGCAAACACACTGCATTATTATCTGCATTGTTCATATTGTTTTCTTCAAAATAATTAAATCACCTCCTTTTTTTTACAATACTTGTTTCTGAACTGTTTATAACAGCACATGATTCACAATTCAGGTTTTTGTTTGCTAAGCCTGTTTGTCTGAAATAATAAAAGCCTGGAAGTCACTTGTTTCTTAATATTTTTCCAAGGCTCACCGGTGTCAGTTTAAATATCTTCATATTGATTAGCTAAATTAAATAAATTATATTAAAAAGCAATTCCATGTAAAATTACAGCTGAACATCTATCTTCAGATAAAAAGTCCTGAAACCTATTCAATAACTTAATTATCTTCCTATCTTTGTCTGACAATTACCGTATTTGTCCTGTCAGGCAATGGTAGGCGGTGTTCATTTTCGCACACAAATGGCAGCATATTCAATTTCACCCTTTGCCTTGACACCCACAAGGTCATATTGTCTCACCCATTCTCCATTGTGAAAATCTCTATAATCATGCAGATTTCACAATTTTGCCAGATTAATTATCCTTCCCTTTTATGGTGGCAAACTGTCATTCTCACATGCATAGGAAAGGCCCTTAGGTTTTACAAGGCAGATGTGAACATTTTTTGGCAAATTTTGAGTAAACATTGAGATTTGAACAGATCCCAGAATGATTCAGAGAACCTAGTTGTTTACCAATGTGAAGGACACGCATGACTAGAAGTGCATTTACGGTAACATGCCTCAATTAGGAAGACAAGGAGACACAAATTTCCTTGAGAACCACAAGACACAATTTCCTATTGTGCCCCAAGATATATACATATAACTCAATAAAATCTAACAAATTAAGCTTTTTCCAGAAACTTAATGGAGAAATTCTTAAAACCTTTCCAGTGTTTTTGTGATTGATGATAAAGATTGAAATAACACTATCGTCAGAACACGAGAAGTAGACTACTTGAAGACTATCATTACAACTACATTCAATTTTAGTTACGCACTTACAAGTACTGAAATAATAATCCATTCAACATCAGTAATTTTCAGCTAAAAACAAAATGAAGTCCGTGGAAATTTATATAGAGTTTAATCTAAATTTAAGACATCATTCAGTCCATTTAATGAATTTTTATCGCTCCAATTAATTTTTTTGTAGCACAGTATGGGAAATTGAATGTAGCTAACAATCAATGCTCAGTCTCTTAAGTCTCTCATAAAAATAGCCAAATATCCAATAATACCTTTGTCAACACAAATACTATTCAAAAAGTAATGCGCACCTAGATAATGTTCCACCATTTCCGACATGCTGTCAAACATGCGTTTCGGTGTGATAAAGAAATACTCTGTCCTGTTCTGTCGTCTTGTGAGTATCTTGTAGTGTTTAACGAGGTACCCACGTAACTCATCACAGTCGCGAACTGACAATGTCAACGTGTCTGAAAACAGAAGAACAAAGTTAACACCCACTGATTTCTGTCTAGTCAATTTTGGAGCATATTTATCACAGGTATTTTAGTTGGTTTATATTTCATGGATTTTAATTTTCAGCAAAATTTGCTTTAACACACAAGATGTATATAACGAAGCAATATTACCAGTTTGACACACAAAAAACATTGACAAAGTAGAATGGAATATAATTCAGGGGTCCTCATAGTTGATAATTGTAAATCAAGAAAAGTAGCTGAAGGTCTGTTCAAGCAGAAAGCAGGCTTAGACCCCTTTTGAAACTGTTTCAAAAGTCATTTATCTTCATTTAAAAATACTTCCTACAGTTTTAAATACAAATGTCTGAGCAAAAAAACAATGTTTACAACTGTACAATAGACTGAAGTTGAAAAGTCTCAATTCTGATTTCCTGGTTAAAACTGGAGTTTAGAAGCCCTGTAAATATCAATTATTTGTCCAAGGTTTGAGTAAATCCTGATAACTGGATGCTGTAAAAGCAAATTTGACTGACATAAGAGAAGGATCAAGTGATTTACGATCTATCTTATTGTTCTTGCATAACCTCATACAAAAAACATCACTTCCTCATAATACCATTGACCCTAGAGTGAATACAGTGATGGGAATTCACACTAGCCTGATTAGGGCCTTGTAAAACTGTTTTAGGGCGTAATAAATGATTTATGAGTATGTAAGTATGTAAGAGTTTTTTTAATTTTATTTTACATAAGATTATATAAAAAATGAAGAAGTTCAGGCCATTGGTGGAAAATCTGAATTAATTGCACAGCTATATGAAAAGGAAATTGGACTTCTTTTCTCCCAAAATAAGAGGTTTTGAAAATATCTAATACAGATAATGAAAACAATTGCTCAGAAGCACAATTTTCCTTGCCAGACAAATTAAGTATAAAAATAATTACAACAAAACATATTTTTTCCAAAGACCTATGTTCCAGGAAATATCTATTATGTATGAGATTCAATTTGTTTGGCACTATCTCATGGTGGCTTTAATGTCTTGGCTGAAACACCACGGGGGGAGGGCATGTAACTGACAGTTCATGCCATCATATAAGGCAATGTTCGGAAAAAACATCAAGCCACACAAAGCCTTGAGATTGAGGTTTACATAAATAAGGATTGATGGCTAAGTGAGGGTATTATTTCTGTCTAGTTGAGCATTTCGAGGATAATGATCTGCCAGCCACATACAGCTTTATATCACGGTCTGATTACAGAGTCCTCTGTACACGGATGTTTAAGACATTTCCTTCTTGTATACGTACTAAAAGGACATGTTTCTAGCCAATGTTCTGCCTGATCTGAACTGTAGCGAAATATGGTTCTGAATTCATACGATGAAATCAATCCTTACACGAAGGCAATTATATGGAAGAACAACACCTGGTGTCCTTAGTCTCGGAAATTGTTCTCCCAGCAAATTAACTATAAAGGGAAAAATCATTACACTCTCTAAATTCTAAAATGGGAAGGTAGATTATTATCAGCTGTATTCAGGTAGAAAAATTCTGCAGACTATTGAAGACATTTATAGCACCACAATTTTGCTAAAAAGCGTTTCTTAGAAGGCTTTTTAAATTGTATTCTTATATAAACTTTTCTATACGACAGCCTATTAACAGTATTTTCATGTTTTCCTCAAAATAATAAATAGAGAATATGGTTTCACATCACACAACCCAATTATCATACACATGATCAAACTCCAAGCCACACCCATTAAAATGATGGCTAGGACATGTGTACTAGCGTGGAACTATTTAACAAAACAGTAATATATATTTCAAGGTGAAAGTCAATCTATTTTCCTAAGGTGAAGTTTATGCCTTTTGAAATGCTGATCAAGTCCAAGCAATGTAGCCCTAAATGCCATATATAAATCCTGTGCATACCTGGGGAGGCCTCGCCCTGTCGCACGAGAAAAGAGCCCTTTGGGTAGCCTGATGATAGAAGCCACTCCTCTGACGCATTACGACTGACCTTTCCAAAATACCAGCTGAAAATACATGCAGATTTATTGACATTGTAAAATCAGGCAAGCATTGTTTGTGGGGTTAGCTTAGTTTTACTAAATCTGTTGGGCTTTATTGGGATGAAAAATGTGGGCTTATTGGCTAATTGAACCATGCTGGAATCATTTTCCTCCTGTTTCATTGGAGTCCATTCTGAGAAACTTCCCTTGGTGGGGATCTAACCCACAACATCTTTGATGAGACGGGGGTACCTATATCACTAGACTACTTTCAACCCAACATGCATATTGATTGACCCTGGGCACATTGTCAAGCATAATTTGCAGGGTAAATGCCTTTAATAAATCGCACATAAGATGACCTTAACAAATTAAAGGTTTTGGAACCACCTTTTAGCATTCATTCATCGGTCTTCTTGTCTTCGATAACATAGTAATCAGAAAAATTCAATGTCACACATATTTTGTCATTTTATGATTCAAAGAAGCTCAGGCCTAAAAAAAAAAATACATTTGGTTCGGGTAACCCGACCCTACAGACAGAATAGGCGCCGACCCTACCGTTTTTATAGTCAGTTTGAAAAAAAAGAAGAGAAAAACTAAAAAAAAAACAAAAAAAACCAGAAGATAACTTTAACACCATTATCCAATGATGAAAATGATATTCTTATATAAAGCCTACCTACCCTACCTGTTTTTGAAAAGGATGTAACCCTAACCAAACAATTTATTTTTTTAGGCCTCACCATTACGTCTATGGTCTCTGAATAATTAATGACATTGACATCAATTTTGGTCAATGACATTCCCCATTAATGGAGATCTTAAAATAGTCAACGCAAGTTACTGAAAATGCTACAAAACCTATCATACCAAGGGATGGGGTGTTGGTCATGGTGAGGCTTTGTTGAAGGGACAGTGTGGTTATGGTGGGGCTTTGTTGAGGGGGCAGAGTGGTCATGGTGTGGCTTTGTTGAAGGGGCAGAGTGGTTATGGTGGGGCTTTGTTGAAGGGGCAGAGTGGTCATGGTGGGGCTTTGTTAAGGGGGCAGAGTGGTCATGGTGGAGATTTGTTGAGGGGGCAGAGTGGTCCTGGTGGGGATTTGTTGAGGGGCCAGAGTGGTTATGGTGGGGATTTGTTAAGGGGGCAGAGTGGTCATGGTGGGGATTTGTTGAGGGGGCAGAGTGGTCATGGTGGGGATTTGTTGAGGGGGCAGAGTGGTTATGGTGGGGCTTTGTTGAGGGGGCAGAGTGGTCATGGTGGGGCTTTGTTGAGGGGGCAGAGTGGTTATGGTGGGGCTTTGTTGAGGGGGCAGAGTGGTCATGGTGGGGCTTTGTTGAGGGGGCAGAGTGGTTATGGTGGGGCTTTGTTGAGGGGGCAGAGTGGTCATGGTGGGGCTTTGTTGAAGGGACAGAGTGGTCATGGTGGGGCTTTGTTGAGGGGGCAGAGTGGTTATGGTGGGGCTTTGTTGAAGGGGCAGAGTGGTTATGGTGGGGCTTTGTTGAGGGGGCAGAGTGTTATCTGTGGACAGAGCATTTAGCCCCTGCCCACCTGAACTTTACACAAAAGACCACTTACTCATACTGCCTTAGTTGCACCTCTAGTGGTGTGGGAGGGGCAAGACTACGGGGTGGGGACAGGGGGTAACCATCCTTCTGCCAGATTTCTCCACTGTCATCCTCGTGTAGTGTGTCCGACAGACTCAGCAGGATGAAGTTGTCCTGAAAGTTAAACACAATATTCAATATACTTCTTTAATATTTCTTATTTCCTTAAGATTTTGCAGTAGTCTAGTGAATTATCTACAGATGTGGAATTAATATTTGTTTCAATTCACAACATATTCATACAGCTGTTCCCCTGAATGAAAATTATACCACAGTAAATTTAATGCTCAGAACTGTTTATGATACTGGATTTTCATCATATATGTATATATATATATATATATCTTGACCAATGATAATAGAGAAAACAATACTGATTTCAGTAATTTTTGTTAATGTTTCTTAGTTGTTTTAGTAGCAAGACTCAATAGTCAAATGGCACATTTTAAACATACTAAATTATGTACCAAGTTTCATATAAATATCTTTCAATTAACTATGATTTTAAATTGTGACCATCACTGAAGTTTTTGCATTACATCAGGAGCAACATAATTAAATAGCAGCACCATAGTGGCTTTGACAACTTTTGTTTCTTCACATAAAAAAACAACAGAAACACTAAAAGGAAGACCAGAAGAATCAGCCACTGTCAACCTATAGCATAATGGCCCAGAAATATCCCCAGAGAGTCATACACCATAACAGAATGGAAGACCTTTCACCATTGTCAGGCTTATAATATAATTCTGCCTGCAATTCTATCACATTTCACAATATCAGGGAGTGATTTCATCTGAATATTAGCGTGCATCATTCCACCTTTGAGAATACTACAAAAGGACAAAAAGTTTCATTACAACCTCTTTGAAGAATTGTTTGAGGTGATTTTTAATGAAAAAAATCAATGAGAAATACAAAGGTGACTTTTCATTCAAGGATTGATCACATTCCTGCTTGCGTTATGTATGCATGCAGTTGGGCATGCAAGCAAATTTCATGAAGCGCGCTTGCCCCCTTAATTTCATATAGAATTAAGCAAGATTTTTTTTTAAATGATTAATACTTATATTTACATTTCAAATGATTATTCATTGTGATTAAAAATATGCGGTATCTTCTGCAATGGAGAATTGATTTTGTTCTTCAAGAAATGTAACGGACAACATAGGTTTGTATAAAAGAGTAGGTGATTTTTGTAACGTTGTATATCATTGGCATATCACTAACCCAATCGGAGTGCAATATTGAAATAAACAATGATGTCATAAATCCTTACGTATTATACAATATGAATGTCCTGTTTTATCAAGGCGAATTTAAATAATACTGATTGAAGTCGCTTCAATTACCGTAAGTTCATGAAGGTGATTTTTTTTTTTTTTCCAGCTTGTTTTTGGGATATGTGATTTGCTTTAAGGAAAAGTTATCTAATTGAATTAAACCAAATACAATGTCCTATGTAATTTACACATGTTTTACAAAATAACCACTCTATACAAATCCATGTGAATTTGTTTTTTTAGGGCTTTTTCATCTTTTAACTGGTTTATTGGTTAGGATTATACCACAGGGCAGATGCGCCTAAGTACATTCAAATATAACTATTGACTTGTAACTACTATAGAAAAAAAAACACTAATTCTGGACCAATTGAGTGAATGTACTCACTGATGTATGACCATAAGATTAATTCAAGTTGTAAATTGAATACTAACTTACGTTGTATAGTGAATACCACCCCACGGGCCCCAATTTCTCGAAACTTCTTAAGCTTAACAGGCTTAAGTCGCTTATTTCAATTAGCCACTAGAAATGTGTCCATAGGACACGGATGCCCCCACTTCGGTTTTTTGTCACAGAAAATAAGCCATAATGATTTTTGAAGTATTTTTGGCAAAAAAGGGCCGTAACTCCTAAATGACTAAAGCGATTTCCATGACTATCGAACTTGATCAAGATATTATGGTCACAAACATGTGTTTAAAGTTTGGTGAGGATTGGACAAACAGTTTTCAAGAATTAGATCGGAAACAATCTTCGGGACTTATTTTTCAAGTCTTTTTTTGCAAATAAAGGGCCGTAACTCCTAAATGACAAAAGCGATTTCCATGGCTATCGAACTTGATCAAGATATTATGGTCACAATCATGTATGTAAAGTTTGGTGAGGATTGGACACATACTTTTCAAGAATTAGATTGGAAACATATATTTTTGAAGTATTTTTGGCAAAAAAGGGCCGTAACTCCTAAATGACTAAAGCGATTTCCATGACTATCGAACTTGATCAAGATATTATGGTCACAAACATGTGTTTAAAGTTTGGTGAGGATTGGACAAACGGTTTTCAAGAATTAGATCGGAAACAATCTTCGGGACGTACGTACGTACGTACGGACGGACAAGGGCAACCCTATATGCCGCCACTTTGTGGGGGCATAAAAATGCATACTGAAAATGTTTTATTGGTAAATGAAAAATGGTTTATTCTGATAATCATACAGATTATTCCTACATAATTTCTAAAAATTCTTGAAGAAGTAAATATAGCACATTTTATAGAATAACATAAATAGTGAGATTAGCTTAATCCTGTTATAAGGGACTTAAGAAGTTTCGAGAAATTCGGCCAGAACATTAAATTTATGGTTGAAATAACGTCCCGTCCTTCCACTTATATTTACCTGAAAGTCCTGAATGCCTCCAGGCGGTATTTTCACCTCTTTTCGACACATGGGGCAGGCAAAGTATCCGGACCGAGACCCCGAATTGCGCCTCACATAATCGCTCAGGCAGTGCTCACAGAAGCTGTGAAGACATGGCAGGGCCTTCGGCCGCCTATACGGCTCCAGGCAGATTTTACCTAAAGAGAAAGGAAATGAATGAACAAGAGTTAATAGAACATTTATGGTATAATTTTAGTCCAAATGTACCTATATCTTCAATTATAATTTTGCTGCAGATTGTTCGTATTTAAAAAGGTCACTTATTTGCATTGTTTAAAATTTGCAAAACTATTTCGTCACCACTGGTAACCAAATAAATTTTTGTAAAAAGTGGATTTAAACCCTCTAAATATAAAAACAAGCTACAATAAATTCACTTTTTTTATCAGATCATCTACAACTGAACCTCTTAATTAAAATCTCAATTTAGGCACTAATATCAGATATAGGCGACTTTTGACCAAAACATATGACTACAAGTATATATAATTTTGAAGCTAAAAACACGGCAGTTATAATATAGGATTTATAGACTGCTTTCGTTTCGTGATGGTCCAAATTTGCAATTACTGACTAATCAATCAGACCTTCCAAAATATTGATTAACTGTTGTTTGTGAATGTTTGATTCAAGGTGTCACGATATCAAACCACATAAAATGGGAAACACAATAATTGCAACTCATGCACAGTCACAGGAAAACTTTCAAGGGCAGGTGAAGATAAAGGCTTTTTGAAGCTGTTTTCTGAAGCCATATATACATGACAGTGCTAAATGATGTTAAAACTAAAGAAGCCAAACTTGACAGGTATGTCAAAAAATAAATATTTTTAGCCTTCCTCGTGCAAAAAATGCCCGGAAACTCGATATAGATTATCATACAAATGACTTAAGTATCGAAAATCAGGAAAATTTACAACACGCTTTTTCATTTCATTTAATAAAACAACAACAAGAGATGTTTGTGAAACATTTATTGTTACCTCTAAGCACTGCTTTGTCGAAACATGTGGAGGTATTGAATAAATGTGTTTTATGTGTTTAGACTGTTGTAATTAACTTTTGATCAACAGACACCCCACCCCAATTTGAGATTGTACTCAAAATTCATGGTCCTAGGTCACACACCATTCTGTAGTAAGCTTGAGGAAGAAGTTTTCATAAGAAGTAACATATGTGGCCTTAACCTTTGGTCAGCTGACACACACACCCTAAAGTGGCCTGTCATCTACTGGTATGGGGAAACCTACCACTGAAGTATCTGATGTTATCAATGAGTATTTCAAGTTTCTATTACCCCATCATTTTCATTTTAATTGAGTAACAACAATGAACAAGTGTTTTTTTTTAAGTGTGATATGAAACAATAACATTATTTGCATTGGATTTAATGTCACAAGTGTATATTGTCTTTAACGATTAGAATATGCTTGTACTATTATACCCGTATGACATTTCTTTGCTTTGGACTCGCCATAACAAATGTTGTTGACAATTCCATCAATTATTGATCCTGCCATATGGCTTAAGCATCACAAGATAGCTCTGTGTCTGTTATTAATTCGGCTTATCTCCTCAGATAGCTGTGAATTCAAATAAAGCGTAAAAGCGTTTGATCAAGTTTTTTTCTACTTTTTCTGTCCTTCTTTCTTTGACATTTTTGCAGGAAAGTTTGCATTAAAACATGTGATTTTCCTGCACCTGTCTATGATCGTAAAGCATCTTATCTTGGACCAATCACAACAATCAGAACATTGTAAGCCATTATCCAACAGATATGACCTAGAAAATCGTCACTATGGCAGCGCCCATATTGTAAACATGTATGTGTTTTCAACTGTCAAGGAACTTTCAATGTTCTAAGGAGAATTAGTGACATCATATTGCTTCCATATTAGTCAAATTTCTCAAAAGCGTGAAAGGCACGAAATTAATTATTCATTTCAGTCCATTGTTTACATTATCAAATGGCGTATCTACCTAGCGTAATGATAATCGAGGTAACAACCACATTACATTTTCGTGTATCTCTAAGCCTATTTAGGAGGTCTATTCAGAGGCTTGCCGGAGATGGCCAAGCTGTTACATTTTCAATAACAAATCCTACTCTTAGATCGTATAAACAAAGGAAAGTTTTTATAATCAAACAACGTAGTACCCGTTTATTTCCAATTTGCTGCTGGAAAATGATTGGCAATACAGGGAAACAATTTTTTTTAAATGAGGTAAAATAATTTAATTTGATGAATTGCGTATTCTGTCATTTCTTATGTGTCTGTTACCTGCCAGGTTTTTTTTTTAAATACTTCCTTTTTCTATGATTTTAATTGCGATTTTAAATACGCACCTACAACTGAAACTCTTGTTATAAAATCCCAAAGGAATCCAAAAATTATTTTCCTGACCATATAATGAGAGAGACCACCTAAATGTAATGTAACTACTTACATGATAGGAAATCTTCTTGTAGCTTCTCTTTCAGACTGCTACGTTGTGACACTGCCATCCTCAGCCATTCTGAAACACACAACACTCTCATAGATAAAATGGGTAAATAAGAGCACCACAATTCCTTGTCAGAGTCATGAGTTTGTACAGGGTCATAACTGAACAATTATTAAAGCCAGAGTCATGAGTTTGTAAAGGGACATAACTGAACAATTATTAAAGCCAGAGTCATGAGTTTGTAAAGGGGCATAACTGAACAATTATTAAAGCCAGAGTCATGAGTTTGTAAAGGGACATAACTGAACAATTATTAAAGCCAGAGTCATGAGTTTGTAAAGGGGCATAACTGAACAATAATTAGAGCCAGTCATGAGTTTGTAAAGAAGCATAACTGAACAATTATTAAAGCCAGAGTCATGAGTTTGTAAAGGGGCATAACTGAACAATTATTAAAGCCAGAGTCATGAGTTTGTAAAGGGACATAACTGAACAATTATTAAAGCCAGAGTCATGAGTTTGTACAGGGTCATAACTGAACAATTATTAAAGCCAGAGTCATGAGTTTGTAAAGGGACATAACTGAACAATTATTAAAGCCAGAGTCATGAGTTTGTAAAGGGGCATAACTGAACAATTATTAAAGCCAGAGTCATGAGTTTGTAAAGGGACATAACTGAACAATTATTAAAGCCAGAGTCATGAGTTTGTAAAGGGGCATAACTGAACAATAATTAGAGCCAGTCATGAGTTTGTAAAGAAGCATAACTGAACAATTATTAAAGCCAGAGTCATGAGTTTGTAAAGGGGCATAACTGAACAATAATTAGAGCCAGTCATGAGTTTGTAAAGAAGCATAACTGAACAATTATTAAAGCCAGAGTCATGAGTTTGTAAAGGGGCATAACTGAACAATTATTAAAGCCAGAGTCATGAGTTTGTAAAGGGACATAACTGAACAATTATTAAAGCCAGAGTCATGAGTTTGTAAAGGGACATAACTGAACAATTATTAAAACCAGAGTCATGAGTTTGTAAAGGGACATAACTGAACAATTATGAGAGCCAGAGTAATGAGTTTGTAAGGGGGCATAACTGAACAATTATTAAAGCCAGAGTCATGAGTTTGTAAAGGGACATAACTGAACAATTATTAAAGCCAGAGTCATGAGTTTGTAAAGGGGCATAACTGAACAATTTTTAAAGCCAGAGTCATGAGTTTGTAAAGGGGCATAACTGAACAATTATTAGAGCCAGAGTCATGAGTTTGTAAAGGGGCATAACTGAACAGTTATTAAAGCCAGAGTCATGAGTTTGTAAAGGGGCATAACTGAACAATTATTAGAGCCAGAGTCATGAGTTTGTAAAGGGACATAACTGAACAATTATTAGAGTCAGAGTCATGAGTTTGTAATGGGGCATAACTGAACAATTATTAGAGCCAGAGTCATGAGTTTGTAAAGGGACATAACTGAACAATTATTAGAGCCAGAGTCATGAGTTTGTAAAGGGACATAACTGAACAATTATTAGAGTCAGAGTCATGAGTTTGTAATGGGGCATAACTGAACAATTATTAGAGCCAGAGTCATGAGTTTGTAAAGGGGCATAACTGAACAATTAGAGTCAGAGTCAAGAGTTTTACAACGGGGCATAACTGAACAATAAGAGTCAAAGTCAAGAGTTTAACAACAGGGGCATAACTGAACAATTAGAGTCAGAATCAAGAGTTTTACAACAGGGCATAACCGAACAATTAGAGTCAGAGTAAAGAGTTTTACAACGGGGCATAACCGAACAATTAGAGTCAGAGTAAAGAGTTTTACATTGGGGCATAACTGAACAATTAAAGTCAGAGTCAAGAGTTTTACAATGGGGCATAACTGAAGAATTAGAGTCAGAGTCAAGTTTTACATTGGGGCATAACTGAACAATTAGAGTCAGAGTCAAGAGTTTTACGACAGGGCATAACTGAACAATTATTATAACCAGAGTCATGAGTTTGTAAATGGACATTACTGTACAATTATTATAACCAGAGTCATGAGTTTGTACAGGGTCATAACTGAACAATTATTAGAGCCAGAGTCATGAGTTTGTACAGGGTCATAACTGAACAATTATTAGAGCCAGAGTCATGAGTTTGTACAGGGGCATAACTGAACAATTATTAGAGCCAGAGTCATGAGTTTGTACAGGGGCATAACTGAACAATTATTATAACCAGAGTCATGAGTTTGTACAGGGGCATAACAGAACAATTATTAGAGCCAGAGTCATGAGTTTGTACAGGGGCATAACTGAACAATTATTATAACCAGAGTCATGAGTTTGTACAGGGGCATAACTAAACAATTATTATAACCAGAGTAATGAGTTTGTAAAGGGACAAAACTGAACAATTATTATAACCAGAGTCATGAGTTTTGTATCATGTATCTGTTACCTGCACACTTAATTCCATTTCATTTATCTTAGCTTGAATGTGAAGATAGCAGACCTTTAGACATTACCTGAACTTTTTTTAAACAAACAAGCTACCAAAATTATCCTTCCAACAGTTAATTGTACTTTTCACAATACAGCAGGGGCCAATTTAAAGCATCCTCCTCTCTGAAAATTTTGAGGCAAACAAGCAGTTCCCCGGGATTCAAACAAAATAATTTCATGAAATTTCATTCCTCTTACAGGATTTGCAGGACTATAAATCCATGGAAAAGACCCACGCCTGGAGTGCATATCATTAGGTTGTTGTAAAGGATGCAATGTATCTTCTTTGCAATAATAATAAACACAAAATTTTCATTTTATGTGAATTCAAATATTTACTGGCAAAAAAACTGGATACTTGAAACATTTATATTGGCTCTCATAATTAAGACAAATTCCTTCAAGATAAGTTATCTTGAAAACTATCTGATCAGATGCTCTTTGAGTGCATCAAATTCCAGGAGGTTCACATGGAACTTCATTTTATCCTCTTTGTCCAAATAGACATCAGTGCTTCATATAGACATCTCTACCGCTTCAAATAGACATTTCCAGCACTTCATATAGACAACTTCAGCGCTTCATATAGACATCTCAGTGCATCAGTATTTTTGTGATACAGGAGCCGGGGGCCTGCTGTTTTAGTGTATGTTCTTACATTTTTCAATGGGGTCAGGGCCCTTCAAATTGTCAAAATAACAACAAAATGACTTAAAAGTAGTAAATTGACCATAATGATTATCTCAATCAAAGAAAAAAAGCAAAGCCCCTTTAAGATACTGTGTTTGAAGAGTTTTAAGGAAATATAACCACATTTAATTATAAGCACATCTGTAATAGCTGACTTGCTAAGACCTAGTGAAAAGTCAAAATGTCTGTAGATTAAAATTGAGTCATTTTTTTTAATTAAGTATACTTTTTAGGATTGTGACTGGAGCTGAAATTCCGCCACATTTTCAGTAAAAACATTTTTTTAAATTTTAAAAACTTTTTTATGTGCTTTTATATTCTTGGAATGCCAGAAACTGTCTGTTAACCAGCATTCAATGAATAAAAAAATCCAAGAAGCATACCCCCACCTTCATAAGCCTTTAGCATGATGGACTTGCAAAAACCAGTTGGGTTTATATCGCTCCTGAAAGGCTACCTATATGATATTATAATATGTTGCAAATAGCCACCAGTAAACAGATGTTGCCGTGACTACCTGCCAAGTGCCTGTTTTCATATGAACAGCCTCAACACCAGATATTCTATGTAATTTTACTTTATTGCCAGATATATATACATGTTATTTTTGCAAAGAGACCTTGGGCAAAATCTAAATGTATATACTCTAAAACTCAGGTGTTTTTCAAGAAAGCACTTTAGAACTTCGATTTCTGGGAAGGTGGGGTGGGGGGGGGGCATGGAGGTCAAGTGAGACACTCATTAATATAATACTACTTTTCCTTTTTTTTCTTTTAACCTTTTTTAAGGTAACAACATTTCACATGAATGATTTCAATTACGTACTGTTGCAGACACTATTTGAAAGATTTATGTCCAAAGGTAACTCCTACAGACTGACACAGCTCAAGATTGTTTACATGCACTGACATGTTACTTTGAAATGCCTGGAGCCCACCTAACATCTTTTATAGCCATTTTACCCACATAAAACCAAAAAAAAACACATGCAGGACCAACCTTGTCTTGATGCATATATTCTATCCCAACTGCGGGACAAGGAGTCATCCCTGTTAGAGGAATGACCTTGACCTTGTAAACAATTTGAGCCAATCATAACACAGCCTTTTGTGGGTGTCGGCAGAGCAGGGGGTGGACAAGATGGCGCCTCGTGGGGGCTCACAGGGGTGCTATCTTGGCTTAACATTAAGCCCGAGTGAAGTGACCTTGAACTTGGAAATGACAATGACATCATGTTGTTATTATTTCTAATGTTTGAATGATTACTAGTATGTCCAGAGGTGAAAATTTCGTCAAAATCACAGTAACTCCGCTGTTGTCTCTCTATTGAACATTGATAACAGTGTGACCTGTCCGCAGACTTTCCTCGACACCTCCTCTCCGATACCCTAACTTCATTACTCCCTGAACAATGCCCAACCCCCTGCCCATCTCTCGCCCGCTCAGAGCACCGCTGACACAAGTTCACAATGCCCCGAGGGATACCCATATCAGCCCTATACTGGGCATGGTTCATTGCTCCCATAGATACAGACTGTGTCTTACACGAACCGACTGGGCGACCAATCGATAAAACTTGTTCATTTACTCGTCCACATTTGTCGACAGCCTTTCCTCGATTCCGAAAATTTGTAAATCTCATCGAAATACTCCGGCTAACTGACTTGGGCTGTTTCTTATCCTTGTTCATTTTTTTATCACTTTTCTTTTCCATTTTCCTATTAATTTACACTGTAAAACTGCATATGTATTAAACTATGTCACAATAATTGAATTATTTTAACAGAGCAAAATTGAAATCAGTTAAGATAGAAAGACAGGTTAAGTCAAAATTTGATATCATTTCTCAGAACATAATTCAAGCCAGCTTCAGAAATTAACCATCTGAAATTCTACCAACTCCTTTCCAACATTAATGCAAATCAGCACTAAAACATAACAAATAAACAATCACCATCTTTTTACTTCAATAAATCTTTCAACACCCAAAACTGTTTGACACTTAAAACCTTTCAAAACAATTCAAAATGTAATGTTAGCAGTAAGAGTAACTGTTATGTGCACAATTAGCAGTAACTGTCATCCCTCACAGTGCACACACATGCACAGTTTCACTTTTTTTTCTGCCACAAACTTACATAAAAAAGTATTTTTAACCAAGCCACAAAACAATTAACAAAACAAAATACTTAGTTAAATGTCAAAGCCAATCTGACAAAAGCGCTCAGAGAAGCATTATTTTCCACATTTGATATAACAGTAAAACTCCCCATTTTCCAATTTACATTGCTGTAGGGGTGAATTCTGATAGAATTCTCGAAAAAAAACGCCTCAGAAATCCATTGCAAATGTAATTATCGCAGAGAAAATGTGCTGCTGTGAATAAGATAGCCTCTGGTATACTATATAATTACATCAGTAATTTTGTTTCCCTGTTGACAATTTTCTGTAATCAATTACTGCCATAGATCGGTATGGTGCTGGGTGTCACCAGTAAATGAGGCTTGCAGACCACTTGAATAAATTCTGGGGACAATACTGCAATACAGAGATAAACACTCTCCCTCTGTTGTGCAATCTTCTCAAGATTAGCCTTAGGGATTTTTAGCTAAAGAGTTATGGAAGGGTGTTGCACCCTGTCCTTTTATGGGAGCATGCAACTCATATGGAATTGAATGCTTAAAATAATAAAATTTGAAATATTTCACTTGTTTTGTTAAACAGCTTATTATATGTTTATAAATACATAAGAACTATATATGGCATTTCAAATCTAAAACTTAATTAAATTGATAATTAAACACATTTCTCACAGCCCCTTTTCTAGATACCCCACTCTTTTTAAAACCCCACATCTGGTAAATAAAAAGTCTGCTAACCTATTCTTCTCATGATTTTTTTCAGACTGAATGAAGAGTTAAGTATTAATTACATGACTGGATCGAAATTAAGATGATAATCTTCACAATTTCATTCTATTTTTTTCATTATCTTTATTAATCAATTATCTTCATCAAAGTAATAGCTGGAAAGTGTAAACAGTGTTAACAGTCATAACAATGAATTAAAGACCGCCAAGGAACAAATGCTTGAATGCAGTTGTCTGTTTCTCTCCCATTGAACAAGGGGTTACCTCAACAAATATTCAAGTCATATTGTGATTTTGTAACTGGCAAACATCTGTACCAAGTTTCAGTTCAATATTTTGAATGTCTTTTTTAAGTTATGGCAAAGTTTTTTTAGATTGTTGAACAATAAGAAGTTTGGCAGCCGGAGGACATCAAAACCAACGATATCACAATATTTACAACAACTTTTTTTCAGTAAGAAACAGATGAGCTAAAAACTATTATTTTGTGCAAATTTATTTATAAGCCAGTTCGAAATTTAATTTAGAAAGAAATCCATGACATGGTAGAAGGAAACCATAAGAATCCTCTCAAGTTATAAATCAAATCAATGCTAAACCATTCCTCTTCCCAGACCACTCAATACTAATACAGTAAACCATCTGTAATTAAAAAGAGAAAATCTTTCTATATTTCTGAACATCTCAAGTCATTTATCTAACAAAGTTCCAGGAAAAAAAGAATTATCAACACACAAACAAACATTTCATAACATTTAAGTTTGTAATAATATTCAAAATACTACACCTGGTAAAGAAAATGAATTAGAATTAAAAGATCAAACTTTATTTTAAATATAAAGGTAACATGTACTTCTGACTAGAAAACTACAGAATACATCTAAAATCACAATTAATCCATTGCACTGAAAGTGTTACTCGTTTTCTTGCTCATTACAAAATGCACATAAAAAACTCATCACTCCAATACACAGCTTGATCGCCTATATTTTCAAACAGATATTCAATCCGAAAAAATTACTCCCAGTTATAACAGACCCCCATCCTTCGTTATTACAACAGCAAGTTTTTGAACTGGATCCAAGCATTTTTCCACCAACATAAATAGCCCATACAGGAAGTGGTGTTTTAGAACAGTTGATTCACCATCTCTGTCTGTAAGCACTTTAATAAAGCCTTCAATCAACTTGAAAGAAATCACCCTTTCTCATCCGGGCCTTATAATTATTAGGAATGATTAGAATGCTTCTATCTTTCCTAATTTCTCACAGGGAATAGGTTTAGTTCCATACAGACTATTCACTTAGGTTTTTTTCTGTGGAAGATACATGTTATTAATTAAGTCCACAGCGTTCAATGATGTTGTGTTAAATCAGGCAAATAGATATTTCCTCTGAACCTATTGCATTTCATCAATGGAATAGTCTGAATAATTTACCAGCGTATTGTGCTTCAGTAGTTCTGGAAAATATGAATTATTTCTGCCAAGGTGATTAATGACTCTCTAATCTTAAAACTTTGTAGAATCTCAATAGTTGTTGCAGGTTTTTTTTAGATTCTTTTTGGTATTTCATGTGAATTTCTATAAGTTGCAAGAAATAACAGTCAACTTTTAATACACATGCTGGTAAACGTAATTTATATGCACAAATGGACCCTATCTGACTCTTGTCTTCATATTCTTTGGCACTCTACCCAGTAAATAAAATCATCGAGATCTGCCATGTGAATTCTAAGACAACAAACCTGAAGCATTGAGTTTCAGCCAAACCTGAAGAACGTAACTATTTTAAATACTTCCTTTACAATTTCAAAAACTAATTAAATCAACGAACCAATTGGCTGATGCTTCTAGAAGCCCACACGGGTAGCAGAAATTATGTGCCAAGTCTTAGAAAATGGCTGTCTG
This sequence comes from Mya arenaria, assembly GCF_026914265.1. Lineage (NCBI taxonomy): Eukaryota > Metazoa > Mollusca > Bivalvia > Myida > Myidae > Mya > Mya arenaria. The sequence continues at coordinate 7,733,708 of NC_069136.1, read as the reverse complement.
TCTTCTGCAGGAGCAGAAACTTCCTATTTTCAAAAGTTTATAAATGATTTCAACTGTTTAGGATTGGTTCCATTTAGAAAAGAGAAATATCAGTATAAAACAGGACTGCACAGCTGATAGCAATGGTACCTTTTACATTTTTGACCATAATATTCCAAACATGTAGTATTTTGTTACCAACGAGTCCCAAAACAATTCAACATATATTGCTCCCAAAGGTACTCGTCACATTGCCTGGATAAAGTAATACATTTATTTTATATTTTTTTTATTTTTAATTTTAAGCTTCTCTTTGTAATGCATACGGAAAGTTTGCATGTCAGTCTGTTTTTAACGTGATTTAGGGGGGAAAAAATACGTTGTTTTTCAACCTCCCGGTTCTTTCGTAATGGCGAATTTCAGCTTCTGGTCGGTGCATTTTGTTTGAATATGCCGTAAAGGTCAATCTTACTAGCATAAAAGTTATATTTTTCTTGTAGATGGGAATCTTACCTTATCAGAACAGTAAAAATTATTAGATTATCTCAAATATTTTAGGAACTATGCTCTATTGATTAGGTCCGTTTGGAATTGATGATTTTTTGCACATGTTTACCTTATATTTATTTATATATTATACTAATTTTCTTTCATGAAAAATTGTGGAATAATTTTTTAAATGACATATATTCACTATTTTGACCAAAATAAATAATTAAAAATAAAAAAAAATATTAAAAATAAAAAATTATAAAATAAATATATTACTGTATCCAGGCAATGTGACGAGCACCTTTGATTGCTCCACCCTAAGCCACAGTCATGTATTTAATACCAATCACTGTGATTTCACTAGGGGCAATCTGCCACGAAAAAAAAATGCATACGGACCAAGTCCTGAATTATAAACCTTAAAATGTTAAGTATCAATTCACTGATGTTTGCGGGCGATTCATTGTTAACATGACTGTCTAAAGCTAAAAAGACTTTGTGAGATAGAATTTTTTTTTTTAAAATTCAGATAAAACTTACCATCTTTTCCAGTGGATAATAACCTCCAGTAATCATCCATTCTTTGAAAAATATGCTAAGATGGTAGAACAAAGTTTTAATTCAACAACTTATATTACCCTTAATTTCTCACATTGCTGTATACCGGTAGTCGCAAACGGCCTTATTTTAGAACTAATGATAAATAAACTGCTGGTAAATAACCCCAAATAAGGCTACATTATAAGCCCAGTAAATCCATTTGAAAACCTATCAAATGTCAAGTCTATCTCTATGACTGTTTTCCTAAAATGATACCAATGAACACAGTGGTTCTTTATACAACTAGTAATACCTTTAAGACTAAATTTGTGCCGTGAATATATTATATATATATATATTATATTTACGAGTAGCTTCCCTAGATTTTAATAAATGTCACTGCGCGACTGTGTGAGGTTGGTTTCTATAGAAACATTGATGACATTCTCTGTTACTTGATATTTGAGTAGCTATTACAATGACTGCTGAAAATAACTATTTAAATAGATTCACGAACTTTTAATGGTCAAATTTAGTGCCTCCACATGCATCCTTACTGAACAAAATGAATTAAATAACAGTAGGGTCTTGAGGATTTTGACAAGCCCTAGGGCAATATTCACGTACGTCTTGAGTCTGAGTTAGACACTCAGCCTCAGAAAAATGAATTCTTCAGTGTTTTAAAATGCCTTTAAATTATATAACTAGTCCATTTTTTACTAAAGATATATGCCTGATCATAGAACAGGTTAGTTTTACATATGTATACAGATTTTTTTTGAAATGTTTATCTTGTAATAGCCATTTAACCATGAAATATAAATATGCATTTCTGAGCCCATCAGTCCTGAACTCAGATTGAAGACATTATTTGTGAATAAAGGCCCTGGTAACACCACACCTTTGGGCTTAGAATGCTTTTAATGGACTAATTTCGACAAACAGTAATCTTGTATTGTGTGTCAAGAACAATAAAAAAAAATAAAATGATCATGGAATATAGTGAGATATAGAAAGGCATGAAATATATCAATCTGATTTAAGCAACCAAGGGAAATAATCCCAACTCTGCCTTGGAATTAGTCCTTGATTACTACAGCCCCATGAAGCAATAATTATTATAAGTATCTATCATGTGTTTCTGGTATGGATAGAAAAATCCGACCCAAGCACGCGCGTAAGCCAGTAACGAGGCTTGCCGAGTTACCGGTAACGCAGCGTGCCCTAGGGTTGGATTTTTCAGTCCGGACCGGAAAAACATGATTGATATTTTTTCTTGCATACCCAAAATTATGAGTTTGTGGAAAAATTGACGTAGAAAACGCACTTTTGTACATTTCACCAAAAGGCGCGTGCGACGTTGTGTACTGACGTCATAAAGCGCAGTAATTTTAAATAACTAAAAATAGCGTTTTATTACGATTATTTGTTTTCAATTTTAATTGAAAGTCTTGCAAACATATATATTTGATTGCGCTTTAATTAAATTGCGTTATATATTTTTCATAAATCATGCAATTGTTAAATAAGAAGTGGCGCGTTGTTGCACGTGACTCATCTTACATGGGTTATGTAAGATGGGTTTATCCAGCACTGGTCACTTGACCGGAACACACGTCCGGTATGCAAGAATAAACTGATTAACCTAGAGTTCCTTCCTCTTACACCATCATAACCGGTTTATATGCAATATCAGTAGGCAGGGAACAAATGATTCTCCTTAGTAGGTAGTTTACGATTTCTATGTTTAATTAAATGCAAAGCAACTAAAAACTATTTAAGTCAGACCTTACATAAATCATAGGAACATTGAATTTACTACTAATAGCCCGAAAAACTATTGCAAGGTTTTTACCATCAGACTTACGCATATTCTGATGGAATATGGGAATGTATAATAAATATGCTGAGGTGTTTTAACTATACAAACATATAAAATACATAATGAATGTAACTTGAACTGAAATGGAAATCGGCAGAATGTCAAAATAACAATAAAAGTATCTATCATGTGTTTCCAGTACGGATAGAATAATCCAACTCCAGGGCACGCGCATAAGCCAGTAACGAGGCATGCCGGGTTAGGAGGGTCGGATTTTCCACTCCTGACCGGTAAAACATGAATGATATTTTTTTTGCATATCTAAAAGTATCAATTTGTGGTAAAATTGACATATAAATTGCCCTTATGTACATTGCACCAAAAAGCTTGTGCGACGTTGTTAACTGATGTCATAAAGCGCAATAATTTCAAATCACTATTGATGTCAAATAGTTCCTATAAAAATTTATTTTCAGTTTTAATTAAAAGTCTTGCACACTTATATATTTGATTTCGCTTAAACACACGTGTGGCATGCGAGAATCTCTGATCTGTTACGAAGATGACTTTGTTTGAAGGCAAAATCTTCCTATTGTGAACTAGTTCACATTGAACCATCCCATATAAATATTCACAACTGTTAAACCAAGATTTACTAGTCACATTAAAACCTTGGAAGAACAAAATACAAATTGAGTTCACATGCATTTGGTTTCAATATATTATTTTGCTTTAGAATGTTATGCACCAGTCAATTGTAACCACTGCCCCCCCCCCCCCAAGGTCCAGGGATAAGCGGGGACTTAGACTTTCTGTCCAGCCAACCTCGGGTAAAATCCCCGTCCTGCGAGGATGAACTGATGTGTCTACAATTGACTGGTGCATTAGTAGTCAACATAGGTGTTTTTTTGGCCAGTATTTGGTTGTGTTCCCAATGGCAAAACGTATCTTTTTTTTCCCAATTTCCGAATAAAAATTCCCAATCTGGAGTTCTAAAAGTTCAAAAGAAAATATGAAAAAAGGCGATGAAAATATAAACAAAACAGTTCTTTCACCTAAATGCGTCTATTCACAGAGACATAGAATGATGTCATATCCCCGTCATGGTGAAAGGTGGATTTTCATTGGTTGAACTATATTTTTTATTCAATCAGACAGTATGTGTTAAAAACATGTGTCAATGTCAACAAAAGGATTAATTATTTAAAGTTGACAGTAAATTATTCAATGCAGAAGGGGATTAAAATAACTAATAGACAATGCTGTTCTTTGTCATGCCTCACCAACATGTTTACATTATATTATCTCTATGAGTCTGAAAGTCATCATTTTTAATAGACAACCGATTTTGTATCAATTTTAAGAGGAAGGTAAGCCCATTAAATTGTCTCTGAAATTTTTAAGAACTTTTTAATCAAACAATTGACTATTTCAAAGAGTTATTACAAGGGATTAAACAATGTAAGGTGTTAACGGAGTCAGTGCATATTATGTTGAAAATACCAATGTTATTCATTATAGTATTATATAAATTATATCCTTTGTAATTATTTATGAAGAATTTCCCAATTTTGCCAAAAATGACACGAAAATTCCCAAACTCACGGGTATAGGTCATATTCCCAAAATACTGGGAAAAAACACCCTGCAACATAATATATATTTTGAACTTGCCAATTTACACGCATTTTTAATAGTAAATCAGCAGTCAGCCATTACTGACTGCAATCAGGTGAAGTGGTAGATACAGACTGTGTAAGTGGTCAGTTGACACAAGTTCATGAAGACCACTAAAAAAGTTAAAGATTGTTAGTATGTACTTACACAAAATTATTGGTTATGGGACTATGTCACATCAAAACATCTAATTTTGAAAGTACATACTTCCAGCCTTTTACCATTAATATGTGATTATCCAGAATGAGTGTTACAGCATCATATCAATGGTATCAATATATCTGCTGCTTTTAAACACACATTCAGGTCTGAATACTGTCAAGTCAATAAAATATTAAACTTATTCTATCAAATACAAGCAGTTATTTGTAAGTGATGGATGTAATGAATACAAGAATAAACTGCCCCTAGAAAATATTCTGACATTAATCAGACAATTCTGTCACCAAATCATGACAGTTCATATGATAGAATTACTATATTTATATAACCACACCTCACATAAAGATCATGCCGCAGTGCAAATTAATAAGTATGTTACAATACAACACTGATATCAACTTAGAACAACACAAGAAAGAAATTGCAGATCCCTGTTGTTGTTTTTTAACTATATCATTTCAAGATGATTTTGTAGATAAATATATTGTATAAATATGGTTCCATAATGGTATTATTCTTAGGTGGATCAATGTACAGCATACATTACATATCCCACTTGGGTGACACATGGCTGTCTCTTGTTTTTAGGAGCATCAATTCTAAATTCAAAGACTTTTTAAAATAGATAGCACTATGTTTTTTAAGGCTTATGGGCATGGCAGGTTTTTCAAACCACAAGCATTTTTGTGTGTATATATGTTGTGTATCGGTCATGTACAGAACACTTTTATGTTAGAACAAAATTTGTCAAAATCATGTGAAGTTATCCCTTAAATTTGCACGACACAGCATAATTCATTTCAAGACAAGACAATAAAATATATTTTGGGACATAATTGTTCTTGTGCTATTGTCAAAAACATAATGATGTGAAAAAAACTTTAAAATAAATGATGTGAATGAAACCATGAATAGAGAGTAACTCAATCTGGCGTGACTGGAATATATTACAGCACATTTAGATAATTTTATCAACTCTTTATGAATGAACTGTAATGCAAGCCCTCCCCAAGGTGTAGAATTATCAAGGTCAGGTAATATCATACCCACTCATTGAGAAGTTAAGGTGACACTTCAACCTAGTTTCAAAACAATAATAAACATTCAATTCAGTCTGGGATGAACATCCCCAAATTCTCGGAGTAAGACTTTAATAGCTTTATTATGCACTCACATTTTTTTGGTTTTGGTGATTCCAACCGAAATGAAAAAACATTTGCAAAATCTGTGTGATAAATGATGACATTAAATATCAAGACCATACATTATTATAAGACTGCAGCTTCATTTCAATGCATACATCCATAAAGAAAAGATAAACAATTAAGCACTTGCAGAATTTTGCAAGCTTTCCCAAAAGTCATTCGCAGTATTCAAATTTCACTCTTTAGTTTACGGTTACGTGCAGTGATTTAAAAAAAATAATTGGCACCTGTGCCACCAAAACCAAACTTTGGGAAAATATAAACTCATGCCAAAATACCAGATATCAAATATACATGTTTTGACTTTTTATGTAGAGTCCATATGTATTAGAGCTGGTTTTCTCAACATACTTATTCATTTTACCAGTCACTCTGTTTATAGTATCGTTATAAGGAAAACATTAATATTTTGTGGAAAAAATAGAAACATTTGCAAGTGGAAACAGCCATAAGAAGGAAGCAAATTGCACCAAGAAATGTCACTGAAACAATTTTGAACCCTTATTCTTATATAACTGCTTAAAAAACATTTGTAACAAGCCCTTTCAACAAAATCAAAGGATCTTTAAGTAGTTCTCTATGTAGAATTGAAGGTTGACCAATATAAAGTTCAATGGTTTGTGCACTTGCTTCACGTAAAGGCATCCCAGATTCACTAACCAGCCTGGGGACAAGTGAGTTTGGTTTGTGGTCACAAATCTAACAAGTGGGTTTCCCTCAGGTACTCAAATTCCCCCAAAACACTTCACTCTCAGCCCAACATCATGCCAATGAGAGTGATCAATTTATATAATTCTGGAATAACTTAATTCACAACTGTAAACAATTCTTGAAGGAAGACTGTCACAGTTTCACTTACTCTGCCAATTATACAATGTCATACAGGTGTGTAAGGCATTATTGCATTTCTTTTATCATAAGAAATTCACTATTATATCATGTTATTAAAAGCTCTTTTTTCATTCTCTAATAAAACATTCAATTTGATTTTTCTCCCTTATGGCATACAACACAAAACATACTGAGGAAGTCAAAAGAAAAAATATTTACTAATATATTCATAGTTTTTTTCTTACCAAATTCAGGCAGAAATTACATGTAGGTCCCATTCAAAATGCTCAACAATTTCTCAATTTCTGTCATTGTATTTTTAAAAATTATGCCAACAAAAGATCAGACCTCCCAACTGCTGTAAAAAATGAAACTTTATCACATGCTTCTAATTTTTTTCTAGTTCTAAAGTATTCTTATTCATTTCTAGGAAAAAGTGATATTCACATTTTCATCAAAATGTTACTTTTTTCCTAATCAGAAGGACCCCTCCTGATTCCTTAAATAGTGTGAGTCAAGAAGACACTTGATTTATTTGTTTTCAATTAAGAACCATTTACAATAGCTTTTCTCTGGAACCTAACAGCAGCTGCATTTCTGTGTTTCTTGTAATATTAAATAAATATGAAAATCACAAGGCCACTTCTAGCATTACAGACAAATGTGACCTTGGTGACATTACAAAGGTCACAAGTTATCTCATTACAAACCCCAGGGATCAAATTTAAGCATACTCGCTAAATGCAAGTCAGTTTTGCTGATAGCTACCTCATAAAAAATCTACTCGCTAAAATTCACGAGTCCCATATTTCATATATGTCGCTAAGACGCTTTACAACACATAAAAGGTAAGCATTAAACGCTTTTGTGACACTAATTTCGTGTGCTGATCTGATGACGTACACAAATTCCAACACAGTAATCTCCCTTGACAAGCAGAGAAGTACAGCAAGGGGAAGAAACCACTGTTTGTGTGTGCGATTCCATACCATTTGGGTTTTTTCCTGAATGTTACAGTGACATAAAAGTAAGACAGAAGTTTTATTCAGACTAATTAAATATGTGAAATGAAAAAATGTCTAATGTTCTATTGATTAAAATAATTTTGTCATGTGTTCTTACGAAAAAGTAATGTTTGACACAAGTTTGTTCATTAAACATTTAACTAGAACTCACTTGTATTGACTTTTGTTACTTTATTTTTCGGCATATAATGTCGACTTAACCAAATTTAATACTTGAGAAAAAAGCAAGTAACTATTTGAATTTGCGAGTTCAAAATTTACCCACTTGCAAAAAATCTGGTTGTTATTTTCAGTAAATGTTAAGAACAACCTTATAAAATGCAACATGGTAAGAAAATTGCACCTGGTTCAAGTTTGATTCAAAAACACCTGGCTGGGACAAATTGTATAAGACTGAATAACTTATCTGCAGGTTATCATTGGTTAGTTTGCACATGCAAGCATTTTTATTGGTCAATGGTCTTTATTGGATTTATAAATATTGACCAATTATAAACTTTTTGAGGAACATTAACCAAACTAAAGACTTAAATGGTTATGCACTAGTAAATTGTAACCACGGCCCCCCCAGGTCCAAGGGAATACCGGGGATAGCCGGGGAAATGGGCCATGTTTTTACCTTTCAGGTGGCCCCGCAGTGCCGGGTGAATGCTGGTGGATTTTTCTTCGCTTTAAATATAGCGGGGAATGGGCCTAACTTAGGGTCCCTGGGGTGCAGGGCTCTCGCGAGGGGGCGACTTGGGCGAAGTGGTCGCCTAAAATTCCCAGACTTCGCCCATTTGTATCATCAAAGCGACATTGACTTCGCCGAAAAAATTAGCACATTGTAAATCTGTCAATCAGCGAGTATTTGACCACTGTCACATTAGTCAAAACACCGCAATTAGCCATTCATAAAATTAGGTAATCTCCTAATCCGATAATTGGGCCGTGCCATCCAATTACCAAAACATCGCCAGTAGGCGGAGCTATTGATGGTCAACCAATCAGAATGTACATTGAGAAGTCCCTGATCAAATGATATAAGTTCGTCTTAATCGGATTGAAAAGGCAACATAATTATGAAAAATATTGTCAAGCATTAAAGAAGTTAAAAAGTAATTTATATATGTATTGATCAAACAATGCAAGACATTTTAAACATTGTTGTTTTGAAGCAGACGGTCATAGCCATCTCGGGCCATCGGCAAGGTGGCGCTTAGAAAATCAATAACATGACATATCAACAAATATTTGATTGGTTTTAGTGAAATGTTCATGATAAAATGAAATGATAAAAAAATGATTTGAAAACACAAAAATATCTTCTTCTTTTGCTTTATGTAGTGTTTACTTACAGTATTTTCCTCCTGTTTATGACTTTAAAAAATCGGCGAGATCGCCATTTTGTCAAAACAATTTTCCGAGTAAATTTCTCAACCTCCCATTATGTATTGGTAAAAAATTCATCAAGAACAGTGATTTAAATGTCATTTGGTTCTTAAATGTCAGCATATTGAAAATTATTTAGCCAGAGACAAGTATATAACAGCATAGCTGAATGTGACATTCGTACCCATCCCGAACGTACCAAATAAGATTCGTCCCCCTACTATATTGACAGTTCATTTATAAGGTCATTTTGATTGTTTCAAATCCTTAGCTGTCTTGGTTTTTGATTCATTTTAGATGCTATTTGGAGATAAACTATGTGACATTGACAAATACACTTTTGCTGAGCCAAAAATGATACATTATTTGTGAACATTTTATATAGTTATACTTATAGCAATTAATTTGAATGTGAATATAAACTTAAGTGTGTGGTATGGCATAGTTTTTGTATCAGGTGTTACGAAAAGTATCACTTCTCCCTAAAGTCTCCCCACTTCTCCCTAAATTGACTGAAGAGAGAAGTCACTTCTCCCAAAAATTTCAGCCTAGTGAGAGCCCTGGGGTGCAGGGGCATTTGTCAGGGACTTTACATCTGTTCATCCCCGCAGGCCAGGGATTTTAGCTGGGGTTGGCTAGACCGAAAGTCAAAGTCTCCGCTATTCCACGGACCTGGGGGGGGGCCGTGGTTACAAATGACTGGTGCATTATATACAAGAATTGACTGCTGAATAGCAGTGCGCTACAAACCCAGCTAACCAGGTGGTTGATGATAGTCCTAGAAGTCCTACACCAGACACAATAATGCTTCTTCTTAAAGGAAACTTTTTAAACATTTGGACATCAATAATATTCCCACAAGGTAGCCAATTCATATAAATGTAAAATATCCACTGTAAGAAATTCACATGTACAACAATATACAACTACCAAATTTTTTTGTTCTTTTACAAAATCCAAACCTGGCATGACACTGTTTGTTGTTTACAGGAAAAACAAGGTTTTTGACTTCCGAGTTATTTTGGATAAGTGGCAGTCGGTTTGATGTGTGAAGTTGATTTTCTAAAGATGTTGAAATTGATTTTATATTTTGTTGATTGACTGGGGCAGAGTTAAAAGCTCATTCAATGCTTTAAAATCTTGATACGCTAATTGCAAACAGTAGGCATCTCTTTTAAGAAGGATTTGCCAAATCGCAACTATTTGTAGTAACTTGAACTAGATGACAATTGGGTGACCTCATCTGCTCAACAAATGCATGATAATCAACAATTTGAAAGTTATCAAAACACGACCTTTGACCTCGTATTGCATTTCTATGAAAATGATGCATAGCTTCAACTTAAAGGCTTAAATATATTATATAAGGCTACCTAATCAAGACAGGAAGTGATCGCGGCCATGTTGGATTTTGACATTTCACACTTGCGAACCACTCCTACGTTAAAATGTCCATCAGTGGCCAAAATGACCGTAGCATTTTGCCGCATACAAATTAAATTCGTAATTTTATGTTTTTCTTGATGCTTACCTTTTCAAAACAATGCAAGGTTATTTCCATTAGGTTATTATCAAAAGGTAAACACAATCGTTTGGTAAATCGTTCCTCGTGTTGATTTTCTAAATTAAGGTCAAGGATACAGGTGCGCGCGGAAACTCCAGTGACGTCATAATTGGGGAAATCCCAGATAAACTCACCTGTGTAAATTGGACAAGATTGTCGGGTGTCGGGCCTGAAACTGCTCATATTTCCTGGGATCGATGTAAACGCAGCAAAATATCGCATGTTGACACCTTCGTCATTTGACGTTGTACTGAAACCAATTAAAAAAACAAGACATTAAACAATAAGAAAAAGTCTTAAACCAGAAATACACGAGCGCCACACCTCCCGACCCTACACCGAGAATTTCTAGTCGTCAACTTAACGGTACCGGCATGTGTTGTGCGACAAAATATGAATATAAGAAAATTCCGTTAAAAGTATTTTTTGAAGGGAGACGACTTCAGCCATCTGAACCAGCTGTCTGATAACAGTTGTCTGAAGTTAACACCTGAATGTTAATTCCATTGGTAAGAACCTTTGAAAAAGAAAAACTGCAGACTCAACTCAACGTTTGCCTCCCTTTTCAACTTATTGGCACCACAGCGGAAGATATGTTGGAGCCTTTTCATCGCATAAAAATATGTTGCGACTACAATGATTCCCAGCTATGCTCCTGAGTCAAATGGTCTCGTGCATACGAATAACTAGCCTGCATCATGGTAGTGTAATAGAAAGATAAATTTCTACCACCCAGATTTACTCTTTCTTGAGAAATCGAGAATTTTCCGGAGTACAGTTTCCTAATTTGGAAGCGCTTGTTTCCCAATCTGGCCGGAAAAAAAGACATTCATGCATTCCATGCAGGTGTGATTGATCGGGAAACGTAGCAGTTTTCTTTTACTACCATTACTTCGAAAAACACACTAAAAAGCATATGATTTTCCCCAAATATCGGGGAAATTAAAAACAACTTTTAACGGTAGGAATTTAGAATTATTTTTCTAACATACAACCTCGGACTCTCTGTAAAATGAATATCTTTATGCAGAGAGCATGTTTACCATACACCATATGGCAAGAACGGGCGACAAATCGACAAATGTTTCCCGTATGGGAACTCACATTAACATATGTGGAATCCGCTTGTTCCCCGATCAGATAATTTCTTCCACTGCACATTAAGTATCAAACAGAAACAATTTAATTTCACTAAACTCATCAACCTTTGTTTTAAACATGAAGTGATCGTATTGGTAAATAGTGGTAACATGTTGTTGCTGTTATTTTTTACCTTATTTAGACACGGGACCAAGATCTGTTGGAAACTGTTAAAAATGATATTGTACGAAGCATTGCTTTTTTTAACTGTGATATAAACAGGCTTCCATCTTATCTGCGATGTAAACACTGAGATATCTTCCATATTATGTACGATGTAAACACTGAGATATCTCCCATCTTATGTACGCTCTATGTACTAAGATATCTTCCAAATTATGTACGCTGTATGTACTGAGATATCTCCCATCTTATGTACGCTGTATGTATATACCGAGATATTTCCCATATTGTGTATGCTGTATATACTGTGATACCTCCCATCTTATGTACGCCGTGTATACTGAGATATCTCCCATCTTATGTACGCTGTGTATACTGAGATATCTCCCATCTTATGTACACTGTTAATACTGAGATATCTCCAATCTTATTCACACTGTTTATAATGAGCTATATCCCATCGTATGTACAATGTATAAACTGAGATACCGCTCATATTTCGTACGATGAGTATACCAGCTATATCCCATCTTATGTACGCTGCTTATACGGATATATCTCCCATCTTATGTACGCTGCTTATACGGAGATATCTCCCATCTTATGTACGCTGTTTATACGGATATATCTCCCATCTTATGTACGCTGTTTTTACGGATATATCTCCCATCTTATGTACGCTGTTGATACGGATATATCTCCCATCTTATGTACGCTGCTTATACGGATATATCTCCAATCTTATGTGCGCTGTTTATACGGATACATCTCCCATCTTATGAACGCTGCTTATACGGAGATTACTCCCATATTATGTATACTGTTTATAATATGTCCCATCTTTGTACAATGTATATACTGAGATATCTCCCATCTTATGTACGATGCATATACTGAGATATCTCCCACATTATACACGCTGTTTATTATGAGATATCTCCCATCCTATGTACGCTGTCTATACTGAGATATCGTCCATCTTATGTACGATATATATACTGAGATATCTCCAATCATATGTACCTGGGATTATCTTCCATCTTATCTACTATATATACTGAGGTATCTCCAATCCTATGTACGCTCTGTATGCTGAGATATCTCCAATCCTATGTACCTGAGATATATTTCATCTTATGCACGATATATGCGAGATATCTTCTATCATATGTACGATGTATATACCGAGATATTTCCCATCTCATGTACGCTGTATATACTGAGATATCTACCATCTCATGTACACTGTATATATTGAGATATCTTCCAACTCATGTACGCTGTATATACTGAGATATCTCCCAACTCATGTACGCTGTATATATTGAGATATCTCCCAACTCATGTACGCTGTATATATTGAGATATCTCCCAACTCATGTACGCTGTATATACTGAGATATCTCCCAACTCATGTACGCTGTATATATTGAGATATCTCCCAACTCATGTACGCTGTATATATTGAGATATCTCCCAACTCATGTACGCTGTATATACTGAGATATCTCCCAACTCATGTACGCTGTATATATTGAGATATCTCCCAACTCATGTACGCTGTATATACTGAGATATCTCCCAACTCATGTACGCTGTATATATTGAGATATCTCCCAACTCATGTACGCTGTATATACTGAGATATCTCCCAACTCATGTACGCTGTATATATTGAGATATCTCCCAACTCATGTACGCTGTATATACTGAGATATCTCCCAACTCATGTACACTGTATATATTGAGATATCTCCCAACTCATGTACGCTGTATATACTGAGATATCTACCATCTCATGTACACTGTATATATTGAGATATCTCCCAACTCATGTACGCTGTATATTGTGAGATATCTACCATATTATGTATGCTTTATATACTGAGATATCTCGTATCTCATGTATGTTGTATATACTGAGGTATCTCCCATCTTATGTACGCTGTATATACTGAGATATCTCAAATCCTATGTATCTAAGGTATCTTTCATCTCATGTACGCTGTATATACTGAGCTATCTCCCATCCTATGTATGCTGTATATACTGATATATCTCCAATCCTATGTATCTGAGATATCTTCTTTCATCCTATGTATGCTGTATTTACTGAGATATCTCCAATCCTATGTGTCTGAGGTATCTTTCATCTTAATTACGCTGTATATACTGAGATATCTCGCGTCTCATGTATGCTGTATATACTGAGGTATCTCCCATCATATGTACGCTGTATATACTGAGATATCTCAAATCCTATGTATCTGTGGTATCTTTCATCTCATGTACGCTGTATAAATTGAGATATCTCCAATCCTATGTATCTGAGATATCTTCTTTCATCTTATGTATGCTGTATTTACTGAGATATCTCCAATCCTATGTATCTGAGGTATCTTTCATCTTATGTACGATGTTTATACTTAGATATATCTCCCATTTTATGTACGCTGTTTATACTGAGATATCTCCAATCCTATGTATCTGAGGTATCTCCCATCGCATGTACGCTGAGATATCTTCTATCCTATGTACGATGTATGCTGAGATATCTTCTATCCTATGTACGATGTATGCTGATATATCTTCTATCCTATGTACGATGTATATGCTGAGGTATATAGCGTTCACTTCGTCATCAATTATGACTTCGTTTTCAGTTTAGTTTGCAAAACTTTGAAACGTTATTTGAGTGGAATTCATAAAACGGCCATGAAGAAAATTTAGGCTCCGTCATTAAACAATTATCCAAATGACCACTTAACGTCATTTGTCCTCTAGCACTTGTTGTGTCTCTCATCAGCTTTCCATGAACATATATACATGAAATTATATGTACATTTCTTTACAGCCATTCCATACCAATATGTAAAGAACATTTATTATCAGGGCAATTCATAAATACCTTTATATACTTATTTATTGCGTTTAAAAGTAATAGATAGTCTTTCAATTAAATGATTGCAAATAGGACGCGAATCGTTTTTGTTTTTTATAGTTGTTAATATGGATATTATTTTCATTGAATTCCGACCATATGGAAATACGTTTAAAGTTTGAGAGCTGTCTTCTAGATTTCAAATGGTGATTTTAATAGTACTACTGTGATGAGTATTTTCTATTTATTTTAATAAAATTGAGTCAAGCTCACTAAACACTGAAGGATAGTTGTTTTTCCCGCCACAATGGTACAAAGCCGACGTGCTAACGTAAATAAATAAGTTGTTAAGTCGGCATGCCTTACATGACCACGTTCCTCCCGAAGTTTGTTGGTTTAGAGCGCCCCTAAGCGGAAACGTGCATTTTGGCGCAAACGTTGTTAAAACAGTAGAATAATATAATTTTACTGCTTTCTTTATAGTATGCGTATATAAGAAAAAAATATTAATTTTAAGTTTTATGACAGAAAGCTATTAATTAGGACACGCCATTTGACTACAGATACCCATCGGTGAGTGTGACGTATTTATTTCGAAAACGATTGACGATTGTTTGTTCCGAGTTTCATTAAAATCGTCCGACATACATCAGTAGTTCTTCAACTCAACTCAACTCAACTCAACTCAACTCATAATTTATCATTATAAGTAAATCAACTTTCTAGAAGTACATCACTAAACGCAAAGGAAAGAAAACAGGACAAGATAACACGGGTGAGAAATTATATGGTTTTTGCTTGTCCGATATCATTGTAAAAATTGGCTAGTCGACTAGTTTGTTAGCCAATTATGTTGTCAGATAATGATTTATAACAAGATCTGCATGTTTTGTTGTATTTATCTTCACATTCATCAGCCGCGCCAAGAGAGTTCAATATCTGTATGTGTAACCGTCTCGTAATTGATAAACTATTATCTGGCGGTCGCATCTGCTGAGAAAATATGGTGATTTCATTGAAAGATTGTTTGAGAAAAGAATACCACTTAACTTCTTGCGAAGATATAGTTCAAGCAAATACTGCCAGCCAGATACCGCAAATGGCTTAACTCCACGTAGGCAGTTTTGGCCCAGGACTGCACACAATAGTAATAAAACAACTCCAAAAATACTTGTAAAACTGAAAGGTTAGGGTTTTTTTGCTTCAGGTAAGAATTTTAGCAAGTGTTTTATTTAAATGTTCCTTTCGCTGTTATTGTGTGTGTGTGTGTGTGTGTGTGTGTGTGTGCGTGTGCGTGTGCGTGTGCGTGCGCGAGTAATCGGCTGATATGGGTGTGAGTGCCTGCGTGTTTTGTCTTCATTTCAAGATATAGTGTAGTAAAAAGCAACTATGCGCATCTTGCATAAAACAAACAAACACACAAACAATCAATTCTGGTCCATCTCCGCATGAATGAGAGAACATAATTTAGAAGTTTTTTTATCCGAAGTGTTCTTATGTTGCAGATCATCCATAACTAAGAACAGCATTTTCTAAGAAATATATTGAAGACAACCCGAGTAAATAATTAACGCATCGGCCACATACCTTTCTCCCCTTAATTAATGACCGCAGTTTCGCCTGACGTCCGGGACTTGCTCGCTAGGCTGACGTCCCACGGTGCCCCGGATTTAGAATTAATACAGGACTCTTACACATCTATGGAAATATTATTCTGATTGATTAAGATCGGGAATTTGCAAACCAAAAACGGCGTGATCAGACGCCTTTGGTGCCGGCCTTGTAATCCGTCATTTTGGAGGGTCAAACGAGCTGCCTATGAATATTCAGCTGGATGTGTTTTATGCTAAACCACGTACAAGTATACGAACTTCGGCGCCCTTACACCAAAATGTAAGGGTCGCCAGTGTAACATTAAATTTTGACCCCGTTGCATACTGAACCCTAGTTCTGGAATCCATAACTTAAATGTAGATTTTTTATGTTTACTACATATTAAAGTTATGGCGTAACCCCAATTCCAGTTTCAACCAGTGTCAACAGACTACGATGATCCAATAAAATGCTACAAGTGAAATAACAGCGTAACATAAAACTGTCATGAATTCTGGTTTGCTTTGGCTACGGCGTTCTCTTCAGCAAATACGTCCCAGAAGGGGGATATAAAACGTTTCCACTCAAATTCTGTAGCTTATTGACCACATACATCATATTTCAACGAATTACTCAATTTTTATCGTAAAAAAACTGCGCTGGCCGACCGTTAATAAATGGCCCTTTGTTGAAAAGTGATTTTACCACGCAGTCCGATTGGCTACATCAATCTTAGATCCAATTTTGGATCCCAACCCCACATTAGTCGGGTAAATTTTGAAAACGTTGAAACTGGGTACTAATTACCATGCGGTAAAAATTTGGTCTGTCGATTATTGAGCCGACCAGCCAGCTATGGTCGGTCTCGACATCGGGTTAGCCGTTCTGGAATTTGGTCAAACATTCGGTCACTGCGTTCAAACAGAGAATCAACCGGCGGATCAGATTCAAACCACGACTGCATTCATGAACCTGCCCAGCGGGTGGTCGGTCAGTTGTCCCCTCCGATGGGTCATCTGTCTGTAAACTGGTCACCCGCTGCATCTCGGTCCGTAAGTAGGCTTTTGTAATTAGACTGTATGTAAGAGCGTTATTGTCGTCATTGAGGAATGGCTTCAAAGTAATATTCAGTATTATGCTTTAAAAGGTTTTTAACTACATATTTAAACAGAAACATAAGGAATAGGAAAATAAAGTTATTATTGCTTGTTTATTTTCTTTTTTAAAAAGTAAGATATTTAACCAACAAACTATAATGGAGACCTAGAAAGGCCGTAGGCGTGACAAGCGTGATTTTACTCTTTTTTTATACAATTCTGTTATCAGACATTAATCCAAAAAATGAGAAAGACCCCAAACTTTAACCAGTAAGTGCCTGTCATTACCTAGGAATAGGTAATGTAAGTTCATGAATTTAATTACAATTACCTAGTTTCATAACAGTAACTGATACACCCTTATATAGTAGAATATATAAACATTGTTTATCTCGCAAGGTATAGCTAGTGTCAATTTTAGTAAATGATATCAGATTTTGAATTTGTTGTAGGTAAAGTAAGACAGGGTCTTCCAGTCAAAACTTTGTCAATTTCTGCGTGATTATCTATAATTGTATTTTCCCCTCGGTTCCTAACACATATTTTTATTCTTCGGCTTGCTTTCATACTCACATTAACGTTGCAATATTTTGAACGCATTCAAATACAGTGGTATTTTAATTCGCACTATTTTAACCGCATAGCACCATACGCCCCACCTCAGTGTGTGTATACCACGTGATAAATTACGTCATATATGCTACGTCGGAAGGCAATATTTTGCTTAAAATGAAGACTTAAATCAAAGATAACTTTTATTTTACTACACCATTTTCAATGAAACAAAGGGCAGTCTATGCCGCTTTAAGAGCACCGCCTTCGTTTTATTACCGGAGTTTGATAAGGTGATTAGTTTCCTCAAACACGTCGACAAACCTGTTTCCAAAATAATGTTTTGACAGTCATCCGTCAGACGGCCGGATTGTAGAAAGGTTTGTCGAAGTGTTTTAAGAAACTAAACCCTCATTCAAACTCTGGTAAAAGACCGCAGGCAGGACACCGTAAGCTGCGTAGACTGCGCAACGTTTCATTTTAAATGGTGAAGAAATGGTGAAGTTAACTTTGTTTAAAGTCTTTATTCGAAGCAAAAAGTTGCCTTCCGACGTAGCATTTATGACGTAATTTATCACGTGGTATACACACACTGCACCTTGTAACACCAGCGCATTAATTCTTTTAACATGTCAAAAATTACATTTGACAATACCTGATTTCGTTTTGCGGTACTGGAGTTGGTACAGCCTGAACACGGTAGAGTCGGCACTTATTTCGTAGGTATGGTCCGGTTACCTGAACCATAACCATGTCTGCTAACTAACCTCACTTGCGGATAAGTTGCATAGTTGTATACAATTGGCCTGATATACATGTATTTTCAACAGTAGTATTGCGTTGCTGGAGATATATATAATCGGTATGGTATCGCTCCAAGGACTCTGAATGAAACGGCCCTAGTACTTAAATACGCTCCCTGGAAACCTCGCCTACAGCTGCGGAGACTTCCAGTATATTTACGTGATTTGCTAATTATCCATTCCATGTTCAGACAGATACATTACAATGGCGGCCTTGTTATACGTTGTCAGCAAGTGATGGATGAAGGACGGGGCTGGATTTCTCTTAATCAATGCGCGTGTCAAGTTTATGACTGTTTGGCCTAGGACGAGCATTGAAAAGCAACTTGTTTGAATATCGAGTACATTCTCTTCCGGGATCCGTGTATAACATTGTCAGAACTTCATGCGTAGGATTTACGTGAAATATTTCCGTGTCTACGGCAAATCAATGTCGTAAAACCACCGATGCAAACCTTTCATGCAATGAGCAAAAAACACTTTTCCGCTGCATTATGTTGGCAGTTGCAATACTGAGCGTTTCAATGGGGCCATAAGAGGTTGGGTCGTAGTTTAATTTTCATGAAGTTGCAAGTTTATTAGTTCTTAGAACGTTATCTATAATGATTGCAATGTGAAGCAAATGACGCAGTTTCGAAGAGTTGCATGTGGCAGTGACATAGCTTGTTACAACATATACCCTTATTGCGTGTCAGTAGTCACTTCAGATTCAAACTTCGTTCAATTACATTATCAACAGCACATAAAGTACCGACGGAGATATATTTAGTCCTAAAACATCCACACTCATCCTCTATGTTATTGTCCCTTTGTTTGGAGACATCTCTACTATGAAAGTTTAGCCAATTCTAAAGTCATCAAAATTATCTACTTCCACGCGCTCAATTACTGACATGTATTTTTGCAAGAACGTTTGTTCTTGGAACAGTGTTATATTTCTACAACTGTATATGTACCTTGTATACGTATCTTCAGCTGGAATACTTTATTTTTGCAAAACCATTATAAAAACCACTTTTGAAATGTCTTGTTATTAATGCATAGTTTACAATATTAAGCAAAATACATGCGTGTATTCCCCGCCATGAAAGGAAATGTGAATTATGTTCATCGAATGATCTTGAAGACGAATATCATTTTGTAGTATTATGTGATATATATAAACAATTAAGAGATCATTATATACCTAGTTATTATCTTGCCAGACCGAATACGTTCAAATGAATTACTCTTCTTAACTCTGAAAAGAAGTAATTGTAACATAAGCTGCCTGTATTTATCATGGAGGCAAATCAGAAATGAGACTCTGTAGATAAAATTCAACTGCATGCAATTTGCTATCTTAAAAAATTGCGTTATTATATGATCATAATCATGAATTATTGTTTGCGTCTCTGCATGCGTTGATGACTGTTTCTATGACGACAAACTGTATGTGCTTCTGTTCTGTTCTGTTCTGTTCAGTTATGTTCTGTTCTGTTATAATTGTTTCCTTTACGTTCAAACGAGTCTTGAGAAAAAGGAAATAATTCACGCTTTAAGCATCGTACATGTTTTCTGCCTTTAACCAATGCTTATACATGTTTTCTGTCTGCCTTCGATAACTCCTTTTACATTTTTTTCTGACATGTATACATTCTTAATGTGGGCAGTATGCACATAAATCCATACATACAATGTCAGTGTTTGTCCAACAGAATGGCAGGGACTAGTTCTCGTCCATTCATTTATTCCTTTAACTTTATTGTCAGATCAATGCCGATAATCTGGGATGCCATAACAGTGATCTGCGAACTGATATTGCCCCTGGAAACCAATTTCGGGACCCATGGTTAGAGCAAACAGTAATTATACGCCTGGATATTGCATATTACTCACAAGCGATCTTGTCTATGAGTTCTTGCGGAGAAACGTAGTTGTTAGTTATCCTAATATGGGATTTATTGTAGACCTCTTCACAGAGTCGTGTGCACTGAATGTCCAGCTCAAGTATTTATTCCTGTTAAAATGTTGCACTTCATATTTTAAGTTGTGTTTGTTGTTTGTCACGTTGAGCCATATTCAACTTATGAAATTATGAAAACAGTTTCTTTATGATGAGGTTTCAAAAGGTATACGCTCTAATATGCACCCCCTCCTCCCCATCTTTGAAAACAAAAGTTCAAGGACTACCCCCCCCCCCCCCCCCTCTTTGAAAAGAACAGTTCAAGACCCCCCCCCCCCTTTGAAAAGAAAGGTTGTAGACCACCCCCACCCTCTTTGAACAGAAAGGTTCAAGACCAGCCCCCCCCCCACACACACCTCTTTGAATTCAAAGGTTCAAGACTACCCCCCCCCCCCCCCCCTTGAACAGAAAGGTTCAAGACTACCCCCCCCCCCTCTTTGAACAGAAAGGTTCAAGATAAGCTTCCCCCTCTTTGAAAACAAAGGTTCAAGGCTAGAATAAGCTATAATTGTGTAGTATATACGCAGTCATTTCCAGAAGCAGCAAAAATATGTTAAAATACACAGACACTGTATAGGCATTCTGTCAATCATGTTGAGGTGTAGTATAATTTCGCAGACACAACATATCAGTGCCAACATAGTATCATATGTATGAGATTACAATGATGTACCATGAGGGGTTTGTAACACACTGTTTTGACAGATAGTTTTCATATAGTACATCTCATCAAATCTGTAGAAAGTTGGTTTATATTAAGAACTCAATAAAATAGCAAAATACTTTACAGTATATTAAGAGCCATCATATTTAAAAAGACAACTTTTTCATAAGTTTTGATTTCATGGGCTGTGGAATGTTTGTAGCGGTAATGTCGTAAACGTTTTAAATGTCAGAGACGCCAGAGTCAACTGTTAAA
The DNA here is from genome assembly GCF_026914265.1 of Mya arenaria. NCBI lineage: Eukaryota > Metazoa > Mollusca > Bivalvia > Myida > Myidae > Mya > Mya arenaria. The sequence continues at coordinate 7,711,987 of NC_069136.1, read as the reverse complement.
TACAATTGTGTTAGAGTTTGTTATGATTCAGTTATTTGCCTAGTCTAGGATTGTATTGAGTTCTCTCACCTGAAGTTTTGCTGTGAAACAGACCGGCGACACGGATGTCGTTGCTCCCCAAACATCTTAATCACTTCCGGTATCCCGACACTACTTCCCGTCAACGAACTATCCCAGCTATGTGCACGGACGTAAATTTCATTCTTTTAAATGTACTCAAATTTCGTTGGTTCATGAATAATTATGTTGAACCATGGACGTTTACTATTCCAAATACACAAGCATACAAAATATGTTTTCTTTTTAAATCACTATCTCGTTTTAATCGCTTATGGCTTCATCTGACATTAGACACGTTCCTGCCAACACCAACTTCAGTTTTGTTGTTTTTATTAATCCAGAATATTAGTCTGCTCGTTGGTAAAGTTCTGACACTGCTGGAAATCGTTGCTAGGCAACTATCATCTTTTGCGCTCCTCTGTGCGTTGCTAGACAACCTTCCTTTCCGTATACCTGGCGACAAAACGACAAGTAAGTTCAGGGTTTTGTTTTTGATTTCTAGCAAGCTGAAATAAGCTTTCCTTTAATTACTTACTTTTGCACATGCCCTATTACAACAGAAGTGGAATTAATTCTACTTCGCCGGAAGTTGATAAAATATGCATGATATTCTGCGCATGGCAAACATTTGCATTTCAACCCACTCCACTGTAGGTGTAGAACTTCTACCTTCACCGGTATTGTTTTGAAACGGATCAATTTATTTGTTTAAGCAATATCGCAGAAATTCATTAATCACCGCGTGTCTTGGATAGTCGGCAAAGTGAAGCCGCAGACTTGAATACAAGCGTTTGGACCATCTTGATTAATGATAAAACTCTATTGATAAATGCGCCAGTACGATTATTTAGCACTTACATTCTTTACAAAGTATTGTTTTATCAATGTTTCTAAGTGCAATGTCATCTCATCGATTATACATGCTTTTAATTCAAAAGAGAGATCCACAGGAAATTATTTCTCATTTAGAAAAAAAAGATCAGTGGGAGATGACAGACGTAATCGAGATACGAGTACAGATATTCAAGTAGAGTGGAGTCGAGTTGACGCACACGAGTATAAGTTACATACCTTTTATTGTCTCACTGAATTGCAAATCACCGTACGACCTTGCGTATTAAACAATAATTTAAGTTTGTCATATGTACCAATACACAAAATAATCCATATATGAAAGTCACTTGATCAAACATAAAGTATGTATGGCAAAACATAAAACGTAACACCACGAATATACATGTACGTTTTTAACATGTTAATAAACAACTTGAATATGCACACTATTTAAGTTTGATTTTTTTCACAACTGTACACATATCATTTCTGATTTATGTTATATGAAATACAGCCACGCGAGAAATTACCTTGTTCGTTGTACTATATATTATAATATATACATATGCTTTAGTTCTAGAACGTAATTCATGAATTATCCATGCAAGCAACCACTGAGTCTCGAGTAGGCTGTACTAACAATACTATGGCAGCAGACTGAGATATCTCTAACAAGTCTGTCAGACACATGACTGTGATCCAGCACCATATACCGATACTAGGGATTGATTTCTCATTAACGGGCTCTTAATGTTGTCTATTATTGCCCGACTGCAATGGCATATTTTCTAGACATTATCCAGAAAATTGGTACAAAATAGGATGATGTAATTACCATGGTTTATTATATGCGATATACACTGTAAATAGTTCCAGCGTACTCCATGGGGACATGGCGGGAAATCAGTGCACGTGATGGCGATATGCACGTGCAAATGCTTTACTGATGCTTTTTAATGGATGTAATAATTGTGTTTTCATGTAGCCAAGATGGCATTATTGCATTTATCATCTTATTTTGGAGTATACGCTTTAACTACTGCATAGTCTACGTTTAAATATCTCTGTAAAATAACTATTAAAATGCATTTTTTTTAAAGAGATGGCTTCTGTTTATTTATTTTTTAATATATATTCTACCAGAATCATACTACTCGAACCTTTTCCTAGGTATCGACGACTTCGAAATAACGAGTTTCGACTGTATTTTGAAAACGGTTATGCCTGCGTGTTTTTGTTTCTGATATTAAATGCTGGACTCATAAGCCACAACAGAGCTAACATGCATCTGTTGTTTTAGTGTGTGTTTTTAAATATTTTGTAATAAGCTTTCAAGATAAACTATGCAAACTATTTGCCCAGATTTTATGATTTGGCATGAAAACCATTTGTTATTGCCAGTGGCAGGAGTTCCTCAGTGATATTTGGCTTTTTATTAAATGAAACACACAAATCCTGCCTCGTAATCAGACCTGCAGATCTGTTAAGATTCCTAATGATTTAATCGGTGAAGTTCGAGTTAGGGTTTAGTGTTTTCTATTTACTCTCGATTGTGACGAAAATAAGCTGAGCGACACTGTCCTAATGAACCATGAAACATATAAACAGCATGTATGTAACCGTGACCCTCGTGGGCTGTCCAGTCAGTGCATTCATTGAAGTGTTGGATGGAATAAACTTCAGCAATTACAGGATTAAACAACAGCAAAGATGGAACATGCGAAATGTAACTGCTCGCCTTTGTGCACAGTACAAAAGTGCTGATAACACTGCTTCAGTTGAGCAACAATATCATGCATAAACCAGCTTAAAATCTGCATCATTAATGCGCATCACAGTCGTTATTTATTAATTCATGCATCTCCCGTGCATCTATCGTGCACATCAAGGCCGTCTGATCGTCTGCTAATGCATTCGGTCACCCCAACTTTGTGTAATGTCGCAATCAAGGGAATTATATTAAATGATTTGAGTGGGATGTGGGTTTCTTTTAATCATGCTTGCAGTTTATTAAAGCTGCTGTATCTGTCTGATCAGCTCAATGATAGACATTGTTCCCACCTCTGTCACAAATCACCTTCAAACGATTTTAATGTAACTGGTTGAGGCGCCTTTGTAGTTACATATTTGAAGGGTTACTGGTATTGCAAGCCTCATCAATAATGGACATCCTGGTGACAGCCGCATTAACGTTTTATTGACTAGAACTAACTGATAGACTTATCTGTGTATGAAATACGAGCGCCGCGAGTGCTTGCTGTGGAATTTAATCAAAGTGTGCAATAAAAACTGTACTTAAAAACGTAGATGCACATTATATTAATAAATGACCATCTCAGACTCATGACATGTGACGTTGTTACGATACTGTGTCGTTTTTGTTTCAGAACTGGTCAAATAGAGTTATATTGTAAAATAACGTTTTCTACAAGTGTGCCTTAAAATAACACCAAATTGATTGTTTAGAAAGACATCTGTATAACACTGAACAAAATGCTGTAAAACTGTAACCGTGTGGAGTAAGCTGCATATAATCATGTACATATATACCATTCCCTCCCTTCCCAGGGGCCGGTGAATGGTTGAGGCGTACAGTTAACGAATCGGAGGAAATTTTGAACGTACACCGTAGCATTAGTGTTTGTTAATTTTCGCCAACATTGTTTTCTTACATAAGGGAAATTTGTTGACATTTTCTTGCATTGAATTACATCATATATATATATCCGTTACCATATATGATACCCGCTTCCGTATGTGATACCCGCTACCATATATGATACCCGCTACCATATATGATACCCGCTACCATATATAGTACCTGCTACCATATATGATACCCACTACCATGTATGATACCCGCTACCATATATGATACCCGCTACCATATATGATACCCGCTACCATATATAGTACCTGCTACCATATATGATACCCGCTACCATGTATGATACCCGCTACCATATATGATACCGCTACCCGCTACCATATATGATACCCGCTACCATATATGATAACCGCTACCCGCTACCATATATGATACCCGCAACCATATATGATAACCGCTACCCGCTACCATATATGATACCCGCTACCCGCTACCATATATGATACCCGCAACCATATATGATACCCGCAACCATATATGATACCCGCTACCATATATGATACCCGCTACCATGTATGATACCCGCTACCATGTATGATACCCGCTACCATGTATGATACCCGCTACCATGTATGATACCCGCTACCATGTATGATACCTGCTACCCGCTACCATATATGATACCCGCTACCATATATGATACCCGCTACCATGTATGATACCCGCTACCATGTATGATACCCGCTACCATGTATGATACCTGCTACCCGCTACCATGTATGATACCCGCTACCATGTATGATACCCGCTACCATGTATGATACCCGCTACCATGTATGATACCCGCTACCATGTATGATACCTGCTACCCGCTACCATATATGAAACCCGCAACCATATATGATACCCACTACCATATACGATACCCGCAACCATATATGATACCTGCTACCATGTATGATACCCGCTACCATATATGATACCCGCTACCATATATGATACCCACTACCCGCTACCATATATGATACCTGCTACCATATATGATAACCGCTACCATGTATGATACCCGCTACCCGCTACCATATATGATACCCGCTACCATGTATGATACCCGCTACCATATATGATACCCGCTACCATATATGATACCCACTACCCGCTACCATATATGATACCCGCTACCATATATGATACCCGCTACCATGTATGATACCCGCTACCATATATGATACCCGCTACCATATATGATACCCGCTACCATGTATGATACCCGCTACCATATATGATACCCGCTACCATGTATGATACCCGCTACCATATATGATACCCGCTACCATATATGATACCCACTACCCGCTTCCGTATATGATACCTGCTACCATATATGATACCCGCTACCATGTACGATACCCGCTACCCGCTACCATATATGATACCCGCTACCATATATGATACCCACTACCATATACGATACCCGCAACCATGTATGATACCCGCTACCATATATGATACCCGCTACCATATATGATACCCGCTACCCGCTACCATATATGATACCCGCTACCCGCTACCATATATGATACCCGCTACCCGCTACCATATATGATACCCGCTACCCGCTACCATATATGATACCCGCTACCCGCTACCATGTATGATACCCGCTACTTGCTACCATATATGATACCTGCTACCATATATGATACCCGCTACCCGCTACCATATATGATACCTGCTACCCGCTACCATATATGATACCTGCTACCCGCTACTATATATGATACCCGCTACCTGCTACCATATATGATACCCGCTACCCGCTACCATATATGATACCCGCTACCCTCTACCATATATGATACCCGCTACCCGCTACCATATATGATACCTGCTAAATGCACAACTCGTGTAAAATTAAGGGGTGTGCATTCCGCTGCCCCAACTCTTTTATTTATAATCGAGAACTGACAACACCTACCTTCAATTGCGTTAAATGAACACAAACCTCGACCCGCGAGCACCGGAAGGCGCACACATCAATTTAACTGAGCCACTGTCGCCGGCAGCGGTGCTGGACGTGTACGTCTAGATGACAGGTATAAAATGTACAGCCATACTGGAACTGGTTGATTGTTTTCATGATCCTTCGCCCCTAGAATTCCCAGCAATGATTGCCAATGCATTTATTTGATAGGGAAAATTGATTGGAAGTACGACCAGCCATGAACATGATTGATTGTCAACCCATCCGTGTGATTCCATGTTATGCGTCGCTTCAGTATTATATATTATATTATTCCGGTGAGAAAAACAGACAATATGCAGAGTTGCCGAGAAATGTTGGCTTAGGCTTAATAGCTCGGAACAGTTCAAGATCTTGTTTTCTCACATGATCCGATGAAGCTTGGACGAATGTCTAGTTAATGTCAAGGAGAAAAAGGTATTTAGTAGCGTTACCGAGATGACATACGTCCACTTTTGCCTTTTGTGTTTGCCTGCGTGTGTGTGTGTGTGCGTGCGTGCGTGCGTGCGTGCGTGCGTGCGTGCGTGTGCGTGTGTGTGTGCGTGTGTGTGTGTGTGTGTGTGTGTACGTGTGTGCGTTCATACGTGCGTTTGCCTGCGTGTGTGTGAGTAGGCGTGCGTGTGTGTGTGTGTGGAGCGTGTGTGTGTTAGTGTGTACGTACATGCGTGCGTATGCCTGCGCGCGCGCGTGTGTGTGTGTGCGTGCGTGCACGTGCGCGTGGGTGTGCGTGTGTGGAGCGTGCATGTGTGCGCGCGAGTTTACGTGCGTGCAAGTGTACGTGCGTGCGTGTGTGTGTTCGATATATTATTATTATTATTATTATTATTATTATTATTATTATTATTATTATTATTATTATTATTATTATTATTATTGCTTTGTTTATTGCGTTGATGCGTTTGAAGTAAGACAGTTATGTTTGTATATTATGTGGTGTTTTAGACTTAAGGTGTAACCTTCTTTAAATAAAGTTGTTTATGGAAAGAGAGGGGTCTCCATGTCGTTTTCTCAAATGTGCATCATCGTATGCCCCAATTAAGTGAAATTAAATACATATTTATGTCTAATATTGATATATTCGGATTTTGGTAAATAATTTCGCGTGGAAATATAGATAATACTATTTAAAATATCGCCAACCATACTTTCATTTTACTGGATAGATACAATTAAAGGGGTAGTGGAATTCACATCTATATCAAAGATAACTTACACATGTACCATTTAAACACATACACATGTAAACAACAAAAGGACAAGTTTGAATCGATATGGATAGAAATATTTTATACAGACTCAAAACCATTTCTTCCCAACTTCATCTAGATTCTAGATTTTACACAGAAATTGATTGATGCATATATAAAAAGCAGCTTGAATAAATTGATATGAAAGAAAAAGAGTACCATATTATCGGCGATTATAATATTCAGTACAACCGAAACTCAAATACATTCATGGGTAAGAAAAAGGTCATCCACATCAGTAGAGTATGATTTAACCCATATGGTCAAATCTCCTACACGAATAAAAATTAATTATCTTAAATTATCGATCATGTCTAATCACATATGACTGATAGAATTGTTGAATAACTGATAGAATTGTTGAATGACTGATAGAATTGTTGAATGACTGCTAGAATTGTTGAATGACTGATAGAATTGTTGAAGTTAATACTCCAGCCTATGCTCTCACTGAAAATGTTCATGTTCGCTTTACACGTCACACAAATAATGAAAGTTATAACAAACCGTCACCATACATCAATAAACACAGACAATATAATTCGTTTTGCTATCATTGAATACCAAGTTTTCGCGTTTTATTGGCCGTATTAGCAATACATCAGCCTTTGGTCATGAACAATACACATAGAATGAGATGAACATAGATTGAAAAAGTGACAAATACAAAAAAGCAACAACAAAAAAAAAACCCCAAGAATAACAGTTCACACGTACTTATTATACAAAACAGAATAATTACATAATTGATTGTACTTTTTAGCTATGATCGAAGCAACTGCATCGATGCTGACAAAACGTCGTAGAAAAGCATTGGAAATATATTTGACATTCAAACCCTACATTTATTCATTGTATTCCATGAGCTGGTAATATGGTATTGCGGACGTAAATTATAGTAAAAAGGACAAGCAAGCCAAAAATGGGATTCAGATTTAACCATATTAGTATTGCATAGTTTTCATTTTCGTTCTATGCGTGCAACATTATTGCACCTTCCAACGTTTATTTCAAGAGAGTGAGAACATAGTCGTTATCTCGATAATGCAATTTTATACGTATCATTCATTGGAGGTTGTAATAGGTTGTTTTAGTTTCTATTTTTATCAGTTGGTTGTAAGTACTTATAATGTGAGAAAAAGAAAATTAGACAGTAAATAAAAGACAAATAAATCGCTTTAAAAATATTTTTATAGAAAGTATTCAACACGTGATAGTTTAATATAGTGGAAAGTTGTCATAATATTATGGAACCTTTGTCACACAGTTTGTTTTCGTTTATAAACGTGTATTTCAGTGCAGATGCCAAAAGGTGGTTGAACTATTTTTAGCACACATTTAGGTGGTTAAACCAAAATAAAATTACCATGAAGGCTCTTGTACAGCAAAGGAACTGTCAGGAAATTAAAATACCACATTCAAATAATGTTAAAGCAGAAACCGTTGCAAAAATATGTGTTTTTGAAACTTAAACGTCCTAAAAAGTATCAAATTCTCGCTTCCCATATTTGTAAACAACAGACTGGCCGAAGGTTTTCCTTCAATAACTTTTGTATTCCTCAACCTAGACGCATGAAATAAAAAGCCGAGTGAGGCATGGTAATTGTAGAGCCGAATGCGCGTCATGATATTTTTGAAATATATACTTTATACCACTTACCAGGCGAAAACAGGTTCCAAAAATCCTATTTCGTCATGGTTTCGTCGCCATCTTGCATATCAAGCTCCAAAACCTCACTTAAACCCTTGCAGATTCGGAATACGTGTACCCCCCCCCCCCCCCCCGATTCATATCTAAATTAAGATACTTTTCAAATTCAAAATTAAACTCGAATTGTTTACTGTAGTTTAACTTCGGTTGTGAATGAATGGTTTCAGTCCAGGGTGTACAAACATTCGTTACAGGTTCTTTACCAGGAATCCTAAGCACTAACATCATTAACTTGTTCACAATATGTATTATTTATAACATTGTGGGGGGGGGGGGGGAGGACGGACACCGGATATAGCTCAAAAAGTGATAAATCGATAAGCGTTTGATTTTGACACATGGAAAGTTTTCTATCATTTTTCGTATTTTATGGTGATATATTTATCGAAATTGTAGAGTTTTGAATAACTTGATCCTGTGCAATATACGACTTTGATGGAAATATGTCTCCTCTTTTGTATAATAGTCCAATTATCGCCGAAAGTTGCATGATCGCTCACAAATGTTCATTTATGTGGTACGATTTCAAACATAAATCAACAAATTGAAAATAATAAAAACTGAATCGAGCGATTTCATTGCAATTACATTATCTAGTAGTGTGTAAGATATCAATACGATATGTTTTGTTGTTACGGAGATATTCATACCTTTTGATGCCCTGGTGGTGTACTGGGGATAGATGAAGCAACTAAATAACTGCACAGGGGATAGCTATTAAGTGGACTGAGGATAGTAACGATGTATTTAGAATAACGAGACTGTGATAATGATTACGGCCATTTACCTATACGCGAGCTGGAGGGAAATTGTTTGATGTTGTCCATATCGAGGGATGAGAGCAAAAATAATGTTGCTGTTTTTTGTATCTGTATGCACTTAATTAAAACTGTTTTATTTATACAAATTAGTTAACCATGATGTGTTTTCACAAGCATCAACGTTCAAGTCGCAAATATCTAAATATTTGAAATACGCCGTTAATCTGATTTATTGAGGAACACAAAACATATGGCCGTAGAATGTATGTGGTGTTTGCTATTCATATATATATATTATTGCTTTGTAAATCATGTAGGTACGTTTTTGCACACAAAAAGTCATCAGTAGGGAATGAGATATTGTGATCAAAATTGGAAAACGTGAAGCTTTTTTCTAAGCTTGGGTCGATGTTGCTATTACAGAATAGTGGTCTCTGCCCGTCCACTTCAGTGAGAAAGTATGTATTGTGACCAACTATGATATTTAAGCAGCTTGCATATATACGTTCATTTAGGAGAGCATGGATCAAACTCATTGTTAACTAAAGTTTGCTCAATAATTTCTTATCAAATTGTACTCTCACTTTTTGCAGATCATTTGAAAGTTCGAAATAGACATACATGTTTATTGTATATTAACAGTGTTACTATCAATTTTTGTCCCATTTTACATGTTATCACCAGGACACATTTCTCAACTTTGAAACTATCCCCAGAACATAATACGGTTATCCCCAGTACAGTACTGTGAACATTTCTAAAGGCATATCTTTAACAGTTTAAAAGTTACATTGCAATTTCTTAAAATAAAAATAGTTGAGCTTATGCTTGTGAAATCTTTCGAGTCAGATTTTTTATTTATTCGATATATTTCCTAAAAATAACAATACTTGTCGAAAATCTGTAAGCTTTGAGGTGATCATCTCAGATTTGAAGAAACATTTTTCGAGGCCTGCTAAATCGTATGCACTTAAATGTATACTATAGGCCAAATTTAGCATTCAGCTTTTAGTTCAAACACTTGCTTCATTTGTGGATACGGTAGATATGCGTTAACACAGCAAGATCTTACCTCTGGTAAAGAAAAACAACTGCATAATTGTCTGTTTACTTATCACTTTTTGAGCTATATCCGGTGTCCGGTTCCACACAGTGTATAAGCGAGCTTGCGGAAGATTTGATCTTGCACCAAAATTTATGTGCTCTGATTTTACATAACAAAGTTAATGAAAAATATTTCTACCAACCCAAGTACAGCAGCATTATAAGTTTGAAAGCGAAACCCAAGAATTTGTTACCAAATCTGAGGTGGAATTTATCCACCTCTTTCATATCATATATACCCCAAACCTCACAACTAATACATACAGATAGGAGCAATCATAGAGTCGAACAATAACAGTTTCGTCTTAACGTCGAGTTTATATCTCTTAACAAAAATTGAAGCAAGGTAACTATATGACTTCAAAGCTTGATCTTTCAACGTTTTAACTGCGTTTACAAAACTTCCATTGTGATTGAATTTTATACCTAAATAACAGAAACTGTTCACTGAACCAAACAAAACGTGTTTTTTTCGTTTTTCAAATACATATTTTAGTTAGTTAGCATAATATTGAATACCAATCAGAGCTTGTAAGGTTGATAATAGAGTCTGTCGGATCAATAAATTATCTAAATAACGCTTGAAATACACTTCTCAATATAATACAAGAATATGATATGAATTTACCAATTAATGAAAAACAGTAAAATCTATCAATCTTCCTGGTTGGTTCACAGATGGTATTAAATAAGCAATAAAAGTCTTAAAGATAGAGATGGGTTAACTTAAAAGTATTAGCGAAACTTAACTGAATACAATACCAAGGAATACAAATTGACACAACTCGTAAAGAATAAAAAGGTAAAGAAAAAACGTTAAGGATATTTTTTTATAATCATGCTATCAAATAAAACGAGTCAACGACATATCTATTGAAAAATATGAAATCAATCACATCTTATCAGGACTCTTTTAAACTACCCTCATACCTACATCAAGATGGAAATTTAATAAACGATTCTAATGATATGCATTTATCGGTAATTTTATGAACGTTTCCAAATTATAACAGAAGACACAATACGACTCTTCTTTCAACACGATCCTAAAATCTACTTTTGACAGCAAACTAGGGAATGTGTATTTTCTTATTAAGTATATATCAACTTATGGAGTAAAGAACATCATTGATAATAGTATTTCTAGAGGTAATTTTCTCGAGAGTCTAAAATCAGCATATATATTTCCAATCGATTATTGTTCTAATATACTATAGGAGTAGTCGACACAAACGATTACAGGACAATCTCAATTCTTCCTACTATATCAAAGATTTTTGAAAGACATTTTGCGAATCGTTTGAAAGAATATTTAGAACAGTGACAGCTTCTTCGTGTACACAGATCCAAGTTTCATATCAAACTGCTTTACTCAGATTGATGGACTCTTTGACAAAAAACATCGATTTAGGAAAATTAGTCCTCGTATATTTAGCTCTTAGAAAGGCAATTGATCAAGCTCATCGCAACTGCTTTCTTAAAAAATTGTTACCTTATAATTTTTGAAACTCTAATTTTATGTAATGATATCTTACTTAACAAATCACAAGCAATGTATAGGATTGAGTATTAACAAGTCCTCTTCGAGTCAATTTGTTAATTGTGGCGCTCCGCGGGGATCAATATTGGACCCTCTCCTGTTCCTAACTTCCAGAAATGATATTACATCCCATCTTAACCATTCCTTTAATGACTTGTATGCAGATGATTCAAAGTTGTATGCAGCAGGCAGTCACAACTACAATCCGATATTAATTCGGTCGTTGACTAGTGCAAAGCCAACAATATGCTTGTTCATCCTAAAACGTCATAAAATTATCAATAAACAACACACATATTAAAAAAAAATCGCAAATCAAAAGGTTCTTGGCATTTCCATTGAAGTACCTATTAAATTATAAACTAAAGTCAAACATTACACTATTATCGAAAAGTAATCAGTACCTATCAAAGGATAAAAAAGCTCTTTTTTAATTCTTTCATATAATCAACAATGTATTACTGTTTTGCGTAAATAATTTCTTCGAAAACCTAATCGTCATTGTTTCAAGCGTCAGAATGGCTAAAACCGATTTAAATATCACAGCAATCCTTGTTCACAAGAGCTTACATGGGCACACGCCATCTTATTTACCAGACATTGTGCACTTCGCCATTAACAAATAATATTCTTTGAGATCCACTACCAATAACGATATATGTCATGTAAAAATATGATATCAATTTGGAATTAAACCCTTCTCATATACTGCAGTGAAAACTTGGAATTACGTCTCTACTTGTCCTAGAAATATTGTTTCTTTGGCAGGATTAAAAAAAATGCAGTGCCTAATGTTCAACCAATGAACAGATTTTTTTATTTTCACGCTTATATAATATGTATCTAATTATGTTACTACATGTTTTTGTTTTTGTTTTTTTTTGTTATGCTATATTTTGATATTTATTCTTTCTTAAGATATTTTAGCTATCTAATAATTGAAATTGAAAAAAAATGCATCAAAGACACGAGTTTTCACTAAATCATGCAAAAAGTACTTAGGAGTCCATGTTGATACCCCTGCCCTTCCATAGCTACACAAAACATAACAAAATTCCCAGTTTTTGTATTAAAACGCTGTAACGATCAAGATCATAGTTCTACAAATGGAGCCAAAAATGGTAAAACAGCATATATTTTGTAAATTTGGAGATGGATCCTTAATGGTTAAAGATCACTAAAAATAAATTCCTATATATTTTATAGTCAATTGACTTAGTTCCACGCGATATAATACTTATTTGAAGTGATTCACGAACCCAAACACCATATATCTTGATATCGCTGGGAAATCTCAAGGGTCTGCTTACATTATAATAACTATTACCCTAGCACATAAACACACAAACGCACAACTGCTAATATAATTTAAAACTGCTCAACAGGTATTATTTTGTTTTATGATGTTTTTCCTTTATCGAAGAAAAATGTCTGCTTCAAAACGTTTGAAAAACAGATTTTTTTTAATAGTTCACATCGGCGGCAAATTTAGGGAAATCAGAGAATCAGCTACCCTTGGCCATAAGTAAATTTTATTGAACCTAACTATTTTTTCAAGTTCGATAAATCTGTATTGCATATAATGGCAATTATTGCCCTTTCTTAATCAATTTTAAAAATGGTTTAACATTTAAGCACACAGAGGTTGATATCGAAATAACTATGTAATGAATTATATTGAGTCTCAAGTCCCTTTATTCCCGTGTATATTGTCCCTTAATTTACTTGCGAAATTCTGGTTAAGGGTTTGAATGTTACCACGTTATATTGAACATTACACGATAGACGTCATGTATTGGAATGAAACTACAGTTGTTTCCAACTATCAATCATAGAAACTCATATATAGTCAATATCTCATCAACGACTTAATGTTTTGCATTGAAACTTTATACAGGGGTGTGTTACCAATCATCCAACCTACTAAATAAACCAAGCGTAATCACTATATCCTGCTTGTGCTATATTTTTTGCCCTTTTTAGTTTTAGTCAATGACTCAGCAACTACTGGAGGTATTGCATTGAAACTCTATAAAACCAGGCAGGATAACTATAACTTGCAAATAAAGCAAATGCTGTTCCTGTTGTTTGCCTTTGGGTTGGTGTGAAATGCGCAAAGCCACAATGTTTAGAGCACAGGTTTAATTTGAGAAATGCGATTAGCAAGAGCTATTAAACTGTGCAAAATCAGTTTATTATTAATGAACAATACATGCAATCGTTTATGATTAAAGGGAACTAATGCAATCTAACTCATTGTATATGGTAGTGTTTGAGTAGTGTATATAATACAATAACTCCTTTATCCGTTGACTCAGCAATTCTGGTTACGGTTTCCATGTAAGCACATTTAACATTAAATGAATCTGACACCCCTTGTGATTTACTAAAGTAATATTAATTCACCACTGTTCACCCACATTTCATAAAGCCAAAAACAACCACGTCCGATAAAACAAGTTTTATTGTTGGTATATATTTATTTATTAGTTGTTAAGTATTCATTTTCTAAAATGAAAGCAAAGCAGACTGATTTTAATCACTTTGCAGAATATCTAGAATCTCGAGAACCCTAACTAGACGCAGTCTCAGACTCTTGCTGACTCTGGGCTATCATTTAAGCCTCCTCCCCCACCCCCTCCTACCGGAAGACGATTAGTATTTTAGTGGAATGGTGGGAATCGAACCTGCGACCACTGGAGTGTGTTACCACTAGACTAGGGATCCGCCACACTGAGTATCCAGCTTCAGATAAGCATTTTATATTTCCCAAATTGACTTCAAAATCTAGTCAACCATTCAAATCGCGTTTCTTCATTAGTTTAACTTTAATGACATCGTGTGATCGTTTCGACCTCCAACAACAACAATACAACAATAAAAGGATTTTCCTGGTTATAATTAAGGAAAAATGTATTAATGGTCATTATAATATTATTTCAAAGTAAAATAGTCTTCAGTCGCTGATTGCAAACAGTACTGCTCATCCCGATTTTTATGGTGATTTTTTAGAGAAATATTCGTCAAATTAAAATGTTTCCAGCAGCTAGTTGGGCAGATAGACTCAATTAATGGCTTGAATCTTATTTAAACCGTGGATAAATGGCAATAATTTGAAGAGTACTTGCCTTCTGGTTTTTGATGATGAATTCCTCATAAAAAATATAGTTGAATATTGCTACCCTTCATACCTATAAAGCTTTCAGTCCTTTGATTTAATAAAAAATGCAGATTCGTGTTATCTTTGAAACCGTTTTTAGCCGCTAGGAATGTTTCAGCGAGTGACGTCACTTTGTTTCAAAATTTAACTTCAGGTTATCATTTGGAATACAGGGGCTGTTCTGATGGGCAAATTGGGTAGAATCGTGCACTCTAGGTTCAAAGCATGAAACTTGGCACACATATAAAACACCCCCTACTGAATATTTTTAGATATGGACCCAAGTCAGCAGCGCCCCCTGGTGACCATCATGGCCATTTCAAAATGGCCGCCGAAATGGCCGACTTTTTAAAAAACGTTTATATTATTTGAGATGGCAATTCTATACAACCAGTGAATCATTGTCAGTTGTAAAATAAGAAACGACTATTTGAATTGTGCCAACAAATCAACCCGCATACGTATAATGTGTTATAACAATTAAAGGATTTGTACTACCACAGCAAATGACAGTGTGGAATTAATACTATACATGTCCCATACGAGTGACATTATAAATTATTGTATGAAAACATAGAATACAAAGGGTTTTCATACAAACGGCATTCGTCCCTTATTTACTTTTCACATGAGAATCATGAATAAAGGTTTATATCACTGTCACATGGCTAGCCTTGCTGCATCTGCACCCCCCCCCCCCCCCCCCTGCATGACGTGCGACAAATTCAGTGTATCAGTACACTACACATGTCTTGTGCCTGACTGTGGTCCATTTCTGTGTCCATGAACCATCACTTTGGTGCCATCCCCAGTTTACAGCACTTGTTATATGGGTAATGTTGGTACTAGTTGGCCCAGACATGCCGTGCCTGTGAGGCTGTTGGTAGTATATGCAGATTCAGGGCTGCCTGAGTTGGAGGGATATCTTCAAATGCTCTAAACTGATGTTTAAAGAGATGATGTCTTGCTTCAATTACCCCATTTTGTTGACATGTTTTGTCGTACAAGAGAACAACATACTTCTTTAGAACTTAAATTGTGCTGACAAGCATATTTAGAGGGGCAGCAAGGAGTAACTAGAATGCATCATCCGGAAATACATCAAACGTTTCCATGCTTTCTTCTTGCCGATGCCCGAAATAGCGGACGTTGCGTCACTTCCCGTGAACGCATACATTAGGTCAATGATGGTTCTTGTGGTGGGCCCAAAGTGGTTGTAATAGTATGTGCTGCAAATTACCTCCCTTTACCAAATGATATCAATACTTCGTGTGTCATTGGAATGCTTGCTAGTTTAGACAAAATGTTCAAGACTACATCAGTGTCGTATGTCTTAATCATGACCAGAGTGATGTTTCACTCTGGTGCGCATTTGCGCGCATGGTTAAATCTGCAAATCTGCATTTTATCTCATCACCTTGGTACTGAAAGCAGGTTGTCCCTGTTTGTGTTGAAGACTTGTTTTTTATCTGAAAGGTCTCTGCCTAATGCCTCTTCTGCCAACAACAGGTGAAACAATTATGTCTTGCTCTCTATAACACGAAGAAAACTTTAACAGTTACTTGGAATATTTGAGGAAACCTCCACCCTCCCCCATATCCAATTGGGTGTTAACATCCAGCACGATAATCAATCCTATTGGGATGTTCCAGCTGTTGGTTAATGTTTGCCATGAATATTGTTTTAGAATTGTCTCCAAGTGTTTGTGGGTTATCTTGGAGGCAGAATTTTAACTATTACTGCATCACCGAGTATATTTGCAGTAACTTGTGGGTTTGCGTCTTCTGGTCACGCTAATGCTGCAAGTTTTACAATTAAGTCTGCCTTGTTTCCATATCTCAGTGCCCAACCTTTCAAAAGTGCTGGAGGCTATGGCTGGTTTTTGTGTGTGAAAAACTCTTCAAAATGTCCTTCCCTGGATTAGCATGCAATGTACAATCTGAAAAACAGGAAACAGGCTTCCTTCATTGTTGGAACCTGGACGTTTGTTTTTCATTATTGGGTCATTGATTGACGTTGTTTGATCAACAAACCTTTCTTTGACAAAAAGATCATAGTGCTCATGGCCTACTGTGTACGCCTTTTCTACAATTGTATGTACCTCAGTGTCCATAATGAGCTTTGTTATCAGTGTAAACAGGTCACCACTGTTCTTTTTAAAAGCAATTTCAAATACTTCAAAGACCTCAACAAGAGCCTTCACTTTCTTGGCAAATGAGGTTTGAACAGCTGTGGTTCATAGTTTTTAGTTGAACCATGAATGGTGCCATCTTCAAACTGCCACCATGTTAAATGTTTCGGGGCCTACAACCATCCAGCGTTGTAGTGCAAATGGATTGTCAGTTAAGCCGACAGTCCAGCCATCACCTTTCGCATTGACATTTGCCTGTGCTTGATTAAGTGCCGTTGCAGATAATGGACAGTTTGTTTTGTGTGCAAGTAACTTTCCTGTGGCAAGCTCTTCGTAGATGACAGGGTGCATTTCTGACAGGGAGTACATGTCTCTGATATGCATCGAAACTCGAAAGCCATCGAGCATAATTGATATGGTCAAAGCTGAATACCCATGCGATGAACATTGCACGCGGTATATAAGAACATTTCCTGTCATGATTGATTCGATGATCTGAAATATACAAAGTTCCATTTCAAGCACAACGGACCAATATTTAAATTGTGGTTGCTCTGATATCATATCTTTATCGACAGAAAATCACGCAAACTGTCTTCACTCAATAGCCTTGATTGATATTTTGCTTTAACAACGCCGTAAATAGATTTCTTAACTATGTTTTTCCACGTACACATTTCTGGAAACATGCCATTTTCTAGATATTGGTTTACATAAACCAACATATTGTATGAGCACAATATTTGATATAAATCGGGGGAAAATCCTCTTTATTGACCTGGATTCTCAACTAATTCAAGAAGTCTGTATATAAATATTTGTTCAACTGTTTTCGCGGGGTTCAGTTTGCAAAGTTTTCCGAAGAACAAAAGTTTTCTTTTGTCTATTATGTAGTTAATAGATAAAATACCAATAGAGCCTAGTGCTACGTCTGATCTACATGCGCGTGAAAATCCTTGAATCGAATTAATGCATTGTTATGGACACGATTAAGGGAGTTTATTTGTGTTACTGAGATATTGTTCCAGACCTCGCAACCGTATAAAGCCTTTGGAAGTACCATCGTTTCATACAAATGTTTCATGGTTAGGGGGTGTAGACTTTGGTCATCTGATGCCCCGCAATCTGTTAGACCGAAATAAGTTTTTCTTAATTTACTGCATGCATCTTCTATACTCTTATTTAAGTTCATATACTAATGTCGCATAGTACCCCGAGATGCACGTAACTGACTGTTTCTTCTACACAGTCTGTTCCTAAACACCACGATCGTTCACTACGTGCGAACATCGAAGTTGATTCGTTAAATACAACTACATTTGTTTTACTAACATTATACTGATATCGCCCTTTGATTGAATTAGAATAACAAATGTTCATAAGTTCGCTCAGGCCATTTTTGCTGAGTAGTAACATGTCGTCGGCACGCGTTGGACAACCTACACTGGTTCTAATATAGTCAACGAGTGCCTTGATTTCTCAATCGTGTGCATAAGATTATTTATGTAGAGGAGATACAAAAATTGACTCCAGCCTTGGCCCTGCCTCGTTCCTTGCTGTGTAGGGAACCATTTGGATACCCATCATTGTGTTCGTACGCAACTATAAACGTTTTCGAACATATTAATATAAACTTTTAACAAATATGGGTTGCCACCGGCATCGTATAACTTTGAAAAAATGCTATTATCAAGACTTTAATCATAATAGATCCGTCACATTTATATAGGCCGAATATTATAGTAAATCGCGGCAAGGACACAAGATGTGTACTTGTTTATACACGTTTATGCAATTTCATACATAACCGAAAACTTACATACCAATAATAATAATCAACATTATTGCAATACATATAAATGACTTTATAATTTAGGATATATTTTAATAAAGTTTAATATATCTATAAGTCTATGATAAACTTCATATCCCTCCTTAATCTTCCATTTTTATAAAATAGCATATTTTTGTTTTATTTGTATTTATTACAAACTTCCATCTATAGCAATATTCAAACAAAGCATTTTAACTTAATTGTAGTTCTTTTTTAGAATAAGCAAAATATACTATATCATCACCATATAAAATTAAAACAAATATTTTAAACATATCAACTTCTATGCCATCTAGGCCTTTGTATATAAAACAACAACTTCTAAATCATTTAAAAACATGACAAACAGGAAGGGAGACCAACTTTCGCCTTGCCGTACACATAAAATACAGTTAAACCATTCTCCTTACATTTCTTATGTTTAACCTTCGGCTTGACAATATAATACATTGTTTTAATTATATTTAATTTTTAACCTCTAATTCCAAGGTAAATGAGTTTGTATCAAAGACGCTCTCTAACAATACACATAAAAAACATTGTGTAGTCTTTAAAAGGCCAATATAATCGTTTACCGTGGGTAACATATGAATTATGATACCACGTAAGACAAAAAAAATTGTCCACAGTTCCCATATTTGAACTGAAACCAAAGATATAATAACCCACCAAACCACGTTAGGAAATACACTAGTTCAAACAACTTACTAAAAAGAGTAAAAAGATGCAGTAACAAAACAGACCTTCAAAGAATGAAAACAAATATATACATACAGGGACCTTCCCTTTCATTTGTGTTTAATTGTAAAATAAACTTTATCAAACAACCAGAGGTTATTGGTGTATCAAATTCACATGAACTTTACATTGAATGCATTTTTTTCATATCTATCTATGAGATCAACTACATCCTCATCTATCGAAAATGGGTCATTGGAGTTAATTTTTTGAAATACCGTTCAAAGGTATCTAATGGTATTTTGCTGGCTTTTTTATTTACAAAGCCTTTAAACATATTCCAGTATAACTTTGTATTTCATCTGTGATTCATTTAACTTCTTTGTTTGCGACTTATCATAAGATAGCTTACTTTTACGAATGCAGAATTTATACCGAGATCTTGTATTCACCTTATTTAGTTTTTTTTCTTCTTCTTCTGAGTTATCAAGTCTATAAATATTTGATATGCTTTAAAGTATTTCCTAATATTGATAGCAATCTTCAGCGAACAGAGGTTGGTCATTCCTTGAACTATGTTCAAAACGATTTGTGCACGATTGATGGGACTCGTGCAGATTGTTTAACATGTATTGAACAAGGCGAAGTCTAAAGGTCTTACTGATGAAAACATTTACAGCATTTTCGTAATGCCGCATGTACCGGATCAGTCCTATGAACTCAACAGTTCTTTTATCAGAACATTCCTCCTCAATGTCCCACTTAAGCAGTTTGGCTTTTTCTGTCAGTTTACTTGGTTTTCTTGGCTTTTGTACGTTATACGAATGTTCTGCTAGTTTGTATGCCTTCCTGTATGGCTTTGTTTCTTTCTATTCGAAACACGTCAGTTGAAAGTTCAGGAGTCCAGCTAAGACATACCAGTGAATTCCCATTCAGTGCCTCAATCTCTGATAAACACTGTAACAGGAACCGGGTCGGCAGCTGTTAGTGGACCTGTTGTATCGGATATGTAAGTGCAATGCCTGCTAGTGTCGACTCCTCGGTTTGATAACTTCGCCTACTTCCGTTAGGTTACAGTCATGAATGGTTTGCTGTCATAGTCACCTATTTCTATGTAACCATCTTCGAAACATGTTCCGGAAAAAGTTATGGTATTACTTTACCCACGAGGGTTGCCGTCGCATTAATTTCGTTGACTGTTTCGTAATGTAAAGCTTCCTTAGTTTTTTTCGGCTTGCGACCTTTTCTGAACGCCAACAGACAACGATGTCAAAATGATATTTCTGTTTCTGCAATCGATCCAGTCCTTATGCACTGAAGAATTTGCTACCAGTGTCTGTTTCCTGTTTTCAAACCATTCAGGACTTACTTTGTTTCTCTCGTGCTTGTTGCATGCTAATTTTCATCAGTTTCCTTGATGTTCTTGTAGCTATCGCTCTCATCAAGATTGATCAATTACTGACTCGCTGACTTGAGTGCTATTGAGACAGGATATACACTTAGGCATTTCCTCAATCAGCGAAATGCTCCTTTCATGAAACTTGTCTATATCATGAATGAAAGCGATTATGGAACTTGTTGCCAGAACGAAGTTTCCATTTCTCCAATCACTTTCGCCACTTCTTTCTATAATCTTTTCTTTTGCATATTATTTTTTTCTTTCTGATTACTTACATATCTCAAATATGCGTCGACACATCTTGCAATGCATCTTTCGGCACTGCATATACGTTTTCTTTCAGATGATGCGAAACAAGGTCAAAATATGTTGTTTCATCGAGGTCGGAAAGTGAATTTGTGATAGACTGCAGTAGCTTGTTATGGGGTTCTTTTTCCCTCAATTAACGAATCGCCTCTCTCAAAACCTAGAATGTCTGCATCGCCTCCAGTTTCTGTAAGACCACCCTTTATCTTTTTCCCGTCGAAAGTCAAACAACATGATTTTCCGTGCATTATTTTTGCCATATATTTAATCATGTCATGGTAAATACCAGGTGTTCTACTATTGCACAGGTCAATCGGAACAGCATATGGCGTAACGTGTCTAATAACTCTCATGTCTGGTACTGCAAAGTCAATAGTGGATTCATTGGAGCTGTATACACCTTCATTAGCATTATCAGTTATTTAACAGTCATTGTATTTGTAGTCATTCATAAAACGAACAAACTGTCCTCCGAATGTCTTGTAGCCTAATTTCCCAAATTGCTTTGTTTTATAGAGACGGTTTCTTTCGGTAGCTGGTCAGTCGTATTAACATCAGTGATTTTATTATTAAATGTTTTGTTAACATAATCTTTGTTGTATCAATCGAATTTAATATCGGGCATATTGACCGGTTAATCGTAACTTCATAAAAATAGGATATTGAAATTCATTTTGACTTGTTTCAAATATCGTGAAAGGCATCGATTTACTAATCTCATTTTCGCTTTTAGAAAACAGCTCTCTTTTTCTGAAAGATGATTCAAAACGTTTAGCAGACGGTGGTGTCGATGGCGTTCTACGGAATGGAGTATATGTTTTTTTTTCTGTTTGGTGTGCTTTTTCTTGATGTAGATAATGTCCTAACTCTGGATCTTTTAACGGACTTTTGTTAGGGAGTGTTTCGCTCTTTCAAATTATAATTTCCAAAGCTAACTACTTCTTTCTCTGTTTTTATGCCAAGCCGATCGCCAATTTAATGCACTTCCATGGGAGGGCTGATTTATAACTTTTTTTTTTCTTTCCAAAGTTTATTTGTATTTTGGTCATGCCATATTGGAAGAAGTTTTTTCCTGACAATAGATACGGGAGAAATTATGTTTAAAAGCCACAAACACTTAAAAATGGGTGAACAGGTTATTTATTTTGATGTTTGGAAATAATTTTGATTTGAATTTATATCCTGGTTTATCAAACTCTTAATTCTAAAAATATTAGGCTTTGTGGCTATTACCATTATTAGGCCCTGTGAGACCTTATTAGGAAGAATTGACAATTTCGTTTTGTATAAAAAATATTTCGTCAGGCCGTAGCTGTATTAATATGAAACTGCCATTAGATACGTATTTTTGTGTGCTAAGTCTCACAGAGCACGTCAAAATGAAAAAAACAAAACACCAATAAGTATTTCCTTTGGCTGATTGAACAATATCTCAACCTACACTGGCTAGAAAATATAAAACAGGCCAAATTATTTAAAAAATAGGAGTACTATTAACAAACATAACAACCTTCAAATGATGTGATTTATAACCACTCTCTTTTTTAATTGTTGTAGAGACTTCTTGAAATTAATAATATAATACTCGAATACAATTAAATTCAATATTTTACTTCATTAAATATCATTATTAAACATGTTAATAGCAAATAATGTTGAAGTTTGAATATATATCAACATTAGTCAACATTCCAGTATGATCGTATATTGTGGCCAATATGCTAAACCTAATGGTAAATGACAGTCTTGATGTACGTCGGTCATTGAATACCGTTGAATAATTCTGGTTGGGGAATCAGGTTCCATCTTCTAATAGTTTGCTGGCTATGGTGACCAGCGTCTGTAGTGTCACGATGGAAACTAGGCCCGAGTACCGAGCGACCAGGTGCCACGTTACCTCATTCCAATTGTAAAGTGTTCCGTGACCACCATGGCTAACATTTGTCAGAATACAGCCAGAATCCCTCATTTAATGCATAATTACTCGTGTTGTCTGCCTCGAAAGTAAGTCTAATTACATATTTATCAGTTTCTTTTCTTCATAAGAATATTCGCACATTTGTGACAATTGGACCACGGCTTTTCACATAAGATGCCAATTGTTGAACAGTCATTGAACGGTCGTAGCCGCTAACATAAACCATCCCAAAATACCGTAGGTATTCGTTTAAAGTGTTTTGAAGTGGCCTTCTCGATGTAAAAGAAGATTCTACTATTCTTAGATGTTTTAACTTGCAGGACTTTAAAACAAAACGTCAAAACAAGTAGAAATGTCAATGTGTACACTCGTAAAATGTTTTGTTATTATGTGTCAGCGTACAAACTTGTTATGAAGTGATTCTTAACTTGACACAATAATATTAATTTTTCTACGTATTTTCATAGTATGAAATATATTATGACATTGTTTGAATTATTTTGTAAGAGACATAGACACTGCGTAGTCTTGGCTGTGTCATGCAAAGCCATATATGTGTTGCCTTTCGTCGGGAGCTACAGAATGTGTTTGAATTTGAATCGCTTATTTTGCATGCGTTAGCAACAGCCAGGAGCGACCAACGTGGTTGTGTTCCCTGTCTTCAACCTGACTTACAAGGAGCAGTTTGGTAACTTCCCGCTTTAGGTTAAGGGCACTGGCTTCCACGGGCACTGAGCAAGAGGCATCAGCGCAAACAATGTCGTTCTCGTCGCAAACTGCTCTAAGTCAGGGTATATCTCATGTAAAAAATCACTAAAAAGAGAAAAAAAACGTTATTAAAGTTAAGGCATTGGATGCGTTGTAATTAGCGATGTACAGAACTTTGACATTACCGTTACACTTATATAATTAAACAGTTTCTGGCATTTAAATGGAACTTGCTATTCAGTTTGCCAAGGACAATACCGCATAGCTTTCCTGAAGTTTCATCAGTATTTTCTATTTCCTTTCACTTATAAATTCAGTTTTTATAATGTAAAGATAGGTTGTATTTGTAAGCGAGGATATTTTGGCGTTATTCATAACGATAGATAATTAGATTCTTTTTATTCCTCCAACAATGGAGAGCATAACATATTTATAACATACAATACATGAATATACAGTTAAGAAATAATCATAACATAGAAAAGAATAGGAAAATAATATGCAGGGTACACAACAATACAAAGAATGGGAAGTAAAGGACATGTCCCTACACTAAACATGGTCCTGCATTTAAGATAAGAATTATGACAATGATAAAGGGGTGATATTTATAAGTACTGTAAACACAGTGAAATAAATAGTTAGTTTTACAAAAACAACCAAAATGAACATGACATCAAATGAGTGTATGTTTACACACATTGTACATGTAATTACATATGTGGTAAAAATTGAGCCAGTGGCCTGCTGAGAAATGTAAGTATCGTAGTACCGTCTTGAAAATATGTACTCGACTGTGGTCGCTGAGCGTAAAAGATCGGAATAATGCATTTGACAAAATTCGTCATATTGTTTTGCTGTGAACAATAAACTTAATTTTCGCCAAAGGCACTGCCTAGTAGTATCGTTCGAACGACAAAATAACAAAACATGTTCTGAAATGAAATACGTTTGATCAGAACATAGTGTGCACTTAGTAACGTAAGGTCTACTGAAAATTTTACTTAGAGCTAGAGCCACCGTCCTGCAATATTTGAGTTGCTCGCGATATATTTGTCTGAACCTTCATATAATACATAGTGATATTTCATTATTTATAGACAGAAAACCACGCAAACTGTCTTCACTCAATATCCTTGATTGATGTTCTGCGTTAGCAACTTCGTAAATAGATTTCTTAACGATGTTTTTCCACGTATACATTTATGGAAACGTGCCATTTTTAGATATTGGTTAACATACTTTTGTTTTACTAGAATTCTACTGATATCGTTCTTTGATTGAATTAGAATGACAAATGTTCATTAGTTCCTCAGGCCATTTTTGCTGAGTGAGAGTAGTACCATGTCGTCGGCATGCGTTGGACAACCTACACTGGCTTCTAATATAGTCAA
The DNA here is from genome assembly GCF_026914265.1 of Mya arenaria. Taxonomy (NCBI): domain Eukaryota; kingdom Metazoa; phylum Mollusca; class Bivalvia; order Myida; family Myidae; genus Mya; species Mya arenaria. The sequence continues at coordinate 7,686,571 of NC_069136.1, read as the reverse complement.
CGAGTGCCTTGATTTCTCAATAGTGTGCATAAGATTATAAATATAGAGGAGATACAATATGGACTCCAGCACTGGCCCTGTCTCGTTCCTTGTTGTATAGGGAACAATTTGGATACTCATCCTTGTGTTCGTATGCAACTTTAAACGTTTTCGAACATATTAATGCAAACTTTTAACAAATATGGGTTGACACCGGCATCGTATAACTTTGTAAGCAGAATTGTAAAATTAACATGATCAAACGCCTGACGAACATCTAGTGAGCAGGTATACAGCTTACTATTGTTTTCCCTTGTAAAATATATGCTTCCACGAACAAGAAATGATGTAATGATACAACTAAAATGTTTTTGAAAGCCACCTTGGAGATTATTGCACGTAAGCCACTCTTCACCTTTCATTTCAAATATAATAACCTTTTCATAAAGTTTCAATACTGTAGAGCACAATGATATAGCGAGATAGCTTTTCGGATCGCTTTTCTGTTTGTTCCCGCCTTTTCCGTATAAAGTCGTGATAATGCCTGTTTTCATGTCAATAGGGAAATGAGCAAATTTTATAATGTTGTAAAACACTCGTAATAATGCACCAGTCAATTGTAACCACGGCCCCCAGGTCCGGGGAATAGCGGGGACTTTGACTTTCGGCTCAGCCAAGTCCGGGTAAGAACCCCGCCAAATGCCCCCGCACCCCAGGGACCCTAGGTAAGGCGTATTCCCCGCTGTTTTTTGCGCGAAGACAAAACCACCGCTTTCACCCTGCACTGCGGGTCCACCTGGAAAGTAAAAACACGGCCCATTTCCCCGGCTATCCCCGGTATACCCCCGGACCTGGGGGCCGTGGTTACAATCGACTGGTGCATAATAACAGAATTGTTTTTTGTCCGCCGTATAATAAGTGTTCATAATTAATTTTGTCATAGCCACTTGCTTTTCCTGTTTTGCAAGTTTTCAAACATTGTAAAATTACATTTTCTGTAAGATGGAAGTCAACATAATTTCCTACTGGCAGATTAGATTTGATGATGTTCAACCTTTCTTCACATGTTAAAAGGTGTTTATCATCAACGCTCGGATCAATGTCAGTCTGCAAATAGGCAAATGTCATCGGCACAGGCACTAGCTGCACATCTGATGTTGCCAATTGATGAACCGAAGTTTGCTAGCTTCTTGCAGGCTATCGAGGATCTTGCTATATCAGTTGTCTGTATCCTAAGTTCTTAGGGTTAAAATAATTTCGTTGTGTTCAAATAATTGACAGGTGCGCGCGCACCTCGTAAACAGATGCATTCAGTTTGACCTAAGTTTTACAAAATAACTTTATAAAAAGGCAGTAAGATGTAAGTTAGTGTTGACAATCAATAGAATATGATATTGTTTATTTTAGCTTCTGCGTCGTTACGTCGGTTAAGGCCTGCATTACTAGAATTTGCATCATGTGGTGACCTACATTTCGTTGACTTTTGGAAGATTTCTTCAGTTCAGACAGTTTGTCATCTTAATTGTTGACATTTAAGTGAAAACTGAATTCAATAATATATCAAATTATTAGGTATGTTTTCATAGTTGTAGATGACAAATGGTTTAATAACTTTAGACTAGGTAGCACTTAATATATCCAGTGCTCCAGCCAGGATTAGCTACAATAATGAGTGATCAGGGATACTTTTTTTATTATTTTGACATTTCTTATGTATCCCTGTAACGCTACAACTCTCTACCATTTAACACTGGGCGACAGAATATATAGTAATATTATGCATCGATGTTGAATAATAAGGACAAAGTTGTTCAATATATACCCGACAATGATCTAATCTGGATTTAATTTGTCAAAAGAGTCGTTATTTTCACATAAATATATTCTTGGTCACGAATAACATTAAATATGAACTCAGCCAGTCAGATTTGTCCCAGATATCGGGATACTTCATAAACAATTGACACATGTTAGTGTTTTATGATATCTGAACATGTATTTTGGCATAATGACATAAAAAAATAAAGATGTGTTTAATAGTAGGCAATAATGTTATCGTAAAAATTTGAATTTTCAACGCAAATAATTACAAAATTGTGGCCGCGAAGATTCTCTGCGCAATGACCGTTCGCTACTTTTTGCTGGGATGGTGGACGTCACGAGTCTGCCATAGTAAAACAAAATCGTCAAAAGACGAGTGTACGGCCATTTAGGTGGACTACAGCCAGGATTTGAAAAGGGCAGGGAGTTTTGAAAAGGGCAAGCTACATGAGTCGTATAGGGGCGATTGGGGGTGGTTATGAGAGGGGTCCACCGCTGTCACAAGGGGGGTTTTGGGGGGTCCCCCCATATAATTTGTTTTGGTTTCATACTCATTTTAAATCATTTTCCATGATTTCAGACTCTAACAAAATTGGTTGTTTTTCTCTCAAAATTTAGAAGGGTGTGTTTGAATATCAAAGTTAAAATTTGTCTTTTTGTCTGTGTTAGTATGATTGTACTTTTCTGAAGTCTTCTTTTGTGCGATGTCACATATTTCTCCTAAATATCATGTAAAATGAAGAAAAACAAAGACAGTTACAGGGTTCCCGCTGGCGATCGCCATTGTCGCCATTTGCGACAAAATCGCAAAAGTGGCGACAACTTTTCAAATTTGGCGAATTTATGGCGACAACGATTTTTTTCTAAAATATTTTCTTAAAATGACGTAAGTGGTGACCATGCGGCCTGCATGATAATCGATTCTGTCACTGTCATAAATCAAGCGCATCTGCTGGTGCGACAACAAAAATTAATCCGATAATTAAAGCAAGCCGTCACGGCCCAGTCAACACCTCGCTAATTATTGTAGAATTTTATTGCTTTCACGGATAAACAATGACATCCTTTAACTGTTATGTCTCTTATTAGCAAACAATTTTAATATTTAGCTCAACAGCCTTGTTGTTGCGTAATTATCGTGTTAGTTTTAAATATGCAAATCGTAGAATTTTATGTTGTCGGAAAGTCACTTGATATGCAAATTTCGTAATGACGTTTACGCGCTAAAAATAGACTTGCTTTCGGTTTTGTCGCAATTTGTAATTGCTATAAATGCAGCATTCTAAGAGTTCAAAAAGTGTCAAAAAGATTAACAGAAATCAAATAAATAGGATTAAACCCCATTTTATAAGGCTTCTAATATGTTGGCTGGAGTAAAGAGTAGGTAGACAAATTTCTATTAGGAAAGTTATGGCCCTAGTTTGACAATGTATATTTCTAGTTTCCATTTATTCTAAATTTATCTCATAATTTCACAAATGTATTCTTTTATTGTATGCAGGCATTAGACTGAAATCAACATATTGATGTTTATGTCACATTTTTGCAATATTTTTTTATTTATATACTAGTCCATATACAATGAATTTTGTCAACAGAATAACAATTTGCTATTAATATCTTGTGCTTCATGTACAACAAAATGTTATGATTTGCACGACAATGTGCTAATTAAATGCAATTTAAGGCTCTTAAAATGCTTAAACCCCATGAGCTTCAGGGGGCTTCGCCACCTTGGCCCCCACAAGGGCGCTGCCCTGGACCCGTAAGGGGGCCTATCGCGGCCCCCTTAACCCCCCGCGAAAAAGTGGCGACAACTTTTTAGAACCCAGGGGGAACCCTGAGTTAAACATTTGAAGCAATCAAATAAATAAATGCACAAACAATGTTGGGTCGAATCTTAGTTTGGTACGATCAGGATTGGGTACGAATGTTATATTCAGCTTGGCTGTTATTTAATTGTCTTTAGTAAAATTATGTTTAATATGCTGATGTTTTAGAATAAAATTACAATAAAAATCACTCCCCATGCTAAAAAAAATAACTTATAAAACATAGAACATTGATAAAATAACTCGGAAAATCGTTATAACAAAATGGCGGTCTCGGCGAATTTTGACATGATCGTAGACATGATAGGTAAACGCTGCATAAGAAATCAACATATTTTTTTTGGGTGACAAAGAAATTTTCATATGCATATTTAACAAATAAACTTTCAAAACATTTACTGAAAAAGTGATGTATTTGATTGTGTTAGCGCCACCTTTCTTATGTTTACATATTGGCAGTGACCATCTGCTTCAAATCAACAATGTTTAAAATGGCGAGTCTCTTCTGTACAATACAATAAACAATTATTTTAAAAGATTTAATTGTGCTTGACAACATTTTTCACCATCCCTTCGCATTTTCTATCGCATTTTACGAACTTTCATCATTGATTGAACAAGTTCTCAATGTATATTCTGATTGGCTGACATTTAATAGGCACGCCTCCTGCCGATGTTTCTCTATTTGGCTCTTCCTAATTATCGGATTAGTAGATGACCGATTATGAATACACATGTCGTCTGCTCACTACACAAATACACAATTAGCTGTCACATGACCTGGTCAAGGCACATGGGAAGATGAAAGGGCAGTACTGCATATTTTATGCAATCAATGGGGGCATGGTGACACCTAGTGGGAACACTATTATCATAAGTATTATGTAATTTGTCTCAATTATGACAGCGGATTAAGGGCTTTCAATCGTTTTTATACGCCCGAAGGGTCGTATTATGTTATGGCCTCCATCGTCTGTCTGTCCGTCCGTCCGTTAGCAATTCCGTGTCTGGGCCATAACTTGGTAACTAATAAAGCGATTTTCAAATAACTTTATACAAATCATCACTACATTAAAAGAATGTGTCGCGCGCCATTTCCAGGTCCATACCTCAAACACTAGAATCACCATGGGTGGGGGGACGTTAGCAATTCCATGTCCAGGCCATAACTGGGTTACTACTAAAGCAATTTTCAAATAACTTTATACAAATCATCTCTACATTAAAAGGATTTGTCAAGCATGCTTTCCAGGTCCGTACCTCAAAGGCTAATTTCACTGGGGGGCGTTAGCAATTCCGTTAGCAATTCTGTGTCCAGGCCACAACTTTGTGTTACTACTAATAAAGGCATTTTTAGAAAACATCACTACATTAAAAGAATGTGTCGCGCGCCATTTCCAGGTCCATACCTCAAACACTAGAATCACCATGGGTGGGGGGACGTTAGCAATTCCATGTCCAGGCCATAACTGGGTTACTACTAAAGCAATTTTCAAATAACTTTATACAAATCATCTCTACATTAAAAGGATTTGTCAAGCATGCTTTCCAGGTCCGTACCTCAAAGGCTAATTTCACTGGGGGGCGTTAGCAATTCCGTTAGCAATTCTGTGTCCAGGCCACAACTTTGTGTTACTACTAATAAAGGCATTTTTAGAAAACTTTGTAACCAAGCAATTTTTAGATAACTTTATACAAATTATTGCTACATTAAAAGGATGTGTTTTGAGCACTTTCCAAGTCCTGCTACTTTTAAACTTGTATTCTCAGATTTTCTAAGGAAGTTTCAGATATTCTATTTTTTTTATAAAAATATTTCATTTCATAAAATCTGATTCCATATTAGTACATCCTTCATTGCACTACTTACCAGTATGTATGTTGTTTTACAATTATTCTATGTTGTAAAAAAATACTGTTGAACAAAGGTTTTTATTAGCACTGCTAACTTAAGTATCATTAAAGTTTCAATATTGGAAGTTTAAGCCTTTGTTGTAAACACTTCACACCTAGAAAGCAGTATACTAGCATAACCTAAATGTTTATTAAAGACCTCAAGCCGAATCTTCTTCGGGCGTATAATGCTCCGTTTCGCGGTGCTCTTGTTAATGATTTCAATAGTAAAAAGGGCACTAACGGGATATTTGGCGCTAATAGAGCATTTGTGAAAAGGGCACTACTCAAAAAGGGGGCAGGGCGGAAAGAAAAGGGACACGGGCGCTGCGCCATTGAAAAACGGGCTAGCTGGAGCACTGATATCATTAGGCTAGCAATAGTCTTACAAGTGTGTATGAACATCACAAAAACGGGCTTAGCATCCCCTATGGTTCAGGAGGGATGTCCTCTCAAAAAATATATTAAATCTTGAAGGAAAAATGCACACATGTGGGCTCAAACCCACAACCTGTGGAATACTAGCATGGCATTCTAACCCACAACCTGTGGAATACTAGCATGGCATTCTAACCCACAACCTGTGGAATACTAGCATGGCATTCTAACCCACAACCTGTGGAATATTAGCATGGCATTCTAACCAACTGCGATAGCAGGGTCAAACCCACAACCTGCGGAATACTAGCATGGCATTCTAACCCACAACCTGTGGAATACTAGCATGGCATTCTAACCAACAGTGATAGCAGGGTGGCTAGTTCGCACACCCACAACCTGTGGAATACTAGCATGGCATTCTAACCAACTGCGATAGCAGGGTGGCCACAACCTGTGGAATACTAGCATGGCATTCTAACCCACAACCTGTGGAATACTAGCATGGCATTCTAACCCACAACCTGTGGAATACTAGCATGGCATTCTAACCCACAACCTGTGGAATACTAGCATGGCATTCTAACCCACAACCTGTGGAATACTAGCATGGCATTCTAACCCACAACCTGTGGAATACTAGCATGGCATTCTAACCCACAACCTGTGGAATACTAGCATGGCATTCTAACCAACAACCTGTGGAATACTAGCATGGCATTCTAACCAACTGCGATAGCAGGGTCAAACCCACAACCTGTGGAATACTAGCATGGCATTCTAACCCACAACCTGTGGAATATTAGCATGGCATTCTAACCAACTGCGATAGCAGGGTCAAACCCACAACCTGTGGAATACTAGCATGGCATTCTAACCCACAACCTGTGGAATACTAGCATGGCATTCTAACCAACTGCGATAGCAGGGTCAAACCCACAACCTGTGGAATACTAGCATGGCATTCTAACCAACTGCGATAGCAGGGTCAAACCCACAACCTGTGGAATACTAGCATGGCATTCTAACCAACAGCGATAGCAGGGTGGCTAGTTCGCACACCCACACACACTGCACACCTCCCCAGTTACCTTTCAGGCTGATTCAGGCACTTTTGCCTTTTTCCTACGACACCAGTAAAGTAAACTTGGAGGTAGGAAAAGTGTGTCCGTTTTCAGACTCAAACCCACACGGCATTCTTACCAACTGAGCAGAATGGCTGTCAGACTTTTCAACCCCTTTGTCATTAGTGAAATCAAAGACTTTTCAACCCTGTTGTCATTTCAACCCCTTAAAGTGCTAAGACTTTTCAACCCCACCTAAAACAAAGACTTTTCAACCCCTAATAAACGAAGACTTTTCAACCCCTCAATTTCTCACCTTTTTAAGAAAATAACTACAATATTAAACAATTTATTTTGAAATTTCTTTTAAAAATCAAGAAAATATTAAGACTAAAAATATAACAGACAGAAAATATGTAATACATACAAAATATACATACTTGAAACACATGATAATACAATAATTCATTAAATAGTACATTGAAATAAAAAAAAAAAAAATGCTCAACGGTCCATTTAGCTGTTAACCATAAATCTTCCCTATCTCCCTGAGGAAATTCTCACGCATTATATCATGTGCATGGTACTGCTCACTAAATTAAATGAAACAACATTTGTTTTCCTTTTGGTTTTTTAAAAAAAATTGTCATCAATAAAAAGGACATTCTTCATAATATTTCAAAATATCTAGATTTAGCAGACGAAGTTTAAGAAATACAAAATACATTCAGTTCGAAGTTGTTAGAAATGAATTATAGATTGAGTTTCAAATGCTTTCAAATTACAAATAGAATAACAATTACATAGACATATAGTTTAATGTGTCAGAGAATAAAGAACATTATGCCAATTATCAAAAATCTCGGGGAAGAGAACGTTTTTTATCACTAAGTGTTAAATGCTTTTAAAATGTGTTGATAAAATATTACATAAGCGTAACATAAGATTTTATTAATGTTTTTTTTTATTTCTCAGATTAAAATAATCAGGACATTCTATTATAAAGTGGTATATATGTAAAAAAATGCTATAAGCATTGTATTGTCTTCTAAAAAATGCAATTAAAGATTGGAATGAAGGTCGCACATTCATTAATGGGCAACATGTGTGACATGGCAAGATTTTCCAGATTTAAAACTTAACAAAAAATATATTTAATTTATTTATACCCCCAAATCCCAGAATTTTTATATAATACATTATCAAGAACTAAAATCAAACTGTACTGAAATAGCAATTTGGTACTTCAAAAAATTGTTCGACTGGGACTGTTAACCATTTTTAAAGCTGCACTCTCACAGATTTACCATTTTTACAACTTTTTTATTTTTTGTCTAGGAAAGAGCAATGTTTTGCGTAAATATCTGGAAACCAGTGATATAAGATTGCTACCAAAAAGTCTGATCGCATAAAAAAATGCATCGCATAGAAAAATGCATAAAACATCAATGTAATTTTTTGTCAGCAGTCTTATATAACTGGTTTCCATGGATTTTCGCAAAAAATGGCTCGTTCCAAGACAAAAAAATAAAAAGTTGTCAAAACGTTCAATCTGTGAGAGTGCAGCTTTAAAAGCAATAAAGATTTATAAATGTTCAAGTTGAGGTTTTTATTGGTGTTCTACAGGCAAAAAAATAAAAAGTTGTCAAAACGTTCAATCTGTGAGAGTGCAGCTTTAAAACAATAAAGATTTATAAATGTTCAAGTTGAGGTTTTTATTGGTGTTCTACAGGCAAAATAAGGAGAATGTTTCATAAATCCTTTTTTGCATTCATTTTCTTTTGCAATTATTCAAATTTGTTATTTAAAGAACAAAAGTATGTTCGTAACTTTGTACATCATATATGTGAATTCGCTGAAATATGTAATATCCTTTAGAATAATACAACAATTGTTCAGGGTAACCAGGCATCAAAATCTTACTTAACTGTACCATTGTTAATGTTCGGAATATTATAGCATATTGAAAAACACTAACCATCAAGTGCTTAGTAAATCAAGTTAAAGCCTTTGTAAATTTCATCCAATACTTTGGAGAAAAGTGTAATGAATAAGACAAACAAATCTTTAATTTTATTTCAATAACAATTTGTTAAGTTTCTTGCACAAAAAACAATGAAAAAGACAACAACTGGCTGACAAAATTAATAGGGGTTGAAAAGTCTTTGATATAGGGGTTGAGAAGTCTTCAATATGGCTATTAAGATATTTCAACTAGGGGTTGAAAAGTCTTAGATTTAGGGGTTGAAAAGTCCAAACAGGTATGGGTTGAAAAGTCTTTAAAATAGGGGTTGAAAAGTCTAAGGGTTGAAAAATCTTCGTTTTGAGAAGGGATTGAAAAGTCCTGCTCCCAGCAGAATGGGTGGCTGGTTCTTACCCAGACAAACTACAGAACATAAAATTAAAAAAAAGCTATGGAAATCACAAATGCCAGCACATTTTAGTATCAATTTTCAGAACTTTAATTGTTTTATTTGCAGCTTGCTTGTTATTGTTTTTGGTAATACATACTTGAACTAGTAACACTGACCTTAAAATAAATTGAGTAAAGAATATAATCTTGTATTTTAATGGAGGGATAAATTTGGGACCAATATCACTGAGTAAGATTGATCCCAGATGTTATCCATACAAATTTTAATTAAGAATTTATAAGTACATACCAGACAGAGAGCATTTTATCTTTTGTATTCTTTTTTACATTTGAATGCTGTTATTATTTTCCGTTCTATTAGTTTTACGTAGTCATTTTAAATTTAGCGATATTTTTGGAACATTGAATGCCAAAAGATGGAATCTTTGATTTATGAGGTAAAGTACACATCTATTTTGACTTAGTACGAAGATTCTTCCATAATGCGGTAAACAATTTCATGTGGATCCAAGTACCAGTACCAAGCCAAATTCACTTAACAAAAAGGTTCTATTTACCACTAAAGAATAAAGTGGTGACAGTGCAACATCACTGATTGGCCAAGCATAATTAACATGGTATTTTTGGATGAAAAAGCCCGAAATCAATCCTTGCTACTTGTTTTAAGAAACATTAAAACAAACCTCGAAGGCATTTAACAAGTGTTAGATTTGAGCTATTCTTTACTACTATTACTACTACAATTTATTCACAACTTATTTCATGGCAGGACAAGCCAGAATGAGACCTGACTGAAGGGAGTAACAGTGTTAGAGAGCAAGGGAGGAGAGATATGTCGCGTGTGGTGTTCCCGTGTGACCAGGAATGCTGGTGGATGGTGAAGGACAACCTCGCCAGTCTCCGGCATGACTGTGTACAGGTAGGTTCCAGTACGGGTTTAAACTATACATGCCATATTTCAAGAGACCTCCTCAAGGGATATTGTTAAGGAAACCAGGGATTTTTTACAATAGAGCAGAGATATTTAACGCATATAAAAAATTAGTCAACATCTGATACTTGCCATATTTCTGGAAAGCTTTCTAGGAGATTTTGCTGAAAAAAGCATTATGTCCTCAACTGTGGGGATTTTCATATGTATCATATAACACTTATTGTTCCAGCACAGGCATTTATTTTGCTTAATAATATACCTTTAAAAGCCATTTATTTGTTTTTAATAAACACTGTATTGAGTATATATGTTGTTAAAAAATATACAATACAATGCAATCTCATCTACTTTTCCCCAATCACAAAAATCTGTGGGATATTGATCCGATCATCCCATAAACATCACTATCCCAACCCTATCAGTGAGATAAGTCTCCTAATCATGTTGTCACAGTCTCTTAATAAGAATTTAGATGTTTACATGAAGACCAATTAGGGTGTGGAATACACAGAATCCCTTAGCAAGCCACAGGGGGACATGAATTATAAATGCAGGTATTCTACAGGATGGCCTGCCCGTTGCTTATAAGAATGACCATAAATGATGCTTCACAATAGCAGACAGGTCATCATTGTTTATGGCATCATTTGAATCATGATTCAATCTACGAACTCTTCCACTTCAGGGTCTTGTTGACATGCAGATGATAGCAGTCAGACACCAAACTATTGTGGACATTAACATGGGCTTCCCATATCAGCAACCTACTTCCTGGGAAAACTGCATCTTTAGTGGGCTCTGCAAGTTCTTCAGAAAGCCTGACCATGTTGGAGAACTGCCAAAATTCATCTCTCACACTCTGCCAGCCATTATAGACCTTGCCTTCGATGTTGAACACATTTTACCACCAGAGGGTGTAGCAATCAGTGTGCAGCAGAAAGGTAGACACTTAGTTCAGTAGTTGTTTACCATTGTTTGTTTATGAGTTGTCTAGTGTTGTAGGTATCCGCCTCTACCCAAAGAGTCACAATACTGTCTTTACCCAAGAAACAAACTGAGAGTGGCCTATATCAACTTACAGTTGTAAACTCACAGTCAAGTTATAATAATATAAATAAAGGGATGGAAGCGAATATCCGAGTATCCGGATATCACGCAAGTATTCGGATACCAAAATGGGTATTCGAATAGACGTTAAGAATGAAAATTTCAATGAAATAGCTTAGCAGAGACATTTGTTATAAAACTTTTCAGATGAAATATTTCAGGTGATCAACAGTGTCTGTCGCCAAGCGGGTATGTGTCACAAATCGTTTGCTAATTGGGTGCTTGCACAAGGCGTGATATTGTGTCCTTGTGCAGCACCCTGTGAAGTTCTATGACCTTGTTTACAATGACAAGTGTTGTTTTATGATCTCAGATGTGCTTAATTGACACTAATTGGCACTAGTTGATATTAAACGGATTGATCATTAATCCGTAGGAATTGATCGTCCAATCACAAGTTAAGGGTCATGCAATCAAAGCTATTAATGACCAATCGTATTTAGACATGTTTAGTTTTTTGATAAATAAAAAAAGTACACGCATGTAAATAAAGAAAAATTAGATCGTCTTTTTGTCTTCTTACCTTTCCCGCAATTATATCCTTCATTACAAAACACCGCAGAAATTGTAGGTAATGCATTAAATCAAAGAATGTAATGAAATAAAATTACAATCGACTATCAAATAATCAACATGTCATTTAACATGAAACCTGCTGATAAATAACAAACTCGAAAGCAAGTGGCAGTAACCAAGCAACCACCTCGGCCGAAGTGACTATCAAATTCACGAGGTGTTTATGTGGTATTTATCATGAGTTTTTATGACGTAAAATGAGTTGTTTAGCTTTGGTTATAACATTATAAATTATTAAGACTGAGAAAGAATGAATGAAAAAGTGAAATTGTCATATGACAAATTATAAATCAAGTGGACAATTATGTCAAATAACAGAAGGTGGGTGACATATAATAGGAAATTTACATATTATGACAATAATTTGATACGAGTATCCGGATAGTATTCGAATACTTGATACGAATATCCGGATACCGATTTGGTATCCGGTTTCCATCCCTAATAAATAAGTATTGCAAGTTGAAATCCTAAACTTATCAATGTTGTTGAGTTTCAGCTGTGATTCACTCACTCATTTTTAACCAAAGCATCCCAGGTTTAAATCTTGCCGATTCAAGACCAAACTTTTCTTATAAAATTGTGCCAATGAGATTAGTTGATTGATTTGGTACCAGGCTTAACTAATTAATGCCCCCACTTACAGGTGACCAGCGTGAGATCCCGCGTCTGCTATGCTGGTCTATAGTGGCATGTGGGTTTCTGTGTCTCTTCCCAAACGAGGAAAGGGGATTTGGTACGAGGCTTAACACCATCAACTTTAACCGATTCTTTGCCCATCTTCCACTGTAAGTTGTGACTTTTCTGAGGGAACTTTTTGAAGTTGCTAATTGGGCCAAATTTCAGTCTCAAAAGGGGCAGAGATTGATATCTTGTTAATAAATGTTTAAAATAAAATTACTATTGATTCTTGTATGAATCCTTAACAGTATCTTGTCTTGTGTAAATCGTATTTGCCCTAAAAGACACCCTTCCTGACTCCAATTTCACCCCTTAAGCCCTACTGAGTAGTTATGAATCTTAATGTTAATGTTATAAGTTTTGTTCAACTTTCTGGATATAATGCAGGACCTAAAATCAGTGTGTGTATACCATGTGATAAATTAAGTCATAAATGCTACGTTGATTGAGAGTTTAGTTTGTTAAAACACTTCAACAAACCTAGGTTTGTCGCAGTGTTTGATGAAACTCATCACCTTATCAAACTTTGGTAATAAAACAAAGGCGGAGCTCTGTAAGTGGCATAGACTGCCCTTTGTTTTATTTAAAATCGTGTAGTAAAAGAAACGTTATCTTTGATTTAAGTCTTTATTTTAAGCAAAATGTTGCCTTCCGACGTAGCATATATGACCTTGTTTTCTGATCAATAAATAATAAAAAAGAATGCTCGATCCCAAGGCCCTTATACTTGGTAGACTGATGGTTCATGACCAGTAGCTCAAACATATTGATTTTTAAGCCAGAAGGTCAAGGTTAAGGTCATTCACTGATGAAAATTGGGGCCTTTTAATCACTACTTGGTTTTTATACTGGAGCAATGTTAAAGTCCCATGATACAAAAACAACAACTTGAAGATCCATTGCATGTCTGTACAGACATACACAGTACCAGGAAACTATAACATGAATTGTTTATACCACAGGTGGTCCCAGAACGCCAAGCTGCAGTGTATACTTCATTTTTTTGACCGCGTCCATGCTGAGAAGACCAACGCTAGCGGCAACATTATCTTCACCAGACAGGTAATATACTTTTTAATATATCATTCAAACAAAACCTCTCACCGTTTTTATGTTGAAGCAGGGCACATGGGCAATGTACTTATTATGTATATTTATATATTTATTGTGTATTTGATGTACCTTGATGAGACTGAAACAAACTTTAAACAGTACAGGTTGTGGTATTACCGCTCCATCTCATACATGATTGTTTCCATGGCAGGTGATACGTGCTGAGGAGTTACCTACCCTTGACACCTGGCTCAACTGCACCAGTGATCTATGTCCTGTGGATGTCTTAGAGGAAGGCCTTATTGAGGATTCCGGATGTGGCACATTACAGGTTATTTTTCATTTTTAACAAGGTTTTCAATGTAAAACAGGTTATTAGAATGGGGATGTCTTTAGGAGGACGGGAGGAGCATTAAACCTTGGTTTCTGCTGAATTACTTAATCTAGCATTGATGGATAGTAATGACAGTTGGTGTGAAGGTAGCTTATTTGGTGATCTACATGTAGCTTGGGATTGCTTTAGAGGTGGGTGGGCTCAAGGTCAAGGTTATAGTTAATTACCACTGTTAATTATTTTATAGGTGGACTTTGCGAACCGTTTCATTGGTGGAGGAGTATTGGGGAGGGGCCGGGTACAGGAAGAGGTGCGGTTCACTGTCTGTCCAGAGCTGGTCGCAGCCATGTTATTTATGGAATCAATGGAGGAAAACGAAGCTATCGTTATCAGTGGTTTCCAGCAATACTCGATGATGTGTGGCTATGCAGCTGGGCTGGAGTTTGTTGGAGATAATGAAGATAAAGCTGAGGTAAGTGAAGCTGTTTTAGGCATAAAGAAAACAACAACTTTATTTTCAATGATGATATATTTAGAACATAATCTTCATGTACATTTAAGCGAACCAACACAAAAAGAAGAAAAATACCTACAGATTTTTTTTTATTTCCTAAACTGTGTTATGGTTGACAATTAAAGATGTGTATGGGTAAGCCAAAACAAAGTTTTTACGTTTACTAGAGATGTTTAGATGATCAGATATAATTGAAAATTGAAAAATTGGGCCTGAAATCAGTGACAATCTATGGTATTTGGTCATAATCAATCATCTGTTCCACTGGCCAGTTGTTTTCTTATTTCTTCTGGTTATTTGTGTTCGGTTAATGTGTGCCAATATTCTCTTCAGTGTTCATTTGTATATTCTGAAGTGTCCAGTTGGTATTGTTAAGAATATGGCCGAAAGCAACAAGAACACCAAATAACTTCCAACATACAAATGCAACAGGCATTTTTTAGGATTATAAATTATTGCACAAGAATAAAAATACAATTAATGGCTTGACAACAAACGTAAACTTGTCAATAACCATATAATTGTACTATTGATAATCGGTTACTTTAGTGGAAATGATTATCAATAGTCAAACTGGAACCAATTCCCAACACTAATGCTTAGACATTTTCAGGACTTCTCTCATCCTCTAAAATACTTTAAAATTAGGGTCTTCCACATGTTCAGGTTGATGAGAGAGGCAACCTGAAGACGACATTATGTGCCATAGATGCATCCAGAGATGACCATTCCAGAGGGACAAAGCGGTCAGCCACAGTGAAACATCACAAGCAATACGACGATAGGGTGCTGCTTAGAGACATCAACAAGGCATTTGTTGGTAGGTACGGAGAGTTAGTGGATTGGGGATGGGGGCAAAGCTGCCAGAAAAATATGACCAGCAATATGAAAAGATACATGTATTAACAAGGCTTTGGTTGGTAGTTACAGAAGTGGGGCAAGATGGGTTTGGAGTGGAAGTCCAGGTCAGAAGAAAGGGGAGGTCTTTGTATAAAGTCCTTTCTTCATTGTTTTGTGACGAAATTTACAATCATATAACTTAATTCAAGCACAATGTTACAAATTACATAGAGGGTTTTTGTTGATACAAAACCAGTTTCAGTTTTGGTTTCAATGGTTTCAGCAGTTACGAAACCGGTTTTGATAGTTTTGCTTGAAGTAACAAATGCATGGTTTTGTGTACATTTTCAACAATATGGCGGAGCTACTGTAGCTACTGAGCTACACAATTACTAATATAACCCTTTTCATTCAGCTCATTTGCCCATTTTAAGGCATTGTTATAAAAAAGATCGAGTTTCAACAAACGAAGTTGACCACTATCCGCCATGTTGTTTTCGAAGTAAACTAGTTTTCGGATGGAACAAACCGATGAAACCGCCTTCAGTATAAGTAGGGGTTTCGATAGTTGCAAAAACTGGTTTTGGTTTTCGTTAAAAAACGATTGAAACTGGTTTTGGTTTTATTTGAAACTGTTACAACAAATACACAGTTCGTGAAACCGATATAAAACCGAAACCAGTTTATTACCAACAAAAACGCCCATAGTATGTTTGATTTGGTTTGCAATCTTAACATATTCACTTCAAAATATATATAGGTATTGAGTTGAGTTTATTCACCATCAGTTTAATATCAGTTTGTTTTTGTGTTGAAGTTTATGTTTTTATCTTAAAAACCTATTCAGTTTCAAATTATCACTTCCTGTAAATAATCAAACAAAAAAGTAGACCATATATATTGAAAATTGATGTCATTCTTATACTAGTGCTAAAATTATTTTTCTTAACAAGCCCTGCTATATAAAATCCAGAAATTGAGAATAAGAGCAAACCTTAAAAGCCTTAAACCAATGCATGGCTTGTCAGCTTGTGGACTATTGCATATTCTATATTACAGGCTTCTGTGCACCGTTCAGTCTTCCTGCTAGTGTACAGTCGGACTCTCCAAGATCAGAGGATTTCTTCACCCCAGAAGGCTCGCACACGGAGTGTAATGGTATGGAGTTATATGTGCTTGCTTGAAACATGCGGGTATTATTTACAGGTCTGTTATTTCTAAAACCAAGTGTCGTATAATCAAGCATGCTTTCCTACAACAGCTCTTGTTTTTATAGTCCAATCATAAGACTTGATTGTAATCAATTCACTAACTGTTTTCCCTTGATTGGTAAGTTAAATGGTTAAATAATATCCAATTTCATGTATATGAACATGATTTTATTACTTCCAACCAAACTTTTTTCTATTGAGCTACAAAGTTTATTTTCTGCCTCCTGTAAAAACATACATGTACAAGTCAAATGAATGAATTTAATCTCATTTTTCCTAGAATTAAGTTTAGGTCATGAATTGTAAAATTTGTATTTCTACAGAAAATTAATCAGTAAAACAAAAGCAATTAAACTTTGTTCATGAATTTTCTTTCATTTCAAAGATGCGGAAACCTATAACCATAATCAAATAAAAAAGTCTTTTTTTATTTTCTAGAGCAAGTACCAAACCTGGCCTTAATTGACGAGTTTGTGGAGAACCTGTTGTCGTCTGCAATGATTTTGGCCCTTCCTCTTGCCTCCCGGGCTTTACAGGTTACTTATTCGACTTATTGACTGGAATCATTAAATCCTATTATTATTGTCAACTGAAATTTACAAATAAATTAGGTCTGTCAACTGACTCAACGGTCAATGGACTCAATATAAAAAAATACTATAATTTTATTGATTGTTAAGTCACTTGGCTAACACCAACAATAAAATTGTATAAAATTATACATGTACATAACATGTTGCTTATTTTAAATATTATGCTTAGCGTGGCTAGGTCTTATTTTATGTTTTTCAAACCCAAAATGTCTGGGTATTGTGATATCTTTGATAAATGTCAACATTGTCATCATTGTGTTACCCATAAGTATAAATTTGCTCTCTCTCTGCATCTTGTTAGGTTTTCAAATAATTATGAGGTAATAATTTCTTTTAGGCTGAAGAATCCGGTGCTTCCACCTTCCCGGTTAACAGAGAGAGCAGCAGCACAAATTCTGATACAGACGTTGTAAGTGCGATCAGTCTGGTGGACAGCATCCAACAGCGACAATCTAGTATGGACCACCTCGACGTTAACTTCAGAGAATGGTATAACAATTACAGGAGACGGAGTTCAAACCTGAGTGACTTAAGCTCGCGTAGAAGCAGCTACGATTGTGCTTCAAGGCGCAGCAGCAATTGCAGTGCAAGGGGAGGTTATAGCTCTGAGTTCAGCTCTGAGTTTGAGGAATATTATGACAACTTTCAACAGCAGGAGAGATACAAGTATCACACAATAACAGAAGAAGTCGGCTCAGCTGCTGTCATGGAATTTGCTTCTACACTGGCTGCGAGTCTGTTACAAGCCGGGACTCAAGAAGCAGCGTTTTTATGTCCTTCGCCGAGAGACTTTCAAGAAAGCTTGCCGGATGAAAATGTGTATAAAAAACCCACACCAATAAAACTGTCACCGACCTCTCCTGCAGAATCATTCTTAACTTCTGATGATAATAGCTTTAACATTGTTATACGGGAAGAATGTATTAGAAGCTATGTTGATATTTTATTCTTTGAAATTTGGCCATTCCCAATAGCTGAAAGTGTAGAAATTGAACGAAAAACAAACATCTATAAAGAGATTAGGCAAGAAATTTGTGAACATTTCAGACATGGTTATATAAATGATGAAGACAATCAAGAAAATAATATAAGTGAAGACAATCTAGTAGACAATACTGATGTTGAACATGACATCTCTGAAGATGATGTTAATAAAAATGATTCCAAAAGTAACACTAGTGTGATTGTTGATGATGATATTTTATTAGCTGTAGCCGACAGAATTGTCACAATAGCCTTCCAGGAGGCTTTACTGGAATATAAATATGTTTCAAATTTCAAGAAAAATTGTTTCCCTCAAGATTTTTCTGAGAGTAGCCAATCAGATCATTCCATTGATGCAAAGGACCAATCAGATTCAAGCTTTCAAGAAAGTAGTTCTTACTCACAAACTAACCAAGCAAACCATGGAAAAATAGACCCAGCCGTGCAAGTTGCAGAGAAAATGGTTTCAGGTCTTTTTAGTAAAAAAACTTTGGAAGACACTAATTCAAATTCAGCAGTTTCTCAAAGTTTACCAGTTGGAAGAGACAGTAATAAAGGTTTGGTAGATTCTGTTGCATCGCCATCTAAATGCCAGCAAAGCTGTGATAGTACTGTTAAGGTTGTTATTGACAGTGTTCCAATCAAACATTCCACTACAACAAGTGATAACTTGTCACACAATGAGAGAGAGATGTATAGTAGAATAGCTGACAAGATTTTACTCCAAGGTTTAAGCCCTGGGTACGATACTGAATTAGCAAGAAGTATAAAAATGGACGAACTCGCTAGTGGGAATGACAGTTTAACTGATAAAAGGAAATTATTTTGTGAACCTACTGTGCCATCTTTTGGTCGTAGTTCTAGTCAATCTGAATCAAACTCGCAGGAATCAGATTCCTCGTGTGTTCCAAATAGTTCTGTATCCTCTGGTCTTTCATCATGTGCTAAGCTGTCCAGTCTAGACAAAAGCAAGTTGAAAACTAGTGTAAAGAATGAAAGAGAATTTAAGCATACAGTTCCGGTAGAGATTAGTCAAGACTTACAAAGTGCTAATATAGATTACGACATGTTGGGTGCTAGGCCTAAGGTTAAAGAGAGTGTTGTACCAAAACCAAAGGCTGGTAAATCTACCTCTGAAAACAAACAATCTGAGGTAAGGATTTCAAATAGGAGTTTTTCTAATTCTGATTCCAATGAAAGTTGCGGCAGCTCATTCAGGATCCCAAGTACGAGCCCAGACACCTCAAGTTCAGATAACTCTGCTCACCATGGTGCCATAGGGGCTAAAAGTCACATGACTAGTCATGTGATCACAGCTGTGATACCTGCATCCCCCGGTGAATCTAACCCAAAGTCACACAGTAAACTAAAATCGAAGCCCTGTTTTCCATTCATGACAGGAAATAAAAAGAACTATGATCAGTTCGCGAACAGTCTGTCCCGTGATTTGTTGACGAATGCATTCCTTCAAGTGCAAGAACACAGGGAATGTGTGAGCTACCCTCGACGAAGCAGTGAACCGATGCAGATCTCAAATGATGCAGCCCTTCAGAGGCTAGAGAATTCTATCAATCACAGGTAAGAGTTGCATACTTCCATATAGATTGTTTTGATGTCTCATTTTGACTATGAGGTTATTTCATCAAATATCCTGGATTTTTAGAATCATTTTTGTGAAATATAAATGATATTTTTATGCCCCCGAAGATGGGCATATTAAAATCGCACCATCTGTCCGTCCGTCTGTGTGTCCGGCTCAATAACTTGTGTCCGGGCTGTAACTTTCTCTTGTAGTGACAGGTTCTAAAATAACTTGCCACATGTGTTCAACATACCAAGACAACGTGTCGCGTGCAAGACCTGTGTCCCTACCTCTAAGGTCAAGGTCACACTTAGGTGTCTATTAACAATGGAATGCTGCATATAAGAACATAGAGTATAGGTTGTCGTGTCCGGGTTGTAACTTTCTCTTGTATGGACAGATTTTAAAATAACTTGCCACATGTGTAAGACATATTAAGATGACGTGGCGCCTGCAAGACCTGTGTCCCTACATCTAAGGTCAAGGTCACACTTAGGTGTCTATTCACAATGGAATGCTGCATATAAGGACATAGAGTAAAGGTTGTTGTGTCCGGGCTGTAATTTTCTCTTGTATGGACAGATTTTAAAATTACTTGCCACATGGGTTTGACATACCAAGACGACGTGTTGCGTGCAAGACCCATGTCCCTACCTCTAAGTTCAAGGTCACACTTAGTGTTTATTTACAATGGAATGCTGCATACAAGGACACAGAGTATAGGTTGTCCTATCCGGGCTGTAACTTTCTCTCGTATGTACAGATTTTTAAATAACTTGCCACATGTGTTTACCATACCAAGACGACGTGGCGCGTGCAAGACCTGTGTCCCTACCTCTAAGGTCAAGGTCACACTTAGGTGTTTATTCACAATGGAATTCTACATATAAGGACATAGAGTATAGGTTGTTGTGTCGGGGTTGTAACATTTTCTTGTATGGGCAGATTTTAAAATAACTTGCCACATATGATCAACATACCAAGACAACGTGTTGCGTGCAAGACCCATGTCCCTACCTCTAAGGTGAAAGATACACTTAGTGTTTATTCACAATTTAATTCACATATAAGGAGATAAGAGTGTAGGTTGTCAAGTATGGGTGGTATTTTTTATGTTCAGTGGCAATTTAAAATAACTTGCCATATGTATTTGTCATGTAAAGGCAAGATCAACTTTTCATGTACTGACCTTGTTCACTGGTTAATATCACATTCGGGGGCATTTGTCACATACTGTGACAGCTCTTGTTTAAAATTGGATTTAGAATATTATTAATTTTGGTGAAACTACTGGTGAAAACATTATTCTGTTTTCAGTTGAGTTAAATTATTATAATTTATTATATTAATTATTGGTAATTAGTTCATTATATCATAATCATATGTGAGTTATTACAATTGCAAATATATCATACACATCAAAAACTGTGACTATGTCGGTCAATAGCTATTCATAGCTAATGTTTTCTCTGTTATGTCATACTGACTGAAAATAAAATTTGATTTGATTTGATTAGAATTGTCTGATATAAAACAGTGTTGTGGTTGATGACATACATATAAACTTTTAATATGAATAAGATTTACTGATAAGATTGCAAATGCTGCTACCCCTGTTGTAGAAATGGGCGCAGGACGGGTAAGAGCAAAACTGATGAAGACATCTCCCTAATGGACTGGGAGTGGAGCCAGCAGATAACTACTAAAACATCTAGTGGCTTCAGAGATCCGCTGCTTTCAAGGTATAGTGTAATGGTGATCATTGTGAAATTAGAACAAGCCTGAAACAACCCTGCACACATGACAGGCTGGCAGGCAGCCAGTGTTCACTGAATTTGTCCGCTCTTTAACCCGATAATTTCATCTTATTTCCACCAAACTTCAATACAATGTTAATGTGCATAATATCTCAAACAAATTTGATACCCACTCTGATCTGCCTTGTAAGTGGGAGGTCTTTGGTTTAAGCCCTGACTGGCTGCATACTTTTATCACTGTGTGACATTTATACAATAACTTGGCTAGGCACAAGACAGGTGTAACGTCTTCTACATGTATATAGATATACAACACTTACTTAGCCATTGATGTAGGGTCAAACTAGCCATTGATGTAGAATCAAAGTAGCTATCGATATAGGTAACATATTGGCCATTGATATATGATCAAATAAGCCATTGATGTATGATCAAATAAGCCATTGATATAGGATAAAATTAGCCATTGATATGGGATTCAAATAGCCATTTATGTCGGATAAATTAGCCATATATGTTACATATTGTAAGATCTACGACAAGTTAGCCATTGATGTACAAATGTAGAATCAAATTAGAAATAATAAATCCTTCTATGACAGGTTTGCAGAAGAGCTCATGAAGGCAAATGTATCGATTCCCCCTCTTCAACTTCTGGGAGCCGACCAGGTCAGCATAAGCAGTTCCAGCCAGTCTGTCTGCAGTACAATGTCGTCTTTTCGCGACCCACTCCTTGCTTCATTTGAGGAGGAGCTAATTAACAACAGCTTGAAGATCACCACCTCAGCTAAGACTGTAACCTCATGGTCCAAAATGAAAGGTTCAATGTGTTCATCCAGGCATGTTGGAATTAATAACAGTGCAAATCAGGGAGGTTCTTTGAAAAGTCAAAATAATTTGAATAATAACAAGGTGGGTAAAAGGAACAGCCAAAGTGGAAAATTTGGCCAATCGGAAGAAAGGAGGCAAATAACAATTAATGTATCACAGGACAGTGATAATAGAGCAATTTCTTGGAAGTCTGTTAGGTCCAGCAGTTTATATCATGTTCCTGATGTAACTGACTATGCCGATTCTCTTTCTCGTACCATTATCTGTGAAGCTTTGACTGCTGTTTATGCTTTAAGCTCATGCAAAAGTGATACTATGTCAGATAGACAAATGTATGCAGTTGATCTCTACAGTGACCTTTTGGCAAAGAGTATATTGGCTTCTGCCATGGTAACTGTTGAAATGGTGAACACTGATTGGTCAGAGCAGAATAGAGTGGTCACATGGTCTGACAAGACAGAATGTGTGCAGTACAGTGAGGCAAATTTGGAAGATGATGTAACGGAGAAAAGAGACATGGAAAGGTATGAAGAATTTGTTTAATACACAGAAGTAGTTTGTCTGTTGCTGTTGGTGTTTTTTTTAGGAAAACTATTTTGAGGAATTGACATAGTTAGGCATGTCAGTGTTGTTTTAGCCAGGTTTTTCAAAAGGGCAGGGTGGTGCAGAAAAGTGGCAGGGTGGTGTGGAAAAGGGGCAGGGTGGTGCAGAAAAGTGGCAGGGTGGTGCAGAAAAGGGGCAGGGGGTGTAGAAAAGGGGAAGAGTTGTGCTTAAGAAGGGTTAGGGTGGTGCAGAAAAGGGGCAGAGGGTGCTGAAAAGTGGCAGGGTTCTGCAGAAAAGGGGCAGGGTTCTGCAGAAATGGGCTGGGTGCTGCAGAAATGGGGCAGGGTGCTGCTGAAGTAAACTGACAACTTCAAACATTGAAATTATGTTGTAATTGTATAACATTTCATAGAAGAGGGAAATTTGGGTTGTTCAATACATCGGATCACTCAAAGTTCTAGCTTGGTCCATGGTGTCCTTGAGCAATCACAGTTTTACTGAATGATGCGTGTGGCTCATGAGTTTTTGCCCATAACTCTAGCATCAGCACCGGTGGATGATAAACATGGGCCAGGGTTGGCTTCTGCTTGAAGTACTTTTCTGTACTTGTACTTTTACAAGCCTGTTCACAAAGCAATGTGTTTATTGCACCAAAATTTAATCTTTCATCTGATTTTTAGAAACCTTTTCCCTTAAACTCTATGGTATTGGTAACTCATAGGTTGAATTATTATGATACAATTTTTTTGGTAACGATCTAACCTATTTTATAATTAACTTTTTGCGTAGCCTTTTATGCATATTAATTAAAATATTTAAGAGTCATTCTTAACTAAAACAAGTGTTTTTCCTGCAGCTGTGTAGATCCAGCCCGCTGTTCTAGTGAGTATGAAGATGCCTTGGACATTCCGTACCAGTATTTGGAGCAGTTTGCTGATGTTCTCGCCTCCAAAGTTCTCATTAACTCTGTGGCCATCAGCCGTAGAGAACACCTGTCCAGCTTAAGGGTATGATAGCTTTGTGATTAGATATATTTCAATATGATTTGAAAATATTTAAAAACAGTAAGGGAATATTCATAATGAGTTGTAAAAATATTCTAAATTACATTTTCACTTTCATCTACAAAGAAAATTTGTGCAGTCTTAGGTTTTCAGGGTTTTTAGCTCTACTGGCCAAAGGCCAGAAGAGCTTATGCGATGGTAATGTGTACGTAGTATGTGCATCTGTGCGTCCGTGCGGTCGTACGTTCGTGCGTCTGTAAACAATTGCTTGCCAGGTCTGCATGAGCGAATTCTATTTTTAGCCAAGTTTACATGTACATGTAAATTCAAGTCTAGAGTTAAGGGAGACAATTTGCAAGTCTAGGATTTTGAGAGACAATTTGCTTTTTGCTTCTGCAGTTGATTTTGTGAATTACTCTGCCTTGTTCTTGTTGAAAGCCCAAAGGCCATTTTTATACGCCCGAAGGGTCGTATTATGTTATGGCCTCCATCGTCTGTCCGTCTGTCTGTCTGTCTGTCTGTCCGTCTGTCCGTCCGTTAGCAATTTCGTGTCCGGGCCATAACTTGGTAACTAATAAAGCGATTTTCAAATAACTTTATACAAATCATCACTACATTAAAAGGATGTGTCGTGCGCAATTTCCAGGTCCATACCTCAAAGACTAGAATCACCATGGAGGTGCGTTAGCAATTCCTTGTCCGGGCCACAACTTTGTCACTAATAAGGTCATTTTCAAATAACTTTATACAAAGCATCAGTACATTAAAAGGATGTGTCGCGCGCAATTTCCAGGTCCATACCTCAAACACTAGAATCACCATGGGGGGGGGCGTTACAACTTTATCACTAATAAAGTCATTTTCAAATAACTTTATACAAAGCATCATTACATTAAAAGGATGTGTCGCGCGCAATTTCCAGGTCCATACCTCAAAGACTAGAATCACCATGGGGGGGGGCATTAGCAATTCTGTTTCCGGGCCATAACTTGGTAACTAATAAAGCGATTTTCAAATAACTTTATACAAATCATCACTACATTAAAAGGATGTGTCGCGCGCAATTTCCAGGTCCATACCTCAAAGACTAGAATCACCATGGGGGTGCGTTAGCAAATCCGTGTCCGGGCCACAACTTGGTCACTAATAAAGTCATTTTCAAATAACTTTATACAAAGCATCATTACATTAAAAGGATGTGTCGCGCGCAATTTCCAGGTCCATACCTCGAACACTAGAATCACCATGGGGGGGCGTTAGCAATTCTGTGTCCGGGCCACATCTTTGTTACAAATAAAGCGATTTTCGAATAACTGTATACAAATCATCACTACATTAAAAGGATGTGTCACATGCAATTTCCAGGTCCATACCTCAAAGTCTAGAATCACCATGGGGGGGGGGACGTTAGCAATTCCATGTCCAGGCCATAACTCAAAGACTAGAATCACCAATGGGGGGTGTTAGCAATTCTGTGTCCGGGCCACATCTTTGTTACTCGTCCGTTAGCAATTCCGTGTCCGGGCCATAACTTGGTAACTAATAAAGCGATTTTCAAATAACTTTATACAAATCATAACTACATTAAAAGGATGTGTCACACGCAATTTCCAGGTCCATACCTCAAAGACTAGATTCACCATGGGGGGGCGTTAGCAATTCTGTGTCCGGGCCACATGTTCGTTACTTGTCCGTTAGCAATTCCGTGTCCGGGCCATAACTTGGTAACTAATTAAGCGATTTTCAAATAACTTTATACAAATCATCACTACATTAAAAGGATGTGTCGCGCGCAATTTCCAGGTCCATATCTCAAAGACTAGAATCACCATGGGGGTGCGTTAGTAAATCCGTGTCCGGGCCACAACTTGGTCACTAATAAAGTCATTTTCAAATAACTTTATACAAAGCATCATTACATTAAAAGGATGCGTCGTGCACAATTTCCAAGTCCATACCTCAAAGACTAGAATCACCATGGGGGGGCGTTAGCAATTCTGTGTCCAGGCCATAACTCAAAGACTAGAATCACCATGGGGGGGCGTTAGCAATTCTGTGTCCGGGCCACATCTTTGTAACTCGTCCGTTAGCAATTCCGTGTCTGGGCCATAACTTGGTTACTAATAAAGCGATTTTCAAATAACTTTATACAAATCATCACTACATTAAAAGGATGTGTCGCGCGCAATTTCCAGATCCATACCTCAAAGACTAGAATCACCATGGGGGGGCATTAGCAATTCTGTGTCCGGGCCACATCTTTGTTACTCGTCCTTTAGCAATTCCGTGTCCGGGCCATAACTTGGTAACTAATAAAGCGATTTTCAAATAACTTTATACAAATCATCACTACATTAAAAGGACCTCAAGCCGAATCTTCTTCGGGCGTATAATGCTCCGTTTCGCGGTGCTCTTGTTTAGCTTTATGTTCAGTTGTTGCGCATTCAACTTAACAAAATTGGTTGTGAATGTTTAAGTTATGCACCTGGTGTCATTACTGGCCACACCCAGGGTTCACAGGTTTGGTAAACATAAATCTGGATAGGTTTGAAAATCTTTTTATGTGTTCATGCATCCATCTCAGCACAATTGATTGTGAATGTTTGTTCAAATTGATCAATGTTGTCCTAGGATGCCCTTGACTTTGACCTTTTGACCAACTTTTCTTAACTTTTAAAACTACAGAAATTTTTACTATGAGTACAGTTTTGAAAGCATTTTTTTTTTGTCGGATGACTTTAACTTTGCACATGTATTAAAATAGTTCATGCAACTAATCTCAAGGTCTGCACAGGATAGGAAAAGTCCTGGAAAACTCCTTGAATTCGACATCAGTCCTGGAAAACTCCTTGAAAATGACATTGTCGGAAATATCCTTGAAATGTCCTGGAATAATAAAATTTTCCCATGAAAATTTATAATTCTCCTTGAAATTGGTCGGACAAACACTGTCTATTCAAAATAATCATGAATATTTACAATGCTGACCATTGGAAGTCAAATTTCATCGACGAATAGACGCCGTAAAAAGCGCCGTGATTTCCCGGTCTTTAACCCGTTATTTAACACTGCCTTTATAGTGCCGCGCGCAGAATAGCATGTTTCCGGTTGTTTACTTCCGATAATCTGATAAAAATGTCTTCGCGAGGAAAATGTGTGTTTAGAAGTGAATGGGAGGCGAATGAAAACTATAGATGATGGCTTCAACCATTTAAGGCCAACAAGACAAAAGCGCTTTGTATTGTTTGCGATAAACTGTTTGACATATCAAATATGGGAGAAGCTGCACTGAAATCGCATGCGAAGGGAGATAATCATGTAAATAACATGTCGAGGGATCAAAATAACAATGTTCATCAAAGATCACACTAGCACCTTTATATCGAACACGGTATACACTCCTGGAAAAAATATTTTAAGTCCTGGAAAAGTCCTGGAATTTGATGATGACAAGTCTGTATGAACCATGAATCTGCTTTCAATACTTTCTGGGCTCAGATGTTGAACGTGCTACGTTTTCAGGTAACCCAAACACAAAACATAAATTATATGTCTGTTGCCTTCTACCCATACATACATGCTCTTGATTGATATGACCACAAAAGCCATGCCAGTAGAGCATAGGCCCTTTTGGGCCTCTTGTTTAATTATAACTATGGCTCGCACATCTTTAGTTAACTACTTGTTAAAAATCTTTTAAATATTCATGTTAGTGCAGTCATCGAAATTAGACTTTTGGATCAACAAGCCCAAATTATTATACTATTACTTGGCATCAAATTTTTGAACAAGCCCTGCTATATAAAATTCAGAATTTGAGCAAGCCCGAAAGACATTTTACCAGTGCAGGGCTTGCGGGCCTGTGCTAATTTCGACCACTGTTAGTGTCAATCTTAAGCAGCGGACATGACCATGTGTACAGCGTTCTTCCTAAATGTAGTGTCAATCTTAAGCAGCGGACATGACCATGTGTACAGCGTTCTTCCTAAATGATATAAAAGGGAAGGGTCGTGGTCTTATATCCCAAATTCTAGGGGTTGCTTCATCTAGGAGAGATTTTCAACATTGCAGAACTACTGTTGAAAACCTCTTCTACATGGTTACAAAACCACTCTATCCCCTGGTTTTGGCCCAGGAAACAGACTGAATAGTGTTTTATAACCAAGTCAATTAGTATAAACTAAGAATAATTTTATTTATCATAGACTATGGGCAAATAATTATAATAGGTAAATTCATTATGAGTAAAACAGTTGGTTACATTTTGTCATTTTGCATCTTTAACTGTTGGCAGGCATGTTTACAATAACTATTTAAGATTGACTGAATCCAGATTGTAACCAAATATTCTTATCATTATAAACTCAAATCTTCCCATATTGTACATTATATTATTCAATGTATGGCTAAATGCATAAAACACAGCGAAGAGGGCTCAGTAGATCCCCCTAGCCTTGAGCCAGTAAGATTTTCCAAAATGAAGGAGGTATACTATTTAGTGAATATTGAATTATATACTTATAATCACTGATTCTGTGACTGTTTTGATGATCCTAACTTGGCTTTCTTGTATAATTAATGTGCTGAAGGCTTTATAATGCAATAAATCTTGAGTCTTGTATTTTACGTGTAATTTGTAATGTACAGCAACAGTATGGCCGCCCTATCGCCACCGGTAACTGGGGGTGTGGGGCATTTGGTGGAGACCCCCACCTCAAGTCCCTCCTGCAGTGGATGGCAGCTAGCTATGCTGGATGTCCTTGCCTTCTCTACTACACCTTCCAAAATGCCAACATGGAAAAGGTACTGTAATTCCTTCATGTTTTGTCCGCATTGACAAGGTACTGTATTTCCCAAAAGTCCACCTTGATCATCAATGCAGCATCCTTTATATCTTGAGCCATGCAGGTATATAAATGTTCTAATTCCATTTTTGGTTTTAATGAAAATTTCCTGTGTAGCTTGAACAATTATTGAATCTGTCAATGCTATGCCAATGTTGCTGCATGTATCGGCATAAGGCAGTGTTACTTTTCCCTGCCCATGTTTTCCATCCTTGTCCCTTCTGGAGCCTTCATATTTGTCTACGAATGGCCCCTGCTCGTCATCCATGTCTTCAGATCCGACATCAGACATTTTGGCTTTATTATGGAAATTTTATCACAGATAGAAATTACAGCTTACTGCTGCAACTGTATTTGTTACATGCTTGCCTCTCTTGTAACTTTTATATTATGCCCCCCTCCTAAGAAGCTTGGATACATTGCTTTGCACATGTCTGTTTGTCTGTCTGTTGACCAAACCTTGTCCTTTTTATAATTAGAGAGTACTTAGGCCTACAGTCCCCAAACTTGGTAGGGAGGTTGGTCATGACCATCAGATGATTATGAAATCAGTAACACAAAATCTCTTGATGATTAATGAATAGAGTATATTTAGGCTTTTGGTCCTCATACCAGATAGGGAAGTTGGTCATGACCCCTATTGATTTTGAGGTCAGCAGGTGAAAGGTTTAGGTCACAGTGACCTTTAAGAAAAAGAGTTAATTTAAATCAAAGTTGATCCTTTAATCTTATTTTGTACTCAAGTACTTGTTCCATAATGGATAGTGGATTAAAACAAGGAAAGTGTTATATTTCTTTGACAAAATTTTGTAAGCCGTTGGAAAGCATATAGTAATACAGATGATATGTGGATGTGTGTTGTCTGATGCATGTGGTACTTTGTTACTGCCTCACCCCTTGTGTGGAGTTACAAGCTAGCTAGTTAAAAGCTAGTGGACACATAGTTACAATGTTTCCTTTATAGTTCCAGGAAGTGGTTGACCTGATACTAGAGCGAGGCTGGGACGTGTCTCGTCTGATGCAGGTTGTGCGGCGTTATTGCATTACCACTTGCGAGGAGATAGAAGCCAGTGGGGCTCCGACTCGACAACTGTTTGACGTCATACTGCAGGGTGAAATCTTCCCGGGTGTTTAGAATTTGGAACATTTAAAGATTTGCGAATGAAGCTAAAAAAAATGCAATATTCCTACGGCTTGAATTTATATAAGATGAGATGGCACATTTGTTTATATTGAAATATTTCCAGCAGGGGTTTTAAAGCTCATTATCAATCTTGAAATCAGCATTGCCAGCTGTTAACATCAGGCTAGTGTACAGTAAAGATTATTTTTTTGCGTGGACAATTGTATCCAAAACAGTAAAAAGTACCTTAAAATGAATATAAATTACTTTTGAAATCATTTGGAAAGAGATCGAAGTCCCTTGACACTGCTTTGAGAAGGAACTTATACCCAAACAAACCCCCAGCTATTTTTCAAGATTGACAATTGTCAACTGTTATAACCCTGGATTTCCAGGCTGGCAAAATATTGTGAACTAATGTTACTATAATACTCCTGATTCAAATTTCATGTACACTTTACCTAGAATTAATTTTTATGGTTCCTCTTGCATGATAAAAGGATAATGCAAGGTGCATGCTGGTTGAATTCAGTAAATACTTTTATAGTCACTTTTATATTTTTGAGAAAATATTCACTTTTTGTTATTCACTGCAGTGTTAATATAGGTCACCACTTGTTTACTTGTTTTATGTTTTGTTTTTTAGCTGGGTTTTTTAATTAATGAAGTTGAGGTAATGCATAGAGATGGTTTGCCTACATTGTTGGCCTTGTTCAAAATCATGACTGTTTTTTAAGATATTATTCTTAAACTTGGTACATTTGTTCACAAAGATAATACACATAGGGTTTTTCTTATGATCAATCTTCTGATACAAGAATCATTATAATTGTCTGCTTATTTGCATATGCCCACAAGTTAACGTTTTCTGTATTTAAGAAATATGGCGTCAAAGTTTTTAATTTGAACATTCAACATAGAACTTGGGTCTTTGTAGAACTTTGATATACCCTTTTCCTAATACTTTCACATAGATAATATATTCGCCATTGGATCTTTTCAAGCTGATTCCAACATAACCAAAGTCTCAATATTTGAGTGGCTTATGGCCATGTTGAATTAAGCTGACAAAATGGTTTGATTGGTCACACACAGATAGTCCGAATTTACACATAACGATCTCAATTTTGCTATTACTATAATTTTTCAACTAAAATTCTTATTCCTACAATATTTTGTCGTACACTTGGAAATGGTGCCATATTTTATATTTCATTAATTGTAGCAAGCCCATCAAATTGGCTAGATATGTGTGGAGAAATGCAACGGGTCAACTAATAAAAATAGACAAGCATTAGCATTCCCTTGTGGTACTCTTATTTTGGGTCACTTAGTCTTAATCAAACTAGGCAGCCTTAATATTTTCAAATATTACTTGAACATGTTGAACTGGGGTGGTATTCAATATAGTTATTATCCTTATCCTTAGACATGCCTCAGTGATTCCATTCAGTTGATTGGTCAATTTATTTTACAGTCCAATCAAAAAGCTGAGATTTCACTCTTAAATTTAAGATTGATCTAAGTTGTTTATTGAATATGGCCCCATTATTTTAAGATTTAAGATTAGAAACTAAGTGTTTTGATTGGCTTGTATATTAAGCTGACCAATAGGCTGAATGGAATCACTGAGGCATGTCTAAGGATAAGATCAATATTGAATTCTGGCCAGCTCCAATTACTTAAAATATCTGGAGTGAGACAAGCAGAAGTACTTACTTGTATTTCATTAATCAATTTTGTGTATCTCTTGTATCTCTCTCAATAACTTTATGATTAAAACCAATATGTTACTGGTGAATAGTGAGTAAATAAACCATATTGTTGGTATGGCCTAAAAGGAATATTTGTTTCTGAAATCATGTTAAAAGGTGACCTACACTGTAAGCTGCATAAAGTATTGTGAACTATGTCAATACATGTTTTTGTCTTGTTAGTTTTCCTTTAACCTATGCTTTTTCATAGATTTCACTTTTATACTGAATGTGATTTCTGGTTTCGTTTAATTGTATTTTCTAAGTGCTATAACCTCTGTTTTCATTTCTTTCAGCCTTTTTATAGGCGTTATTTGGCTATATTCTTGAGGTAAAAAAGTATCTATTGTTCCCAATTTGAATGCACATATTTTGACATTTATCTTTGGAAAATAGTGTCTTGACCACGAATTTACTAAATAAGAGATAGTATTTCACAGGCATTGAACAGATTACATTTGATTATTTGATTAATATAATTATATCTTGCTTGTAAATCTCAGTCTTTTTATTCCCCACTGATGGAATACCGTAAACCCTCAAATAAGGTTCACCCTCAAATAAGGTTCACGCTTAATGGTGAAGAATGACAAATTTATATATTTTATCAAAGATGATGGTATCATAAAGTTCCTGTCAGCAAAAAAACGGTTATAATCTAAATCAGAACTCTTCCCTAGCTCCGACCTTCTGCATAAATCTTATTCAATATGTTTAGATACATAAAGCTTTGATTATTTTGCCATATTGATATGCTATTGGTGTAACTTGTTTTGTTTAATTCACGCTTATTAAAATTATTTGAACCACACACTTTATTGTTTGTTTCTTTGGGTTAAGAGAAAAAAACCACTCCGGAGGAAATGTTTCACAACTTTCAAAAAATTGGAGATTTTCAGGATGCAATATCTTTGGAAACTTTGGCTGTGTCTGATGTCATTATTTTTTATGGCCCTGATGGGTGACATACAGTATTCGAACTGTCTGTCCGTGCGAGCGTCCGGAACAAAACGCTGTATACACATCAGGAGAACTGTTTTGTTGTACGCCCTGTTTTGTCTAACTTATGTGTTAGGTTTCTGTTGACCAGCAGATAAACATTACTGATGGGTCAGTATGTCAAAGCTAAATTAAAGCCATGGATCGAATCACCTTTTACATGTTTCTGACTTAGCCGTTTTAAAAACATCCCTTGTTTTACCAGTTCACATGACTTGAATATTCATCGCTGTTAAATGCTGTGGCTTAAAACATAGGAAGAAGCTCAGCAGTCTCCGTAAATATGGTCAAAAGGTCAGCCACGAACACTACTGAAATGTGTTTGCAAGTCCTTATATACATTGTCGAAATTTCAATGGTATGGTTTCAAAAACTAAGAGTAGATGGAATGGACTTGGTAAAGGTCATCCGAGGAAACATGGACATTTGTTTGCGAAACTTTGCAATCTATTCAAAATCGCAATGTTGTAGCTTCAAAAAAATAATAAAGAAGTAGGTGAACAGGTCATCGTTCATGCCACCAAAGACATGCCACCATAATATTATGGTAATTGGTTTGTCACAACTATACACAAGGGCCAACACTCACTGCTGTAGCTTTAGTGAGAAAAAGTGAAAAATAATACTCTCATTTGGACATCAAAGGTAAGTAAAAATATTTATTTGCCAACTTTACACATGGTTAAATTATCAATGTTGTAGCTTTGAAAAAGAAATTAGGTACAGTTTATGTAAAATTTGAATTTTGTTTACAAAACTGGAAACATTGTTTAATGCTGTAGCTTCAATAAGCTGGAGATATTTTTTCTTTTCGGTTGCTTTGGAAAATAAATATTGCGGCATGGAACCACTTCAATTATATTTCAGGGAATTGGAAATAAGCCACGCAAGGAAGGTGTCTGTAATGTTTTGAAATATGAGCCCATAGTTTTTATTTATAATTATTTTACTCTTTGATACCAAAATTGCAGAAAATAAATTAAAAAAAACCCCCTGAAACTTAGTGGGCGGCGAACCCACATCGGTGCAGAAAATCGCTTCAAACGCTATTCAAAATCTTGGACGTCAAAGACAATATTTGAGCATATATCAACATTTGATGAAGGGTTGCAGCCGTCAGTATCTTAGTTTTAAGACTACGTATGCACCAGTCAATTGTAATCACGCGGTGGTATCCCGGGGATAGCCGGGGAAATGGGCCGTGTTTTTACCTTTCAGGTGGCCCGCATTGCCGGGAGAATGCGGTGGTTTTGTCTTCGCGCAAAATATAGCGGGGAATGGGCCTTACCTAGGGTCCCTTGGGTGCGGGGGCATTTGGCGGGGATTTTACCATCAGTTCGTCCTCGCAGGGCGGGGATTTTACCCGGGGTTAGCTAAACCGAAAGTCAAAGTCCCCGCTATTCCCCGGACCTGGGGGCCGTGGTTACAATTAACTGGTGCATTAATTATGATATGCCACTCTTTTTTTCGTATTTTTTCTGTGTTTCATTTTGCAATTTGCAAAACACGAGCGAGCCCGTTAAACAAGGCTTGAAACTATATCTGCTAGAGAGACACCCAAATGGCATTTCTAATTTTGGGCTGGGGGTTTCAGAGAGTTTCAAAATGTCCAATTACGCAATATAAAGAAATTGGAACAATAGTTTTTGACAACATTTGTTTTAAAGTTTTTCCGACATAATTCAATAGAGCCACGCTCCCTGGCTGCCACGTTTTTCAACGACTGCACTTTGGTGGAGGATTTCTCTATGGTCGCTCAATCGGTTCCTATAAATGACTATGAAAGCTGACAGGTAGTTTCACAGAACAGTTATTTAATAAATTTTCTTCCTGGTACCATGGCAATAATAGTTATAGTTTGAAAATCTCTTTGAACGAGTTTAGTATACTATTATGCTAGAAACTATTTTTAATTTTCAAATGCAGTTTCAGAAAGGAAGATTCCTTAAGTTCACTGGGTCAACTCGGATAGAGTTTCAATCGATGATCATTTTTGTGAAATTATTTTGAGATCAGGTATGTAGTTTCATATATGTATGAGAGTAAACCGCCGTTTAACTTGGTTTGGAATTATTTTAGAAAACTTTTTTTAGGAAAATCATACCAGGAACATTCCTCTGAAACTATTTTGAAATTTGAACAGTCGTGTCAGACAAGAAAACGGAATATATTTTAATGAATAAATCAATTTAAAACCCCACTTTCCCTTTCAACGGAGGGTCAGTCAATGAACATTTCTTTCAGTAGTTACAGGAAGTTTTATGAACACTGCCTGCATCGGACCACTCTTGATGTCATTCGTCGCAGGTCACCGCTGTATTTTGGGTAAAAAAACTGTTTTGGCGGATACCCCACCAAGCGTTGGGGGAACATTCCTTCTTTGAATTCCAAACTGTTTTAAATAACACGTAGGGATCCGACGGGGTCCAGCTAAAACATTTGGACATGTACTCACCATTTTCGAAACAACTGAATTATAGCTATCTTTATTCCTCGTGTATCTATTATACCATAGAATGTTATTGCACTCTTGTGTTTCCCTTATAAGAGTGATTGTGCGGTTATTTCCCTTTACTCAGTTTGCTGTTTGGCATTATACTATGTGCGCATCCTTACTTCGACCACGGGGACGCTGGCACTTCCACACACCTTAGCTTACTATGGAAAGCTCCATTATATAGAATAAATGTTTTATTTCGATGCCTTATAACACCATACTCTCTTGGCAATGGCGTGAATTATACAGAACCAAGCCAAAAGTGAGTAAACTTTTTTTCATGACTCATACATAAAACATATAACACCTAAAACATAATGGAAATCTTTCTCGTAAAATAGCAGAATGGTGGCTAATATTTCAGTTCTGCCTATCTTGATCAGCAGGTGTCGTATACCTTAGAAACGGCAAAATAAAGTAAACGCGTAAAGTCTATTTCAAATCAGGAACCACCTATATGTGGTGGTATTTATGAGGTTATTCAAAGTTAGATTTTCACAAGCAACCACAGATTGTCAATTGCCAGAATAACACATTCATATTGCATATTACAAATGTGTTTAATTCTCGTGAGTTAGATTATGAATATTATGCTTCAATTTCTTATTGTCGATGTAATATTACCTTTTTGCGGATTTCAACGACGTCATTTCCAATATTACGCTATGTTCGCATTCAGTTTGGCGAGCTTTTCTTAAAATCTACAATTACATAATTTCATATCCTATTAAAGGCATATTCTGAAAGAAAATTTATTTGTTTGTTTTTCATTGTAAGGTCGCAAAATATCTCGCCTAGTGAAAACCAAATGTAAATATTTAAATATAGCTTCCGGTGGTCACTCGATAAAATATATTGCATGCTGACACTGAGGCCTTCGCCGGATACCACCAAGACAATAAATTATGAAAGTATTCTGCTGAAATTGCTGATTTGAACTCGGTCCGCCTGATCATTTTACACTCATTTAACTAGCTATTTAAACCACTCGCCTGCTGAGACAATTGACAGTTCATTGCCAAACGGAAATATTTAGTTGTCAGTAAGCAGGATGGATATATCACTAAACATAATGGATAAGTCAGCAAGCAGAGTGGTTAAGTCAGCAAAAAGGATTGACATGCCGGCATGCAGGAGGGCATTTCAGCAAACATACGTATGTAGTTGAAATGCCAACAATTGAAATGGACTTATGCGCAAGCCAGATTGATATATTAGTAAGCAAGAGTGATATGCCAAATAGCAGGATGGACATGTCAGTTAACAGTTTGACTTGTCAGAAGGCAGGATGGACATGTCAGTTAACAGTTTGACTTGTCAGTAGGCAGGACGGACATGTCAGTTAACAGTTTGACTTGTCAGTAGGCAGGACGGACATGTCAGCTAACAGTTTGACTTGTCAGTAGGCAGGATGGACATGTCAGTTAACAGCTTGACTTGTCAGTAGGCAGGATGGACATGTCAGTAAACAGTTTGACTTGTCAGTAGGCAGGATGGTCATGTCAGTTAACAGCTTGACTTGTCAGTAGGCAGGATGTACATTTCAGTTAACAGTTTGACTTGTCAGTAGGCAGGGTGGACATGTCAGT
The DNA here is from genome assembly GCF_026914265.1 of Mya arenaria. Classification (NCBI taxonomy): domain Eukaryota; kingdom Metazoa; phylum Mollusca; class Bivalvia; order Myida; family Myidae; genus Mya; species Mya arenaria. Next base: position 7,649,880 of record NC_069136.1, on the reverse strand, counting down.
TAACAGTTTGACTTGTCAGTAGGCAGGATGTACATTTCAGTTAACAGTTTGACTTGTCAGTAGGCAGGGTGGACATGTCAGTTAACAGTTTGACTTGTCAGTAGGCAGGACGGACATGTCAGTTAACAGTTTGACTTGTCAGTAGGCAGGATGGACATGTCAGTTAACAGTTTGACTTGTCAGTAGGCAGGGCGGACATGTCAGTTAACAGTTTGACTTGTCAGTAGGCAGGATGGACATGTCAGTTAACAGTTTGACTTGTCAGTAGGCAGGATGGACATGCGGCAAGATTGGCGTGTCAGCAAGCAGAATATGCATGTTATAATGCAATATTAGAACGCCAATTTGGGTAAAAAACGGTGAATGAAGAAAAAAAGTATTTATAGTCTTTTACTTAAACCTCTGATTTAAAATTTCCTTTTACCTCCTACAGCACAATTATATTTTCAGTGTGAAACTCGTTTCAGGGTTATGATACTCATAACTCTCATTAAATTATTTGATGAACAATATAAGTTATACCTTCACTGAACGACACATACCATACATACGATAATTACTGCAAATAAGTCGTTCGATATGAACACTTAACGTTGAATAATTTGAAAAACAAAAACCCAGCAAACTGTCATCTCTTAGGATCAAAAGTTTTAATATACGAAAGAAAAAGATAAATATATGGTTTATACGCTTTAGCAATATATGTGTGAATTGAATTGATTCCTTTCCTGTTCCTACATTTTTGATTTACGACGATTATTAATTGTCGTAAGACGTACCCTCAAATTTAAAAGGAAACCGGGTTTTCACATGGAACATGTTTTCATACAGTGTTAATGTCTCTGTTCATGTAACAACGGAGCTGTAGTCTGTGTGGCTAGAGATCTGTATAAAAGGCATCTACAAAACGTCCAGGATGTTCGCGTTCTTGTACTTCACGACAGAGGGTATTTACCTCAAACAACAATGAGGGCATTGTGCGCACAAAAGAGATATATCTCAGAAATGGCTGCGTGGTTGGATGTCCCCATGTACAGTGTTGATGACGTCCGCGTGAATATGTCGGTATCAACAAAATCCTAATGGGATCTGACACGATACATGTTTCATTGTATACATTATAATAATGAAAGCTGTCATCATTACGCGTACAAAAATGACATTACTTAAGATTCCGGCAAAGTAGCGGTACTTGGGCTGTATTTGATGGGAAAACGATCCCGCATCTCGCAAATAATCCAGATCATGTTCTGGTAAATATTGCCAATAGATAACAAGCGCTTGTTTTTAGTTTGAAACAACACGACACATAAACTTACTTAATGATGGGCCTATTGTTCAGAAATAACTTTTAAGTTAACCACGTGATTAACGAAATCAACTGCATCAGTTAATTCAAATCTTGTTTTGCACCAGTCAATTGTAACCACGGCCTCCAGGTCCGGGGAACAGCGGGGACTTTGACTTTCAGTCCAGCCAAGCCCGGGGAAAATCCCCGTCCTGCGGGGACGAACTGTTGGTAAAATCCCCGCCAAATGCCCCCGCACCACAAGGACCTAAGGCCCATTCCCCGATATTTTTGGCGCCAATACAAAAGCACCGTATTCATCCGGCACTGCGGGGCCACCTGGAAGGTTAACACACGGTCCATTTCTCCGGCTATCCCCGGACCTTGGAGGGGGTGGGGTGGGGGGTTGGGCGTGGTTACAATTAACTGGTGCATTAGATAAACAGCACATCACACGTGCATCCATAAAACTCCCAGAGATGTAGCGATATGAAAGTTAGAAACGATGACGGGATTAACGACGTCGTTGTTAAATTTTAAAGATGAACTATTTGATGATGCGCTCCTATATTTCAATAAAACAATTACAACTGAAAATTTTGTCTCAACTCTTGTTAGAAATGCAGCAGATCATAAGTGTATCTGTGAAACTTACAGAGGAATATTGATTTGAAAACGATATTGACCAAAGTTTAGAAAAATGTCTGAAAAACTGGAAAACTATTTTTCAAATGAATGGTCAATTGCGTATTTCCAAATATATCTTTGTTTTAACTAATGCAGCCTTTTTAAATTTCATTTTTTTTGGCAACCTTTTCCGGTTCGAAAGCGTCGTGTTTAGTTTTGATCAGGAGCACTTAACTAAAATAGATTTTATAAGTTGTTTTTTAAGTTGATATTCTCACTCCTGAGTCTTGACCCAGTGACCACAAGAACTTAACATTTTTTTGTAAAACAACGTTACGACTAGAACGAAAAAGGTTATTAATAATAATCGTCACATAATATTTCCGAGTTAAATGTTTGTTACACGTTTAACAAATCCGGACAGATATATAACAATACACGGCTCCTTAAGGATGCCCCGACAATAATTGGGATGTGGATGGTGGTCGGGAGAGGGTCTGGTCGCCCACCGCGGCTACACTATGGTCTGACACGACCACTGCGACCATGATGGGGATGTAGGTAGCGTCACCGGAAGAGGGTCTGGTCGCTCACCGCGGCTACACTATGGTCTGACACGACCACTGCGACCATGATGGGGATTTGGGTGGCGGTCACCGGGAGGGGGTCTGGTCGCCCACCGCGGCTACACTATGGTCTGACACGACCACTGCGACCATGATGGGGATGTAGGTGGTGGTCGGGAGGGGGTCTGGTCGCCCACCGCGGCTACACTATGGTCTGACACGACCACGGCGACCATGCTGGGGATGTAAGTGGTGGTCGGGAGGGGGTCTGGTCGCCCACCGCGGCTACACTATGGTCTGAAACGACCACTGCGACAATGATGGGGATGTAGGTGGCGGTCTTGAGAGGGTCTGGTCGCCCACCGCGGCTACACTATGGTCTGACACGACCACTGCCACCATGATGGGGATGTAAGTGGCGGTCGGGAGGGGGTCTGGTCGCCCACCGCGGCTACACTATTGTCTGACACGACCACTGCCACCATGATGGGAATGTAGGTGGCGGTCTTAAGAGGGTCTGGTCGCCCACCGCGGCTACACTATGGTCTGACACGACCACTGCGACCATGATGGGGATGTGGGTGGCAGTCACCGGGAGAGGGTCTGGTCGCCCACCGCGGCTACACTATGGTCTGACACGACCACTGAAACCATGATGGGGATGTAGGTGGCGGTCTTGATAGGGTCTGGTCGCCCACCGCGGCTACACTACGGTCTGACACGACCACTGCCACCATGATGGGGATGTAGGTGGCGGTCTTGATAGGGTCTGGTCGCCCACCGCGGCTACACTATGGTCTGACACGACCACTGCCACCATGATGGGGATGTAGGTGGCGGTCTTGATAGGGTCTGGTCGCCCACCGCGGCTACACTATGGTCTGACACGACCACTGCAACAATGATGGGGATGTAGGTGGCGGTCTTGATAGGGTCTGGTCGCCCACCGCGGCGGCTACACTATGGTCTGACACGACCACTGCGACCATGATGGGGATGTAGGTGGCGGTCTTAAGAGGGTCTGGTCGCCCACCGCGGCTACACTATGGTCTGACACGACCACTGCGACAATGATGGGGATGTAGGTGGCGGTCTTGAGAGGGTCTGGTCGCCCACCGCGGCTACACTATGGTCTGACACGACCACTGCCACCATGATGGGGATGTAGGTGGCGGTCTTGATAGGGTCTGGTCGCCCACCGCGGCTACACTATGGTCTTACACGACCACTGCCACCATGATGGGGATGTGGGTGGCAGTCACCGGGAGAGGGTCTGGTCGCCCACCGCGGCTACACTATTGTCTGACACGACCACTGCGACCATGATGGGGATGTGGGTGGCAGTCACCGGGAGAGGGTCTGGTCGCCCACCGCGGCTACACTATGGTCTGACACGACCACTGAAACCATGATGGGGATGTAGGTGGCGGTCTTGATAGGGTCTGGTCGCCCACCGCGGCTACACTATGGTCTGACACGACCATTGCCTCCATTATTGCTGATCATAAGGGGATTCAACATTTACAATTGATATTGTAACTATCATACTGACAGACTTCCAATCTCAATTTCGAAGCGATAAAATAGATTCTAGTATTTATTTGCAAAAACCCTCTTGTTTTACTGGTAAAGAGCTTCTTCTTTTAGAAAACTGCCGAGGACCTTAAAAATAGTACGTTACTGGAAAGATGAATGAGCTCCAGGATGGGCAACCGACCCTGGCATCATGCGGTTTTATTTAAAACATTATAATCGTATTACTGCCGTTCGCCGTTGGAATAAATATTAATGACGCCAATAAAAAGATCCGATTTCTGTTTACAGAATATTGTGTTAATGTCTTTCTTTCCTTGCTTATAAGAGTGAAATCTGAATACATTCTTATAAAATCCGTTATGTTAAAGGCCATGTCTGTGAGAACAATACAGTATTAGTTGCGATGTTCCAGGCGAGCAATTTAAATGTCATATATCATGTATATGGTTTTTCAGCAGCCGTTCCATTCAATATGTTGCCTGAGGAGATTAAATTGGAAATAAAGGCAATGATATAGAGACCTCAAATAATAAATTAAAAAGGTTAAAGAATGTCTGAGCCAAAACCCAGCTGCCCCACCGCACGTCGTTAGTGGTTCTTGAGAAGAATTGTCTGCTAGGAGTAACGGTATAACGTCCGCAATATATAAACGAGATTAACCGAACCCTAGTGTTTATTACATGTCAGTAACTACAATCGGTCGGTCGACCGGTCGGTCTGGTCGGGTCGGGTCTCGTCAGGTCGGGACTCGTCAGGTCGGGTCGGTCTGTCTGTCTTTCTGTCTGTCTGTCTGTCGGTCGATGGGTGGGTGGTTGGGTCGGTCGTCAGTCAGTCAGTCAGTCAGTCAGTCAGTCAGTCAGTCAGTCAGTCAGTCAGTCATAAAATGTTACAGACTCTTTTATTCCAAAGTATGTTAGATAAACATTGGAGCGCCGTGGAATAAACGGCAAAGCTCTTGTTTATTTTACTAGTCCAACAATGGGTTTAACTCAAAAGCTTAAAAAACAAAAACTGAAGTATGCGCCCTGCTATACAGGAACGTATTGTCTCTGGAAATATATGCACCAAGTTTCATCGAAATATCTTGAAAAAAACACAACGAGTTATGGCCAAGGTTCAGATTTTGCATGAAGCGACCGACGCCGACAACTACAACAGCCAGGGTTTCACAATCGCCCATTATAGAATTCATTAGATTCAGACGAGCTTATAGGTGTCACAGGCCATATAAGTGTGCAGCCAGGCCATACTGATCAAACAAGTTCTGGAAAAGTGATCTACCAAAAAAACGTTATATACACTTACATCTTTGACAATTTATACTGAACCCAAACACATCTCAAATGAGTAAACCATCTTCAGGGTTTGTTATGTAAACATGTCAAATATCGTTCATATGAATCTTATTGTAGATGACATTTTCTTGAAGAAGAATCGCGCCGCAGTATTCACGAATAGAATGGAGCAGATGCATACACATTCGAGAAGAAAAATGTGTACATTTAAAACAACATTCTTTCCTCGAAATGAGCGCACCTGCTCCATTATGTTCGTGAATGAAATGTCGTCTCGTATTAGTGCCTCAACTGAATTACATATTCTGATGTATGACGTGTATAGCTAACCCCTCGCCCTCTTCTCCGAATGTGAACCGAACACTCCTTTCCTTTTTTAGCCGAACCCAGTCCTTGGCAGTTTGTGTGTGATTATTCAGAAATCTCTTATACAATTCCTTTCAACGTGCTTGTGGTATTTGCTTAATTTAATTACTTTTTGGCATGAAATAAGCCGTCTGAGATGAAACAAGAGCATCTGTAGGGATTCTCCGATCTTAATTTGGCAAAAAAGTGTAATGAAGGATGGCATTTTGCGCTTGAAAATACCGTAATACAATTCTTTATTTAGGTCAGAAAATGTCAGTTACTAAAAGTGAATTCCCAGGTCGAGGGCTAAGAGCTAGACTGTTGTAACGCCTCCTATTCCCATATTGAGTTATTACCGTTTTGCCCTAAGCCCTCGAAGTGTGTCATTACTCTTCTAATGGCTGTAGCCGGCAGGCCTGACTTGAGTACCGCAAACCTGGTATCGTTAGAACCTTATGTAGAATATGCCGCTTAAAGAGCCCCGCCTTCATTTTATTACCGGAGTTTGATAAAGTGATTTAGTTTCATCAAACACTTCGAAAATAATGTTTTGACAGTCATCCGTCAGACGGCCGTATTGTGAAAAGGTTTGTAAAAGTGTTTTAAAAACTAAACTCTCAATCAAACTCTGGTAAAATACCGAAGGCGGGGCCCCGTAAGCGGCTTAGACTGCGCTATGTTTCATTTAAATTGGTGAAGAAATAGTAAAGTTATCCTTGTTTAAAGTCTTCATTCGAAGCAAAATGTTCCCTTCCGACGTAGCATTAATGACGCAATTTACCACATGGTATACACACACTGTTTATTAAACTTTCGTTGTTTTTGTCACGACTTAGCGATTGACATCAAACTATTGACAGAGAATAGACATTTTTCCCTGTTTGTCAAAAGAAAAATGTCTTTACTATCGATGGCAACTTTAGTTTTAAGTTAGTCTGCCCTCTCTACGACGAACCTAAAAGTTGTCTACTTAGAAAACTATGTATGAACGAACATATTTGTTATGATGTATTCTATGAATTGAGGTCAAGCTCAGATGTGCGATTTACATTGATTTTTTTTCTTTTATCAAAAGCATTTGTATTAAGAAACGATATTTTTTATGTATTTAAACCCTTGTTGATTAAATTCTCAACTTGTACCTTTTTAGAAATTTTGTAATAATTACACTTAAGAATATGTGTAACAGGTTTGAACCAGTTTTACTGTGTAAACTGTGTAATTTACAATATAGCTATTAAGTTTGCATTTTGAGCTGCTGACCTTTCATGGCAATAAGCATAGTTTTTTTTGTTATGTTAACCGATTCATGAAATTCTTATTTAGAGTCGAACGATCGATTTTCGACAATAGTCACCAAAACGCGCTACGGCCTCGTGTACAGTATACGGTCATGACAATAGTCACCAAAACGCGCTGCGGCCTCGTTTACAGTATACATGACAATAGTCACCAAAACGCGCTACGGCCTCGTGTACAGTATACGGTCATGACAATAGTCACCAAAACGCGCTACGGCCTCGTTTACAGTATACATGACAATAGTCACCAAAACGCGCTGCGGCCTCGTGTACAGTATACGGTCATGACAATAGTCACCAAAACTCGCTACGGCCTCGTGTACAGTATACGGTCATGACAATAGTCACCAAAACGCGCTGCGGCCTCGTGTACAGTATACGGTCATGACAATAGTCACCAAAACTCGCTACGGCCTCGTTTACAGTATACGGTCATGACAATAGTCACCAAAACTCGCTACGGCCTCGTGTACAGTATACGGTCATGACAATAGTCACCAAAACTCGCTGCGGCCTCGTGTACAGTATACGGTCATGACAATAGTCACCAAAACGCGCTACGGCCTCGTTTACAGTATACGGTCATGACAATAGTCACCAAAACGCGCTACGGCCTCGTGTACAGTATACAGTCATGACAATAGTCACCAAAACGCGCTACGGCCTCGTTTACAGTATACGGTCATGACAATAGTCACCAAAACGCGCTACGGCCTCGTTTACAGTATACATGACAATAGTCACCAAAACGCGCTACGGCCTCGTTTACAGTATACGGTCATGACAATAGTCACCAAAACTCGCTACGGCCTCGTTTACAGTATACGGTCATGACAATAGTCACCAAAACGCGCTACGGCCTCGTTTACAGTATACGGTCATGACAATAGTCACCAAAACTCGCTACGGCCTCGTTTACAGTATACGGTCATGACAATAGTCACCAAAACTCGCTACGGCCTCGTTTACAGTATACGGTCATGACAATAGTCACCAAAACTCACTACGGCCTCGTTTAAAGTATACGGTCATGACAATAGTCACCAAAACTCGCTACGGCCTCGTGTACAGTATACGGTCATGACAATAGTCACCAAAACTCGCTACGGCCTCGTTTACAGTATACGGTCATGACAATAGTCACCAAAACTCGCTACGGCCTCGTTTACAGTATACGGTCATGACAGTAGTCACCAAAACTCGCTACGGCCTCGTTTACAGTATACGGTCATGACAATAGTAGAATATTTATTTGTGTGGTATTATTTGTGTGTGTGTGTGGGGGGGGGGGGAGGAATTCGTAAACCATAACTAGATAACCTGTTAGCGTCTGAATCTGGAATGCATTTATAGTTCAGTTGTAACACGAATTCTATCTTGTTAACCAGTCATTATGTTACTTAGTAAGTGAAATTCGCAAGCCATAACTAGATAACCAGAATGATGTACATCTAAAAAAAGGTAGCAGGTGGCAGTTCTGGGCGCTTTCAGGCCTTAGAACGGTCAGTGACAGGAGATGGTAGGGTCAGCGCCTTAGAACGGTCAGTGACAGGAGATGGTGGGGTCAGCGCCTTAGAACGGTCAGTGACAGGAGTTGGTGGGGTCAGCGCTTTAGAACGGTCAGTGACAGGAGATGGTGGGATCAGCGCCTTAGAACGGTCAGTGACAGGAGTTGGTGGGGTCACCGCCTTAGAACGGCCAGTGTCAGGAGTTGGTGGGGTCACCGCCTTAAAACAGTCAGTGACAGGAGTTGGTGGGGTCAGCGCCTTAGAACGGTCAGTGACAGGAGATGGTGGAGTCAGCGCCTTAGAACGGTCAGTGTCAGGAGATGGTGGGGTCAGCGCCTTAGAACGGTCAGGGACAGGAAATGGTGGGGTCAGCGCCTTAGAACGGTCAGTGACAGGAGTTGGGGTGTTTATAGTTAACGAGTATCAAACCTCCCATTTCTTGTCAAGGCATGTATGAAAAAAGTGTTTACACACACTAATCAGTGGGATTGTGTTGTTTTTGTTGATGTTTTTTTTTTTTCACTTTACCTACTTTGTGCAGACAATTAATTGAAACATACATTCGCTCGTATGAGCAGTTAGGTTTAGGCTCAGGTATTCTTTGGCCCTCTTGATCATTAACTTTTAATTATGTAGCGCTCATTTTAATTATGTGGCACTCTAAGGCAGTCTTAATCAGTATTGTTTATATAAGAACCCGTTAATTTATATATAATTTCAAAGGTGTGTAAGCATAAATAACAAATACACATCGTATGATAGTGTAGATTATGCACAGATATAGTTTTTAGCCCTCGTAGATAACGGCACGTGCATTTCATCTATTATTTGAAGTAGAAAAACAATATTGAGATAGAGCACTTGTTTAGCACGTTGTCATGCGGTCCGGTATTGCGACGTGCCACTAAAAAGGCACACACATTGTTTTTTCCAAAAGTTGTGGAAATTATATTATTTCTCGACATACCTCATATAACAGCAAAGAAAAAGATTCTTACAGAAAACATCATTTTTGAGTGTATTGCAGTGAGAAAATCTGCAATTTTAATTCAATGTGGCTCAAAGCGAGCAATATTAATGTCACTTGTGGATTTCTCGCAACTTTCTTTTTCATTAAATCTGTCTCCCGTAGCGATTGATAAATAAATAAAGGCATCGCCACTGAGAAAGCAGCTGTGAAAACGAATGGTTCCGAGCTCTAAGGAAAAACAACAACAACAACAACGATTTTACAACCACCACATAATGAAAAGAAATGATTGAGAGAGTAGCATAATGATTAAGATTGATTTAGAGCGCCGCGTTTTGAAAACAAAAGTGATTTACAGCGCCACATAACAAATACGGAGTGATTTACAGCGCCACATCATGAAAAGAAATATTAAGAGGGTCTCAGAATAAAAAAGAGGGACCAAGATGGCCCAAGAATACCTGAGCCTAAACCGACCTGCTCATACGAAGGAATGTATGATTCAATTTATTGTCTGCAACAAGGTAAAGTTAAACAAAAAACTTCAACAAAAACAACAATCTAAATGGTATTTGTATGTTCCCATTTACTGTATATATGTTGGAACAAAATGTGAGGATAAATACTCCTAAACAATATACACCCACACACCTGTCGCTGACCTTTCCAAGGTGGTGACCCAATCGTGTATTGATACATACATGTGGATGCATGTGTTTGGTCAGTATGTGTTGTTTGAATTGTGTGTCTCTCGTACATTTTTCTTAAACAGGATCTTTTTTTTTATTTCTTGCTTCCAAGATTAACCCTGTCGTTTCATTTGTATTATATTGTGTATTACATTATTAAATAAATTATCCGGTCGACTTCATGTAACATTGCAGAAATTTGACTAAAACAGCGATTAAAAGTATTTTAATATATCATTCTTTAAACCATTTTGGTATTTAACAATGATCCAATGAAACCTATGAAGATAAATACAGAATCATAGACTGAACACGAGACATATAACTTGCAAACCACATATACGCTGTCCGAGATACATACAACTTGCAAACAACGTAGACACCGACCGAGAGACATACAACTTGCAAACAACGCAGACACTGACCGAGAGACATACAACTTGCAAACAACGCAGACACTGACCGAGAGACATACAACTTGCAAACAGCACAGACACTGACCGAGAGACATACAACTTGCAAACAGCACAGACACTGACCGAGAGACATACAACTTGCAAACAGCACAGACACTGACCGAGAGACATACAACTTGCAAACAGCACAGACACTGTCCGTGAGACATACAACTTGCAAACAGCAAGACACTGACCGAGAGACATACAACTTGCAAACAACGTAGACGCTGTCCGAGAGACTTACAACTTGCAAACAGCAAGACACTGTCCGTGAGACATACAACTTGCAAACAACGAAGACGCTGTCCGAGAGACATACAACTTGCAAACAGCAAGACACTGTCCGAGAGACATACAACTTGCAAACAACGTAGACGCTGTCCGAGAGACATACAACTTGCAAACAGCAAGACACTGTCCGAGAGACATACAACTTGCAAACAGCAAGACACTGTCCGTGAGACATACAACTTGCAAACAACGTAGACGCTGTCCGAGAGACATACAACTTGCAAACAACGTAGACGCTGTCCGAGAGACATACAACTTGCAAACAACGTAGACGCTGACCGAGAGACATACAACTTGCAAACAACGTAGACGCTGACAGAGATACATACAACTTGCAAACAACGTAGACACTGTCCGAGAGACATACAACTGGCAAACAACGTAGCCACCGACCGAGAGACATACAACTTGCAAACAACGCAGACACTGGCCGAGAGACATACAACTTGCAAATAACGTAGCCACCGACCGAGAGACATTCAACTTGCAAACAACGTAGACACTGGCCGAGAGACATACAACTTGCAAACAACACAGACACTAACCGAGATATAAACAACTTGCAAACAACACAGACACTGACCGACATATATACAACTTGCAAACAACACAGACACTGACCGAGATATAAACAACTTGCAAACAAAACAGACACTGGCCGAGAGACATACAACTTGCAAACAACGTAGCCACCGACCGAGAGACATACAACTTGCAAACAACGTAGACACTGGCCGAGAGGCATACAATTTGCAAACAACACAGACACTAACCGAGATATAAACAACTTGCAAACAACACAGACACTGACCGACATATATACAACTTGCAAACAACACAGACACTGACCGAGATATAAACAACTTGCAAACAAAACAGACACTGACCGAGATATATACAACTTGCAAACAACACAACATATAACTTCCAAACAACGTAGACACTGGCCGAGAGACATACAACTTACAAACAACGTAGACACTGACCGAGAGACAAACAACTTGCAAACAACGCAGACACTGACCGAGAGACATACAACTTGCAAACAACATAGACGCTGACCGAGAGACTTCAAACTTTGTCCGTTCATCAAAGACTGGATACAACGACTATTTATCATTCTAACATATATCTTTCCGTTATTTATGTTTTTCCTAATTGGGTAAAATAATTTCAAAAGACGCTGAAATACGCCACCTGTTTTTCTAGAATCACAAACGTTACAATTTCTATAATCCGTTCTATATTTGCCCATCTTAGTTTCTGAAAATTTTAAGCTAGTTTATGTGCATAATATGGTGACAGAAAGAAAGATAATTAATATCTAATAAGTGTTATACAGGTCACCGCGTTGGAACGACCAGGACAACAGGAGTTCATGGATGTGAACCACGGACTGTGGCATTGACTGAGGCCATCCTTTAAACTTACCATCTCCCAAACGGCAGTGAACTGTTAAGTTGCTATAATGTATAACTAATCCGATGTCTGGTAAGGGCGCACGTTTTGTCACCAAAATCGTGTTGTTTTTAACAATCATTTTTAAAGAGCACCATAATCAAATATTTCAAGGTATGAAGAAAATACTAGCATTACTTCATAGTTACACTAGTACTTATACTAATAAAACAGTGCTACTAGTAATAAACTCTTCATAAGGCAATGTACTTTAAACATTTCATAGAGGTAATATTTATATCTATACATGTTAAAGTGACACTCTTATTCAAAATCAATACATACACATGTAAAACAAACATAAATTTTGAGTGATAAACTCTCAACTTCTTACTAAATAATGCATTTATGGAAAATATTAATTACTATTAACACGATTACAACCGTGTATTTAATAGCTGAAAACGCAAAAATATTAAATGATTGGTGAATGCTATATGATTTACTGCGATCTACTATGGTCTTATAAGGTAACAACACCATGTTTTCTACACATTTCTTTTAAATTAAACTCAGTATCCGTCATAAGCATCATTGTTTTCAACATTTGTTTATACTTTTTGGTATATTAAAACAATTGTATTAAATATGTTAAATTTTATTTGGGAGTAAGAGAGCATCTTTAATAGTTCATTCATAATTAATTTTGCTTGATGTTGGATTGTTTTAAAGTACTAAGCAAGATAACCCAATGACGTTTTTATTTGTGCTGCATTTTCAGCTTTAAAATTAAAATAGTTATTTTCGTTAAAAAATGAACCTAAGCAAGTAATTAACATCGGCATTGAAAGCAGCGAAAGTAGCACTGAGTCACATGTTGTCTAACAATGTTTTAAGGTAAAAGCTCTAGTTTAATTTCCATTCAAATGTAAAGCTTTAAAATTGTTCTAAATAAAAACGTATGGATAGGGTAATACGGAGTTTTCATAATTATAAAACAATACATCAGTGCACTTTCCTGACATTTAACAGATAAAGGATATCTATCCAGTACTTCAAGAACTGCTGCACTAAGAGTCTGAGGTTTGACACAAAGAAGCTATTTACAAAATTTAAGGTGTAATCTATCAACCATATGAAAACATTGTTCCAAATCATACCTCTCAACCGTACTTGTCAGGTATAGGTGTTTCATGGTAAGCTGTTGTCGACTTTTCCCAAATGTATTTTCTTAGATATTACAAGCATCTTTTGTATTCCTAATTGTGTTTATGTGCTTGTCGCATGCGACCGAAGATGCATGTAGTTGTTCATTTTTTCCACACTGTCTGTATCCAGACCCCATGACCGTGTACAACATGAGTACACCAACTTTTGTCCGTTTTACAGATATTTGTATTTTAATGTATTGTATTTATATCGTTTGAGTGAATGAGAGTAATATTTTCGTTCAGGCCGGTTCATAGGGCGAGTGAAAGTAGAACCATGTCTTTGGTTTGCGTTGGACAACATACACTGCCGTCTTATAAATGTTCAACGAGTGCCTTGATTGCTCTTGAAACTCTTTTGTATGCGGTTGTTTATGTAGAGGATACTGGTCGCTGGCGTTGGTTGTGCTTTGTTCCTTGTAGAATAGGGAATCATAAGTATATGTACCCTTGTGCTCGAACGTCACGATATTACACCTCAACTTTCATTCCTTAATGAACTACCATTCGACAATTGCCAATATATTGTGTTGAACGTCACGATATTACACCTCAACTTTCATTCCTTAAATGAACTACCATTCGGCAATTGGCAATATATTGTGTTGAACGTCACGATATTACACCTCAACTTTCATTCCTTAATGAACTACCATTCGACAATTGCCAATATATTGTGTTGAACGTCACGATATTACAACTCAACTTTCATTCCTTAAATGAACTACCATTCGGCAATTGCCAATATATTGTGTTGAACGTCACGATATTACACCTCAACTTTCATTCCTTAAATGAACTACCATTCGACAATTGCCAATATATTGTGTTGAACGTCACGATATTACACCTCAACTTTCATTCCTTAAATGAACTACCATTCGGACAATTGCAATATATTGCGTTGAACGTCACGATATTACACCTCAACTTTCATTCCTTAAATGAACTACCATTCGACAATTGCAATATATTTGTGTTGAACGTCACGATATTACACCTCAACTTTCATTCCTTAAATGAACTACCATTCGACAATTGCCAATATATTTGTGTTGAACGTCACGATATTACACCTCAACTTTCATTCCTTAAATGAACTACCATTCGGCAATTGCCAGTATATTGTGTTGAACGTCACGATATTACACCTCAACTTTCATTCCTTAAATGAACTACCATTCGACAATTGCCAATATATTGTGTTGAACGTCACGACTATTACACCTCAACTTTCATTCCTTAAATGAACTACCATTCGGCAATTGGCAATATATTGTGTTGAACGTCACGATATTACACCTCAACTTTCATTCCTTAAATGAACTACCATTCGGCAATTGGCAATATATTGTGTTGAACGTCACGATATTACACCTCAACTTTCATTCCTTAAATGAACTACCATTCGACAATTGCCAATATATTGTGTTGAACGTCACGATATTACACCTCAACTTTCATTCCTTAAATGAACTACCATTCGACAATTGGCCAATATATTGTGTTGAACGTCACGATATTACACCTCAACTTTCATTCCTTAAATGAACTACCATTCGACAATTGGCCAATATATTGTGTTGAACGTCACGATATCACAACTCAACTTTCATTCCTTAAATGAACTACCATTCTGACAATTGCCAATATATTGTGTTGAACGTCACGATATTACAACTCAACTTTCATTCCTTAAATGAACTACCATTCGGACAATTGGCCAATATATTGTGTTGAACGTCACGATATTACAACTCAACTTTCATTCCTTAAATGAACTACCATTCGACAATTGCCAATATATTGTGTTGAACGTCACGATATTACAACTCAACTTTCATTCCTTAATGAACTACCATTCGACAATTGGCAATATATTGTGTTGAACGTCACGATATTACAACTCAACTTTCATTCCTTAAATGAACTACCATTCGGCAATTGGCAATATATTGTGTTGAACGTCACGATATTACAACTCAACTTTCATTCCTTAAATGAACTACCATTCGACAATTGGCAATGTATTGTGTTGAACGTCACGATATTACAACTCAACTTTCATTCCTTAAATGAACTACCATTCGACAATTGGCAATAAATTGTGTTGAACGTCACGATATTACAACTCAACTTTCATTCCTTAAATGAACTACCATTCGACAATTGCCAATATATTGTGTTGAACGTCACGATATTACACCTCAACTTTCATTCCTTAAATGAACTACCATTCGGCAATTGCCAATATATTGTGTTGAACGTCACGATATTACACCTCAACTTTCAATCCTTAAATGAACTACCATTCGACAATTGCCAATATATTGTGTTGAACGTCACGATATTACAACTCAACTTTCATTCCTTAAATGAACTACCATTCGACAATTGCCAGTATATTGTGTTGAACGTCACGATATCACAACTCAACTTTCATTCCTTAAATGAACTACCATTCGACAATTGGCAATGTATTGTGTTGAACGTCACGATATTACAACTCAACTTTCATTCCTTAAATGAACTACCATTTGACAATTGGCAATATATTGTGTTGAACGTCACGATATTACACCTCAACTTTCATTCCTTAAATGAACTACCATTCGGACAATTGCCAATATATTGTGTTGAACGTCACGATATTACACCTCAACTTTCATTCCTTAAATGAACTACCATTCGACAATTGCCAATATATTGTGTTGAACGTCACGATATTACAACTCAACTTTCATTCCTTAAATGAACTACCATTCGACAATTGCCAATATATTGTGTTGAACGTCACGATATTACACCTCAACTTTCATTCCTTAAATGAACTACCATTTGACAATTGCCAGTATATTGTGTTGAACGTCACGATATTACAACTCAACTTTCATTCCTTAAATGAACTACCATTCGACAATTGCCAATATATTGTGTTGAACGTCACGATATTACACCTCAACTTTCATTCCTTAATGAACTACCATTTGACAATTGCCAATATATTGTGTTGAACGTCACGATATTACAACTCAACTTTCATTCCTTAAATGAACTACCATTTGACAATTGCCAGTATATTGTGTTGAACGTCACGATATCACAACTCAACTTTCATTCCTTAAATGAACTACCATTCGACAATTGGCAATGTATTGTGTTGAACGTCACGATATTACAACTCAACTTTCATTCCTTAAATGAACTACCATTTGACAATTGCCAATATATTGTGTTGAACGTCACGATATTACAACTCAACTTTCATTCCTTAAATGAACTACCATTTGACAATTGCCAGTATATTGTGTTGAACGTCACGATATTACACCTCAACTTTCATTCCTTAATGAACTACCATTCGACAATTGCCAATATATTGTGTTGAACGTCACGATATTACACCTCAACTTTCATTCCTTAATGAACTACCATTCGGCAATTGGCAATATATTGTGTTGAACGTCACGATATTACACCTCAACTTTCATTCCTTAAATGAACTACCATTCGACAATTGCCAATATATTGTGTTGAACGTCACGATATTACAACTCAACTTTCATTCCTTAAATGAACTACCATTCGACAATTGGCAATATATTGTGTTGAACGTCACGATATTACAACTCAACTTTCATTCCTTAAATGAACTACCATTCGACAATTGCCAATATATTGTGTTGAACGTCACGATATTACAACTCAACTTTCATTCCTTAAATGAACTACCATTCGACAATTGGCAATGTATTGTGTTGAACGTCACGATATCACAACTCAACTTTCATTCCTTAAAGGAACTACCATTCGGCAATTGGCAATATATTGTGTTGAACGTCACGATATTACACCTCAACTTTCATTCCTTAATGAACTACCATTCGGCAATTGCCAATATATTGTGTTGAACGTCACGATATTACAACTCAACTTTCATTCCTTAAATGAACTACCATTTGACAATTGCCAATATATTGTGTTGAACGTCACGATATTACAACTCAACTTTCATTCCTTAAATGAACTACAATTCGGCAATTGCCAATGTATTGTGTTGAACGTCACGATATTAAAACTCAACTTTCATTCCTTAAATGAACTACCATTCGGCAATTGGCAATATATTGTGTTGAACGTCACGATATTACACCTCAACTTTCATTCCTTAAATGAACTACCATTCGGCAATTGGCAATATAATGTGTTGAACGTCACGATATTACAACTCAACTTTCATTCCTTAAATGAACTACCATTCGGCAATTGGCAATATATTGTGTTGAACGTCACGATATCACAACACAACTTTCATTCCTTAAATGAACTACCATTCGACAATTGGCAATATATTGTGTTGAACGTCACGATATTACACCTCAACTTTCATTCCTTAAATGAACTACCATTCGGCAATTGCCAATATATTGTGTTGAACGTCACGATATTACAACTCAACTTTCATTCCTTAAATGAACTACCATTCGGCAATTGGCAATATATTGTGTTGAACGTAACGATATTACACCTCAACTTTCATTCCTTAAATGAACTACCATTCGACAATTGCCAATATATTGTGTTGAACGTCACGATATTACAACTCAACTTTCATTCCTTAAATGAACTACCATTCGGCAATTGGCAATATATTGTGTTGAACGTCACGATATTACACCTCAACTTTCATTCCTTAAATGGACTACCATTCGGCAATTGGCAATATATTGTGTTGAACGTCACGATATTACAACTCAACTTTCATTCCTTAAATGAACTACCATTCGGCAATTGGCAATATATTGTGTTGAACGTCACGATATTACAACTCTACTTTCATTCCTTAAATGAACTACCATTTGACAATTGGCAATATATTGTGTTGAACGTCACGATATTACACCTCAACTTTCATTCCTTAAATGAACTACCATTCGGCAATTGCCAATATATTGTGTTGAACATCACGATATTACACCTCAACTTTCATTCCTTAAATGAACTACCATTCGACAATTGCCAATATATTGTGTTGAACGTCACGATATTACAACTCAACTTTCATTCCTTAAATGAACTACCATTCGACAATTGCCAATATATTGTGTTGAACGTCACGATATTACACCTCAACTTTCATTCCTTAAATGAACTACCATTTGACAATTGCCAGTATATTGTGTTGAACGTCACGATATTACAACTCAACTTTCATTCCTTAAATGAACTACCATTCGACAATTGCCAATATATTGTGTTGAACGTCACGATATTACACCTCAACTTTCATTCCTTAATGAACTACCATTTGACAATTGCCAATATATTGTGTTGAACGTCACGATATTACAACTCAACTTTCATTCCTTAAATGAACTACCATTTGACAATTGCCAGTATATTGTGTTGAACGACACGATATCACAACTTAACTTTCATTCCTTAAATGAACTACCATTCGACAATTGGCAATGTATTGTGTTGAACGTCACGATATTACAACTCAACTTTCATTCCTTAAATGAACTACCATTTGACAATTGCCAATATATTGTGTTGAACGTCACGATATTACAACTCAACTTTCATTCCTTAAATGAACTACCATTTGACAATTGCCAGTATATTGTGTTGAACGTCACGATATTACACCTCAACTTTCAATCCTTAATGAACTACCATTCGACAATTGCCAATATATTGTGTTGAACGTCACGATATTACACCTCAACTTTCATTCCTTAATGAACTACCATTCGGCAATTGGCAATATATTGTGTTGAACGTCACGATATTACACCTCAACTTTCATTCCTTAAATGAACTACCATTCGACAATTGCCAATATATTGTGTTGAACGTCACGATATTACAACTCAACTTTCATTCCTTAAATGAACTACCATTCGACAATTGCCAATATATTGTGTTGAACGTCACGATATTACAACTCAACTTTCATTCCTTAAATGAACTACCATTCGACAATTGCCAATATATTGTGTTGAACGTCACGATATTACAACTCAACTTTCATTCCTTTAATGAACTACCATTCGACAATTGGCAATGTATTGTGTTGAACGTCACGATATCACAACTCAACTTTCATTCCTTAAAGGAACTACCATTCGGCAATTGGCAATATATTGTGTTGAACGTCACGATATTACACCTCAACTTTCATTCCTTAATGAACTACCATTCGGCAATTGCCAATATATTGTGTTGAACGTCACGATATTACAACTCAACTTTCATTCCTTAAATGAACTACCATTTGACAATTGCTAATATATTGTGTTGAACGTCACGATATTACACCTCAACTTTCATTCCTTAAATGAACTACAATTCGGCAATTGCCAATGTATTGTGTTGAACGTCACGATATTAAAACTCAACTTTCATTCCTTAAATGAACTACCATTCGGCAATTGGCAATATATTGTGTTGAACGTCACGATATTACACCTCAACTTTCATTCCTTAAATGAACTACCATTCGGCAATTGGCAATATAATGTGTTGAACGTCACGATATTACAACTCAACTTTCATTCCTTAAATGAACTACCAATCGGCAATTGGCAATATATTGTGTTGAACGTCACGATATCACAACACAACTTTCATTCCTTAAATGAACTACCATTCGACAATTGGCAATATATTGTGTTGAACGTCACGATATTACACCTCAACTTCCATTCCTTAAATGAACTACCATTCGGCAATTGCCAATATATTGTGTTGAACGTCACGATATTACAA
This sequence comes from Mya arenaria, assembly GCF_026914265.1. NCBI lineage: Eukaryota > Metazoa > Mollusca > Bivalvia > Myida > Myidae > Mya > Mya arenaria. The sequence goes on along the minus strand of NC_069136.1, from coordinate 7,629,623 downwards.
CTCAACTTTCATTCCTTAAATGAACTACCATTCGGCAATTGGCAATATATTGTGTTGAACGTAACGATATTACACCTCAACTTTCATTCCTTAAATGAACTACCATTCGACAATTGGCAATATATTGTGTTGAACGTCACGATATTACAACTCAACTTTCATTCCTTAAATGAACTACCATTCGGCAATTGGCAATATATTGTGTTGAACGTCACGATATTACACCTCAACTTTCATTCCTTAAATGGACTACCATTCGGCAATTGGCAATATATTGTGTTGAACGTCACGATATTACAACTCAACTTTCATTCCTTAAATGAACTACCATTCGGCAATTGGCAATATATTGTGTTGAACGTCACGATATTACACCTCAACTTTCATTCCTTAAATGAACTACCATTCGGCAATTGCCAATATATTGTGTTGAACGTCACGATATTACAACTCAACTTTCATTCCTTAAATGAACTACCATTCGGCAATTGGCAATATATTGTGTTGAACGTCACGATATCACAACACAACTTTCATTCCTTAAATGAACTACCATTCGGCAATTGGCAATATATTGTGTTGAACGTCACGATATTACACCTCAACTTTCATTCCTTAAATGAACTACCATTCGACAATTGCCAATATATTGTGTTGAACGTCACGATATTACAACTCAACTTTCATTCCTTAAATGAACTACCATTCGACAATTGCCAATATATTGTGTTGAACGTCACGATATTACACCTCAACATTCATTCCTTAAATAAACTACCATTCGGCAATTGCCAAAATATTGTGTTGAACGTCACGATATTACAACTCAACTTTCATTCCTTAAATGAACTACCATTCGACAATTGGCAATATATTGTGTTGAACGTCACGATATTACAACTCAACTTTCATTCCTTAAATGAACTACCATTCGACAATTGGTAATGTATTGTGTTGAACGTCACGATATCCCAACTCAACTTTCATTCCTTAAAGGAACTACCATTCGACAATTGCCAATATATTGTGTTGAACGTCACGATATTACACCTCAACTTTCATTCCTTAAATGAACTACCATTCGACAATTGCCAATATATTGTGTTGAACGTCACGATATTACACCTCAACTTTCATTCCTTAAAGGAACTACCATTCGACAATTGCCAATATATTGTGTTGAACGTCACGATATTACAACTCAACTTTCATTCCTTAATGAACTACCATTCGACAATTGCCAATATATTGTGTTGAACGTCACGATATTACAACTCAACTTTCATTCCTTAAATGAACTACCATTCGGCAATTGCCAGTATATTGTGTTGAACGTCACGATATTACAACTCAACTTTCATTCCTTAATGAACTACCATTCGACTATTGCCAATATATTGTGTTGAACGTCACGATATTACAACTCAACTTTCCTTCCTTAATGAACTACCATTCGACAATTGCCAGTATATTGTGTTGAACGTCACGATATTACAACTCAACTTTCATTCCTTAATGAACTACCATTCGACAATTGCCAATATATTGTGTTGAACGTCACGATATTACACCTCAACTTTCATTCCTTAAATGAACTACCATTCGACAATTGCCAATATATTGTGTTGAACGTCACGATATTACACCTCAACTTTCATTCCTTAAATGAACTACCATTCGGCAATTGCCAGTATATTGTGTTGAACGTCACGATATTACAACTCAACTTTCATTCCTTAAATGAACTACCATTCGGCAATTGGCAGTATATTGTGTTGAACGTAACGATATTACACCTCAACTTTTATTCCTTAAATGAACTACCATTCGACAATTGCCAATATATTGTGTTGAACGTCACGATATTACACCTCAACTTTCATTCCTTAAATGAACTACCATTCGACAATTGCCAATATATTGTGTTGAACGTCACGATATTACACCTCAACTTTCATTCCTTAATGAACTACCATTCGACAATTGGCAATATATTGTGTTGAACGTCACGATATTACACCTCAACTTTCATTCCTTAAATGAACTACCATTCGACAATTGCCAATATATTGTGTTGAACGTCACGATATTACAACTCAACTTTCATTCCTTAAATGAACTACCATTCGACAATTGCCAGTATATTGTGTTGAACGTCACGATATTTCAACTCAACTTTCATTCCTTAATGAACTACCATTCGACAATTGGCAATGTATTGTGTTGAACGTCACGATATTACAACTCAACTTTCATTCCTTAAATGAACTACCATTTGACAATTGCCAGTATATTGTGTTGAACGTCACGATATTACAACTCAACTTTCATTCCTTAAATGAACGACCATTCGGCAATTGGCAATGTATTGTGTTGAACGTCACGATATTACAACTCAACTTTCATTCCTTAAATGAACTACCATTCGACAATTGCCAATATATTGTGTTGAACGTCACGATATTACAACTCAACTTTCATTCCTTAAATGAACTACCATTCGACAATTGCCAGTATATTGTGTTGAACGTCACGATATTACACCTCAACTTTCATTCCTTAAATGAACTACCATTCGACAATTGCCAATATATTGTGTTGAACGTCACGATATTACAACTCAACTTTCATTCCTTAAATGAACTACCATTCGGCAATTGGCAATATATTGTGTTGAACGTCACGATATTACAACTCAACTTTCATTCCTTAAATGAACTACCATTCGGCAATTGCCAGTATATTGTGTTGAACGTCACGATATTAAACCTCAACTTTCAATCCTTAAATGAACTACCATTCGACAATTGCCATATATTGTGTTGAACGTCACGATATTACAACTCAACTTTCATTCCTTAAATGAACTACCATTCGGCAATTGCCAATATATTGTGTTGAACGTCACGATATTACAACTCAACTTTCATTCCTTAAATGAACTACCATTCGACAATTGCCAATATATTGTGTTGAACGTCACGATATTACACCTCAACTTTCATTCCTTAAATGAACTACCATTCGACAATTGCCAATATATTGTGTTGAACGTCACGATATTACAACTCAACTTTCATTCCTTAAATGAACTACCATTCGACAATTGCAATATATTGTGTTGAACGTCACGATATTACAACCTCAACTTTCATTCCTTAAATGAACTACCATTCGGACAATTGCCAATATATTGTGTTGAACGTCACGATATTACACCTCAACTTTCATTCCTTAAATGAACTACCATTCGACAATTGCCAGTATATTGTGTTGAACGTCACGATATTACAACTCAACTTTCATTCCTTAAATGAACTACCATTCGACAATTGCCAATATATTGTGTTGAACGTCACGATATTACACCTCAACTTTCATTCCTTAAATGAACTACCATTTGACAATTGCCAGTATATTGTGTTGAACGTCACGATATTACAACTCAACTTTCATTCCTTAAATGAACTACCATTCGACAATTGCCAATATATTGTGTTGAACGTCACGATATCACAACTCAACTTTCATTCCTTAAATGAACTACCATTTCGACAATTGGCCAATATATTGTGTTGAACGTCACGATATTACAACTCAACTTTCATTCCTTAAATGAACTACCATTTGACAATTGCCAGTATATTGTGTTGAACGTCACGATATTACAACTCAACTTTCATTCCTTAAATGAACTACCATTCGGCAATTGGCAATGTATTGTGTTGAACGTCACGATATTACAACTCAACTTTCATTCCTTAAATGAACTACCATTCGACAATTGCCAATATATTGTGTTGAACGTCACGATATTACACCTCAACTTTCATTCCTTAAATGAACTACCATTCGGACAATTGGCAATATATTGTGTTGAACGTCACGATATTACACCTCAACTTTCATTCCTTAAATGAACTACCATTCGACAATTGCCAATATATTGTGTTGAACGTCACGATATTACACCTCAACTTTCATTCCTTAAATGAACTACCATTCGGACAATTGGCCAATATATTGTGTTGAACGTCACGATATTACAACTCAACTTTCATTCCTTAAATGAACTACCATTCGACAATTGCCAATATATTGTGTTGAACGTCACGATATTACAACTCAACTTTCATTCCTTAAATGAACTACCATTCGACAATTGGCCAATATATTGTGTTGAACGTCACGATATTACAACTCAACTTTCATTCCTTAAATGAACTACCATTCGGCAATTGGCAATATATTGTGTTGAACGTCACGATATTACACCTCAACTTTCATTCCTTAAATGAACTACCATTCGACAATTGGCAATATATTGTGTTGAACGTCACGATATTACAACTCAACTTTCATTCCTTAAATGAACTACCATTCGGCAATTGCCAATATATTGTGTTGAACGTCACGATATTACACCTCAACTTTCATTCCTTAAATGAACTACCATTCGGCAATTGCCAATATATTGTGTTGAACGTCACGATATTACAACTCAACTTTCATTCCTTAAATGAACTACCATTCGGCAATTGGCAATATATTGTGTTGAACGTCACGATATTACAACTCAACTTTCATTCCTTAAATGAACTACCATTCGGCAATTGCAATATATTGTGTTGAACGTCACGATATTACAACTCAACTTTCATTCCTTAAATGAACTACCATTCGGCAATTGGCAATATATTGTGTTGAACGTCACGATATTACACCTCAACTTTCATTCCTTAAATGAACTACCATTCGGCAATTGGCCAATATATTGTGTTGAACGTCACGATATTACAACTCAACTTTCATTCCTTAAATGAACTACCATTCGGCAATTGCAATATATTGTGTTGAACGTCACGATATTACAACCTCAACTTTCATTCCTTAAATGAACTACCATTCGACAATTGCCAGATATATTGTGTTGAACGTCACGATATTACAACCTCAACTTTCATTCCTTAAATGAACTACCATTCGGCAATTGGCCAATATATTGTGTTGAACGTCACGATATTACACCTCAACTTTCATTCCTTAAATGAACTACCATTCGACAATTGCCAATATATTGTGTTGAACGTCACGATATTACACCTCAACTTTCATTCCTTAAATGAACTACCATTCGACAATTGCCAATATATTGTGTTGAACGTCACGATATTACAACTCAACTTTCATTCCTTAAATGAACTACCATTCGACAATTGCAATATATTGTGTTGAACGTCACGATATTACAACTCAACTTTCATTCCTTAAATGAACTACCATTCGACAATTGGCAATGTATTGTGTTGAACGTCACGATATTACAACTCAACTTTCATTCCTTAAATGAACTACCATTCGACAATTGCCAATATATTGTGTTGAACGTCACGATATTACAACTCAACTTTCATTCCTTAAATGAACTACCATTCGGACAATTGGCCAATATATTGTGTTGAACGTCACGATATTACAACTCAACTTTCATTCCTTAAATGAACTACCATTCGACAATTGGCAATGTATTGTGTTGAACGTCACGATATTACAACTCAACTTTCATTCCTTAAATGAACTACCATTCGACAATTGCCAATATATTGTGTTGAACGTCACGATATTACAACTCAACTTTCATTCCTTAAATGAACTACCATTCGGCAATTGGCAATATATTGTGTTGAACGTCACGATATTACAACTCAACTTTCATTCCTTAAATGAACTACCATTCGGACAATTGCCAATATATTGTGTTGAACGTCACGATATTACAACTCAACTTTCATTCCTTAAATGAACTACCATTCGACAATTGGCAATATATTGTGTTGAACGTCACGATATTACAACTCAACTTTCATTCCTTAAATGAACTACCATTCGACAATTGCCAATATATTGTGTTGAACGTCACGATATTACAACTCAACTTTCATTCCTTAATGAACTACCATTCGACAATTGGCAATGTATTGTGTTGAACGTCACGATATTACAACTCAACTTTCATTCCTTAAATGAACTACCATTCGACAATTGGCAATATATTGTGTTGAACGTCACGATATTACAACTCAACTTTCATTCCTTAAATGAACTACCATTCGACAATTGGCAATATATTGTGTTGAACGTCACGATATTACAACTCAACTTTCATTCCTTAAATGAACTACCATTCGACAATTGGCAATATATTGTGTTGAACGTCACGATATTACAACTCAACTTTCATTCCTTAAATGAACTACCATTCGACAATTGGCAATATATTGTGTTGAACGTCACGATATTACAACTCAACTTTCATTCCTTAAATGAACTACCATTCGACAATTGGCAATATATTGTGTTGAACGTCACGATATTACAACTCAACTTTCATTCCTTAAATGAACTACCATTCGGCAATTGGCAATATATTGTGTTGAACGTCACGATATTACACCTCAACTTTCATTCCTTAAATGAACTACCATTCGACAATTGGCAATATATTGTGTTGAACGTCACGATATTACAACTCAACTTTCATTCCTTAAATGAACTACCATTCGACAATTGGCAATATATTGTGTTGAACGTCACGATATTACACCTCAACTTTCATTCCTTAATGAACTACCATTTGACAATTGGCAATATATTGTGTTGAACGTCACGATATTACAACTCAACTTTCATTCCTTAAATGAACTACCATTCGACAATTGGCAATATATTGTGTTGAACGTCACGATATTACAACTCAACTTTCATTCCTTAATGAACTACCATTCGACAATTGGCAATATATTGTGTTGAACGTCACGATATTACAACTCAACTTTCATTCCTTAAATGAACTACCATTCGACAATTGGCAATATATTGTGTTGAACGTCACGATATTACAACTCAACTTTCATTCCTTAAATGAACTACCATTCGACAATTGGCAATATATTGTGTTGAACGTCACGATATTACAACTCAACTTTCATTCCTTAAATGAACTACCATTCGACAATTGGCAATATATTGTGTTGAACGTCACGATATTACAACTCAACTTTCATTCCTTAATGAACTACCATTCGACAATTGGCAATATATTGTGTTGAACGTCACGATATTACAACTCAACTTTCATTCCTTAAATGAACTACCATTCGACAATTGGCAATATATTGTGTTGAACGTCACGATATTACACCTCAACTTTCATTTCCTTAAATGAACTACCATTCGACAATTGCCAATATATTGTGTTGAACGTCACGATATTACAACTCAACTTTCATTCCTTAATGAACTACCATTCGACAATTGCCAATATATTGTGTTGAACGTCACGATATTACAACTCAACTTTCATTCCTTAAATGAACTACCATTCGACAATTGCCAATATATTGTGTTGAACGTCACGATATTACAACTCAACTTTCATTCCTTAAATGAACTACCATTCGACAATTGCCAATATATTGTGTTGAACGTCACGATATTACACCTCAACTTTCATTCCTTAAATGAACTACCATTCGACAATTGCCAATATATTGTGTTGAACGTCACGATATTACAACTCAACTTTCATTCCTTAAATGAACTACCATTCGACAATTGCCAGTATATTGTGTTGAACGTCACGATATTACAACTCAACTTTCATTCCTTAAATGAACTACCATTCGACAATTGCTAGTATATTGTGTTGAACGTCACGATATTACACCTCAACTTTCATTCCTTAAATGAACTACCATTCGACAATTGGCAATGTATTGTGTTGAACGTCACGATATTACAACTCAACTTTCATTCCTTAAATGAACTACCATTCGGCAATTGGCAATATATTGTGTTGAACGTCACGATATTACAACTCAACTTTCATTCCTTAAATGAACTACCATTCGGCAATTGGCAATATATTGTGTTGAACGTCACGATATTACACCTCAACTTTCATTCCTTAAATGAACTACCATTCGACAATTGCCAATATATTGTGTTGAACGTCACGATATTACAACTCAACTTTCATTCCTTAATGAACTACCATTCGACAATTGCCAATATATTGTGTTGAACGTCACGATATTACACCTCAACTTTCATTCCTTAAATGAACTACCATTCGGCAATTGCCAATATATTGTGTTGAACGTCACGATATTACACCTCAACTTTCATTCCTTAAATGAACTACCATTCGACAATTGGCAATATATTGTGTTGAACGTCACGATATTACACCTCAACTTTCATTCCTTAAATGAACTACCATTCGACAATTGGCAATATATTGTGTTGAACGTCACGATATTACACCTCAACTTTCATTCCTTAAATGAACTACCATTCGACAATTGGCAATATATTGTGTTGAACGTCACGATATTACACCTCAACTTTCATTCCTTAAATGAACTACCATTCGACAATTGGCAATATATTGTGTTGAACGTCACGATATTACACCTCAACTTTCATTCCTTAAATGAACTACCATTCGACAATTGGCAATATATTGTGTTGAACGTCACGATATTACACCTCAACTTTCATTCCTTAAATGAACTACCATTCGACAATTGCCAATATATTGTGTTGAACGTCACGATATTACACCTCAACTTTCATTCCTTAAATGAACTACCATTCGGCAATTGGCAATATATTGTGTTGAACGTCACGATATTACACCTCAACTTTCATTCCTTAAATGAACTACCATTCGGCAATTGGCCAATATATTGTGTTGAACGTCACGATATTACACCTCAACTTTCATTCCTTAAATGAACTACCATTCGACAATTGCCAATATATTGTGTTGAACGTCACGATATTACAACTCAACTTTCATTCCTTAAATGAACTACCATTCGACAATTGCCAATATATTGTGTTGAACGTCACGATATTACACCTCAACTTTCATTCCTTAAATGAACTACCATTCGACAATTGCCAATATATTGTGTTGAACGTCACGATATTACACCTCAACTTTCATTCCTTAAATGAACTACCATTCGACAATTGCCAATATATTGTGTTGAACGTCACGATATTACAACTCAACTTTCATTCCTTAAATGAACTACCATTCGACAATTGGCAATATATTGTGTTGAACGTCACGATATTACACCTCAACTTTCATTCCTTAATGAACTACCATTCGACAATTGGCGATATATTGTGTTGAACGTCACGATATTACACCTCAACTTTCATTCCTCAAATGAACTACCATTCGACAATTGCCAATATATTGTGTTGAACGTCACGATATTACACCTCAACTTTCATTCCTTAATGAACTACCATTCGACAATTGCCAATATATTGTGTTGAACGTCACGATATTACAACTCAACTTTCATTCCTCAAATGAACTACCATTCGACAATTGCCAATATATTGTGTTGAACGTCACGATATTACACCTCAACTTTCATTCCTTAAATGAACTACCATTCGACAATTGCCAATATATTGTGTTGAACGTCACGATATTACACCTCAACTTTCATTCCTTAAATGAACTACCATTCGGCAATTGCCAATATATTGTGTTGAACGTCACGATATTACACCTCAACTTTCATTCCTTAAATGAACTACCATTCGGCAATTGCCAATATATTGTGTTGAACGTCACGATATTACAACTCAACTTTCATTCCTTAAATGAACTACCATTCGACAATTGGCAATATATTGTGTTGAACGTCACGATATTACAACTCAACTTTCATTCCTTAAATGAACTACCATTCGACAATTGCCAATATATTGTGTTGAACGTCACGATATTACACCTCAACTTTCATTCCTTAAATGAACTACCATTCGACAATTGCCAATATATTGTGTTGAACGTCACGATATTACAACTCAACTTTCATTCCTTAAATGAACTACCATTCGACAATTGGCAATATATTGTGTTGAACGTCACGATATTACAACTCAACTTTCATTCCTTAAATGAACTACCATTCGACAATTGCCAATATATTGTGTTGAACGTCACGATATTACACCTCAACTTTCATTCCTTAATGAACTACCATTCGACAATTGCCAATATATTGTGTTGAACGTCACGATATTACACCTCAACTTTCATTCCTTAAATGAACTACCATTCGACAATTGCCAATATATTGTGTTGAACGTCACGATATTACACCTCAACTTTCATTCCTTAATGAACTACCATTCGACAATTGCCAATATATTGTGTTGAACGTCACGATATTACACCTCAACTTTCATTCCTTAAATGAACTACCATTCGACAATTGCCAATATATTGTGTTGAACGTCACGATATTACACCTCAACTTTCATTCCTTAAATGAACTACCATTCGACAATTGCCAATATATTGTGTTGAACGTCACGATATTACACCTCAACTTTCATTCCTTAATGAACTACCATTCGACAATTGCCAATATATTGTGTTGAACACAACATCTTGGGATATGTTTGATTCTCGAATCCTCGCGTAACAATATACATGTATATTGAAATTTTGTTTATCTTCTTATTGTTTGTATTGTGACCCATAAAAACTTAGAAAACATAGAAAGTGTAAATTTATTATATTTTAAATGGATTGTTGTCATTAGTGTGTCAATTTTACGTTTAAAAGTGTTTTGAAGTTGTTGATTTTTTCCCGCGTTATTGTGACGTAAGTTGATACACTTTTTCCGGTTACGGTAGGGTCGTCTATTTACAGAATGGGTGAGAAAGAATTACTGTTAGGTTTTCTTAAATGAAATGAAGTAATTTTTTTTAACAATTCTTGTATAAAATAATAAACTATTGGTGTAAATATAAGTAATGAATTGTGTGGTTGATGTCATTATCACGAATATTCGGACTCCACAAACTTTACCTACCCCGTGCGTTCATTCCCCGAAAATGACATCAATCCCGCAATTCATTCCTGAAATACTCGTTCTGGAACATGCATCTGTAAGATTTGAAGTCGCGGTTTTAACTGTCGGGCTGTCTTTTTAAATTCAGACATTTTTTTTCAGCACTTATCTATCATTATAAAAGTATAGCCAAACAATTTCAGACCAGTATAAGGCTTACAAACTACACATGTTGTATATGAACATTATATTATTAAAAATATAGGAATTCTATGAAATACAGATACAATTCTGTCAAAGACTGTGAATGTTACGTTTCCTCGTCTTTAGACTAAGTAAGAAGTCAGAGTTTTCTGTTCGTTATTAGGCAAAATAAAAAAAAAGAATTAATCCAGCTTTAATGCATGAAAACAACTAATTAAACAAAAAATATATTAATTTAAAAAAAAATGGTTTAAACTTGACTTAATTGGCTTTCTAGACTACTGTCACTCTTAAAATTTTATTCCGTTTAAATCATAGATTATTCAAAGTGTACCATATACATCTAAGGTTTAAGATATAGGTAAGATAAAAAGCCACTAGGCTTAAAAATATCACAAACTTCAATGTATATAAAGTATATCATTTATTGAATTAACTAAATACATCTGGACAAAATAAACGAATGCAATTAAACAACCAAAGGTACACTATTCAGTACAATGATACCCCTTGACTTTCAAAAGTATCAATTTTCTTTTCACCCTTGTCATTTAGTCTGTCATAAACGAGTGAAGGGTCTATCAGATCGAACTTGAAAACAAAAGAAAGTTTATGGATTTAAACATTTTCTACTCTTTACCTGTAAAATGATACTTTGTTTTTCTTAACAACGGGACTAGGTTTAATAGTTTATATTTAACAGCAATCATGCCTTTTGGTGTATTTATAACAAATTTGATATAATAATAAGAATATTAATTATTATGTGTTCACCATAATTTAGTGCATCACTGGATTTTTTTCAAAAATAGGTATGTTGAATGGATTTCACGCTAGTGTCTTTTTTATTGAAATGGTTGGATTAAAAACTGGATAAGACCATTTCCTAAGATAGAATAAATCAACGTTGTCTCTTTTAACTAAATTTATTAAACTTTTAAAGCTGCACTCTCATAGATTGAACGTTTTGACAACTTTTATTTTTTATTTTTTGTCTTGGAACGAGCAAATTTATGCGAAAATGCATGGAAACCAGTCATATAAGACTGCAAACAAAACATTGATCTCAGATTTCCATATTTATGTTCAGAATTGATGTTTTTTGCATTTTTCTTAAATCGTTAGTAACGCTTTTAGCCATAAAACATTTATTTTCGAACGAAAATATGAAAATCTGCGATCTGATCTTTTGTCAGCAGTCTTTTATCTCTGGTTTGCAGAGATTTCCGCAAAAATTTGCTCATTCCAAAAACGTCATATCTGTGCGAGTGTAGCTTTAAATTGAAAAAAAACAACATGTTGAAACAAACGTGTTTGTTTAATTTTGCTTAACTATTTTATAATTTTGTCACGCGATTTAATTGAAATTTCCAATTTACAAAATGCCCATAATAGTTGTTTTATTTAATGAAAATGAACTAGCTTCATAGCATGAACTATAATTCTGGCACTTTTGTATTAGGTGTCAGCATAGATTAAGGGCTTGTTTATCCTAGCATTTTCGATATTTTTTTTAATTTTTCAGCCCGTCAGGAAAATGACGCACTCACTCAACATAGACGATTTGAAAGTAGGTAGACCATTCAGACATAGAAAAAAAACAACACAACAATTAGGAAAAGAAAAAAAATATTTGATTCTGACCGTTTTAATGAGAAGAAATACAAAAGAAGTTCCACGCATTTATTAGATATCACATTTAAGTTATTAAGTTGTGAGTTGGCATCTTTAATGTGACTTGCTCATGGTTTGTAAAGTGCATTTTTTATTTACGAAATAAAGTGTGGCAAATCATAAGGAGTGTTAAAACAAAAACACCAAAAAGCTGGAACCCTTCAGCAAATGTTGATAATTGCTCAAATATCGTCTTTGAAGACCACACTTCATTAGCGTTTCTAACGCGATTGAAAATTAATTACGGCTGTGGTGTTGCGTGATTGGTTGTTTGACATTATCACGTGATGTCTTCAATGTATCCTTAACAGGTCAACATATCCACCACTTATATTAAAAATTCCGATGGCCGTATGGACTAGCCTGCAGTTTTCTATTTGTTTTTGACTTGACCGGTTTGGGTTCAAAACCCACTAAAACCAAAGAACCTTATATGCTATAGCTGTATTTTCCCTGCAATTTCGATAACAGAGAGTAAATTAATAATAAAATAAGTGTTTTTTTATGATGTATTCAGCTCAATTTAGCGAATAGTCTTGGGACTGTCCATTGGTAAAAGGCAAATATGCCGTATTGCAAGGACAACTTTGTCAATTTACATAGGAAGAGTATCTCAACTGTGACGTATGCGGTGACGAGTATGACGAAGAACAGCACGAGCCGCGCGTGTTACCATGCCTTCACACATTCTGCACGCGCTGCATGGACGGGATGGTCCGGGATTGGACAATCATCTGTCCCACCTGCAGAATCAAACATGACGTTCCCGGAGATAGGTAAGATATTGCTAGTTAATAAAGCGGTCTGAATAGCTAGTTTATTAGCCCGTTCAAATAGGGGGATAAACTCGCCATTGAAAATGACAGAGCGCTCACAAACTGTCAATCGGACCAAGCAACTTAGGTTATTGTTAAAAGATTAGACAAAATCAAAGTAATAAGTAGAAAATCATCGGCTGATTCTGTCAGCAATCACAAAACATCAATGTCAAGGACGCTGACTCTGACAGCAATTACAAAATATCAATGTCAAGGACGCTGACTCTGAAAGCAATAAAAAACATCCAGATCAAGGCCACTGACTCTGTAAGAAATCATGACACATCAAGGGTATGGCTGCTGACTCAAATTACCATGGTCATGGCTGCTTACTCTTTCAGAAATCACAATACATTAAGGTCAGGGCCGCCGACTCTGTAAGAAACCACAATACATCAACGTTAAGGCCGCTGACTCGGTCAGAAATCACAAAACACCAAGGTCAAGGCCGCTGACTATGTCAGAAATCCCAATGACATCTTTCTTGTATAGTCACATTCCCAAGATACAGTCCTGAAAAAACATGGCCAAACAAATAACTTAACGTCTCCGACTTAAATTAGAATTATCAGCTAGCAATAACGCTACAATCATAAGCTTATTTTTTGAGAAATAAAACCATTCGAAAAGCAGTAACTATATCTCATAATTCAACGTAGAAATCCGAAGGTTAACTGACACCTAATACTAAAACAATGGCTACCAAATATAATATGTTTATGTCTCAAATTTAGCACCATTTTACATAAAAATATTTGTGAATTACTCGAATGATATTTTTTATTTCACTTATTTACTTGTAAACAGAAATATTGAACACAATTAGTGTCTAGACTTTTTGCATGTTAGACATATATTTAATGGTGCTAGTTATTTATTGTTATTTATTAGGAGGAAGGAAAGCACGTGTCTGCCATGAACACTGTTTCACGTGTCTGCTGAAAGGACATCATTGTTATAGTATAAACAAACCTAAGATGTTTATTTCAAGAAGCCAAATATCTTAACTAATATTGATGATACTAAAACAATAGTCTATCGAGATTACCATAAACCTTTATATAAGTCCAACATATCTTCACAATGTAAATAATTCAAAAACAATACCTGAACAAAAGATTGAGCTTGGTTTAATCATGTTATAAGAAACTTAAGGTGTTTCGAAAAAATAAGGCCTGATTAACAATATACATGTTTTGGAAATTCCGAACTAGTCAATAAAAACTTACAAATAAAGTTTAATCTTTGAATGCTTATTACCATTGTTAATATAAAGGTAGTTAGGATAATTTTTTGAAGTGTTAACGGCTAAATCTTAAGGTTTAATATGCTTTTCATGGTCCGTCCTCGCACCGAATACATGTAAATAGAATGTCAACGTTTTTAAAATTGGAGGCAATGGAAACACGATTAAGTAGTTTCTTTAAAGTAGTTTGAATGTTACCTTCAACCTGAAAGTGCTTGTTGTATAGATGTAGGTCTCATAAATATGGCATGTCTACCGCTAAAGAATGTAGCATATCATTTTCATACGAAAAGCAATATGTTCATTTTATGCTATTTCAGTAGAATATACATCGTCACTAATATCCTACACACATACTTTCTCTTACAAAGCATCCGGAACTTCCCAAAGGAGCATTCGCGTCGCAGCCTTCGAGACTTCATCCGCCTGAAGCGGAAGACTCACAACATCCCCTGCCGTGACTGCCCCGACTCTGGACAAGCTGTCTACTTCTGCACAGACTGTCAGACGTTCATGTGCGCGGAATGTACTCACGCGCATCTACGTAACTTCCTGTCGAGGAATCATCAGATCGCGAACTTTGAGCAGTTGCGGAAATATGGCCTCCAGACTTTCCAACGGGAGATGACATGTGCGGAACCAGGGCACGAGGGACAGCCCTTGGCATACTACTGTTCCGCTAAGGTAGTCATACATTGAATTTATATTTACAGAGTCAGTTATAAAAGTCTACCTAAAATAAAATTGAGACAGGTATTATCTGAACCTTTGATAAAAGGGTGAAAACATAATATATTCATAACTCAGCATTTCTGATATTGATATCCTTATATCCAAATAAAAGGCAGCTTTAGGAACAATCATTTTGGGAGTAAAACATACATCCTTTGCGACATATTTCGACTCTTTTGACACAAAAACATACTAATTTTGTATAAAGACATTTCCAGTAAATTACAAATGCGTTCTGATTGGAATTGTGATGAAATCTTCTATTCGTAAACTTTCCTGAACTCCTAATTACAACTACACATGTTGCAACGGATATATGTATTATGCTTGCTAATATTGAACCTCAAAACTAAATAAGATACGATATTTTTTTTGTTTTGTTCTGGTCCTTATAACGACTTTTTCACTGTGAAAGACCATTAACATAACATCTTTGAATATAGTAGATCATGTTCCCGATGCCAACACAGCAGTGGGTAAAACAAACTATAACATGCCGAGAATTTCGGAGCCTCAACATTTTGAAAAACACGAGCCAACGCGTCTTCAGTTTAAGTGCCAAGTAATTGTCAGATGACATGAATTAAAATCTTAATGGTTTAGAATGGGCGAAGTGAGAGTAGCGAATTCTAGCCCTTTTATCATTTGAAATTAAATTCAGGTCATCTAGCTGACATAGAATATAACTTCATTGGCTGATACATTGTCAATGTAAAATCTGACGCAGGGAGTGTGTATCGGATGAGTGGCAGTGAGCGGACCCTCTAGTACTTAATGATTACCTTTCTGTAAATTTATTGGCTGTAAATGTAGGCTGCATTCTTATGAGTGGAAACCGGACGTAAACGGCGAGTATGGTTTCTTTACAGAAGCTTTTACGAGTAATATAAAACAATTCTCTAGGAATAAAGTTCCACAAGGGATGGACTATATGGTGTGTCAAATGTAATAGATCTCAACGAAAGTCAAAATCAGCACGAATACCAATAAATCAAGCCTAGACAACCAATTGTAGCCAATGAAGCTCTGATATTTGTAGCAATGCAACTTTGATTCAATGAAATTCTACAAATATATGAGGGAATCGCTTAAAGCTGCTCTCTCACAGATATACCATTTTTACAACTAATTTTATTTTTTGTCTTGGAGAGGGCAAATATTGCGTAGATATCTGCAAAGCAATGATATTAGATTGCTGACAAAAAATCAGATCGCAGATTTTCATATTTCCTTAAAAATTGCGATCTGATTCATTTGTCAGCAGTCTCAAGTAACTGGTTTCCACGAATTTTCGTAAAAATTGGCTCGTTCGAAGACAAAAAATAAAAACGTTGTGAATACGTTCAATCTGTGAAAGTGCTTTAAACCTACAGACTCATTAAAAACCCAGATTTTAACACTCTAAATAGTAAACTGTAGCAAGTTATGCAAGATCAAGACGATCATCGTTTTTTATCAGAACACGTTTAACAGAACACAACGTCACTTCCGTGTGCAACTTCGTTCCCCGAGTTTTAAAGTCTTCTGGCATAAACCTCTGAAAAAGATAAAAGTGACCACACGTTTACGTCCATTTTCAACTCATTACAAGGGAAGTCGCGTTGAAGCATTCTCAACGTATAACAACATGTTTTGGCTGCAATGATTGCCAGGCGAGTTTAAGTAAACATCATGTTTCTATATAGCCCTCGCAACAAATACAACGTTTCAAGCCATCCTTCATTTTATAATAATATGTTTTCAGAAATTTGCAAACATTCCATTAAATATTTTTTGCCAACAATGCAATTTTCAAAGTGATTCTATCGTAATAAAATATCTTTAACAAATAATTGCGCTTCTAAAAGTATAATTGACAGATATTGCTGAGCCTTTTAATGGAAAGTGTCATAATTTTGTTTTCACGTTAAACGGAATGTGAAGGCTTTTTCAAATTGAATAAACAATGTTGTAATACCTGAGATAATGAGTCTCTAAGAGATTTGGTTTTGCACGATTGCACAATGTATTGCATAAACAACTTAATAATCATTTGCAAACAAGAAATATCTTTAAAAAATACACGGCCGTTGTAATCCAGCGGATAACTGGTGTTCGAATGTGGTTTGAATATTTAACCACACTAGAGACTGCTCCTGGTTTAATTGTGGCCGGTAATGGGATCTTAGGGCATTGATTACTCAGAGAAAAGAAGAACAATGCATTAAGAAGTATTTGACACAAATGAAATACATTTTAATTACTTTTTCGGATACCGAACGCGTTTCACATGGAGACGCTTTGACCAAAATATGACCAATATGGCGTAGGATGACCTTGACCAATGATAAACGGTCAGCCAGATCAGTTCCGAAACAGTATAATTTTAGCATTCTTCTCGTTGTGTTAAGCCTTGAAACATCGTCTAAAAACTTTTATTTTTTATTCGATACTCCATTATTTTATTCCACTTTCTTTACAATGGAAACTAACATTCCTAGTTTTCACTTTACAATGGCCATGGGGATTTCTTGTTTCATACGATGACCAATGCAATTTTTAATTATATTCAGTTAATCTCTGTTAGTTTCACAGGAAGTCATGGTGAAATCAGTAGGCCTATGGCCTGAAAAATGTGAGCGGTAAGGTTGTTATTTTAAACGTCAGGGAAACAACTGTATTTAAAAAGAACGAAAACCTAACCAAATAGAAAATACCATCATACACTTGTAAAAGAGCGAAGTGTTCATTATATAATACAATATGGGTTGTAATTCAGCTAACTGTAACAAGTTTTATTGCAGTATGAGTATACTTACCAGGAATGCTCTAAGCCTCTGTGCAAGATGTACATTGTCCTCTTATTTAAACACCAGTTCTGCCCCAAAGCCGCGGCGCAAGCGCTGCACAGGTTTGGACCAAGACTAGTTATATCTCTTATTTCAACCACTGGGGCCATGAATACGAACAGTCTCAAGTCCGAGTTTAGACTCAGACTCAGAAAAGTATTTTTATAAAGCAATAAAGATCATATTTATTCCATTTCTTTTACACAAATTTATGTAAATAATAGAAAAACATTCAAATAGTAATGCATTTCAGCAAATTTTACCAACAATGCTCTGATAGAAGGAAAAGTACAATGAAATGAAGCTTTGCCATAATGAGTCTTGAGTCTGAACTCAACCTTGAGACTGTTCGTAATCACTGCCCCTGGTCGTCTCAAAGCCATTATGCACGATGTGTACAGTATTGGGCCATGGCGAGTTCATAATCAGGTCTGCTCCTAGCCATTGAGCAAAACATGCACAGGTTTGGAGCCCGACGGAGTATTATCTCTTATTTCAAAACCAGGTATGCTCGAAGCCGTTGTGCAAGATGTGTACAGTTTTGGACCATGACGAGACGAAGGGTCACGTGATCAAGAAAATCTCTGAGGTGTATGATGACGAGAGACAGAACGTGAACGAACTCACCAAGAAACTGGAGGATAAGATTGCATTTGCGAAGTCTGTTATGAAGGTTTGTTTATGTTCAGGACAATCAGATTAGTTCTAGAGATTAGCATAAAGCTTACCCGGTTGTAGGGGGGTTCACAGTAATGCATCTACCATAATTGTAACCAAATCTAGATTGCTGACGTCATGCTTCGAATCAGTTTCTCAACCGCAATGGTTTTGGTTTTTGCGTTGAAGCTTTGCAATGAAATGGACATTTATAGGCCATCTGCGTATTATTCATTTGATTATTTTTAATTTGTGACGACTCGACCTATGGTTGTTATTTGATGAGATATGCGGGGAAAGGTCATGCTAGTAATC
The DNA here is from genome assembly GCF_026914265.1 of Mya arenaria. NCBI lineage: Eukaryota > Metazoa > Mollusca > Bivalvia > Myida > Myidae > Mya > Mya arenaria. The sequence goes on along the minus strand of NC_069136.1, from coordinate 7,610,254 downwards.
ATTCATCATTGATGAATAGAATGGGATAAAGTCTTAAACAGTTTATTAAATATTGAATTATCCAGTTTCGTTATAGCCATTATAATTTGGTTTAAGTTTATCCATTTTAAAGAAGGAAAAGTGTCACGTATGTAAAGAGTTGAACTTCTTAAAACATCTCGGAGACGTGTTAAGCGCATTCGCTTCCCGTGGATGTTTTCGGTTACGGTTACGTCCTTGGCGTTTGTGAATTTGGTTGATGGTCACCAAACCGTACGAAATTGATTTCTCTGGGTACTCCGGTTTCAACTAGAACCCAAGATAACTTTATTATATATGTATATACATCGTGGAAATGAAAGATATATAAAACAATATATGTTGCTCTGACATTTTTTTTAACTATAACGTAAAAATCAGCAGCCAAATGTACAAAGCATGAATAAGTTGTCCACGGGTTATATTTAGGTTAGTTTGCAAATACAAGTGATTTCATTGGTAGATAGAAGCTATTGGATAGATATTGACCAATCAATAAACGTTATTTATTATCGCAGGAGACTGAAGACGAGCACTCGACACTGAACAACAAGGAGGAAACCATGCAAAAGGAGATCGACATTGAGATGGACGCCGGTGCCAAGATGCTGGAGATACGGCGTAGGGAGCTCAAGGATAACCTGACAGGGAGGATCAAGGAGAAGAAAGCCGTGCTCCAGAAACAAAGAGACTATTTGAGGTACTAGATTAGCGGTGGTGAATATGTTAGGTACTAGATTAGCAGTGGCGATTGTTTTACGTACTGGGTTAGTGCAAGAGACTATTTGAAGTACTGGTCTAGTGTTAAAGACTATTTTAAGTACTGGTCTAATGTAAAGGACTATTTGAGGCACTGGTCTTTTGGTTTGGACTATTTGAAATGCTAGTCTCGTGGTACAGACAATTTGACATACTGGTCTAGTGGTTGAGATTTCGTGGTAAAGATTATTTGAAGTACTGATCTGGTTGTAGAGACTATTTGAAGTACTGGTCTAGTGTTAAAGACTGTTTTAAATACTGGTCTAATGTAAAGGTCTATTTGAGGCACTGGTCTTGTGGTTTAGACAATTTGAAATACTGGTCCAGTGGTTGGGATTTAGTGATAAAGATTATTTGAAGTACTGATCTGGTTGTAGAGACGATTTGAAGTACTGGTTAACTCTTTAGTTCTCAATGAATTTAAACTAACATCAGCATTGGTAACTTTATGAAAAGATAATGTTCTTCTACTGTTTCAAGAATTGTCTCCATAAATATTTCCTGTAAAATGACGTGTATTAGTGCTTTCCACGCGTTTTTAGAACAAAGTCGACATAAAAGGTTTTAATGGGAGATCGTCTTTTTGTAGACACCACATTTCCTCCATGTTTTATAAATATTATGAGTTGGGTGTTGATATTTGCTTCCATTTTCACCGCTCAGGTACTACGTATCACTGATGTCGAGTGCACGTGAGTTCTCCTCCCACAGTCTCGTGCACAGCATGCCCGCGGAATTCGTGCAGCTCACCAAAACCATCACCAACCGTCTAATCGAATTAAAGGTGGGCATGCATTTTTACATGTTTGTCATTTTGATTTAAGTACATGTTTGTATATAAAATTATATATTTTTATTATAATAATAATTATTTTATGTATGATCGTGCCACGGTATTAAACATATATATTAGCAGTAAAAAATACATGTTTACATAATTTTGTTTAACTGAGGTCATGGGAGAAAAAGCATCTACCATAGCCGCTCGTGTAAGATAGGGTCATCCCAGCCTTCGCGTAGCGTGTTTTGCGGAAACTCCTACCATAGCCGCTCGTGTAAGAAAGGGTCATCCCAGCCTTCGCGTAAGGTGTTTTGCGGAAACTCGGTAAACCTCGTTTCCGCAAAACACCTACGTTCGGGTCGGGAATAACCTATCTTACACTTTCGGCCATGGAAGATACTTATAATCTTCGGTATATTCTAGGCATTTTCTATGATTCTTTATTAATGTACATTTTATACGTTTACGTATATTCTCTCTATTCAAAGGATCTACATTTAGACGCGTGTCCTCTCGAGAACTCTTACGTCACCTTTGATCGAAATTCCATGGGACCCGAGTTCAAAAACTTTGTGCTTGGAATGGGCCAAATCAGGTCAACAGCCATTTTCCCGCCAAAAACATCGGTTGAAACACTTGAGGCTCCTCTGGGACAAGAATCCGAGGTTATCCGCGTGTTTTTGTACGATGCGAAGGGAAGACCTCAAAGAGATAGCTTCGATGCCATTACTGTTGAAATAAAGGATGGCAAGGGCAACGTTATTCCTTCTAAAGTTGTGGATGCCAAGACAGTGGACGGATGTTACAAAATCGTCTGCAAACCAACAACACACGGGAGCCATCGTGCTAGGATACGGGTTCTAAACAGGCCGGTTAATGAGGAGGGATTTCAATTTGTTGTTCGAGCCCCTGGTACATTGTGCACAATTGATAAATAGTGTGACAACGCATGCACTTGAGATGGTAATGGTATAGACGTGTGTGAGGGTAATGGTATAGACTTGTGAGATGGTAATGGTATAGACTTGTCTCAGGGGGTTCTGGTTGTTGATAATTGTCAAAAAATAGCCGGGGGTCTGTATGAGAATGAGGGATTCAAGCCCAAAGCAGAATGATGTGCCTTAGACATGTTTTAATTGTGCATGCATCCAATTTATTTTCATTACTTTTTTATACAAATGTCTTTACAAAAAACATTTTTACAATTGTACAATAGTCTAGAATTTAAAGCTCGCAAACCTGATTTCCGGATTAGTCCAGAACTGCGGAACCCCCTGTATCTTTCTGCACCCATCAAATGCATTTGTAAATTAAATAATAGCATGAACACGTGAGGTAACATTCTTAACATAATGATTATGTTCTACGCTGCCATTTTGTTAATAATTGCGTAAGCAAACTGACGTCATTTTAAAATTGACTGTTTAAAGAAAAGAAAAGAAAAGAACGTCTGTAATAAAACACTTTTATATCTTATTGCTATGTGTTTAATACGTGACCAACAAACCGTGTATCACGTTGTCAGCTGACCTAATAAAGCACCGTATTTTGGCACCTGTTATCAGCTCGATTTGTTTGCAAGTGGCAGCATAAAGAAGACACGCGTGTACACAAGGTGTACATTGTTCTCATTAGATAACTTTTGTATTAAAATGTCAAGGATATTTCAACGGTTTTATGGTCTTCTCATTAATATTTTTTTATATTTATTTTCTGTCTAGTTCAAATTTTTTTATTACATATAAATCAAAATAACAATGGTGACGCTTGATTACTTGCTCTCTGTAATAATGTATTTTTTTTTGTTATGATTAAGCACAAAAAATGTATTTTATTTTTTCCCAAATCTACTTAACATTTCAAACTTTCAGACCAATGCTTATAGTAAATACTTGGTCTCATTATTCAGACAGGGGCACCTTTTCTGGCTTCAAACGTGGACCAATAATCTTAATTTATAGTATAGTATATACTTAAGTCAAGGTCTCACAAGTCCGACAGGGACACTGGGTTCTCACAGAGCACACTAGATGTTCAGGGTAGGAACTCGAGAGTGTGGACCATACAAACATGTTCTATAATCAGCTGATATCCATTAATGTATTGGTAATATCTAATGGAACATCGTCTTGTACAACTATTTTTCCCTGTTGTAGGTGAGATTGACAAGAGGTTCGGAGACATTCTATGTAAGTATTGGTACAGAGATTTGATGGCCAATTTGACAGGTGAATTAAAATGATTAATATATTTTACTCAATGTGTTTTCGGATGACAAATAACAGTTTTGTCTGCAATAATATTTTCAATATCTGACTAGACAATAGGGAAGATGTGATTTTATGTTTTGCCTTAGCCAGGCTAAGAAAAATAATAAGAAAAGCATTTCACACAAACGACGTTTAACGTTGATGCTTGGTCTGTTGGGGCTTATATTTTAATATTGTAATTAATAATACTTGTTGGGACAGGTTAGATAATAGGAACATAGACTGGTCTAAGCTCCCAATAGACTCGTTTTTCCGTTGAACTCAAGTTTCAGCGCGTTCCAAGGCTGTAGTTCTATTATTTATCGGTAAAGCTGTTTTAATATATATGTGGTCTGTTGCGGTGTATGAACGTGTGTATTTGGTAATCTGTGTGTCCAGTTCACTGACGTTTGTTTCCTTACCGTGTGCCTCTAATCTGTGTTTGTATTGAGTGACTATTGGGCTTGTCCCTGTAGTTTTCGTTGACGTATTAAAATAAGGTTCCAAATATTTGGAACACAGGATAGTTATTTACTTTCTGTCCTCTACAACAACTTCTTATCACTTGAAAAACACACACACAAAAAAAATCACAAGAAAACACACGTTTGTTTACAATTATCCTAGCGGCAGTTAAAGAAATAAGTAGGCAGAGTTTTTTTAGATATCTTTTTCCCGTCGTATGCACCTTATGGCTTCTAAGGGTCCGCTCAACAAAATAGATGAAAAATAAATTTGACAAGTCAGATGGCCATTTTTCTAGTCGTGCCGATTTTACTGAGTCGACCGGGTGACCGCAAACAGGCATTCTCCAAGGATGGCCGGTTGGATTTGATAACATAAATATCGCTTATGACGGTGCTAAGGGGTCGTTGATAGTATTTCCCAATCCACTGCTGTCCATGGAACGTTCTAAGACCGAGAATGCCGTTACTATACCTTCCACGTACTCTTGTTTTTCATGGGGACCGCTTCATTCAAACTGCATTTCGAAATCGATGTTTAAATCTGAAACTGTATGTTGTAGGTGTTGGTTTCCTGTTTGATGCAGAAACAGCCCATCACGAGCGCGCTATTTCCCTAGACGGACGGAACATGAGGTCCGACATCGAAACGTTGAGACGTGTAGCCGGCCTAAGAATACGTCGTGACCGCGGGATAGCCAGAGACAGTCAGTGCTAATATTGTATCGATTCTTTAAATTTGTTTATTGAAAAAAATAATAATTAATGTAAATTTGCCTGGTGGCAGTGTTTGCAATATATGATGTTATAAAGTGTATCATTTAGAAGATTTTAACCAATCATAATATACTAATAGGCTTATATGTGCGGATCCAGGATGGTATTCGACGCTCATTGAATTCAGCAGATTTTTATTATTTATTTGCAAAAATCCACTCGAGTCAAATACAAACTCCACGCAACAAGAGCTGTACTAATAACACACGTTAATACACCGTTTACAATAAGATTATATGATATGTTTATATGCGGCAACTACTTTTTGACTATGATTAAGTGATGAGCATTCTTAAATACAATTAAACTGTTTTAGAACGCCGCCTATTTCCATGGGAACTGGAGTCAGCCAAGAAACAGAAGCAGCGTGAGATGAACATGGACGAGGAGGCGAAGACAAGCATTATACAAAAATCCGTCAAGGTAATTATAGTCTTATATTACAGTTATTATATTAACTAATATTTACAGCTCCAAAACACTTATACTTATTCATGGCCAGATCTTAGTGAATCTTTGTGTTGGAACAATACTTTTACTGTTCACTGAAAACAGCCAGAGTTTAGGCTTAAGTTTAAGATAAAGTGAAGTAGCTTAAATACCTACTACGACCTTCTTCGATAAAACGGTACACAGATCCGATTAGACGTCAAGATACCTACAACGAACTTCTATAATATAAGGCCACACAGATCAGATCAAGCGCCAACCGAAAAAATAAACAACACACGAATATCAGTAACTAGTAAATGCCAACATATATTCTGTGTTAATATATATAAAGACATGACGAGGGCACATCGTACTGTCTAGCTCACAACGGAATGCATGTGTTGTTTATTCATGTTCTAGAATCAATAGACGTAACACATATTCATGTAAAATCGAACGCCATTGTGGATTGTGCAGACGATGGTAAAGTTATGACGGATACTCATCAAGTGTTCCACAATTTTTAGATGGATTCGCGGTTCACAAAGAACAAGGGAGCAGAGATTGATGAAATAGAACGAGAGAGGCTGGGAGGGCGCGGTCGAGCGAATACTGACCCAGAGGAGCAATTGGATGAAGGTATAATCACGTGATAATTTGACACGTGTTGGAAGTATAAATAGACGTAAGGCATTGTGGCGGATCCGTGGTCTAATGGTTACACACTTGACAGTCAGTCAAGGGATCGCAGGTTCGATTCCCCGCCGCAACACCAACAGTGTTATTCCCTGGTGCACGTTAAAGAACCAGGGTAGCTCTAATCAGGGTTACATTCAGTCCGTGCACTATGCTCCAAAAATCTAAAATGACCAAGAATCTAATCGGACCTTTCACGAAATGGGAAAGGCCCGAGTACGAGTATAAATAAGCTTACACAGCACCTACTGCTAGTTGGATAGACTGGCGATCGACCAAGGGAAAACAGATAGGAAAAAGTAGGGTCAAGTTTGATCTGTGTGGGAGGTATGGATGGAGGTAAGAAATGGTACTATACGAGAGAATCACTTGCGGGCTGTGATCGTGCAAACTAAACGGAGTAGAGTAAGATCGTGTCTTTTTTGTGATCATTTGACCTGAAAAAGGTCACGGTCAGGTTGCAGTTTCCACCAATATTGAACAGCCAGGGGAACTTTCAAGGGGATCTGATTTGTAGTGGCGACCGTGCAAATGAAAGCATAAGATTGACACTAAAGGAAGCTTATGATCTCGTACAGTATTCATAAAGCATCTTAGTGAAAAGGAAAACTAGCACTATTGTTACACAAAAAAATAATCTGGAATTAAGCTAGAATCAGGTCTAAAAACTACAGACACTCGACTAAATAAGTTGAAAAATAGAAGGTATTTAAAGGTATTTAAAATATCCGCTGGCTAAAATTTTGAAAAAAAAATACTAACGAAAATGATCACTAAGAAGATTTATGAATACGCCTCCTGAGCAGTATGGAAGGGGGGATGGGGGGGGGGGGGAGAAACATAAATTTGAGATGCTAACCAAAATACGACCCCTGCGCTGTGTGTAAGAAGTGGGGTAGGGGGGCGGGGTGCAGGCGAGAAATGTGAGTATAACGCTAGTATGAAATGGTTACCAAAGTACGACTTCTATGCGGTTTGTTTATTTGTGTTTATCAAGGTCTGCCCGCGCCCATTGGCTGCATTATGGCTTGACCCCGCCGTAACACCACGATTTATTTTGTGTTTAAATGCCATAAGTGACATTAGACAGAAGTGACAGCAATTCGCAGTCAAATCCAGACTTTGTAAGACTTAAAAGAAACACAGTGAGATACAAGAGATCTGAGTGCGATACCCTAAGAGACTGCTTGGTTCTTTATCGTGCTCGTTGTAAAATACCGGCACACGGGAAACAACTTCCTAGAGTTGAGCCAGTACTGAGTACAGCATTTTCCCAGCACTTCCATTTAAAAGCCGAATGCTAAGCAAGCTCGTAGGCACAATTTCCCGTTTCTGATTTCGGAATTAGCACCGCGTTATAGCCAAAAGTTGAATCTGAAAAAAAGAAAACAAATGTTCATATCATTTTGTCAAGAAAGAACATAAGTGTCTCAATTTCTTAAAAAAAGGAAACCAGATATGTCTTTATTTTCTCGAAATGTGTAGAGCTTATTGCATTCGCTATGGTGATCCTAGCTTTTCTATGTTCGCACATATTTGCCTATTACGTTAACTGAAGCCATGTAAATGCTTTTTAATGACTCCTTCAGGCGATACATCTCAGAAATCTATTTCGAGGCCGTCTCTTCTCCCAGAAAAGTCCATCTGGTCGAAGAAATTAAAGAAGTATTCTGGAGTAATTAGCACGAAGTTCCTTCGAGGACCAGGAAAGTAAGTTCATGAAAAATGTTTTCTTTCATTATATATGAATCCTGGCGGGAAATAAGATGTGCATGACAGAACAAATTGTGAACAATTATCCGTAGACGTTTTTTTTTATCTCTGTAAATCTGACATTACAGTGAAACATAGTTTTAGAGGGGTCCTTCCTCATAACATTTGACATTTCTCCAGAATTAAAATATCTTTCGAAATTGATATTTAAGTTAAAAGCCAAAGTTATAGCTAAAGTTTCTCGTGCGCAGATGATACATTGTTATAATTTAGTTTTAACCGGAGGATTAGCTTGAAAAGAACAACAACAGAATATCTATAATTCCGGGCTTAAACTTTTGTAACTATATTATTAACCATAATGTCCTTCGAGCATATGTACACCCAACATAAAAAATATTATCATTGAAATAATAACCATTTTTGGTTATCTGCATGCACGTTTATCTTCTAATTTCATCGCGCCGACTTGATGCTATGCATCAACTTTTTTCTTGTACTATTGCGTGTTTAATCAAACTCAGCATTGATTGTATTCATTTGTTAATAATAGTTAAACATATGACTAGTACATACATTCAAAACAAATGTGACGCCATGTAATTAGAAACTTTATTGAGAATTTGACTTTAAAGATGCACTCTCACAGATTTACCGTTTTGACAACTTTTTTTAATTTTTTTTTTTTGTCTTGGAATGAGCCAATTTTTGCGTAAATATCTGCAAACTAGTGGTGTAAGACTGCTGACAAAAGATCAGGTCGCAGATTTTCATATTTCTGTTCGAAAATTAATGTTTTTTTGTCTTAAACCGTTACTAATATGAAAATCTACGATCTGATTTTTTGTCAGCAGTCTTATAACACTGATTTCCATGCATTTTCATGCAATAAATAGGCACGTTCCAAGTCAAAAAATAAAAAAAAGTGTCAAAACGTTTAATCTGTGAGAGTGCAGCTTTAAGATTTTAAATTGATTTATCATTTAAAAAACCTTTGTGTCGTTTATGTAATTTACACGAGTAGAAGTACACATAGTACTGATTTTGTCTCCATAGCAACCTTGCTGTTCCGCTTTTGAAGTTGACTAAGTCCTATGTTCAATGCCGATATGATACACATTTAAGCTTCTTTTTTTAAACATTAAATTGAATAAATAAATAAATAATTATTATAATTATCGCAAAGTTGGTTTATACTAAATATGTTTAGTTTGATTGTGAAGACGGAAAAGAGCTGATCTGCATAAACCCTCGAGAACGTTTCCTAGGCAGAAGCGCTAAAACAGAAATTGCCACTAAACACTGTTGGGGGTTAGGTACTCCTTTAAATATTTGTTGCGGTATAACTGTTTACTTCTTTTTTGAGTGTAGAAAACATATTGTTGCAAAAAGTTATGGACGCGTGTGAACAAAATAAACATTTAGCTGAGTAATTGTGCGCATGTTATACTTTTTTCATGTTTTTCAGGGTTATTGGCAATATCGGCAATACATAGCCTTTGCCCATGACCAATACACATTGAATGAGATGTACACAAATTAAAAAAGCGACAAATACAAAAAATATAAATTACGTTTTCATTTATCATAAAACACTCTGTCAGTGTGGCAACCGAATAAAATCCGAACCGTAACGAAATCAAAATGGAAGTTATATTTCATTTAAGAACAACACTTGTCAAAAATATTGTGCTTTCAAATTACAGAAAACTAATTTAGTCATCAGCATTAAAAGTGGCGTTTTCATGTCTTGAAATTGCAAGCATTTTCCAAAATTACATCGTGCTTTAAAACGTGAGCGGAAATGCGCAAATATTCCTCTTTTTTTTGAAAAATAAACGATGAAACTTTCAAACTTAATTGCACCAAATGACTTCAAAATAAAATTAAGGAGAAGTCAGTTTCACGAAACGGTTCTTAATTTGGTTCTAACGTGTAGTTGTAAATGAATTATTAAAGGCATGATTATGGGAAGAAATTCATAATTTCAGGAAGGACAACGATTATGTTCTTTATGATAATTACTTTGTTGTTATAATTTTTTGTCAAAGCTGCATGCGGTTTCCGATCAAATATGCGCATTGACCAAATGGAAGATTGGTGTGTGTTTAGGAACGTGCAAACACCAAATTGAATGTCTAGAGTCCAAACGGATATGTCGTATTCTTGTCGTTTACCAGCTAATGCACACCTCCGGACAGGGCTTTTCTAGCACACCGGATAGGCATTTCCGGTGAAATCAGCCGTGCTGGAAAACTCCATCTGGCATACCCCCATGCCAGATGAGCCACGAGCTGTGACGTAATAATTTCAATTTCTTTTATAATACACCTTATGTAATCATAATTATGAGATTTAAAAAGATGAGTTCCATTAACATTAACTTTACAAAAATTAATTTTAAAAAACAAAACAAAATAGCCCTTAAAAGACGTGATGTCGAAGGAACTTATTGACGTATGCAGTGAATACAAATTACTGCGCGTCATGACGTCAGTGAACATCATCGCACGCTCTTTTAGGTGATATGTACAAAAATGCGCTTTTTATGTATTTTCTTCACCAAAAAATGTAATATAATGTATGCTAGAAAAAATATCTATCATATGTGTCCGTTCCGGATAGAAAAATACGACCCTCGGGCACGCTGCGTAGCCGGTAACTCGGCAAGCCTCGTTACCTGGCAACGCAGGTGCCCTCGGGTCGGATTTTTCTATCCGGAACGGGAACACATGCCAGATATTATAAGTCTTGTACAACAGCTTTACCTATTTTGTCTTTACATAATCAGTAACAAAAGTGTTCTCCCTTGTTGCGTGATCCTCTTTATCGATGAAACGCCTTTCATACACTTTTACCTCCCTTTATCTAGGTTGTACCTTTACACCCCTCCTCCCCCTTTATTCCAGTTTAACCAGAAATTATGTTACTTATCAAGTGGATTTCGCAAGCCATAACTAGACAACCTGTTAGCGCCTGAATCTGGAATGTATTTATAGTTAAGTGGTAACACGAATCTTATGACATCAACCAATTAGTATGTTACTTATGAAGTGGAATTCGCAAACCATAACTAGATAACCTGTTAATGTTGTACAGCTAAAATGGTAAAAGGTTGCAGTTCTGGGCATTTTCAAGCCTGTTTTCAGTCTTATGATATTCATCTTACCAAAAAGATAGCTAGATTCTTATCGCGAAAATAAAGTGGTTTACACAAAACAGTTCGCGAACGTTAACAGGTTATCTTGCGGCAGTTATATGCCACCATACAGTTGTTTAACCGTATCCACATACTCTGCTAATGAACGCCACTCATCCCCACCATCATTCATTAACTTTTACTGCGAAATGCATTTGTTTTTCAGCAGAAATGTTACCGTTCTACGATACGAACTTTGACCACTTACTTTCCCCGATCTAAATTTGAATTAGGAAGTTCAAGTATTCAATCAATCCACTTGACCGTCCTTAGAATTTGTTTTTATCTCCCAATATATAGGTTTTACTGGGAAGTGCAGGTGTTCTACCGTATCCACGTGTCCCTCCTGAGAAATGCCCTCTTGTTTGAGATCGGTATTTCCCGCCTCGATGCCGTCCACAGCAGTTTCTACGTGGGCAGCCAAATGTTCGCCTGGTCCTTCTCTGCAGAACGCTGCAATGACCACAAACAGGTATGCCATCCTACGAACTCACTGTGTAGAACGCTGCAATGACCACAAACAGGTATGCCATCCTACGAACTCACTGTGCAGAACGCTGCAATGACCACAAACAGGTATGACATCCTACGAACTCACTGTGCAGAACGCTACAATGACCACAAACAGGTATGACATCCTACGAACTCACTGTGCAGAACGCTACAATGACCACAACAGGTGTGACATCCTACGAACTCACTGTGCAGAACGCTGCAATGACCACAAACAGGTATGACATCCTACGAACTCACTGTGCAGAACGCTGCAATGACCACAAACAGGTATGACATCCTACGAACTCACTGTGCAGAACGCTACAATGACCACAAACAGATGTGACATCCTATGGACTCACTGTGTAGAACGCCGCAATGACCACAAACAGGTGTGACATCCTACGAACTCACTGTGCAGAACGCTACAATGACCACAGCCAGGTATGACATCCTACGAACTCACTGTGTAGAACGCTGCCATTACCACAGCCAGGTATTACACCCAACGACTCTCCAGAGCAGAACCCAACAATGACCACAAACATGTACGAATTTCTATAGTACGGTACAATGACCACAAACATGTACGAATTTCTATAGTACGGTACAATGACCACAAACATGTACGAATTTCTATAGTACGGTACAATGACCACAAACATGTACGAATTTCTATAGTACGGGACAATGACCACAAACATGTACGAATTTCTATAGTGCGGTACAATGACCACAAACATGTACGAATTTCTATAGTGCGGTACAATGACCACATACATGTACGAATTTCTATAGTGCGGTACAATGACCACAAACATGTACGAATTTCTATAGTGCGGTACAATGACCACAAACATGTACGAATTTCTATAGTGCGGTACAATGACCACAAACATGTACGAATTTCTATAGTGCGGTACAATGACCACAAACATGTACGAATTTCTATAGTCCGGTACAATGACCACAAACATGTACGAATTTCTATAGTACGGTACAATGACCACAAACATGTACGAATTTCTATAGTGCGGTACAATGACCACAAACATGTACGAATTTCTATAGTACGGTACAATGACCACAAACATGTACGAATTTCTATAGTACGGTACAATGACCACAAACATGTACGAATTTCTATAGTGCGGTACAATGACCACAAACATGTACGAATTTCTATAGTGCGGTACAATGACCACAAACATGTACGAATTTCTATAGTGCGGTACAATGACCACAAACATGTACGAATTTCTATAGTGCGGTACAATGACCACAAACATGTACGAATTTCTATAGTGCGGTACAATGACCACAAACATGTACGAATTTCTATAGTGCGGTACAATGACCACAAACATGTACGAATTTCTATAGTGCGGTACAATGACCACAAACATGTACGAATTTCTATAGTGCGGTACAATGACCACAAACATGTACGAATTTCTATAGTGCGGTACAATGACCACAAACATGTACGAATTTCTATAGTGCGGTACAATGACCACAAACATGTACGAATTTCTATAGTGCGGTACAATGACCACAAACATGTACGAATTTCTATAGTACGGTACAATGACCACAGACATGTACGAATTTCTATAGTACGGTACAATGACCACAAACATGTACGAATTTCTATAGTGCGGTACAATGACCACAAACATGTACGAATTTCTATAGTGCGGTACAATGACCACAAACATGTACGAATTTCTATAGTACGGTACAATGACCACAAACATGTAAGAATTTTATAGTGCGGTACAATGACCACAAACATGTACGAATCTCTATAGTGCGGTACAATGACCACAAACATGTACGAATCTCTATAGTGCGGTACAATGACCACAAACATGTACGAATCTCTATAGTGCGGTTCATACGAATCTCTATATTACGGTACAATGACCACAAACATAAACAACACCATACAAAACTCTCTGCATAACGCTGCCATGACAACAAAGAAGTACGACACCGTATGAACCTTCTCTGCAGAACGCTACAATGGCCCTTAACAGGTGCGACTCCGTACGAAGTTCCACTGCAGAACGCTACAATGAACCTTAACAGGTACGACTCCGTACGAAGTTCCACTGCAGAACGCTACAATGAACCTTAACAGGTGCGACTCCGTACGAAGTTCCACTGCAGAACGCTACAATGAACCTTAACAGGTACGACTCCGTACGAAGTTCCACTGCAGAACGCTACAATGAACCTTAACAGGTACGACTCCGTACGAAGTTCCACTGCAGAACGCTACAATGAACCTTAACAGGTACGACTCCGTACGAAGTTCCACTGCAGAACGCTACAATGAACCTTAACAGGTGCGACTCCGTACGAAGTTCCACTGCAGAACGCTACAATGAACCTTAACAGGTGCGACTCCGTACGAAGTTCCACTGCAGAACGATACAATGACCCTTTACAGGTACGACTCCGTGCGAACTACCACTGCAAAGCGCTGAAATGACCCTTAACACGTACGACTTTGTACGAATTTTCTCTGCAGAACCCGGCAATGACCCTTAACTGGTGCGACTCCGTACGAACTTCCTCTGCAGAACGCTGCAATGGCCCTTAACAGGTACGACTCCGTACACACGAACTCTTCAGAACGCTGCAATGACCATAAACAGGTTCGACTTCGTACGAACCTTCTCTGTAGAACGGTACAATGACCACAACAAGGTATGACACCATACGGACACCCTCTGTAGAACGCTGCATTGACCATAAACAGGTTCGACTTCGTACAAACCTTCTCTGTAGAACGCTACAATAACCACTAACAGGTACGACTTCGAACGAACTCCCTCTATAGAACGCTACAATGACCATTAACAGGTACGACTCCGTACGAACTCTCTCTGTAGAACGTTACAATGACCATTAACAGGTACGACTCCGTACGAACTCTCTCTGTAGAACGCTACAATGACCATTAACAGGTACGACTCCGTACGAACTCGCTCTGTAGAACGCTACAATGACCATTAACAGGTACGACTCCGTACGAACTCTCTCTGTAGAACGCTACAATGACAATTAACAGGTACGACTCCGTACGAACTCTCTCTGTTGAACGCTACAATGACCATTAACAGGTACAACTCCGCACGAACTCTCTCTGTAGAAAGTTACAATGACCATTAACAGGTACGACTCCGTACAAACTCTCTCTGTAGAACGGTACAATGACCATTAACAGGTACGACTCCGTACGAACTCTCTCTGTAGAACGGTACAATGACCATTAACAGGTACGACTCCGTACGAACTCACCCTACAAAACGCTACAATGACCAATAAGAGTGATGAATGTTGCATTTATTTAACCACGCATGTTACTGTGATTGGAAACTGTTCAAACATAGAGAATCAAGGACCTGATCGACATAACCACAGGCAATGCAATGTCTTATTTCATATAATTTGCTTCGTTTTATCTTATGTATTCCATTGAAAAGTACCATAAATAAATACAAGCGAGAATCGATATATATCATCCCTTCAGGTGTGCCATAAGTTTCGCCACAAGCGAATGCTGCTGCACCACAATCCCATCACGAGTGACACAGCTGGCTCCACCCACCACGCTACATACGGCTTCCTATTGGACACCACGAAAAGGGAGTGGACCATCGTTGACGTCAGTCTAAGGTATTGTCATTGTCATTGCATGATTTCGTGTTTAATTATGGTACACTTAGCAAAACTTCGAACTAGACAATTCAATATTATTTTACAAATTCTTTATTTTCTAAACATTTATGATACATTTAATCATTTTACAGCTGAGGTATAGATCAACCCACCCTAAAGAAATGTATCAAAAATCCTAAGGAAGTAAAGAAGATGTAAAAATAATTTGCATCACCATTTAACAAACGAAAGCAGTCGATGTTTATATTTTAATTTAGGGAAATACATTGATTAATGCAAACTGCTAAAACTGATATGTATAAGATGTCTAAATGGATGGTAACTTTCCATGCTGAAGTGGATGACTTATTTTGGGTTGTAAAAAATAGCTAGGTTAGATAACTAGCATATAAGTTGTCATATAATGTTTATTTAGGAATAAGTCAAAAGGTACATAGACAATATAAACAAAAAATACATTACGAATAATATAAGGACAAATCTATATTATAGCTCCGAGATGATATCAATTTGAAACCTCCCACCAATAAATGTAACAAGACTAACTATTCTACCTTAGAAATGTCGAGTTATACGCGTTCATAAATTCATTAATGAAAACACAAGTAAAGAATTTCGAACCAACTTTTGGGTGAGAAATACTAGTTGAAGACCCTTTGTGCAATTTTAGAAACCAAGATACTTTCACCAATGTATTCTAAAGAACACGGCACAAAAGATAGTTCAATGTTCCGGAATATATGTTTTAAAGCACAATGATTAAACACCAAAGCTCGACCGTAATACTATTTGTCGTGCTCTTATAGATAAAGTTTGCCATAAATAACATGACTTTTACTATTTCCAGGAAGCTGTTGTTTAACTTTCAAAACATCGACTGTACAGAGCCGTTATGGCCGGTGTTCGGCACCTACAACCCATACTCCGTCCACGTGGAATTGTCTCTGAAAACTGGGCGGGACATTATGGCTATTCCAGACATCCTTAGACCGGTAAGGTGCACTTTCGGCTCTTGTCAGTCAAAATTACCTATACATACATTAATAACCAACATAGTCAGACCGGTATTGTTCATTTTACGTCAAAAATGTTTGATTGGACCATTTTGTGCCAGAAAACCATGATGTAAGTGACGTTATACGTCTATATTTGCCCAAGCGTTAGATCATAGTTTCGTTCGCTGCTAAAATGAACATGAAACATATGAACGAGAAAAGAAAAAAAAGATCTAGCCAGGACATGACTTGTCGATCCTTAAGTAAATAGCCAAAAGGCACCCAGACAGATCATTTACAATGCGTTACATTTTAATCACAATTACTCGTGCAGCCAATAACGCAACACATGATGAGCACACAGGTCGACAACAGCACGGATTGACGACAGTCTCATCGTCTTATATGTATTAAGTTCACGGTTCATTTCGCTGTATCGCAAATCTAATTGGCGTCTCAGACCACGTAATTTAATATCGTGCCATACCAGCCGACTTGCCAGAAAGGCCCTGTCCAAAATAGCCCGGTCCAGACATTTTTTGCACCAAAACATGGCGGCTTCTCTGATGTCTTGCATACTAAATATCCATTTTGTCATTTTTGAATCTCAAATGGAACAACACCAAAACCTAATAATAACCACAATGGCACTTTAAGAGCACCAGGTTCGAAGTTGGCGCATTTCATAACAAATGTTGAATGGCGTTCTATTTTGCATTTCAATCAAAGTGAACATGCTATTGAACGTCATTTTCCCATAAATATACCTTCATCTAACACATAAAATGTCTCAATGTTATGGCGTCCTTATGAAACAAGGCTCACTTGGAATTGAATATGGATGGCCGAGCTAAAAATAAAAAAAAATCGTTTTATTTATCGTACATCGTTTTTGTGAAAGTGTTATGATGAAATGTTTTTAAACACAGCAAAAACATTGTAAAGAAAGTGAAAAAAACTTCTTTATAATTTTTTATTACCATGCTGAAAGATAACACACACACACACGAGTTGATCAACATGCTAAACAGCATGTTGTAAACAATGATCAACCTTAATTTTACTGTGATTCATTCCAGGGAAGCGGAGGAACTAAAGCATCAAACAAAGTAGCTAAAGTGGCACCCGCAACATCTAGGAAGAAGAAGCTACCTTTTGATGTGACCAAATCTTCACACTAGGATTTGAGAACTGGACCACTATTTGTTATTTTTAGGAAATCTTATCAGACACGTTTGAAATTTGTTAATTGTAACATTAATGAATCTTAATTAATATTTTCAATAGAAATTATTTGTCCTTTTTCAAGGCAGTTGTAGGCCCAGGCCAACAAGGCCTGTATGTAGCTACGCCACTGTTGAATCAATAAGATAGACAACATGTGTTATTCAAACATGAGCTTGTCTGTATTGTGTGTGATTTTTCTGTTTAGTTCGAGACATAAAATATATTTATTACATGCTATATCTTGCTGTCGGTTAAATTTAACTATCACGTATGTTTTGTATATGTTATTTCCTTAATGTCGTATGGACTATTTTTCAAGGTTTTCATAATTGAAAATGTTTATTGATAAATATGATTTCTCGAATTTTGCGTATTCTTTTGTGTTGACGTATAAATATGTACTTTGTGTTTTGAATGAGATAATGCAGGTGTTTTGTGTATATGGTGAACCAATAAAATTACCATGCCGTTAAACTTTTAACGGTTTCTGAATCAATCTAAAATATTGATCGATATAGATTGACTTGAGCACCGGACGACTCAGAGCTACTGACAGTGCTGCATATTCTGCATATAGGTGTAGCACAGGACGACACAGAGCGTATAAACTGACAGTCCTGCATATAGGTCTAGCACAGGACGACCCAGAACGTATAAACTGACAGTCCTGCATATTCTACATAAAGGTGTAGCACAGGACGACCCAGAGCATATAAACTGACAGTCCTGCATATTCTGCATATAGGTCTAGCACAGGACGACCCAGAGCGTATAAACTGACAGTCCTGCATATTCTACATATAGGTGTAGCACAGGACGACCCAAAGCGTATAAACTGACAGTCCTGCATATTCTACATATAGGTGTAGCACAGGACGACCCAAAGCGTATAAACTGACAGTCCTGCATATTCTACATATTGGTGTAGCACAGGACGACCCAAAGCGTATAAATTGACAGTCATGCATATTCTGCATATAGGTCTAGCGCAGGACGACCCAAAGCGTATAAACTGACAGTCCTGCATATTCTACATATTGGTGTAGCACTGGACGACCCAGAGCGTATAAACTGACAGTGTTGCATATTCTGCATATAGGTCTAACACAGGACGACCCAGAGCGTATAAACTGACAGTGCTGCATATTCTGCATATAGGTCTAGCACAGGACGACCCAGAGCGTATAAACTGACAGTCCTGCATATTCTGCATATAGGTATAACACAAGACGACCCAGAGCGTATAAACTGATAGTGCTGCATATTCTGCATATAGGTCTAGCACAGTACGACCCAGAGCGTATAAACTGATAGTGCTGCATATTCTGCATATAGGTCTAGCACAGGACGACCCAGAGCGTATAAACTGACAGTCCTGCATATTCTACATATTGGTGTAGCACAGTACGACCCAGAGCGTATAAACTGACAGTCCTGCATATTCTACATATTGGTGTAGCACAGTACGACCCAGAGCGTATAAACTGACAGTGTTGCATATTCTACATATTGGTGTAGCACAGTACGACCCAGAGCGTATAAACTGACAGTCCTGCATATTCTACATATTGGTGTAGCACAGGACGACCCAGAGCGTATAAACTGACAGTCCTGCATATTCTACATATTGGTGTAGCACAGTACGACCCAGAGCGTATAAACTGACAGTCCTGCATATTCTACATATTGGTGTAGCACAGGACGACACAAAGCGTATAAACTGACAGTGTTGCATATTCTACATATTGGTGTAGCACAGTACGACCCAGAGCGTATAAACTGACAGTCCTGCATATTCTACATATTGGTGTAGCACAGTACGACCCAGAGCGTATAAACTGACAGTGTTGCATATTCTGCATATAGGTCTAACACAGGACGACACAAAGCGTATAAACTGACAGTGTTGCATATTCTGCATATAGGTCTAGCACAGTACGACCCAGAGCGTATAAACTGACAGTGTTGCATATTCTGCATATAGGTCTAGCACAGTACGACCCAGAGCGTATAAATTGACAGTGTTGCATATTCTGCATATAGGTCTAACACAGGACGACACAAAGCGTATAAACTGACAGTGTTGCATATTCTGCATATAGGTGTAGCACAGAACGACCCAGAGCGTATAAACTGACAGTGTTGCATATTCTGCATATAGGTCTAGCACAGTACGACCCAGAGCGTATAAACTGACAGTGCTGCATATTCTGCATAATGGTGTAGCACAGGACGACCCAGAGCGTATAAACTGACAGTGTTGCATATTCTGCATATAGGTCTAACACAGGACGACCCAAAGCGTATAAACTGACAGTCCTGCATATTCTACATATTGGTGTAGCACAGTACGACCCAGAGCGTATAAACTGACAGTGTTGCATATTCTGCATATAGGTCTAACACAGGACGACCCAGAGCGTATAAACTGATAGTGCTGCATATTCTGCATATAGGTCTAGCACAGTACGACCCAGAGCGTATAAACTGACAGTCCTGCATATAGGTCTAACACAGTACGACCCAGAGCGTATAAACTGATAGTGCTGCATATTCTGCATATAGGTCTAGCACAGTACGACCCAGAGCGTATAAACTGACAGTCCTGCATATAGGTGTAGCACAGTACGACCCAAAGCGTATAAACTGACAGTCCTGCATATTCTGCATATAGGTGTAGCACAGGACGACCCAGAGCGTATAAACTGACAGTGCTGCAAATTCTACATATAGGTCTAGTACAGGACGACCCAGAGCGTATAAACTGACAGTCCTGCATATTCTGCATATACGTCTAGCACAGGACGACCCAGAGCGTATAAACTGACAGTGCTGCATATAGGTGTAGCACAGGACAACCCAGAGCGTATTAACTGACAGTGCTGCATATTCTGCATATAGGTCTAGTTCAGGACGACCCAGAGCGTATAAACTGACAGTCCTGCATATTCTGCACATAGGTCTAACATTGGACGACCCAGAGCGTATAAACTGACAGTGGTGCATATAGGTGTAGCACAGGACGACCCAGAGCGTATAAACTGACAGTCCTGCATATTCTGCATATAGGTCTAGCTCAGGACGACCCAGAGCGTATAAACTGACAGTGTTGCATATAGATGTAGCACAGGACGACCCAGAGCGTATAAACTGACAGTCCTGCATATAGGTGTAGCGCAGGACGACCCAGAGCGTTTAAACTGACAGTGCTGCATATAGGTGTAGCACAGGACGACCCAGAGCGTATAAACTGACAGTCCTGCATATTCTGCACATAGGTCTAACATTGGACGACCCAGAGCGTATAAACTGACAGTGGTGCATATAGGTGTAGCACAGGACGACCCAGAGCGTATAAACTGACAGTCCTGCATATTCTGCATATAGGTCTAGCTCAGGACGACCCAGAGCGTATAAACTGACAGTGTTGCATATAGATGTAGCACAGGACGACCCAGAGCGTATAAACTGACAGTCCTGCATATAGGTGTAGCGCAGGACGACCCAGAGCGTTTAAACTGACAGTGCTGCATATAGGTGTAGCACAGGAAGACCCAGAGCGTATAAACTGACAGTCCTGCATATTCTGCATATAGGTGTAGCACAGGACGACCCAAAGCGTATATACTGACAGTCCTGCAAATAGGTGTAGCACAGGACGACCCAGAGCGTATAAACTGACAGTGCTGCATATTCTGCATATAGGTCTAACACAGAACGACCCAGAGCGAATAAACTGACTGTCCTGCAAATAGTTGTAGCACAGGACGACCCAGAGCGTATAAACCGACAGTCCTGCATATAGGTCTAGCACAGGACTACCCAGAGCGTATAAACTGACAGTGCTGCATATAGGTGTAGCACAGAACGACCCAGAGCTTATAAACTGACAGTGCTGCATATTCTGCATATAGGTGTAGCGCAGGACGACCCAAAGCGTATAAACTGACAGTCCTGCATATAGGTCTAACACAGGACGACCCTGAGCGTATAAACTGACAGTCCTGCATATAGGTGTAGCACAGGACGGCACAGAGCGTATAAACTGACAGTGCTGCATATTCTGCATATAGGTGTAGTACAAGACGACCCAGAGCGTATAAACTGACAGTGCAGCATATAGGTGTAGCGCAGGACGACCCAGAGCGTATAGACTGACAGTGCTGCATATTCTACATATAGGTGTAGCGCAGGACGACCCAGAGCGTATAAACTGACAGGGCTGCATATTCTACATACAGGTCTAACACAGGACGACCCAGAGCGTATAAACTGACAGTGCTGCACATTTTACATATAGGTGTAACACAGGACGACCCAGACCGTATAAACTGACAGTGCAGCCTATTCTGCATATAGGTGTAGCACAGGACGACCCAGAGCGTATAAACTAACAGTGCAGCATAAAGGTGTAGCACAGGACGACCCGGAGCGTATAAACTGACAGTGCTGCAAATAGGTGTAGCGCAGGACGACCCAGAGCGTATAAACTGACAGTCGTGCATATAGGTGTAGCACAGGACGACCCAGAGCGTATAAACTGACAGTCCTGCATATTCTGCATATAAGTCTAGCGCAGGACGACCCAGAGCGTATAAACTGACAGTCCTGCATATTCTGCATATAGGTCTAGCACTGGACGACCCAGAGCGCATAAACTGACAGTGCTGCATATTCTGCATATAGGTATAACACAAGACGACCCAAAGCGTATAAACTGACAGTGCTGCAAATTCTACATATAGGTCTAACACAAGACGAACCAGAGCGTATAAACTGACAGTGCTGCATATTCTGCATATAGGTCTAGCACTGGACGACCCAGAGCGTATAAACTGACAGTGTTGCATATTCTGCATATAGGTGTAGCACAGGACGACCCAGAGCGTATAAACTGACAGTGTTGCATATTCTGCATATAGGTCTAGCACAAGACGACCCAGAGCGTATAACTGACAGTGTTGCATATTCTGCATATAGGTCTAGCACTGGACGACCCAGAGCGTATAAACTGACAGTGTTGCATATTCTGCATATAGGTGTAACACAGGACGACCCAGAGCGTATAAACTGACAGTCCTGCATATTCTGCATATAGGTCTAGCACAGGACGACCCAGAGCGTATAACTGACAGTCCTGCATATAGGTGTAGCACAGGACGACCCAGAGCGTATAGACTGACAGTGCTGCATATTCTACATATAGGTCTAACACAGGACGACCCAAAGCGTATAAACTGACAATGTTGCATATTCTGCATATAGGTCTAGCACAGTACGACCCAGAGCGTATAAACTGACAGTGCTGCATATGCTGCATATAGGTCTAGCACAGTACGACCCAGAGCGTATAAACTGACAGTGTTGCATATTCTGCATATAGGTCTAACACAGGACGACCCAGAACGTATAAACTGACAGTGTTGCATATTCTGCATATAGGTCTAACACAGGACGACCCAGAGCGTATAAACTGACAGTGTTGCATATTCTGCATATAGGTCTAACACAGGACGACCCAGAACGTATAAACTGACAGTGCTGCATATTCTGCATATAGGTCTAGCACAGTACGACCCAGAGCGTATAAACTGACAGTGCTGCATATTCTGCATATTGGTGTAGCACAGGACGACCCAGAGCGTATAAACTGACAGTGTTGCATATTCTGCATATAGGTCTAACACAGGACGACACAAAGCGTATAAACTGACAGTGTTGCATATTCTGCATATAGGTCTAGCACAGTACGACCCAGAGCGTATAAACTGACAGTCCTGCATATTCTGCATATAGGTCTAACACAGGACGACCCAGAGCGTATAAACTGACAGTGCTGCATATGCTGCATATAGGTCTAGCACAGTACGACCCAGAGCGTATAAACTGACAGTGTTGCATATTCTGCATATAGGTCTAACACAGGACGACCCAAAGCGTATAAACTGACAGTGCTGCATATTCTGCATATAGGTCTAGCACAGTACGACCCAAAGCGTATAAACTGACAGTGCTGCATATTCTGCATATAGGTCTAGCACAGTACGACCCAGAGCGTATAAACTGACAGTGCTGCATATTCTGCATATTGGTGTAGCACAGGACGACCCAGAGCGTATAAACTGACAGTGCTGCAAATTCTACATATTGGTCTAACACAGGACGACCCAGAGCGTATAAACTGACAGTGTTGCATATTCTGCATATAGGTCTAACACAGGACGACACAAAGCGTATAAACTGACAGTGTTGCATATTCTGCATATAGGTGTAGCGCAGGACGACCCAAAGCGTATAAACTGACAGTGTTGCATATTCTGCATATAGGTGTAGCACAGGACGACCCAGAGCGTATAAACTGACAGTGCTGCATATAGGTGTAGCACAGGACGACCCAAAGCGTATAAATTGACAGTGCTGCATATTCTGCATATAGGTGTAGCGCAGGACGACCCAAAGCATATAAACTGACAGTGTTGCATATTCTGCATATAGGTCTAACACAGGACGAACCAGAGCGTATAAACTGACAGTGCTGCATATTCTGCATATAGGTCTAGCACTGGACGACCCAGAGCGTATAAACTGACATTGTTGAATATTCTGCATATAGGTGTAGCACAGGACGACCCAAAGCGTATAAACTGAGAGTGTTGCATATTCTGCATATAGGTCTAGCAGAGGACGACCCAGAGCGTATAAACTGATAGTCCTGCATATTCTGCATATAGGTGTAACACAGGACGACCCAGAGTGTATAAACTGACAATCCTGCATATTCTGCATATAGGTCTAGCACAGGACGACCCAGAGCGTATAAACTGACAGTCATGCATATAGGTGTAGCACAGGACGACCCAGAGCGTATAAACTGACAGTGCTGCATAATCTACATATAGGTCTAACACAGGACGACCCAGAGCGTATAAACTGACAGTGTTGCATATTCTGCATATAGGTCTAGCACAGTACGACCCAGAGCGTATAAACTGACAGTGCTGCATATGCTGCATATAGGTCTAGCACAGTACGACCCAGAGCGTATAAACTGACAGTGCTGCATATTCTGCATATAGGTCTAGCACAGTACGACCCAGAGCGTATAAACTGACAGTGCTGCATATTCTGCATATAGGTCTAGCACAGTACGACCCAGAGCGTATAAATTGACAGTGCTGCATATTCTGCATATAGGTGTAGCACAGTACGAACCAGAGCGTATAAACTGACAGTGTTGCATATTCTGCATATAGGTGTAGCACAGGACGACCCAGAGCGTATAAACTGACAGTGCTGCATATTCTGCATATAGGTCTAACACAGAACGACCCAGAGCGTATAAACTGACAGTGCTGCATATTCTGCATATAGGTCTAGCACAATACGACCCAGAGCGTATAAACTGACAGTGCTGCATATGCTGCATAATGGTGTAGCACAGGACGACCCAGAGCGTAGAAACTGACAGTGTTGCATATTCTGCATATAGGTCTAGCACAGTACGACCCAGAGCGTATAAACTGACAGTGTTGCATATTCTGCATATTGGTGTAGCACAGTACGACCCAGAGCGTATAAACTGACAGTGTTGCATATTCTGCATATTGGTGTAGCACAGTACGACCCAGAGCGTATAAACTGACAGTGTTGCATATTCTGCATTTAGGTCTAACACAGGACTACCCAAAGCGTTTAAACTGACAGTGTTGCATATTCTGCTTATAGGTCTAGCACAGGACGACCCAAAGCGTATAAACTGACAGTGCTGCATATTCTGCATTTAGGTCTAACACAGGACTACCCAAAGCGTATAAATTGACAGTGCTGCATATTCTGCATATAGGTCTAGCACAGTACGACCCAGAGCGTATAAACTGACAGTGTTGCATATTCTGCATATAGGTCTAGCACAGTACGACCCAGAGCGTATAAACTGACAGTGTTGCATATTCTGCATATAGGTCTAGCACAGTACGACCCAGAGCGTATAAACTGACAGTGTTGCATATTCTACATATAGGTCTAGCACAAGACGACCCAGAGCGTATAAACTGACAGTGCTGCATATTCTGCATATTGGTCTAACATAGGACGACCCAGAGCGTATAAATTGACAGTGCTGCATATTCTGCATATAGGTCTAGCACAGTACGACCCAGAGCGTATAAACTGACTGTCATGCATATTCTGCATATAGGTGTAGCACAGGACGACCCAGAGCGTATAAACTGACAGTGCTGCATATTCTGCATATAGGTCTAACACAGAACGACCCAGAGCGTATAAACTGACAGTGCTGCATATTCTGCATATAGGTCTAGCACAATACGACCCAGAGCGTATAAACTGACAGTGTTGCATATTCTACATATAGGTGTAGCACAGGACGACCCAGAGCGTATAAACTGACAGTGTTGCATATTCTGCATATAGGTGTAGCACAGGACGACCCAGAGCGTATAAACTGACAGTGCTGCATATTCTGCATATAGGTCTAGCACAGTACGACCCAGAGCGTATAAACTGACAGTGCTGCATATTCTGCATATAGGTCTAGCACAGGACGACCCAGAGCGTATAAACTGACAGTGTTTCATATTCTGCATTTAGGTCTAACACAGGACTACCCAAAGCGTATAAACTGACAGTGTTGCATATTCTGCTTATAGGTTTAGCGCAGGACGACCCAAAGCATATAAACTGACAGTGTTGCATATTCTGCATATAGGTCTAGCACAGGACGACCCAGAGCGTATAAACTAACAGTGCTAATATAGGTGTAGCGCAGGACGACCCAAAGCGTATAAATTGACAGTGCTGCATATTCTGCATATAGGTGTAGCGCAGGACGACCCAAAGCGTATAAACTGACAGTGTTGCATATTCAGCATATAGGTGTAGCACAGGACGACCCAGAGCGTATAAACTGACAGTGCTGCATATAGGTCTAGCACAGGA
This sequence comes from Mya arenaria, assembly GCF_026914265.1. Classification (NCBI taxonomy): domain Eukaryota; kingdom Metazoa; phylum Mollusca; class Bivalvia; order Myida; family Myidae; genus Mya; species Mya arenaria. Next base: position 7,583,801 of record NC_069136.1, on the reverse strand, counting down.
CGACCCAGAGCGTATAAACTGACAGTCCTGCATATAGGTCTAACACATGACGACCCAGAGCGTATAAACTGACAGTTCTGCATATTCTGCATATATGTCTAACACAGGACGACCCAGAGCGTATAAACTGACAGTTCTGCATATTCTGCATATAGGTCTAGCACAGGACGACCAGAGCGTATAAACTGACAGTGCTGCATATAGGTGTGGCGCAGGACGACCCAGAGTGTATAAATTGACAGTGCTGCACTAGCAATGATACTCTTGTGCGCCTTCTCAAACACACATTCAGTCGCTTTATACTCTTTGGTACTTTTAGTAAAGCCAATACCTGACGTACAACTTCCAGCATCTATATTTAATGATCCTCGTATATGGACAGAATCTCTTGTAACGTTTTATTCTACTCATAAATGTCGCAATATTTATTCTATGTGGTGTTTGTTTTCAACTCAAATACATATCTTTCAAGGAACCAAAACCGAAATCGTAAAATTCAAATATGAATGCGTCTGAAAGCAGAACCATTGATAGATCTGTGTTGAACACGATACTTCGAAGTAAACATTTGAAGAACACGAAGATGGTTATTAAACTGTTACAGAACTCGACTCACAATTACGTTGATTGTCTGGTAGCTCAAAACCATATATTATATTTTAATGTTTCGTGACCTTTCATAATTATTGTATCATCTGAAAGGGTATAACTTGCTGAATAAATGTTCAAAACTACATTACAGTAGACATACAACAATAATACCAACAATGTTTGCTCATTATTTAAACCAAAATCAGACGTGAAATTGTATAGCAATTTTCAAGGCCAATATATTTTGGTCAGCCTATTTCCTTTTTCTACACATAGAATCCTTCAATATGATACCCAAACAATATGGGACCACCAGACATCCCAAATTCACCTTTTCGTGTATCAGATACTTGAAGTATTTGCTGCACTGTGTAGTTGGTGTAAATACTTCGGGTTGAAAGAGAAAAATAAAGAAAAGTGTAAACAAATTCCCTACTATGGAATGTAATATACTGGCTATGATTTGATGTACATGTATTTCAAAATATCGGCACAAGCTCGAGCGTGGTATGAAACCACTTGGGGTGTATATCACCTTCCCCCACCCAGCTACTAAAAGAGTAACGAATATATCTCAACGAGTACTTTTTATAATAAGATTATATTAAGATATAATGTATTTGTTATGAAAATATTCATTGACGCTTAAATATTGTCTCAAAATTATATTTTAAGAAACACAAAAAGTTAATGTAATCATATTCATTTGGAAAGAAAACAATAACAATGTAAATATAGTCATAAAGTTGTTCAACAGCATATATATTTTCTCAGTAAAGTTACATTAAATTATAACTGTACAAGAAAGATGATTCACAGTCAATAAATGTAATAATAAGAAAAACAAAAAACTTTAACAATTAATTGTTTTTAACACTTAATTTCTAACAATTTCTTGAAGGTAACTACTCTTCACATTTGCAGAGTTCTTGTTGCATCGAAGCGTCTCTTCTGAATTTCATTTTAACTTTTTTTCGACAGCTTCGTCACTTGTTGTGCTTGCAAACCGTTCTTTTAGTGGCGTCCATCTGCCGATGGTAGATTCCGATTTACGGTTATAGGGATATGAAGGCCTTCAGTATAAATATCATAGACTAGCAATTGACACCGTTCAGAACGAACGCATTCTAGTTTTCTTTATAAAAATACCGCCTACTCTAAAGATCTCAATTATTGTGTTATATCAGGTTTTTTTTCTTTTAATGAGTATTGTTTCGCATTATCTAAAGAAAAAATGCCATAAAACCTAGTGATAAAATAACAAATATTAAACGTATCAATCTTATTACATATAAAGAAGTCAACAATGACCTTAAATGTAGGGAATACAGAAAAAAACTATCATCGGTACGCTTAAGGCCAACAATAGGAAGATCGAATGTAAATTCCTTTCTGTTTATTAGATTATGCCTTCTCTTGTGATTTTTTCCCCGGAAATAGATTAAATGGAACTCAAAGTCGTTATCGTGATTATCGCGTGTTTGAGGTTCTTTATTCGTCAACCGGAAACCAGCTCGCTCCTGTTTTGGCAAACACATTATCTAAATGCTATTACTTTGTTTGTTTTGTCATTGACCTATCTTTTTTTCTTTCCATATAACACCCTGTAGTTAAAGAATGTGACGTATAATCCTAATTAAATTAAGCATTAAGTACAATACTACAGCGGAATCTACAGAGATAAGAGCAGTAACCAATCAAAATGACGATGTTCAAAAGCACAATGGTAAAACGAGAGACGCCCATGGTACGAACAGCTCATACACACTACACATTGATAAACATTTCACTTCACACAGTAAAACCAACACATCATTCTCCAAAATTGATGGTATGGAAAAATCACAGACGAGTAAAGAACACATACCATAAAATCAGAATTACCATGAACATGATGGCAAAATTGTGTTGCTAAATTACAAGGTAATCAAGAGACAAAGGAGCGTAATAGAAATGTACTTATATATATATATATGTGTGTGTGTGTTCTAGGAGGTTTCCCGTAGCATTTATAATAAGGTAAACGACTTTAACTGGCCGTGCCCAAGAAGGTTATATATAGAAACGCCGAGATACAAGCGGAAATATATGATATAGATGAGGTAGGTAAATAAAAAACGTAAATTTGTGCTATTTTGATATGTGTATGATGTTGTGGGAGTTATAAAAAGTGCTCGATTCCAAGCAGGCTACGGAATGGCAAAGACTACCCAGTAGATATTCGACTATCAAGGAAAAAGCTTTGGCCAATATATTAAAATTATATAGACAAACATCGCTCTTTCAGGACTCAGCTCCAATACCTGACGGCTATTGTTGTAAAAATGGCAGACGGTAAAGGATAATTTACCAGAATAGCACAGATTACTCAACCGAACGTTAAAGCGGTCACCATCCTTTATTCGTTATTTGGATTTTTGTAATGCTAGCTTTGTGAAAATTCACCTTCTTTATCTTGACTGGTTTAAAGAGACTTTATACGATTGCTTTTGCATACATTTGCATGCGTTTGTTTTCTAAATTACTTGGATTACTTGGTGGTCAGTTAGCAATATATTCATTTATCTCTAATAAAATCGTGTACAATCTTCTTATTTTCAGCTTTCATTTTACTCTAGCAAGCTTCATAGCTCGCTTCATGACTTTCTCTCTTTGCTCTTTTTTCTGATATTCAACGTGAATGACAAGTATTAGCAAGCAGCATACTGCATACGAGTACTGCTTATCCGAATGTCAGCGAGCAGCATACTGCATACGAATACTGCTTAGCCGAATATCAGCGAGCAGCATACTGCATACGAATACTGCTTAGCCGAATGTCAGCGAGCAGCATACTGCATACGAATACTGCTTAGCCGAATGTCAGCGAGCAGCATACTGCATACGAATACTGCTTAGCCGAATTTAGCAAGCGCATGCCACACTTCAATACGAATGTTTCATATTATTACACCAGGTGGCTCAGTGCTTATAATGTCAGCACGAAAATGACATAACAGTCGTTACCAGTTACTGATGAACTTCCTAGCCTTCTTGTATATCGGATAGAACAGCTTAACAAGCGTGTTTTCAAAAAGAAAAGAGAAATCAATTAAGGATATAATTATTCCTCATTTTATTTCAAGTGCAAAATGTCACTTTCATTAATGCTAGACACCCAACCAGTGAGTTGATTAGCACAATACACAATATACAATAAATGTAACTGTCAAAACACAGGATTTCCACAGTTCTTTTCCTAATAAAGTTGGACGTCCGTTGACCCACATAGGTTTTAACGATTGATGCTTTTAAATGTTTGAATACTATACAGCATATATTTCATCTGTGTTTATCAGTACTTTCTCTTTCAACTTCCAAGATTGTCTGTAATTGGTCGTTGAGAACTTGAGGTTTTATTAGTTTATATAATTTGTTTTACTTGATATTTCACTTTCTTTATGTTGATGCTGACTTTGATTAAGCTTATATTTTTAAGGTTACAGTAATTAGGAAATGTTGCGGCATGTGAAATATAGTGTAACATAGTACATAGCGTTAATGATACCACAACCCAGGAACATATCAACTTGTAAGGTGTATATGTACTTAGATTGCATAACCTGTCTAATGCGGTGTGGTATATAAAGGTCGGTTTGACTGCTAGTCGGGGAGGAGGAGACGTGGCGGATCCGTGGTCTTGAGGTAACACACTTGACTATCAATCCAGGGGTCGCAGGTTCGATCCCCCGTCGCATCACTAAAAAAACTAATCGTCTTCCGTGAGGGACGTTAAATGGGGGTCCCGTGTGACAGTGCTATACACTGGTGCACGTTAAAGAACCAGGGTAGCTCTCACCAGGGTTACATTCAGTCTGTGCACATTGCTCCAAAAACCTAAAATGACTAACAATCTTAACGGAGCACTCGCCGAATGGGCAAGGCCCGAGTGCGAGTATAAATAAGCTTACACACCCACCCTAGTCGGGGAGGGCTTTTGAACAGGGAAGGCGCGAGCATCTCCCTGTGTTATGATCCGGCTGAAAGTGTGACGCTGTTTGAGTTCTTAATAAAGTTATTTACACGGAGCGGGTGTTTGTTGAATTATACTACATATAATTACACCGTACAGCGGGGAATAATTGTCTAAAAATAGCCTGACCAAAACTGGTGGACACTATGGTAGGGGGCGCTATTTGTTAAGCTCGAGGAAGTGACGTAGTTCAGTTGTATTTGGTGAACGATTGGTCATTTCTACCGTGATTGCTCTCGGGCCAACACCAAGTTTTATTAAATTGTCGTGACTTTAACCCCTCTTAATAGAATGTTTTGTTGAGTCATATGATAGTTATGTTGTTTTTGCTGAATGTATCTGTTGTATATTTGGGAGGTTAATTTGAGAAATACTAGAACTTGTTTCGTGCATGTTACGAATGCAGGTTACCTTGTACATTTAAAAAGAAAAAGAGGGTTTTCCTGGACGGCCAATATCCTAGAGAACAATATTCGATATTATCTTTGAAAACATCCATGTTGTTATATTATTTATATTCAAATACATGTTTTCTGATCATCTGGGGGTATATGTTAATGTTCCAAATGAATGCAGTAAAACTGCGATCGCTCGAATTCGCCGGGGACCGAGACTAAACCTCGAGGGAACCGATGTTTCGAACGACCCAATTTTCAATTCTCTAGTCTGTTATGTAATATCTTTCATTGTATTTTAAGTTTGAAGTCGTCTGTTTACTAAGACATCGATTAATATGTGTTGCGTCGTGGAAATCGCTCATATGTTCAAGGGCTGTCGTATACTATATGTATACTACATATAAAATGTAAAATAATTATCAATAAATGAATAAATATAATTGTTTTTATCTTTACAAAATTGACATATTGCAAAACAAAGCGACAAGAAGGAATTCTTTTCAGAGATTCCTATGTAGGAGCGATATGGTAGTGTTTATTCATATTTTTATTACTCATTTACATTTCTCACAATTAACTTCTCGTCATTATCTTCAAAAATGCCAATATCAACTAATATCGGTCATGCGTTAACAGTGTTAAACGGTTTCACACCTTATCAAATTGCTTTTCAACTGTCATTGCAATTTATACAACTTTCGAAAAAAAAAAATACCTAGCAGTTGTTTGTTTCTTTTGGAACACGCGTTCGGGAAAAAGTGTGAAATTATGACCTCGAGGGGAGCCATAAGGTTTTGTGCATGATTTGTGTACTTGGGACCGAGGATATTGCTCGACTGCTCGACATAATTAGGTTTCGATGCAGCGTAGGTATATTTTATATGAAAATAGAAGGAAAAAAGTTCGGGACCAAGCTCCGACCTCAAGGGAACGCCGGTTCTCGAACGCCCGCTTGTTCGAACGACCGCAGTTTTACTGTATATTCATACTGAAATGTGTACAATTGATGAAAGGCGTTGTATACATTAAATGCCGAGAAATTAATTGTATTGGAAATTAAATTGTTATTGTGTTGTGTCATCCCCTTGTTTTTGTTGTTGCCAAAATAAACTAGTCTGGTAACCGCCCAGTAAAATTACATTTTACCAAGCCGGTACCTAACAATCCTTGGTAAACACACCTAGGTTTTTATATTGTATATATGTAGTGTTGTTTGTGGAGTTTTGTGCTGTGGTTCTGGTTTGTAATTGTTTTTTTGTGTTCTTTGTCTTTGACGTTTACCCTATGCCATTAAACGGGGTTTATGTTTAAACTTTCGGCTTCTGGGCTTGTATCTGTAGTTTTTATGTAAATATTGCTTCTATTTGGTAAGGGTATGTTGATACCTCGTTGTTCAGTGAATTAGTATTTTTCTAACCGCGCCAATGAGGTAATTATTTATTGATGCAGCTATTCTAATGCACGTGTAGTCTGTTTGTGGCGTCTGTACATGGCTTTGTGTCTCTCACTCAGTGCCTTTTTGCCTTGTGTCTATAAATAAGGTTTATACTTCAATAAAGGTATACATGTCATATATGATACAAACAAGTACGCCTTTGATTATATAACAGTCATTGTTTTTTCAAATTTTAGGGCATCAAATTGATCTGATACATTGAAAGAAATTTGAAACCCAACGTGATGCTGAACGAAGCACAAAGATTCAAAATCTTTTCTCAGAGTGTGTGCCAAGCCAAGGAAATATTGATTGGTAAGATTCACTCTCATTTTAACGAGACTACAATTTAACATGTAAATAAAACCTTCACTTTAACCGTTTTATTCAAACAAAGAAATGTATGCTACAGTAACATCCTAGAGCTGAGGGCAAATGTCAAGGAGGAAATCTGCCAGAAGTCATACAAATGTAGCGGAAAATAAAACCATCTGAAGCAAAAATAAACTCAGGCATGAAAACGTTACTTTCGGTCTGATTATGCTGTTTGTATACTGTTACGCCCTTTACGCTCCTCTCATAGTCAATGTTACTACAGAAATCTCATAACACCTTCATTAAAATGCATACATAATTAAGTAGGCAGCAAAGAAAAAATAGCAATGTTTGGTACTTTACAGAATGAAATACATTTTCGAAATTGAGTTATCCATACTAATAATCATGTGACAGTTGTTTTTAGATGGAATAGTTCAGTTTGCATAATTCACAACGATTGTATAGCCTTGTTGAGATGTTCATGTAGTTTGCCCAAGGCGGTATGAATGATTATGCTTTAAACATTCTGAAATCATCAACAAAACCATAATTATGCAAATTTTCCTTGCGTGGTTAACAAGACGACAGAGGAGGCCTCAAGGGCATGTTATGTCGTGCCAGCTAAATAAAAAAAATTGGCATCCTAAATAAATCACAAACATCTTTATTAAGTTATAGACGTATGAGAAAATAAATAAATGTTCATGACAAGGCACACATTGAATTACCAGTTACATTGCACTTGAAGTACGACTATTTGCATTATTTTCATGAATATTTGCATGAATTTGTGGTAGGGTCATATTGACAGTGTAAGACTTGTGTACCACTAAGGCAGTGGTAGGGTCATAGTGACAGTGTAAGACTTAAATACCACTAAGGCAGTGGTAGGGTCATAGAGACAGTGTAAGACTTGTATACCACTAAGGCAGTGGTAGGGTCATAGTGACAGTGTAAGACTTGAATACCACTAAGGCAGTGGTAGGGTCATATTGACAGTGTAAGACTTGAATACCACTAAGGCAGTGGTAGGGTCATATTGACAGTGTAAGACTTGTATACCACTATGGCAGTGGTAGGGTCATAGTGACAGTGTAAGACTTGTATACCACTATGGCAGTGGTAGGGTCATAGTGACAGTGTAAGACTTGTGTACCACTAAGGCAGTGGTGTATCATAGTGACAGTGTAAGACTTGTGTACCACTAAGGCAGTGGTAGGGTCATAGTGACAGTGTAAGACTTGTATACCACTAAGGCAGTGGTAGGGTCATAGTGACAGTGTAAGACTTGTATACCACTAAGGCAGTGGTAGGGTCATATTGACAGTGTAAGACTTGTGTACCACAAGGCAGTGGTAGGGGCATAGTGACAGTGTAAGACTTGTATACCACTAAGACAGTGGTAGGGTCATAGTGACAGTGTAAGACTTGAATACCACTAAGGCAGTGGTAGGGTCATAGTGACAGTGTAAGATTTGCATACCACTAAGGCAGTGGTACGGTCATAGTGACAGTGTAAGACTTGAATACCACAATGGCAGTGGTAGGGCCATAGTGACAGTGTAAGACTTGTATACCACTAAGGCAGTGGTAGGGTCATAGTGACAGTGTAAGACTTGTACACCAATATGGCAGTGGTAGGATCATAGTGGCAGTGTAAGACTTGTATACCACTATTGCAGTGGTAGGATCATAGTGACAGTGTAAGACTTGAATACCACTATGGTAGTGGTAGGGTCATAGTGACAGTGTAAGACTTGTATACCACTAAGGCAGTGGTAGGGTCATAGTGACAGTGTAAGACTTGTATACCACTAAGGCAGTGGTAGGGTCATAGTGACAGTGTAAGACTTGAATACCACTAAGGCAGTGGTAGGGTCATATTGACAGTGTAAGACTTGAATACCACTAAGGCAGTGATAGGGTCATATTGACAGTGTAAGACTTGTATACCACTATGGCAGTGGTAGGGTCATAGTGACAGTGTAAGACTTGTATACCACTATGGCAGTGGTAGGGTCATAGTGACAGTGTAAGACTTGTGTACCACTAAGGCAGTGGTGTATCATAGTGACAGTGTAAGACTTGTGTACCACTAAGGCAGTGGTAGGGTCATAGTGACAGTGTAAGACTTGTATACCACTAAGGCAGTGGTAGGGTCATAGTGACAGTGTAAGACTTGTATACCACTAAGGCAGTGGTAGGGTCATATTGACAGTGTAAGACTTGTGTACCACTAAGGCAGTGGTAGGGGCATAGTGACAGTGTAAGACTTGTATACCACTAAGACAGTGGTAGGGTCATAGTGACAGTGTAAGACTTGAATACCACTAAGGCAATGGTAGGGTCATAGTGACAGTGTAAGATTTGTATACCACTAAGGCAGTGGTACGGTCATAGTGACAGTGTAAGACTTGAATACCACAATGGCAGTGGTAGGGTCATAGTGACAGTGTAAGACTTGTATACCACTAAGGCAGTGGTAGGGTCATAGTGACAGTGTAAGACTTGTACACCAATATGGCAGTGGTAGGATCATAGTGGCAGTGTAAGACTTGTATACCACTATTGCAGTGGTAGGATCATAGTGACAGTGTAAGACTTGAATACCACTATGGCAGTGGTAGGATCATAGTGACAGTGTAAGACTTGTATACCACTAAGGCTGTGGTAGGGTCATAGTGACAGTGTAAGACTTGTATACCACTAAGGCAGTGGTAGGGTCATAGTGACAGTGTAAGACTTGTATACCACTATGGCAGTGGTAGGGTCATAGTGACAGTGTAAGACTTGTATACCACTAAGGCAGTGGTAGGGTCATAGTGACAGTGTAAGACTTGAATACCACTATGGCTGTGGTAGGGTCATAGTGACAGTGTAAGACTTGTATACCACTAAGGCAGTGGTAGGGTCATAGTGACAGTGTAAGACTTGTATACCACTATGGCAGTGGTAGGGTCATAGTGTCAGTGTAAGACTTGAATACCACTAAGGCAGTGGTAGGGTCATAGTGACAGTGTAAGACATGAATAAAACTAAGGCTGTGGTAGGGTCATAGTGACAGTGTTAGACTTGAATACCACAATGGCAGTGGTAGGGTCATAGTGACAGTGTAAGACTTGTATACCACTATGGCAGTGGTAGGGTCATAGTGACAGTGTAAGACTTGTATACCACTAAGGCAGTGGTAGGGTCATAGTGACAGTGTAAGACTTGAATACCACTAAGGCAGTGGTAGGGTCATAGTGACAGTGTAAGACTTGTATACCACTAAGGCTGTGGTAGGGTCATAGTGACAGTGTAACACTTGAATACCACTAAGACAGTGGTAGGATCATAGTGAGAGTGTAAGACTTGAATACCACTAAGGCAGTGGTAGGGTAATAGTGACAGTGTAAGACTTGTATACCACTATGGCAGTGGTAGGGTCATAGTGACAGTGTAAGACTTGAATACCACTAAGGCAGTGGTAGGGTCATAGTGACAGTGTAAGACTTGTATACCACTATGGCAGTGGTAGGGTCATAGTGACAGTGTAAGACTTGTATACCACTATGACAGTGGTAGGGTCATAGTGACAGTGTAAGACTTGTATACCACTAAGGCAGTGGTAGGGTCATAGTGACAGTGTAAGACTTGTATACCACTATGGCAGTGGTAGGGTCATATTGACAGTGTAAGACTTGTATACCACAAAGGCAGTGGTAGGGTCATAGTGACAGTGTAAGACTTGTAGACCACTATGGTAGCGGTAGGGTCATAGTGTCAGTGTAAGACTTGAATACCACAAAGGCTGTGGTAGGGTCATAGTGACAGTGTAAGAATTGAATAAAACTAAGGCTGTGGTAGAGTCATAGTGATAGTGTAAGAATTGAATAAAACTAAGGCAGTGGTAGGGTCATAGTGACAGTGTAAGACTTATATACCACTAAGACAGTGGTAGGGTCATAGTGACAGTGTAAGACTTGTATACCACTAAGGCAGTGGTAGGGTCATAGTGACAGTGTAAGAGTTGAATAACATTATGGCAGAGGTAGGGTCATAGTGACAGTGTAAGACTTGTATACCACTATGGCAGTGGTAGGGTCATAGTGACAGTGTAAGACTTGTGTACCACTAAGGCAGTGGTGTATCATAGTGACAGTGTAAGACTTGTGTACCACTAAGGCAGTGGTAGGGTCATAGTGACAGTGTAAGACTTGTATACCACTAAGGCAGTGGTAGGGTCATAGTGACAGTGTAAGACTTGTATACCACTAAGGCAGTGGTAGGGTCATATTGACAGTGTAAGACTTGTGTACCACTAAGGCAGTGGTAGGGGCATAGTGACAGTGTAAGACTTGTATACCACTAAGACAGTGGTAGGGTCATAGTGACAGTGTAAGACTTGAATACCACTAAGGCAGTGGTAGGGTCATAGTGACAGTGTAAGATTTGTATACCACTAAGGCAGTGGTACGGTCATAGTGACAGTGTAAGACTTGAATACCACAATGGCAGTGGTAGGGTAATAGTGACAGTGTAAGACTTGTATACCACTAAGGCAGTGGTAGGGTCATAGTGACAGTGTAAGACTTGTACACCAATATGGCAGTGGTAGGATCATAGTGGCAGTGTAAGACTTGTATACCACTATTGCAGTGGTAGGATCATAGTGACAGTGTAAGACTTGAATACCACTATGGCAGTGGTAGGATCATAGTGACAGTGTAAGACTTGTATACCACTAAGGCTGTGGTAGGGACATAGTGACAGTGTAAGACTTGTATACCACTAAGGCAGTGGTAGGGTCATAGTGACAGTGTAAGACTTGTATACCACTATGGCAGTGGTAGGGTCATAGTGACAGTGTAAGACTTGTATACCACTAAGGCAGTGGTAGGGTCATAGTGACAGTGTAAGACTTGAATACCACTATGGCTGTGGTAGGGTCATAGTGACAGTGTAAGACTTGTATACCACTAAGGCAGTGGTAGGGTCATAGTGACAGTGTAAGACTTGTATACCACTATGGCAGTGGTAGGGTCATAGTGTCAGTGTAAGACTTGAATACCACTAAGGCAGTGGTAGGGTCATAGTGACAGTGTAAGACATGAATAAAACTAAGGCTGTGGTAGGGTCATAGTGACAGTGTTAGACTTGAATACCACAATGGCAGTGGTAGGGTCAAAGTGACAGTGTAAGACTTGTATAACACTATGGCAGTGGTAGGGTCATAGTGACAGTGTAAGACTTGTATACCACTAAGGCAGTGGTAGGGTCATAGTGACAGTGTAAGACTTGAATACCACTAAGGCAGTGGTAGGGTCATAGTGACAGTGTAAGACTTGTATACCACTAAGGCTGTGGTAGGGTCATAGTGACAGTGTAACACTTGAATACCACTAAGACAGTGGTAGGATCATAGTGAGAGTGTAAGACTTGAATACCACTAAGGCAGTGGTAGGGTAATAGTGACAGTGTAAGACTTGTATACCACTATGGCAGTGGTAGGGTCATAGTGACAGTGTAAGACTTGAATAACACTAAGGCAGTGGTAGGGTCATAGTGACAGTGTAAGACTTGTATACCACTATGGCAGTGGTAGGGTCATAGTGACAGTGTAAGACTTGTATACCACTATGACAGTGGTAGGGTCATAGTGACAGTGTAAGACTTGTATACCACTAAGGCAGTGGTAGGGTCATAGTGACAGTGTAAGACTTGTATACCACTATGGCAGTGGTAGGGTCATAGTGACAGTGTAAGACTTGTATACCACAAAGGCAGTGGTAGGGTCATAGTGACAGTGTAAGACTTGTAGACCACTATGGCAGCGGTAGGGTCATAGTGTCAGTGTAAGACTTGAATACCACAAAGGCTGTGGTAGGGTCATAGTGACAGTGTAAGAATTGAATAAAACTAAGGCTGTGGTAGAGTCATAGTGATAGTGTAAGAATTGAATAAAACTAAGGCAGTGGTAGGGTCATAGTGACAGTGTAAGACTTATTTACCACTAAGACAGTGGTAGGGTCATAGTGACAGTGTAAGACTTGTATACCACTAAGGCAGTGGTAGGGTCATAGTGACAGTGTAAGAGTTGAATAACATTATGGCAGAGGTAGGGTCATAGTGACAGTGTAAGACTTGTATACCACTATTGCAGTGGTAGGGTCATAGTGACAGTGTAAGACTTGTATACCACTAAGGCAGTGGTAGGGTCATAGTGACAGTGTAAGACTTGTATACCACTAAGGCAGAGGTAGGGACATAGTGACAGTGTAAGACTTGTATACCACTATGGCAGTGGTAGGGTCATAGTGACAGTGTAAGACTTGAATGCCACTAAGGCTGTGGTAGGGTCATAGTGACAGTGTAAGACTTGTATACCACTAAGACAGTGGTAGGGCAATAGTAACAGTGTAAGACTTGTTTACCACTAAGGCAGTGGTAGGGTCAGAGTGACAGTGTAAGACTTGAATACCACTAAGGCAGTGGTAGGGTCATAGTGACAGTGTAAGACATGAATAAAACTAAGGCTGTGGTAGGGTCATAGTGACAGTGTAAGACTTGAATACCACAATGGCAGTGGTAGGGTCATAGTGACAGTGTAAGACTTGTATACCACTATGGCAGTGGTAGGGTCATAGTGACAGTGTAAGACTTGTATACCACTATGGCAGTGGTAGGGTCATAGTGACAGTGTAAGACTTGTATACCACTAAGGCAGTGGTAGGGTCATAGTGACAGTGTAAGACTTGAATACCACTAAGGCAGTGGTAGGGTAATAGTGACAGTGTAAGACTTGTATACCACTATGGCAGTGGTAGGGTAATAGTGACAGTGTAAGACTTGTATACCACTAAGGCAGTGGTAGGGTCATAGTGACAGTGAAAGACTTGAATACCACTAAGGCAATGGTAGGGTAATAGTGACAGTGTAAGACTTGTATACCACTAAGGCAGTGGTAGGGTCATAGTGACAGTGTAAGACTTGTATACCACTAAGGCAGTGGTAGGGTCATAGTGACAGTGTAAGACTTGTATACCACTAAGGCAGTGGTAGGGTCAGTGTGACAGTGTAAGACTTGAATACCACTAAGGCAGTGGTAGGGTCATAGTGACAGTGTAAGACTTGAATACCACTAAGGCTGTGGTAGGGTCATAGTGACAGTGTAAGACTTGAATACCACTAAGGCAGTGGTAGGGACATAGTGACAGTGTAAGATTTGAATACCACTAAGACAGTGGTAGGAACATAGTGACAGTGTAAGATTTGAATACCACTAAGGCAGTGGTAGGGTCATAGTGACAGTGTAAGACTTGTATACCACTAAGGCTGTGGTAGGGTCATAGTGACAGTGTAAGACTTGTATACCACTAAGGCTGTGGTAGGGTCATAGTGACATTGTAACACTTGAATACCACTAAAACAGTGGTAGGATCATAGTGAGAGTGTAAGACTTGTATACCACTAAGGCGGTGGTAAGGTCATAGTGACAGTGTAAGACTTGTATACCACTATGGCTGTGGTAGGGTCATAGTGACAGTGTAAGACTTGAATACCACTAAGGCAGTGGTAGGGTCATAGTGACAGTGTAAGACTTGTATACCACTATGGGAGTGGTAGGGTCATAGTGACAGTGTAAGACTTGTATACCACTATGACAGTGGTAGGGTCATAGTGACAATGTAAGACTTGTATACCACTAAGGCAGTGGTAGGGTCATAGTGACAGTGTAAGACTTGTATACCACTATGGCAGTGGTAGGGTCATAGTGACAGTGTAAGACTTGTATACCACAAAGGCAGTGGTAGGGTCATAGTGACAGTGTAAGACTTGTATACCACTAAGGCAGTGGTAGGGTCAGAGTGACAGTGTAAGACTTGAATACCACTAAGGCAGTGGTAGGGTCATAGTGACAGTGTAAGACTTGAATACCACTAAGGCTGTGGTAGGGTCATAGTGACAGTGTAAGACTTGAATACCACTAAGGCTGTGGTAGGGACATAGTGACAGTGTGAGATTTGAATACCACTAAGACAGTGGTAGGGTCATAGTGACAGTTTAAGACTTGAATACCACTAAATCAGTGGTAGGATCATAGTGAGAGTGTAAGACTTGTATACCACTAAGGCTGTGGTAGGGTCATAGTGACAGTGTAAGACTTGTATACATCTAAGGCAGTGGTAGGGTCATAGTGACAGTGTAAGACTTGAATACCACTAAGGCTGTAGTTGGGTCATAGTGAAAGTGTAAGACTTGAATACCACTAAGGCAGTGGTAGGGACATAGTGACAGTGTAAGATTTGAATACCACTAAGGCAGTGGTAGGGTCATAGTGGCAGTGTAAGACTTGTATAACACTAAGGCTGTGGTAGGGTCATAGTGACAGTGTAAGACTTGTATACCACTAAGGCTGTGGTAGGGTCATAGTGACAGTGTAACACTTGAATACCACTAAGACAGTGGTAGGATCATAGTGAGAGTGTAAGACTTGTATACCACTAAGGCGGTGGTAGGGTCATAGTGACAGTGTAAGACTTGTATACCACTATGGCAGTGGTAGGGTCATAGTGACAGTGTAAGACTTGAATACCACTAAGGCAGTGGTAGGGTCATAGTGACAGTGTAAGACTTGTATACCACTATGGCAGTGGTAGGGTCATAGTGACAGTGTAAGACTTGTATACCACTATGACAGTGGTAGGGTCATAGTGACAGTGTAAGACTTGTATACCACTAAGGCAGTGGTAGGGTCATAGTGACAGTGTAAGACTTGTATACCACTATGGCAGTGGTAGGGTCATAGTGACAGTGTAAGACTTGTGTACCACAAAGGCAGTGGTAGGGTCATAGTGACAGTGTAAGACTTGTAGACCACTATGGCAGCGGTAGGGTCATAGTGTCAGTGTAAGACTTGAATACCACAAAGGCTGTGGTAGGGTCATAGTGACAGTGTAAGAATTGAATAAAACTAAGGCTGTGGTAGAGTCATAGTGACAGTGTAAGAATTGAATAAAACTAAGGCAGTGGTAGGGTCATAGTGACAGTGTAAGACTTATATACCACTAAGACAGTGGTAGGGTCATAGTGACAGTGTAAGACTTGTATACCACTAAGGCAGTGGTAGGGTCATAGTGACAGTGTAAGACTTGAATAACATTATGGCAGTGGTAGGGTCATAGTGACAGTGTAAGACTTGTATACAATAGCAGTGGTAGGGTCATAGTGACAGTGTAAGACTTGTATACCACTAAGGCAGTGGTAGGGTCATAGTGACAGTGTAAGACTTGAATACCACTAAGGCAGTGTAGGGTCATAGTGACAGTGTAAAACTTGAATACCACTAAGTCTGTGGTAGGGTCATAGTGACAGTGTAAGACTTGAATACCAATAAGGCAGTGGTAGGGACATAGTGACAGTGTAAGATTTGAATACCACTAAGACAGTGGTAGGTCATAGTGACAGTTTAAGACTTGAATACCACTAAGGAATGGTAGGGTCATAGTGACAGTGTACCGATATCTCATTTGTTTCAGTCGATATCATTTGTTTTAGTCGAAACCAGTACTTGTCACTGCCAATATCTCAGTCCTTGCTGTATAGAATATCTACAATTCCGATCTCTTTTGACCTACATCCAAGTAAGTTGTATAGAACTGGTCATTTTTTGGTATGGTCTAAGTTAGTAACATTACGTATTCATTAAATTTATCTCATAATTAGTGTTGTACAATCAAAACATACTTTATGTATGTAAACTATTGATAGCTTATCTTGTTTTATTTACATTTGCTTGCCGAACATTCATTATTTCAATGAATGTTCAATTTAACTGATGATATTTCTAAGAGGCCAAATCACTTAATACCAGCTGTACTTAACGGTAGGGGGTTCAGGTGATTTTTACTTAGTGGTTTAAGTACACATGGCGATATATATTGTTAAAATACCCTCTTTCATAAAATCGTAACTTTTTATTTCGTCCAATTTGGTAAACTCTGTGAACAGTTATGCGTTTTTTTGGCTTCGTTATCGGGGGAAATTATGTAATCAAATATATCATGAAAATATGAAGGGTTTACGGCACCATGTTGATAGGGCTGTTATTCCAAACCATTTTAATGCTACATGTAGAATGCATGTAGATAAACTTTCGCAACAAGCATGTTATGTACGTATTTTCACATATGGCTATAACATCGACATCTTACATGATTTGATTGATTTAGGTAGTGTTTGTAATAATAGCGGTGATTATGCATAAAAATATTTAGTAGGTGATAATATAAAGGCTTTAAATGTATTATTATTTAAAACAGGATCTCCAAAATGAGTTTAAATACATGTCACGTTTCTGCTTTTGTGCTTACATTGTGTGTGCCCATTAATAAGGCATACAAGTTAAAATTTCCACTTAGTAGAAAATTTCGTTTTTATTTGTGTGTATTTAAGAACTACAATAATTCTACAACAAGGATTTAAAATATCCAAGACAATGGTCTAAATAATGAATTTACATCATTGAATGCAACACGGAGGGGATTTAAGATAAACGCTTTGAGAAATGAGGGCATTTTCAAATCTTTCGCTAAGATGCTTTATAAAGTCTAGAAGAAGTTTATAGAATTTTATTGTGGAAAAACATATACAGTATGCATAGGCTCATGAGTACAGTATACAAATACAATAGTTAATACATTCATATGGTTGACGATGAGAAGTATGTACATGTAGTAGGATACAGCGAAAGGAGACACTTCCAATAAAATAAATAATAAATACGGGCCATGTTGTGTAATATTTAGGTTTGTACCATTTTTTACCTCATGACCTGACACTTTTATTATGTATTGTATTCTTGCTATAATGCAGTTAATGTTTCTTTCCCATTGCAAGTAGTCAACTGCCATATAAAAACTATGTCTGATATTTGTTTCGATAAGACGGCCATCTTATCGACGAGCATATCGTACGATCAAATTTTTATTCTGGGTTATAATGGGAGTTATTTTGAAAGAATTGATTTGGCTTGAAGCATAACGAAACATTAGTCTAAATTTGCAAGTTAAGTTTTGATGTCGAGTTCTGACACTCACTTGGTGGTCTTACGATATTGTATCGTATTGCTAGATGATGCGATTGCCACGAAGATAACAGTTTTAGAACCATTTGTTACATTATTGAAATAATTTAGATAACATATTGATGTAAACCGCGAATACCCGAATATATTTATGAATATACTTATTTAAAATATATACTATTTTATATTCCTTAAGACAGACGGTACGTTATTTTCTATTCTAGTATTCATATAAGGTAAAAACATTTTTTTTTTATAAAAAATCCTTAACTAACATGGTCTGTTCTGAACTAGCATAACTTATAGTTGAAAGTTAGTTAAGACAACTAACTTTTAGGTGTACAGAACTTTAATAAATATAAGATGCTTATTCATGTGAGCATGTCCCTTGAGTTTGACACATTACCTTCAAGTAAACTTGTCCCTCGAGATTCGCCCAACTCCCTTCATGTTCACCTCCCCCTCAAGATCACCTAATCCCTTCATGTTTACTTGTTCCTCGAGATTCGCCCCACTCTGTCCATTGCCACTTGAACCTCAAAATTCGCCCCACTTCCTTCATGCTCACTTGTTCCTCGAGATTCGCCCTACTACCTTTATGTCCACTTGCCCCTCGAGATTCACCATACCCTCTTCATGTGCACTTGTACCTCGAGATTCTCCATACTCCTTCATGTTCACTTGTTCCTCAAGATTCACCCTATTCCCTTTATGTTCACTTGTACCTCGAGATTCACCAAACTCCTTCATGTTCACTTGGCGCTCGAGACTCACCCAACTCCCGTCATTATCACTTATCCCTCGAGATTTACCCAAATCCCTTCATGTTCACTTGCCCCGCGAGATTTGATCCACTCCCTTCATGATTTTTTCCCTCGATATTTGACCCATTTCCTTCATGTTAACTTGCCCTGCGAGATTCATCCCACTCCCTTCAGGATCACTTCTCCATCATGATTCACTATACTCACGTCATCTTCACTTGTTCCTCGACATTTGACCCACTCCCTTCATGTTCACTTGTCCCTCGAGATTCATGCCACTCCCTTCATGTTCACTTGTACCTCAAGATTTGATCCACTCCGGTCATGTTCACTTGCCCCGCTACATTTGATCCACTCCCTTCATGTTCACTTGTCCCTCGAGATTCATGCCACTCCCTTCATGTTCACTTGTACCTCAAGATTTGATCCACTCCGGTCATGTTCACTTGCCCCGCTACATTTGATCCATTCCCTTCATGTTCACTTGTCCCTCGAGATTCATGCCACTCCCTTCATGTTCACTTGTACCTCAAGATTTGATCCACTCCGGTCATGTTCACTTACCCCGCTACATTTGATCCACTCCCTTCATGAATACGTATTCCCCGAAATTTAACACAATTTCTTCATGTCTACCTGTCCCTCGATATTTGAACCACTCCCCTCATGTTCATTTGTCCCTCGGATTCACCCCACTCCATTTATGTTCACTTGTCCCTCGAGATTTAACCCACTCCCTTCATGTTCACTTGTCCCTCGAGATTTGACCCACTCCCTTCATGTGTACTTGTCCCTCAAAAATTGACCCACCTCCTTCATGCGCACTTGTCACTCGAGATTTGACCCACTCCCTTCATGTTCACTTGTCCCTTGAGATTTAACCCACTCCCTTCATGTTCACTTGTCCCTTGAGATTTAACCCACTCCCTTCATGTTCACTTGTCCCTTGAGATTAAACCCACTCCCTTCATGTTCACTTGTCCCTTGAGATTTAACCCACTCCCTTCATGTTCACTTGTCCCTTGAGATTTGACCCACTCCCTTCATGTTCACTTGTCCCTTGAGATTTGACCCACTCCCTTCATGTTCACTTGTCACTCGAGATTTGACCCACTCCCTTCATGTTCACTTGTCCCTGGAGATTTAACCCACTCTCTTCATGTGCACTTGTCCCTTGAGATTTAACCCACTCCCTTCATGTTCACTTGTCCCTTGAGATTTAACCCACTCCCTTCATGTTCACTTGTCCCTTGAGATTTAACCCACTCCCTTCATGTTCACTTGTCCCTTGAGATTTAACCCACTCCCTTCATGTGCACTTGTCCCTTGAGATTTAACCCACTCCCTTCATGTTCACTTGTCCCTTGAGATTTAACCCACTCCCTTCATGTTCACTTGTCCCTTGAGATTTAACCCACTCCCTTCATGTTCACTTGTCCCTTGAGATTTAACCCACTCCCTTCATGTGTACTTGTCCCTTGAGATTTAACCCACCTCCTTCATGTGTACTTGTCCCTTGAGATTTAACCCACTCCCTTCATGTTCACTTGTCACTCGAGATTTGACCCACTCCCTTCATGTTCACTTGTCCCTTGAGATTTAACCCACTCCCTTCATGTTCACTTGTCCCTTGAGATTTAACCCACTCCCTTCATGTGTACTTGTCCCTTGAGATTTAACCCACTCCCTTCATGTTCACTTGTCCCTTGAGATTTAACCCACTCCCTTCATGTTCACTTGTCCCTTGAGATTTAACCCACTCCCTTCATGTTCACTTGTCCCTTGAGATTTAACCCACTCCCTTCATGTTCACTTGTCCCTTGAGATTTAACCCACTCCTTTCATGTTCACTTGTCCCTTGAGATTTAACCCACTCCTTTCATGTTCACTTGTCCCTTGAGATTTGACCCACTCCCTTCATGTTCACTTGTCCCTTGAGATTTAACCCACTCCCTTCATGTTCACTTGTCCCTTGAGATTTAACCCACTCTCTTCATGTTCACTTGTCCCTTGAGATTTAACCCACTCCCTTCATGTTCACTTGTCCCTTGAGATTTAACCCACTCCCTTCATGTTCACTTGTCCCTTGAGATTTGACCCACTCCCTTCATGTTCACTTGTCCCTTGAGATTTAACCCACTCCCTTCATGTTCACTTGTCCCTTGAGATTCAACCCACTCCCTTCATGTTCACTTGTCCCTTGAGATTTAACCCACTCCCTTCATGTGTACTTGTCCCTTGAGATTTAACCCACTCTCTTCATGTTCACTTGTCCCTTGAGATTTAACCCACTCCCTTCATGTTCACTTGTCCCTTGAGATTTAACCCACTCTCTTCATGTTCACTTGTCCATTGAGATTCATGCCACTCCCTTCATGTTCACTTGTACCTCAAGATTTGATCCACTCCGGTCATGTTCACTTACCCCGCTACATTTGATCCACTCCCTTCATGAATACGTATTCCCCGAAATTTAACACAATTGCTTCATGTCTACCTGTCCCTCGATATTTGAACCACTCCCCTCATGTTCATTTGTCCCTCGGATTCACCCCACTCCATTTATGTTCACCTGTCCCTCGAGATTTAACCCACTCCCTTCATGTTCACTTGTCCCTCGAGATTTGACCCACTCCCTTCATGTGTACTTGTCCCTCAAAAATTGACCCACCTCCTTCATGTGCACTTGTCACTCGAGATTTGACCCACTCCCTTCATGTTCACTTGTCCCTTGAGATTTAACCCACTCCCTTCATGTTCACTTGTCCCTTGAGATTTAACCCACTCCCTTCATGTTCACTTGTCCCTTGAGATTTAACCCACTCCCTTCATGTTCACTTGTCCCTTGAGATTTAACCCACTCCCTTCAGGTTCACTTGTCCCTTGAGATTTGACCCACTCCCTTCATGTTCACTTGTCCCTTGAGATTTGACCCACTCCCTTCATGTTCACTTGTCACTCGAGATTTGACCCACTCCCTTCATGTTCACTTGTCCCTTGAGATTTAACCCACTCTCTTCATGTGCACTTGTCCCTTGAGATTTAACCCACTCCCTTCATGTTCACTTGTCCCTTGAGATTTAACCCACTCCCTTCATGTTCACTTGTCCCTTGAGATTTAACCCACTCCCTTCATGTTCACTTGTCCCTTGAGATTTAACCCACTCCCTTCATGTGCACTTGTCCCTTGAGATTTAACCCACTCCCTTCATGTTCACTTGTCCCTTGAGATTTAACCCACTCCCTTCATGTGCACTTGTCCCTTGAGATTTAACCCACTCCCTTCATGTTCACTTGTCCCTTGAGATTTAACCCACTCCCTTCATGTTCACTTGTCCCTTGAGATTTAACCCACTCCCTTCATGTTCACTTGTCCCTTGAGATTTAACCCACTCTCTTCATGTTCACTTGTCCCTTGAGATTTAACCCACTCCCTTCATGTGTACTTGTCCCTTGAGATTTAACCCACCTCCTTCATGTGTACTTGTCCCTTGAGATTTAACCCACTCTCTTCATGTTCACTTGTCACTCGAGATTTGACCCACTCCCTTCATGTTCACTTGTCCCTTGAGATTTAACCCACTCCCTTCATGTTCACTTGTCCCTTGAGATTTAACCCACTCCCTTCATGTGTACTTGTCCCTTGAGATTTAACCCACCTCCTTCATGTGTACTTGTCCCTTGAGATTTAACCCACTCCCTTCATGTTCACTTGTCACTCGAGATTTGACCCACTCCCTTCATGTTCACTTGTCCCTTGAGATTTAACCCACTCCCTTCATGTTCACTTGTCCCTTGAGATTTAACCCACTCTCTTCATGTTCACTTGTCCCTTGAGATTTAACCCACTCCCTTCATGTTTACTTGTCCCTTGAGATTTAACCCACTCCCTTCATGTTCACTTGTCCCTTGAGATTTGACCCACTCCCTTCATGTTCACTTGTCCCTTGAGATTTAACCCACTCCCTTCATGTTCACTTGTCCCTTGAGATTTAACCCACTCCCTTCATGTTCACTTGTCCCTTGAGATTTAACCCACTCCCTTCATGTGTACTTGTCCCTTGAGATTTAACCCACTCTCTTCATGTTCACTTGTCCCTTGAGATTTAACCCACTCCCTTCATGTTCACTTGTCCCTTGAGATTTAACCCACTCTCTTCATGTTCACTTGTCCCTTGAGATTTAACCCACTCCCTTCATGTTCACTTGTCCCTTGAGATTTAACCCACTCCCTTCATGTGTACTTGTCCCTTGAGATTTAACCCACTCCCTTCATGTTCACTTGTCCCTCGAGATTTGACCCACTCCCTTCATGTTCACTTGCCCCTGCAGAAAATTCGTTTTTTCAATTTGTTAACTTTAAGTTATACAGGCGATTTCTAAATTACAAATGACAAACGTAGTTACCGGTACACCATTTAATTGCAGAAATTCACTTGACTAAAAAAATAAAAGTCACACATGTTATTATCTTTAAGGTTTTTTGGTGTTGGCTTAAACCCAAACACAGGTGAAGAATTGCACATCATTCATGAAAAATATTTTCACTACGTTTGACTGCTTTAGTCGACACTGTAGTTTTAATCGTAACAAAATACTACAAATAACAATTTAAATTTTAAAAAAGGGAAGGAAACATGTACTTACATTTTATATCTTCGCATGCATATGCCTTGGAAAAATTAAATAAATGCAATTTAAATGATAATTTACTGTTTTAATGATTTCTAAATATCCCTTTACAATGATGAACTCATATATATAATTATACGACGCAAACTACAGAAACAAGACCTTAAGTCAGCACTTCTAAACCAAACCTTGTTTAAATGGACAAGGAAAGCGCCAAAGCGGATTTAAACTAGGTACACAAAACACGTACAAAAACCGCGTTTACACAAACAAACACCGCGTCCAAAAGAACAACACCACGTTCACATGTACAAACACCGCGTTCACACGTACGAACACCACGTGCACACGTACAAACACAACGTTCGCACGTACAAACACCACATCCACACGTATGAACACCACGTTTACACGTACTAACACCACGTTCACACGTACTAACACCACGTTTACACGTACTAACACCACCTCCACACGTACAAACACCACGTTCACACGTACTAACACCACGTTTACACGGACAGACACCACCTCCACACGTACAAACACCACGTTCACACGTATGAACACCACGTTTACAAGTACTAACACCACCTCCACACGTACAAACACCACGTTCACACGTACTAACACAACGTTCACACGTACAAACACCACCTCCACACGTATGAACACCCCGTTTATACGTAATAACACCACCTCCACACGTACAAACACCACGTGCACACGTACAAACACCACGTTCACACGTACAGACACCACCTCCACACGTACAAACACCACGTTCACACGTACTAACACCACGTATACGCGTACAGACACCACCTCCACACGTATGAACACCACGTTTACACGTACAAAAACAACCTCCATACGTATGAACAGCACGTTTACACGTACTAACACCACCTCCACACGTACGAACACCACGTTCAGACATACAGAAACAACCTCCACACGTATGCACATCACGTTTACATGTACTAACACCACCTCCACACGTACAGACACCACGTTCACACGTACTAACACCACGTTCACACGGGTTAGGGTTATGGTTAGACCTTATGTACGGCTGACAATTGACAGCCAGCTAACAGTTGGCAGCCAGCTGGCAGCCTGTTAACAGCTAACAGTTGGCAGCCAGCTGACAATTGGCAGCCAGTTAACAGTTGGCAGCCACTTTATACTTAGCCACGTAGAGTCTAGCTCGCCCTTTGGCAGCCGCCTTGTGTACGGCTGCCAGCTGGCAATTGACAGCCAGCTAACAGTTGGCAACCAGCTGGCAGCCTGTTAACAGCCAACAGTTGGCAGCCAGCTGGCAATTGACAGCCGGCTAACAGTCGGCAGCCACTTTATACTTAGCCATGTAGAGCCTAGCTCGCCCTTTGG
Organism: Mya arenaria; assembly: GCF_026914265.1. Classification (NCBI taxonomy): domain Eukaryota; kingdom Metazoa; phylum Mollusca; class Bivalvia; order Myida; family Myidae; genus Mya; species Mya arenaria. The sequence continues at coordinate 7,559,191 of NC_069136.1, read as the reverse complement.
CAGCCGCCTTGTGTACGGCTGCCAGCTGGCAATTGACGACCAGTTAACAGTTGGCAGCCAGCTGGCAGCCTGATAACAGCTAACAGTTGGCAGCCAGCTGGCAATTGACAGCCAGCTTACAGTTGGCAACCACTTTATACTTAGCCATGTAGAGCCTAGCTCGACCTTTGGCAGCCGCCTTGTGTACAGCTGCCAGCTAACAGTTGGCAGTCAGCTGGCAGCCTGTTAACAGTTGGCAGCCAGCTGGCAATTGACAGCCAGTTAAGAGTTGGCAGCCACTTTATTTTAAAACAAAACACACCTAGGGTTAGGTTAGGGTTACGGACACCACAGCTGGCAGCCTGTTAACAGCTAACAGTTGGCAGCCAGCTGGCAATTGACAGCCAGCTAACAGTTGGCAGCCACTTTATACTTAGCCATGCTTTTTGGTTATTTAGTTGTTGGTTTTGACGCTGAATTCAAATCTGTAAACCGTTTTTTGATATCTGTATCCGTTCCATCGGAACCTGTGGGCGGGTGGTTTTCACAAAGTGGTTAATTTCGCCCTGACCCATAACTTTTTTATTTTTTAAGATTTGAAAAAAACGGACTTCATATTCGTTCTCGGCGTCAATAATTACCATATATATAAAAGTTTTAGGCGATATTTTCGTCTAAAAAAATAAAGACATTTTTTCACTTAGGGAAATTATTATAAAAATAAAAACATGAACTAGGGGTTTCTAAGGTCTTTTATCGTCTTTAGAGACGTGAAATACCTGTAACTGGACTGTTTTGTTTCTTGTTTAGTAGTTGATTATATTATACGTTAGGGCTTATCAGTTCGGGGCGATACTAACCAACCCCCAAAAAGTACCCATTTTCGCGAATTTCTTTTTTGTTAATTGAGATATCGCAAAACGGTTTTCAGATTCAAGTTCAGCACTAAAACTTACAAGAATATAACCACCTATGTCGATATTCATTTTTTTTGGCCCAACCCCAGAATTTTTGCCAGGCTATAATCAGGAAAAATTCTGGTGTTAAAAAAAAAATAAATAAATAATATTTTCGGTTATTTCGTAGTTGGATTTCACGCGGAATTCAGATCTGAAAACCGTTTTGCGATATCTGCATCCTTTCCACCTGAACTTATGGGGTCAGTGGTGTCAGAAAAGTGGTTATTTTCGCCCTGATCCATATTACTTTTTTATTTTCCATCATATGAATAAACAGACTTCATATTCGTGCTCGGCGCATTTATTTACCCCATATATGAACGTATTTGGCGATATTAAAGTCCAAAAATTGATCCCCAATTTGGTACAGCGGAAAATTATATAAAACAAATAAAACAATGAACAAAAGGTGTAGGGGCTAAGGTGAGTGCGCATATTAGGGCATTATTTGACGCTGAATTCAAATCTGAAAACCGTTTTTCGATATCTGTTTTCGTTGTACCGTAATCTTTTTTTGGGGTGAGTGCTAAAATAAGTTGCGTTCAAAATTTCTAACTTTTTTAATATTCAAGCTAGCTCAATTCTGTTTTCAGATTCGTTTTTGTCGTGCCCAAATACCTTGCCAGGCTTATTATTTTATATAAAATCTGACATAATGAACAAATGAATTAATATGTTGTGGTTTTGAGTCACTTAAAAATAGCCATAATTGCACGTTCGGACGAACGCACTCGGTGACCCCAAAGTGTCGTACACCGTTGGTCGTGTTTTTTTTAAAGGCGCCTGTCCAAGTTTCAATAAGATACCTCCTAAGACAAAAAAGTTATTAACAAAAACAGATCGCGCGGACGCGTAAGAGAGCAACTTTTAGCACACTGGTATTGCCCCACCATCTCGTACGGACGAACGAACAGAGATACGCCCATAAATCTTTTTGCGTTAAAACAGGCATAGATTATACTAAAATCTGACCATTTCAGAAGCACTGCTCAAAAAATAAAGCTAAAAGAAAAATTTCAAACCAGGACGCTTCTATAATTACCTGTAAAATAGCACTGCTTCTACTTTTGCGCTCAGACAGGCGGACAAACGTTGTTTTTCGCATTCATTTTCACGTGTACGTCTAGCGCATAGATATACCTGACATATAATGGCGTTTTCTTAAATATATTCCGGGTATTTTGGTCCTAAATGAAATCCCCGCAGGTAAAATGGCCCGTAAATTGACCCGTATCGGATCTATCTCGAGAACAAAAAATAAATAAAAATATTGTTCAGCCTTCTTTATTCTATGTGTGAAAATTGAAAAACTGAACAGGGGGCCTTTGGGGTTGTGTTAGAGTGTTTTTTAGTGGTTAGATTTGACCCCAAGATGACCTTAGCCAGCCTTTAGGCCGTCATTTTCCGAAGGCGACTGACATTTGGCAAAAGTTAGGGGGGGGGGGGGTACCCCGGTTTCTCATTGCGCTCTTGGAAGTTTCCGGGCCATTTAGGAGTTAACCCTAGGGTTAGGGGTGTGGTTACTGGTATTTTAGGTGGTGAAATAAACAGTCAACGATTCTTAAGTCGCTCCTTCGATCTTGTTAATCGATTGGAAAACATCACATCTTTGGGTATATAAAAGAACACAATGTCTACAACTAGGAAATAGTTTATTTCAAAGTGTGCGTGTTCTTAGAAAGTGAACCATTTGACAGATACTGTTCCGATTACATATAAACAAATCAAATAACATCAAATTGCACTAAGGGGCCACCTAGTGAAGCTGCTGGAGCTCACACGCCCGCTCCACGTTCCATGCTACGTTCACTGTGTTCACTGCCTGTGAGGGCCCGGAACCGAGGTCGTAATAACGCCTCTCCGTTTCGCTGGAATGCCTGAGCTGGCGCGCGACCGCCTCCCGCATGTCCGGCCGGAAGTCTGCCATTAGGGTGGCGAAGCGTTTCCTATTTTTCGTACTGCTGAAATCCCCGTACGCAGCCTGGCAGCCAGTCTCGCGCCACGCTTCTCGTAACTCGTAGCCCACCCTACTGCTAGGAAATGGCCGTCCGGTGCTCGGCACGAAGGGGTGGGTGGCCGTGGGTGTACTCTCACGGACGTAACGACACAGTGCCAGTGCTGCCAGGTGCCACCGCTCAAGTGCCGGTATAAGAAAACTCCCCAGATTGGCCGTCTTGTGGTTAGCGACGGCAATCACGTATTAGACGGTGCCGTCCACGGCCGACTCCCGTCTGGCCGCCTCTATCTCCTCGATCGTCAAACCCTCCAAGACGCCGCTTCGCGCACCAGAGGCGAGTAGGAAGTTTGACATAATGTATCTTCGGGCGCAGTGTACATTGGCCGGCCCGACTCCGTCAAGCACCGCGCGGTCTATTGTCGCCGTGTTCGTGCTGTGTTCGTAGAACACACTCAGGTTTCCGGGAGCCAGGACTTGTTCTCTGTCCTTTGCGGCTAGTGTCAGCCTACGTCTGACCGTCTGCTTGTTGAGCGATCGCTTGGTACCCTCGAGCGAGGCGTTGATCGCGGCGAGGCGTTCGGCGGTCAGGCGACCCAGGTAGTGGAGGCAGCTGGCGAACAATAGTAGTATGGTCAGCCGGCTCGTGAGCGTTCCCGGCGCTAGCCCCTCACTTTCGCAGTGATCAAGATAGTCCTCAACGTTGTGCCGGCTCAGCGCGACCTCACCGGGGATGCCCTCCCCACAGTAGTCAAGGAACTTCTGCGTAGTCCGTGCGTACTGTTCGGCTAAATCGGCTGTCCGCTGCCCCCCGGCGCGACGCTGGAGGTGCCGGCGGAACTCAAGTGCGTCCGCGCCCAGCTGCACACGAGGACGACCGGGGGTCGCGCCTTGCTCATCGCGGTCCGGGCTGGATCCTGAGGTTGCGGCGTCCCCTTCCACTCCAATGACTGGCTTGTCAGTATTGTCTCTAGGGCGGCCGTCTGTAGTCGCAACGGCCAGCTCATCGTGCTGGTCCTCGGATCGGTCGGCCACCTCTACGGGCATTGGTCGCCCGTCCTGGACCATCTCCATGTCTGGCATCTCGTACCTGCCGACCGGCTGCGCATGGAGCCGGCGTATATCATCAGTGTCGAGCGCGTGCTGCCTCCGAAGGTGAGCGGTAATGAACCGTGTCACGGCTCCGCATCCGTCCACCGAGCATATCTTGTACAGGCGATGCGCCCTTGGATGTTGCCGATATTGGCGACGATCTTCACCTGCAGCTCGGTTAGCCTGTAACCGTGTTGACTTCTTACATGTGCCCTTAGACGCTGCACGATGCTCGTGCAGAGTGGGCATCTCTTCATGTTTCTATGTCCTGGCATTGTTTGTGATATGAACAAGTTCAGTGTGTGAATAGTCAAGGTAAACAGTGGCTGTCTCAGCGGCAGTGTCCGATTATATACGAACTCCCTTAATTGATTGGCATTGCTCATGAACAGTGGCACATGCCAGTAGGGGCCCATTGTACCCACACCGAGCGAGGTGCTAAATGACACCTTATTGGCAGGCAGTGGCCTGTGTGGGGAAGGGTCGTTCGCACCTCGCGTGTCCGCCTCAGAGGCGTGAAAATCTAGAACGACAGGCCCTTGCGCCAGCACTGACATCCTGGTGTTCAATAATTACGTGTTGTTATTTTTTCTCAGTAACATTGTACATGGTGAATGGTTGGTACAACACCGAGAGATAACATGATTTTGTCGTGCATTGTAAACATAACACGCTAAACTTCAGAACGCCCTTCGAGCCCAGACCCCGGGACAGTCCAAGCTACGGGGCTAGCGCGGTCGGTTCGTTAAGGTATCGTCGAGCCCTATCCAACAGTACTTCAATCGCCCGGATCGGCCAATTGGCTGCTGAGGAACGGTCGTTCATAATTTATCCAGCCACCCAACTCCCACCCCACCCCCCAGCGTCCGTCTCGGGGACTTATTACCTCCCTTTGATTATTTTGGTTCAGGGTTTATCTCATTTTCCAGTTATTTGTCAAAACGCTACGAGAACAGTGTCATTTTTACATTTCGAAACAAATGCCTGCGCCATGTATGAGGCGAAGTGTATATAATGGCGACCAGATTCACATTCGGTTTAGACGGTTAGCTATTTACGTACTGAGGTTCTTATTCATTTTATTGCGACAAAACGTGCATATATGTTGAATGCAGCGGCGTGTGATCGCCGACGACCGGCGGCTCACTCAGGGACGCCCTGGGCATTATTGTTTGCTACTCTTCATTGACACGAGCGTACATCTACAGTGATACGAAACATAAGATTAACACGGTGGTCATTAGCGTTTCAGCGCGCGACTGGCGCGCACGGGCACAGGAACGCTTAGAACACGCTTGCCCAAGCACTGTTAGCTGGGGAACACGTTAATGGCTCTCTTTCTTTATATGAGCATTTAAATCTGTCGCATTCCAGTATACGGGTAGTAGCATGCGCATTCATTTGAATGGTATAAACGCCGCCGTCTGCCGCCCCCACCTCGCCTCTCGGGTACTTGCACTTTAGAAATACGGTTTTTCGAGAACATCTTAAATGGGGACACGTCTACCTAGCTGTGTGCAAGGTTTTGTAGGTGTACACGGAATAATAACGTTTTAGTGCTCAAACATTATGTCTTAATACGGCTTTCTTTCAGCAAACTGCTTATGTTGACATTCACCAGCATGCATGGACAGAGGATACCCAGCACACCCGTGCTAAGTTAAAATTATTTTTCTGCTATGGTTACACGGGCAGTACATATGCCTTCATTGTCTCGAAGTTTCCACACCCTGTTCGCAATAATGAATTTTAAATGAATTAATGAAATCAACACGCGCATTCTATGTTATAACCCGTATGACACACGGCCGCCATCCTGCCGTCGACCCCACCTCCCGTCCGGGTACTTGGGCTTTAGAGATGAAGTTTCACGAGCACAACGTAACGGGGGACACGTTTACCTAGCTGTGTGCAAGGTTTCGTACCTGTATGCGGAATAATAACAGTTTAGTGCTCAATCATTATGTCTAAATACGTCTTTTTCCCAGCAAATTGCTCCTGTTGACAATCACCATCGTGCATCGCCCGACGATCCCCAGCACACCCGGGGACCAAGTTGGAATTATTTCTGTACCGTGTTTACACGGGCAGGACATATGCCTTCATTGACCCGAAGTTTCCACACCCTGTTCGCAACAATGATTTTTTAAGGAATTAATGAAATCAACACGCGCATTCATGTCTATGTTATAACCCGTTATTGCGAATGTAATTTAAGATCGGGGCGAACGAGCTACCGTTGTAAGGTCTCGGCGAGCTGCGTCCATAGCCGTCAAGTTCGTGGCCGGGCTCGAGCCCGGTACCCGCGGACGGACGGGTACCTGCTCGAACACGATACCTTGACTGCTTACAGAGTTGGTATTGTATGATTTTTAGGGTATGCTGAACACAAATCTGAAATCAGAATCGTGATATCAGATTCGGTTCTCAAGATGGATCCACATCCGGTTTGCCGCCAGCCAGCTTGCAGCGCCGGAAATTGATTTTTTGGTAGATATTGACCAAAGACCATTAACAGCGGAGTGCCAGGTGCATCTGCTAGTGAATATATGAACAAGCAGAGCTCTCGGGTCAATTGACGGGCCGTTTTACCTGTGGTGATATTATGTTATGACAAAATTACCCGATATATAGACGAGGAAACACCCATTTGTTCGAGTTATAACCATGCCCTAGACGGACATGTGAAAATCAATGCAATAAACGACGTGTGTCCGCCTGTCTGGGACCAATAGTACCATGCGGGCCGAGTTTCACATGTAATTATAGAAGCGTCCTGGTTTGAAATTTGTCTCGTACCTTTAGTTTTTGTGCAATGCTTTTGAAAATTCGTCATTATCTAGTATATTCTGTACCTGTTTTAACGCAAAAAGGGACGCTAAACCCTTCAAGATGCACCCCTTGGGGTGTGCGGGATGATAGTTTTTGACTGGTTTCAACAGCGTCAAAGTTTGCGCAAATTCGCGACATTTCGTACACAAAACGCGCTCCCATATAGCTACTAAGGGGGAGCTAATCTCGAAGGTATCTTCGGAACCAAGAGTGATAGGAGCTTGGTTCTGGTATTGAAATTTACGTCTCACCATACCCTACGTCACGCGCACGTCGGTGCATCGCTGGCGTTATTACGTCACAGTTTTCATTCGCCTATAACGTTATTTTATACACTAAAATGCAGCACAAAATGCCATAAAATGGGGTCGGCAATCTCGAAGATATCTCAGCATCCCTACACGTGATCAGGCTGGGACCAATTTTACCTTGTAGGGGACGCTAAACCCTTCAAGATGCACCCCTTGGGGTGTGCGGGATGATAGGTTTTGACTGGTTTCAACAGCGTCAAAGTTTGCGCATCAATTCGCGACATTTCGTACACAAAACGCGCTCCCATATAGCTACTAAGGGGGAGCTAATCTCGAAGGTATCTTCGGAACCAAGAGTGATAGGAGCTTGGTTCTGGTATTGAAATTTACGTCTCACCATACCCTACGTCACGCGCACGTCGGTGCATCGCTGGCGTTATTACGTCACAGTTTTCATTCGCCTATAACGTTATTTTATACACTAAAATGCAGCACAAAATGCCCTAAAATGGGGTCGGCAATCTCGAAGATATCTCAGCATCCCTACACGTGATCAGGCTGCGACCTAATTTTACCTTGTAGGGGACGCTAAACCCTTCAAGATGCACCCCTTGGGGTGTGCGGGATGATAGGTTTTGACTGGTTTCAACAGCGTCAAAGTTTGCGCATCAATTCGCGACATTTCGTACACAAAACGCGCTCCCATATAGCTACTAAGGGGGAGCTAATCTCGAAGGTATCTTCGGAACCAAGAGTGATAGGAGCTTGGTTCTGGTATTGAAATTTACGTCTCACCATACCCTACGTCACGCGCACGTCGGTGCATCGCTGGCGTTATTACGTCACAGTTTTCATTCGCCTATAACGTTATTTTATACACTAAAATGCAGCACAAAATGCCCTAAAATGGGGTCGGCAATCTCGAAGATATCTCAGCATCCCTACACGTGATCAGGCTGGGACCAATTTTACCTTGTAGGGGACGCTAAACCCTTCAAGATGCACCCCTTGGGGTGTGCGGGATAATAGTTTTTGACTGGTTTCAACAGCGTCAAAGTTTGCGCAAATTCGCGACATTTCGTACACAAAACGCGCTCCCATATAGCTACTAAGGGGGAGCTAATCTCGAAGGTATCTTCGGAACCAAGAGTGATAGGAGCTTGGTTCTGGTATTGAAATTTACGTCTCACCATACCCTACGTCACGCGCACGTCGGTGCATCGCTGGCGTTATTACGTCACAGTTTTCATTCGCCTATAACGTTATTTTATACACTAAAATGCAGCACAAAATGCCCTAAAATGGGGTCGGCAATCTCGAAGATATCTCAGCATCCCTACACGTGATCAGGCTGGGACCAATTTTACCTTGTAGGGGACGCTAAACCCTTCAAGATGCACCCCTTGGGGTGTGCGGTATGAATAGTTTTTGACTGGTTTCAACAGCGTCAAAGTTTGCGCAAATTCGCGACATTTCGTACACAAAACACGCTCCCATATAGCTACTAAGGGGGAGCTAATCTCGAAGGTATCTTCGGAACCAAGAGTGATAGGAGCTTGGTTCTGGTATTGAAATTTACGTCTCACCATACCCTACGTCACGCGCACGTCGGTGCATCGCTGGCGTTATTACGTCACAGTTTTCATTCGCCTATAACGTTATTTTATACACTAAAATGCAGCACAAAATGCCCTAAAATGGGGTCGGCAATCTCGAAGATATCTCAGCATCCCTACACGTGATCAGGCTGGGACCAATTTTACCTTGTAGGGGACGCTAAACCCTTCAAGATGCACCCCTTGGGGTGTGCGGGATGATAGTTTTTGACTGGTTTCAACAGCGTCAAAGTTTGCGCAAATTCGCGACATTTCGTACACAAAACGCGCTCCCATATAGCTACTAAGGGGGAGCTAATCTCGAAGGTATCTTCGGAACCAAGAGTGATAGGAGCTTGGTTCTGGTATTGAAATTTACGTCTCACCATACCCTACGTCACGCGCACGTCGGTGCATCGCTGGCGTTATTACGTCACAGTTTTCATTCGCCTATAACGTTATTTTATACACTAAAATGCAGCACAAAATGCCCTAAAATGGGGTCGGCAATCTCGAAGATATCTCAGCATCCCTACACGTGATCAGGCTGGGACCAATTTTACCTTGTAGGGGACGCTAAACCCTTCAAGATGCACCCCTTGGGGTGTGCGGGATGATAGATTTTGACTGGTTTCAACAGCGTCAAAGTTTGCGCAAATTCGCGAACATTTCGTACACAAAACGCGCTCCCATATAGCTACTAAGGGGGAGCTAATCTCGAAGGTATCTTCGGAACCAAGAGTGATAGGAGCTTGGTTCTGGTATTGAAATTTACGTCTCACCATACCCTACGTCACGCGCACGTCGGTGCATCGCTGGCGTTATTACGTCACGGTTGTCATTCGCCTATAACGTTATTTTATACACTAAAATGCAGCACAAAATGCCCTAAAATGGGGTCGGCAATCTCGAAGATATCTCAGCATCCCTACACGTGATCAGGCTGGGACCAATTTTACCTTGTAGGGGACGCTAAACCCTTCAAGATGCACCCCTTGGGGTGTGCGGGATGATAGTTTTTGACTGGTTTCAACAGCGTCAAAGTTTGCGCATCAATTCGCGACATTTCGTACACAAAACGCGCTCCCATATAGCTACTAAGGGGGAGCTAATCTCGAAGGTATCTTCGGAACCAAGAGTGATAGGAGCTTGGTTCTGGTATTGAAATTTACGTCTCACCATACCCTACGTCACGCGCACGTCGGTGCATCGCTGGCGTTATTACGTCACAGTTTTCATTCGCCTATAACGTTATTTTATACACTAAAATGCAGCACAAAATGCCCTAAAATGGGGTCGGCAATCTCGAAGATATCTCAGCATCCCTACACGTGATCAGGCTGGGACCAATTTTACCTTGTAGGGGACGCTAAACCCTTCAAGATGCATCCCTTGGGGTGTGCGGGATGATAGTTTTTGACTGGATTCAACAGCGTCAAAGTTTGCGCAAATTCGCGACATTTCGTACACAAAATGCGCTCCCATATAGCTACTAAAGAGGAGCTAATCTCGAAGGTATCTTCGGAACCAAGAGTGATAGGAGCTTGGTTCTGGTATTGAAATTTACGTCTCACCATACCCTACGTCACGCGCACGTCGGTGCATCGCTGGCGTTATTACGTCACAGTTGTCATTCGCCTATAACGTTATTTTATACACTAAAATGCAGCACAAAATGCCCTAAAATGGGGTCGGCAATCTCGAAGATATCTCAGCATCCCTACACGTGATCAGGCTGGGACCAATTTTACCTTGTAGGGGACGCTAAACCCTTCAAGATGCACCCCTTGGGGTGTGCGGGATGATAGTTTTTGACTGGTTTCAACAGCGTCATAGTTTGCGCATAATTCGCGACATTTCGTACACAAAACGCGCTCCCATATAGCTACTAAGGGGGAGCTAATCTCGAAGGTATCTTCGGAACCAAGAGTGATAGGAGCTTGGTTCTGGTATTGAAATTTACGTCTCACCATACCCTACGTCACGCGCACGTCGGTGCATCGCTGGCGTTATTACGTCACAGTTTTCATTCGCCTATAACGTTATTTTATACACTAAAATGCAGCACAAAATGCCCTAAAATGGGGTCGGCAATCTCGAAGATATCTCAGCATCCCTACACGTGATCAGGCTGGGACTAATTTTACCTTGTAGGGGACGCTAAACCCTTCAAGATGCACCCCTTGGGGTGTGCGGGATGATAGTTTTTGACTGGTTTCAACAGCGTCAAAGTTTGCGCAAATTCGCGACATTTCGTACACAAAACGCGCTCCCATATAGCTACTAAGGGGGAGCTAATCTCGAAGGTATCTTCGGAACCAAGAGTGATAGGAGCTTGGTTCTGGTATTGAAATTTACGTCTCACCATACCCTACGTCACGCGCACGTCGGTGCATCGCTGGCGTTATTACGTCACAGTTTCCATTCGCCTATAACGTTATTTTATACACTAAAATGCAGCACAAAATGCCCTAAAATGGGGTCGGCAATCTCGAAGATATCTCAGCATCCCTACACGTGATCAGGCTGGGACCAATTTTACCTTGTAGGGGACGCTAAACCCTTCAAGATGCACCCCTTGGGGTGTGCGGGATGATAGTTTTTGACTGGTTTCAACAGCGTCAAAGTACGCGCAAATTCGCGACATTTCGTACACAAAACGCGCTCCCATATAGCTACTAAGGGGGAGCTAATCTCGAAGGTATCTTCGGAACCAAGAGTGATAGGAGCTTGGTTCTGGTATTGAAATTTACGTCTCACCATACCCTACGTCACGCGCACGTCGGTGCATCGCTGGCGTTATTACGTCACAGTTTTCATTCGCCTATAACGTTATTTTATACACTAAAATGCAGCACAAAATGCCCTAAAATGGGGTCGGCAATCTCGAAGATATCTCAGCATCCCTACACGTGATCAGGCTGGGACCAATTTTACCTTGTAGGGGACGCTAAACCCTTCAAGATGCACCCCTTGGGGTGTGCGGGATGAATAGTTTTTGACTGGTTTCAACAGCGTCAAAGTTTGCGGATAATTCGCGACATTTCGTACACAAAACGCGCTCCCATATAGCTACTAAGGGGGAGCTAATCTCGAAGGTATCTTCGGAACCAAGAGTGATAGGAGCTTGGTTCTGGTATTGAAATTTACGTCTCACCATACCCTACGTCACGCGCACGTCGGTGCATCGCTGGCGTTATTACGTCACAGTTTTCATTCGCCTATAACGTTATTTTATACACTAAAATGCAGCACAAAATGCCCTAAAATGGGGTCGGCAATCTCGAAGATATCTCAGCATCCCTACACGTGATCAGGCTGGGACCAATTTTACCTTGTAGGGGACGCTAAACCCTTCAAGATGCACCCCTTGGGGTGTGCGGGATGATAGTTTTTGACTGGTTTCAACAGCGTCAAAGTTTGCGCAAATTCGCGACATTTCGTACACAAAACGCGCTCCCATATAGCTACTAAGGGGGAGCTAATCTCGAAGGTATCTTCGGAACCAAGAGTGATAGGAGCTTGGTTCTGGTATTGAAATTTACGTCTCACCATACCCTACGTCACGCGCACGTCGGTGCATCGCTGGCGTTATTACGTCACAGTTTTCATTCGCCTATAACGTTATTTTATACACTAAAATGCAGCACAAAATGCCCTAAAATGGGGTCGGCAATCTCGAAGATATCTCAGCATCCCTACACGTGATCAGGCTGGGACCAATTTTACCTTGTAGGGGACGCTAAACCCTTCAAGATGCACCCCTTGGGGTGTGCGGGATGATAGTTTTTGACTGGTTTCAACAGCGTCAAAGTTTGCGCAAATTCGCGACATTTCGTACACAAAACGCGCTCCCATATAGCTACTAAGGGGGAGCTAATCTCGAAGGTATCTTCGGAACCAAGAGTGATAGGAGCTTGGTTCTGGTATTGAAATTTACGTCTCACCATACCCTACGTCACGCGCACGTCGGTGCATCGCTGGCGTTATTACGTCACAGTTTTCATTCGCCTATAACGTTATTTTATACACTAAAATGCAGCACAAAATGCCCTAAAATGGGGTCGGCAATCTCGAAGATATCTCAGCATCCCTACACGTGATCAGGCTGGGACCAATTTTACCTTGTAGGGGACGCTAAACCCTTCAAGATGCATCCCTTGGGGTGTGCGGGATGATAGTTTTTTGACTGGTTTCAACAGCGTCAAAGTTTGCGCAAATTCGCGACATTTCGTACACAAAACGCGCTCCCATATAGCTACTAAGGGGGAGCTAATCTCGAAGGTATCTTCGGAACCAAGAGTGATAGGAGCTTGGTTCTGGTATTGAAATTTACGTCTCACCATACCCTACGTCACGCGCACGTCGGTGCATCGCTGGCGTTATTACGTCACAGTTGTCATTCGCCTATAACGTTATTTTATACACTAAAATGCAGCACAAAATGCCCTAAAATGGGGTCGGCAATCTCGAAGATATCTCAGCATCCCTACACGTGATCAGGCTGGGACGAATTTTACCTTGTAGGGGACGCTAAACCCTTCAAGATGCACCCCTTGGGGTGTGCGGGATGATAGTTTTTGACTGGTTTCAACAGCGTCAAAGTTTGCGCATCAATTCGCGACATTTCGTACACAAAACGCGCTCCCATATAGCTACTAAGGGGGAGCTAATCTCGAAGGTATCTTCGGAACCAAGAGTGATAGGAGCTTGGTTCTGGTATTGAAATTTACGTCTCACCATACCCTACGTCACGCGCACGTCGGTGCATCGCTGGCGTTATTACGTCACAGTTTTCATTCGCCTATAACGTTATTTTATACACTAAAATGCAGCACAAAATGCCCTAAAATGGGGTCGGCAATCTCGAAGATATCTCAGCATCCCTACACGTGATCAGGCTGGGACCAATTTTACCTTGTAGGGGACGCTAAACCCTTCAAGATGCATCCCCTTGGGGTGTGCGGGATGATAGATTTTGACTGGTTTCAACAGCGTCAAAGTTTGCGCAAATTCGCGACATTTCGTACACAAAACGCGCTCCCATATAGCTACTAAGGGGGAGCTAATCTCGAAGGTATCTTCGGAACCAAGAGTGATAGGAGCTTGGTTCTGGTATTGAAATTTACGTCTCACCATACCCTACGTCACGCGCACGTCGGTGCATCGCTGGCGTTATTACGTCACAGTTGTCATTCGCCTATAACGTTATTTTATACACTAAAATGCAGCACAAAATGCCCTAAAATGGGGTCGGCAATCTCGAAGATATCTCAGCATCCCTACACGTGATCAGGCTGGGACCGAATTTTACCTTGTAGGGGACGCTAAACCCTTCAAGATGCACCCCTTGGGGTGTGCGGGATGATAGTTTTTGACTGGTTTCAACAGCGTCAAAGTTTGCGCATCAATTCGCGACATTTCGTACACAAAACGCGCTCCCATATAGCTACTAAGGGGGAGCTAATCTCGAAGGTATCTTCGGAACCAAGAGTGATAGGAGCTTGGTTCTGGTATTGAAATTTACGTCTCACCATACCCTACGTCACGCGCACGTCGGTGCATCGCTGGCGTTATTACGTCACAGTTTTCATTCGCCTATAACGTTATTTTATACACTAAAATGCAGCACAAAATGCCCTAAAATGGGGTCGGCAATCTCGAAGATATCTCAGCATCCCTACACGTGATCAGGCTGGGACCTAATTTTACCTTGTAGGGGACGCTAAACCCTTCAAGATGCACCCCTTGGGGTGTGCGGGATGATAGTTTTTGACTGGTTTCAACAGCGTCAAAGTTTGCGCAAATTCGCGACATTTCGTACACAAAACGCGCTCCCATATAGCTACTAAGGGGGAGCTAATCTCGAAGGTATCTTCGGAACCAAGAGTGATAGGAGCTTGGTTCTGGTATTGAAATTTACGTCTCACCATACCCTACGTCACGCGCACGTCGGTGCATCGCTGGCGTTATTACGTCACAGTTTTCATTCGCCTATAACGTTATTTTATACACTAAAATGCAGCACAAAATGCCCTAAAATGGGGTCGGCAATCTCGAAGATATCTCAGCATCCCTACACGTGATCAGGCTGGGACCAATTTTACCTTGTAGGGGACGCTAAACCCTTCAAGATGCACCCCTTGGGGTGTGCGGGATGATAGTTTTTGACTGGTTTCAACAGCGTCAAAGTTTGCGCAAATTCGCGACATTTCGTACACAAAACGCGCTCCCATATAGCTACTAAGGGGGAGCTAATCTCGAAGGTATCTTCGGAACCAAGAGTGATAGGAGCTTGGTTCTGGTATTGAAATTTACGTCTCACCATACCCTACGTCACGCGCACGTCGGTGCATCGCTGGCGTTATTACGTCACAGTTTTCATTCGCCTATAACGTTATTTTATACACTAAAATGCAGCACAAAATGCCCTAAAATGGGGTCGGCAATCTCGAAGATATCTCAGCATCCCTACACGTGATCAGGCTGGGACCAATTTTACCTTGTAGGGGACGCTAAACCCTTCAAGATGCACCCCTTGGGGTGTGCGGGATGATAGTTTTTGACTGGTTTCAACAGCGTCAAAGTTTGCGCAAATTCGCGACATTTCGTACACAAAACGCGCTCCCATATAGCTACTAAGGGGGAGCTAATCTCGAAGGTATCTTCGGAACCAAGAGTGATAGGAGCTTGGTTCTGGTATTGAAATTTACGTCTCACCATACCCTACGTCACGCGCACGTCGGTGCATCGCTGGCGTTATTACGTCACAGTTTTCATTCGCCTATAACGTTATTTTATACACTAAAATGCAGCACAAAATGCCCTAAAATGGGGTCGGCAATCTCGGAAGATATCTCAGCATCCCTACACGTGATCAGGCTGGGACCAATTTTACCTTGTAGGGGACGCTAAACCCTTCAAGATGCATCCCTTGGGGTGTGCGGGATGATAGATTTTTGACTGGTTTCAACAGCGTCAAAGTTTGCGCAAATTCGCGACATTTCGTACACAAAACGCGCTCCCATATAGCTACTAAGGGGGAGCTAATCTCGAAGGTATCTTCGGAACCAAGAGTGATAGGAGCTTGGTTCTGGTATTGAAATTTACGTCTCACCATACCCTACGTCACGCGCACGTCGGTGCATCGCTGGCGTTATTACGTCACAGTTGTCATTCGCCTATAACGTTATTTTATACACTAAAATGCAGCACAAAATGCCCTAAAATGGGGTCGGCAATCTCGAAGATATCTCAGCATCCCTACACGTGATCAGGCTGGGACGAATTTTACCTTGTAGGGGACGCTAAACCCTTCAAGATGCACCCCTTGGGGTGTGCGGGATGATAGTTTTTGACTGGTTTCAACAGCGTCAAAGT
The DNA here is from genome assembly GCF_026914265.1 of Mya arenaria. Classification (NCBI taxonomy): domain Eukaryota; kingdom Metazoa; phylum Mollusca; class Bivalvia; order Myida; family Myidae; genus Mya; species Mya arenaria. The sequence goes on along the minus strand of NC_069136.1, from coordinate 7,543,149 downwards.
TTGCGCATCAATTCGCGACATTTCGTACACAAAACGCGCTCCCATATAGCTACTAAGGGGGAGCTAATCTCGAAGGTATCTTCGGAACCAAGAGTGATAGGAGCTTGGTTCTGGTATTGAAATTTACGTCTCACCATACCCTACGTCACGCGCACGTCGGTGCATCTCTGACGTTATTACGTGACAGTTTTCATTCGCCTATAACGTTATTTTATACACTAAAATGCAGCACAAAATGCCCTAAAATGGGGTCGGCAATCTCGAAGATATCTCAGCATCCCTACACGTGATCAGGCTTGGGACCAATTTTTACCTTGTAGGGGACGCTAAACCCTTCAAGATGCATCCCTTGGGGTGTGCGGGATGATAGTTTTTGACTGGTTTCAACAGCGTCAAAGTATGCGCAAATTCGCGACATTTCGTACACAAAACGCGCTCCCATATAGCTACTAAGGGGGAGCTAATCTCGAAGGTATCTTCGGAACCAAGAGTGATAGGAGCTTGGTTCTGGTATTGAAATTTACGTCTCACCATACCCTACGTCACGCGCACGTCGGTGCATCGCTGGCGTTATTACGTCACAGTTTCATTCGCCTATAACGTTATTTTATACACTAAAATGCAGCACAAAATGCCCTAAAATGGGGTCGGCAATCTCGAAGATATCTCAGCATCCCTACACGTGATCAGGCTGGGACCAATTTTACCTTGTAGGGGACGCTAAACCCTTCAAGATGCACCCCTTGGGGTGTGCGGGATGATAGTTTTTGACTGGTTTCAACAGCGTCAAAGTTTGCGCATCAATTCGCGACATTTCGTACACAAAACGCGCTCCCATATAGCTACTAAGGGGGAGCTAATCTCGAAGGTATCTTCGGAACCAAGAGTGATAGGAGCTTGGTTCTGGTATTGAAATTTACGTCTCACCATACCCTACGTCACGCGCACGTCGGTGCATCGCTGGCGTTATTACGTCACAGTTTTCATTCGCCTATAACGTTATTTTATACACTAAAATGCAGCACAAAATGCCCTAAAATGGGGTCGGCAATCTCGAAGATATCTCAGCATCCCTACACGTGATCAGGCTGGGACCTAATTTTACCTTGTAGGGGACGCTAAACCCTTCAAGATGCACCCCTTGGGGTGTGCGGGATGATAGTTTTTGACTGGTTTCAACAGCGTCAAAGTTTGCGCAAATTCGCGACATTTCGTACACAAAACGCGCTCCCATATAGCTACTAAGGGGGAGCTAATCTCGAAGGTATCTTCGGAACCAAGAGTGATAGGAGCTTGGTTCTGGTATTGAAATTTACGTCTCACCATACCCTACGTCACGCGCACGTCGGTGCATCGCTGGCGTTATTACGTCACAGTTTTCATTCGCCTATAACGTTATTTTATACACTAAAATGCAGCACAAAATGCCCTAAAATGGGGTCGGCAATCTCGAAGATATCTCAGCATCCCTACACGTGATCAGGCTGGGACTAATTTTACCTTGTAGGGGACGCTAAACCCTTCAAGATGCACCCCTTGGGGTGTGCGGGATGATAGTTTTTGACTGGTTTCAACAGCGTCAAAGTACGCGCAAATTCGCGACATTTCGTACACAAAACGCGCTCCCATATAGCTACTAAGGGGGAGCTAATCTCGAAGGTATCTTCGGAACCAAGAGTGATAGGAGCTTGGTTCTGGTATTGAAATTTACGTCTCACCATACCCTACGTCACGCGCACGTCGGTGCATCGCTGGCGTTATTACGTCACAGTTTTCATTCGCCTATAACGTTATTTTATACACTAAAATGCAGCACAAAATGCCCTAAAATGGGGTCGGCAATCTCGAAGATATCTCAGCATCCCTACACGTGATCAGGCTGGGACCAATTTTACCTTGTAGGGGACGCTAAACCCTTCAAGATGCACCCCTTGGGGTGTGCGGGATGATAGTTTTTGACTGGTTTCAACAGCGTCAAATTTTGCGCAAATTCGCGACATTTCGTACACAAAACGCGCTCCCATATAGCTACTAAGGGGGAGCTAATCTCGAAGGTATCTTCGGAACCAAGAGTGATAGGAGCTTGGTTCTGGTATTGAAATTTACGTCTCACCATACCCTACGTCACGCGCACGTCGGTGCATCGCTGGCGTTATTACGTCACAGTTTTCATTCGCCTATAACGTTATTTTATACACTAAAATGCAGCACAAAATGCCCTAAAATGGGGTCGGCAATCTCGAAGATATCTCAGCATCCCTACACGTGATCAGGCTGGGACCAATTTTACCTTGTAGGGGACGCTAAACCCTTCAAGATGCACCCCTTGGGGTGTGCGGGATGATAGTTTTTGACTGGTTTCAACAGCGTCAAAGTTTGCGCAAATTCGCGACATTTCGTACACAAAACGCGCTCCCATATAGCTACTAAGGGGGAGCTAATCTCGAAGGTATCTTCGGAACCAAGAGTGATAGGAGCTTGGTTCTGGTATTGAAATTTACGTCTCACCATACCCTACGTCACGCGCACGTCGGTGCATCGCTGGCGTTATTACGTCACAGTTTTCATTCGCCTATAACGTTATTTTATACACTAAAATGCAGCACAAAATGCCCTAAAATGGGGTCGGCAATCTCGAAGATATCTCAGCATCCCTACACGTGATCAGGCTGGGACCAATTTTACCTTGTAGGGGACGCTAAACCCTTCAAGATGCACCCCTTGGGGTGTGCGGGATGATAGTTTTTGACTGGTTTCAACAGCGTCAAAGTTTGCGCAAATTCGCGACATTTCGTACACAAAACGCGCTCCCATATAGCTACTAAGGGGGAGCTAATCTCGAAGGTATCTTCGGAACCAAGAGTGATAGGAGCTTGGTTCTGGTATTGAAATTTACGTCTCACCATACCCTACGTCACGCGCACGTCGGTGCATCGCTGGCGTTATTACGTCACAGTTTTCATTCGCCTATAACGTTATTTTATACACTAAAATGCAGCACAAAATGCCCTAAAATGGGGTCGGCAATCTCGAAGATATCTCAGCATCCCTACACGTGATCAGGCTGGGACCAATTTTACCTTGTAGGGGACGCTAAACCCTTCAAGATGCACCCCTTGGGGTGTGCGGGATGATAGTTTTTGACTGGTTTCAACAGCGTCAAAGTTTGCGCAAATTCGCGACATTTCGTACACAAAACGCGCTCCCATATAGCTACTAAGGGGGAGCTAATCTCGAAGGTATCTTCGGAACCAAGAGTGATAGGAGCTTGGTTCTGGTATTGAAATTTACGTCTCACCATACCCTACGTCACGCGCACGTCGGTGCATCGCTGACGTTATTACGTCACAGTTTTCATTCGCCTATAACGTTATTTTATAAACTAAAATGCAGCACAAAATGCACTAAAATGGGGTCGGCAATCTCGAAGATATCTCAGCATCCCTACACGTGATCAGGCTGGGACCAATTTTACCTTGTAGGGGACGCTAAACCCTTCAAGATGCACCCCTTGGGGTGTGCGGGATGATAGTTTTTGACTGGTTTCAACAGCGTCAAAGTTTGCGCATCAATTCGCGACATTTCGTACACAAAACGCGCTCCCATATAGCTACTAAGGGGGAGCTAATCTCGAAGGTATCTTCGGAACCAAGAGTGATAGGAGCTTGGTTCTGGTATTGAAATTTACGTCTCACCATACCCTACGTCACGCGCACGTCGGTGCATCGCTGGCGTTATTACGTCACAGTTTTCATTCGCCTATAACGTTATTTTATACACTAAAATGCAGCACAAAATGCCCTAAAATGGGGTCGGCAATCTCGAAGATATCTCAGCATCCCTACACGTGATCAGGCTGGGACCAATTTTACCTTGTAGGGGACGCTAAACCCTTCAAGATGCACCCCTTGGGGTGTGCGGGATGATAGTTTTTGACTGGTTTCAACAGCGTCAAAGTTTGCGCAAATTCGCGACATTTCGTACACAAAACGCGCTCCCATATAGCTACTAAGGGGGAGCTAATCTCGAAGGTATCTTCGGAACCAAGAGTGATAGGAGCTTGGTTCTGGTATTGAAATTTACGTCTCACCATACCCTACGTCACGCGCACGTCGGTGCATCGCTGGCGTTATTACGTCACAGTTTTCATTCGCCTATAACGTTATTTTATACACTAAAATGCAGCACAAAATGCCCTAAAATGGGGTCGGCAATCTCGAAGATATCTCAGCATCCCTACACGTGATCAGGCTGGGACCAATTTTACCTTGTAGGGGACGCTAAACCCTTCAAGATGCACCCCTTGGGGTGTGCGGGATGATAGTTTTTGACTGGTTTCAACAGCGTCAAAGTTTCGCGCAAATTCGCGACATTTCGTACACAAAACGCGCTCCCATATAGCTACTAAGGGGGAGCTAATCTCGAAGGTATCTTCGGAACCAAGAGTGATAGGAGCTTGGTTCTGGTATTGAAATTTACGTCTCACCATACCCTACGTCACGCGCACGTCGGTGCATCGCTGGCGTTATTACGTCACAGTTTTCATTCGCCTATAACGTTATTTTATACACTAAAATGCAGCACAAAATGCCCTAAAATGGGGTCGGCAATCTCGAAGATATCTCAGCATCCCTACACGTGATCAGGCTGGGACCTAATTTTACCTTGTAGGGGACGCTAAACCCTTCAAGATGCACCCCTTGGGGTGTGCGGGATGATAGTTTTTGACTGGTTTCAACAGCGTCAAAGTTTGCGCAAATTCGCGACATTTCGTACACAAAACGCGCTCCCATATAGCTACTAAGGGGGAGCTAATCTCGAAGGTATCTTCGGAACCAAGAGTGATAGGAGCTTGGTTCTGGTATTGAAATTTACGTCTCACCATACCCTACGTCACGCGCACGTCGGTGCATCGCTGGCGTTATTACGTCACAGTTTTCATTCGCCTATAACGTTATTTTATACACTAAAATGCAGCACAAAATGCCCTAAAATGGGGTCGGCAATCTCGAAGATATCTCAGCATCCCTACACGTAATCAGGCTGGGACTAATTTTACCTTGTAGGGGACACTTAAACCCTTCAAGATGCACCCCTTGGGGTGTGCGGGATGATAGTTTTTGACTGGTTTCAACAGCGTCAAAGTACGCGCTCCCATATAGCTACTAAGGGGGAGCTAATCTCGAAGGTATCTTCGGAACCAAGAGTGATAGGAGCTTGGTTCTGGTATTGAAATTTACGTCTCACCATACCCTACGTCACGCGCACGTCGGTGCATCGCTGGCTTTATTACGTCACAGTTGTCATTCGCCTATAACGTTATTTTATGCACTAAAATGCAGCACAAAATGCCCTAAAATGGGGTCGGCAATCTCGAAGATATCTCAGCATCCCTACACGTGAATCAGGCTGGGACTAATTTTACCTTGTAGGGGACACTAAACCCTTCAAGATGCACCCCTTGGGGTGTGCGGGATGATAGTTTTTGACTGGTTTCAACAGCGTCAAGTCGCGAATTCGCGACATTTCGTACACAAAACGCGCTCCCATATAGCTACTAAGGGGGAGCTAATCTCGAAGGTATCTTCGGAACCAAGAGTGATAGGAGCTTGGTTCTGGTATTGAAATTTACGTCTCACCATACCCTACGTCACGCGCACGTCGGTGCATCGCTGGCTTTATTACGTCACAGTTGTCATTCGCCTATAACGTTATTTTATGCACCAAAAAGGCAGCACAAAATGACCTAAAATGGGGTCGGCAATCTCGAAGATATCTCAGCATCCCTACACGTGATCAGGCTGGGACCAATTTTACCTTGTAGGGGACGCTAAACCCTTCAAGATGCACCCCTTGGGGTGTGCGGGATGATAGTTTTTGACTGGTTTCAACAGCGTCAAAGTTTGCGCAAATTCGCGACATTTCGTACACAAAACGCGCTCCCATATAGCTACTAAGGGGGAGCTAATCTCGAAGGTATCTTCGGAACCAAGAGTGATAGGAGCTTGGTTCTGGTATTGAAATTTACGTCTCACCATACCCTACGTCACGCGCACGTCGGTGCATCGCTGGCGTTATTACGTCACAGTTGTCATTCGCCTATAACGTTATTTTATACACTAAAATGCAGCACAAAATGCCCTAAAATGGGGTCGGCAATCTCGAAGATATCTCAGCATCCCTACACGTGATCAGGCTGGGACGAATTTTACCTTGTAGGGGACGCTAAACCCTTCAAGATGCACCCCTTGGGGTGTGCGGGATGATAGTTTTTGACTGGTTTCAACAGCGTCAAAGTTTGCGCATCAATTCGCGACATTTCGTACACAAAACGCGCTCCCATATAGCTACTAAGGGGGAGCTAATCTCGAAGGTATCTTCGGAACCAAGAGTGATAGGAGCTTGGTTCTGGTATTGAAATTTACGTCTCACCATACCCTACGTCACGCGCACGTCGGTGCATCGCTGGCGTTATTACGTCACAGTTTTCATTCGCCTATAACGTTATTTTATACACTAAAATGCAGCACAAAATGCCCTAAAATGGGGTCGGCAATCTCGAAGATATCTCAGCATCCCTACACGTGATCAGGCTGGGACTAATTTTACCTTGTAGGGGACGCTAAACCCTTCAAGATGCACCCCTTGGGGTGTGCGGGATGATAGTTTTTGACTGGTTTCAACAGCGTCAAAGTTTGCGCAAATTCGCGACATTTCGTACACAAAACGCGCTCCCATATAGCTACTAAGGGGGAGCTAATCTCGAAGGTATCTTCGGAACCAAGAGTGATAGGAGCTTGGTTCTGGTATTGAAATTTACGTCTCACCATGCCCTACGTCACGCGCACGTCGGTGCATCGCTGGCGTTATTACGTCACAGTTTTCATTCGCCTATAACTTTATTTTATACACTAAAATGCAGCACAAAATGCCCTAAAATGGGGTCGGCAATCTCGAAGATATCTCAGCATCCCTACACGTAATCAGGCTGGGACTAATTTTACCTTGTAGGGGACACTTAACCCTTCAAGATGCACCCCTTGGGGTGTGCGGGATGATAGTTTTTGACTGGTTTCAACAGCGTCAAGTCAATTCGCGACATTCGTACACAAAACGCGCTCCCATATAGCTACTAAGGGGGAGCTATCTCGAAGGTATCTTCGGAACCAAGAGTGATAGGAGCTTGGTTCTGGTATTGAAATTTACGTCTCACCATACCCTACGTCACGCGCACGTCGGTGCATCGCTGGCTTTATTACGTCACAGTTGTCATTCGCCTATAACGTTATTTTATGCACTAAAATGCAGCACAAAATGACCTAAAATGGGGTCGGCAATCTCGAAGATATCTCAGCATCCCTACACGTGATCAGGCTGGGACGAATTTTACCTTGTAGGGGACGCTAAACCCTTCAAGATGCACCCCTTGGGGTGTGCGGGATGATAGTTTTTGACTGGTTTCAACAGCGTCAAAGTTTGCGCAAATTCGCGACATTTCGTACACAAAACGCGCTCCCATATAGCTACTAAGGGGGAGCTAATCTCGAAGGTATCTTCGGAACCAAGAGTGATAGGAGCTTGGTTCTGGTATTGAAATTTACGTCTCACCATACCCTACGTCACGCGCACGTCGGTGCATCGCTGGCGTTATTACGTCACAGTTTTCATTCGCCTATAACGTTATTTTATACACTAAAATGCAGCACAAAATGCCCTAAAATGGGGTCGGCAATCTCGAAGATATCTCAGCATCCCTACACGTGATCAGGCTGGGACCAATTTTACCTTGTAGGGGACGCTAAACCCTTCAAGATGCACCCCTTGGGGTGTGCGGGATGATAGTTTTTGACTGGTTTCAACAGCGTCAAAGTTTGCGCATAATTCGCGACATTTCGTACACAAAACGCGCTCCCATATAGCTACTAAGGGGGAGCTAATCTCGAAGGTATCTTCGGAACCAAGAGTGATAGGAGCTTGGTTCTGGTATTGAAATTTACGTCTCACCATACCCTACGTCACGCGCACGTCGGTGCATCGCTGGCGTTATTACGTCACAGTTTTCATTCGCCTATAACGTTATTTTATACACTAAAATGCAGCACAAAATGCCCTAAAATGGGGTCGGCAATCTCGAAGATATCTCAGCATCCCTACACGTGATCAGGCTGGGACCAATTTTACCTTGTAGGGGACGCTAAACCCTTCAAGATGCATCCCTTGGGGTGTGCGGGATGATAGTTTTTGACTGGTTTCAACAGCGTCAAAGTTTGCGCAAATTCGCGACATTTCGTACACAAAACGCGCTCCCATATAGCTACTAAGGGGGAGCTAATCTCGAAGGTATCTTCGGAACCAAGAGTGATAGGAGCTTGGTTCTGGTATTGAAATTTACGTCTCACCATACCCTACGTCACGCGCACGTCGGTGCATCGCTGGCGTTATTACGTCACAGTTTTCATTCGCCTATAACGTTATTTTATACACTAAAATGCAGCACAAAATGACCTAAAATGGGGTCGGCAATCTCGAAGATATCTCAGCATCCCTACACGTGATCAGGCTGGGACCAATTTTACCTTGTAGGGGACGCTAAACCCTTCAAGATGCACCCCTTGGGGTGTGCGGGATGATAGTTTTTGACTGGTTTCAACAGCGTCAAAGTATGCGCAAATTCGCGACATTTCGTACACAAAACGCGCTCCCATATAGCTACTAAGGGGGAGCTAATCTCGAAGGTATCTTCGGAACCAAGAGTGATAGGAGCTTGGTTCTGGTATTGAAATTTACGTCTCACCATACCCTACGTCACGCGCACGTCGGTGCATCGCTGGCGTTATTACGTCACAGTTTTCATTCGCCTATAACGTTATTTTATACACTAAAATGCAGCACAAAATGCCCTAAAATGGGGTCGGCAATCTCGAAGATATCTCAGCATCCCTACACGTGATCAGGCTGGGACCAATTTTACCTTGTAGGGGACACTAAACCCTTCAAGATGCACCCCTTGGGGTGTGCGGGATGATAGATTTTGACTGGTTTCAACAGCGTCAAAGTTTGCGCAAATTCGCGACATTTCGTACACAAAACGCGCTCCCATATAGCTACTAAGGGGGAGCTAATCTCGAAGGTATCTTCGGAACCAAGAGTGATAGGAGCTTGGTTCTGGTATTGAAATTTACGTCTCACCATACCCTACGTCACGCGCACGTCGGTGCATCGCTGGCGTTATTACGTCACAGTTGTCATTCGCCTATAACGTTATTTTATACACTAAAATGCAGCACAAAATGCCCTAAAATGGGGTCGGCAATCTCGAAGATATCTCAGCATCCCTACACGTAATCAGGCTGGGATCAATTTTACCTTGTAGGGGACGCTAAAGCCTTCAAGATGCACCCTTTGGGGTGTGCGGGATGATAGTTTTTGACTGGTTTCAACAGCGTCAAAGTTTGCGCAAATTCGCGACATTTCGTACACAAAACGCGCTCCCATATAGCTACTAAGGGGGAGCTAATCTCGAAGGTATCTTCGGAACCAAGAGTGATAGGAGCTTGGTTCTGGTATTGAAATTTACGTCTCACCATACCCTACGTCACGCGCACGTCGGTGCATCGCTGGCGTTATTACGTCACAGTTTTCATTCGCCTATAACGTTATTTTATACACTAAAATGCAGCACAAAATGCCCTAAAATGGGGTCGGCAATCTCGGAGATATCTCAGCATCCCTACACGTGATCAGGCTGGGACCAATTTTACCTTGTAGGGGACACTAAACCCTTCAAGATGCATCCCTTGGGGTGTGCGGGATGATAGATTTTGACTGGTTTCAACAGCGTCAAAGTTTGCGCAAATTCGCAACATTTCGTACACAAAACGCGCTCCCATATAGCTAGTAAGGGGGAGCTAATCTCGAAGGTATCTTCGGAACCAAGAGTGATAGGAGCTTGGTTCTGGTATTGAAATTTACGTCTCACCATACCCTACGTCACGCGCACGTCGGTGCATCGCTGGCGTTATTACGTCACAGTTGTCATTCGCCTATAACGTTATTTTATACACTAAAATGCAGCACAAAATGCCCTAAAATGGGGTCGGCAATCTCGAAGATATCTCAGCATCCCTACACGTAATCAGGCTGGGATTAATTTTACCTTGTAGGGGACACTAAACCCTTCAAGATGCATCCCTTGGGGTGTGCGGGATGATAGTTTTTGACTGGTTTCAACAGCGTCAAGTACGCGCAATTCGCGACATTTCGTACACAAAACGCGCTCCCATATAGCTACTAAGGGGGAGCTAATCTCGAAGGTATCTTCGGAACCAAGAGTGATAGGAGCTTGGTTCTGGTATTGAAATTTACGTCTCACCATACCCTACGTCACGCGCACGTCGGTGCATCGCTGGCTTTATTACGTCACAGTTGTCATTCGCCTATAACGTTATTTTATGCACTAAAATGCAGCACAAAATGCCGTAAAATGGGGTCGGCAATCTCGAAGATATCTCAGCATCCCTACACGTGATCAGGCTGGGACCAATTTTACCTTGTAGGGGACGCTAAACCCTTCAAGATGCACCCCTTGGGGTGTGCGGGATGATAGTTTTTGACTGGTTTCAACAGCGTCAAAGTTTGCGCATCAATTCGCGACATTTCGTACACAAAACGCGCTCCCATAAAGCTACTAAGGGGGAGCTAATCTCGAAGGTATCTTCGGAACCAAGAGTGATAGGAGCTTGGTTCTGGTATTGAAATTTACGTCTCACCATACCCTACGTCACGCGCACGTCGGTGCATCGCTGGCTTTATTACGTCACAGTTGTCATTCGCCTATAACGTTATTTTATGCACTAAAATGCAGCGCAAAATGCCCTAAAATGGGGTCGGCAATCTCGAAGATATCTCAGCATCCCTACACGTGATCAGGCTGGGACCAATTTTACCTTGTAGGGGACGCTAAACCCTTCAAGATGCACCCCTTGGGGTGTGCGGGATGATAGTTTTTGACTGGTTTCAACAGCGTCAAAGTTTGCGCATCAATTCGCGACATTTCGTACACAAAACGCGCTCCCATATAGCTACTAAGGGGGAGCTAATCTCGAAGGTATCTTCGGAACCAAGAGCGGAGCTTGGTTCTGGTATTGAAATTTACGTCTCACCATACCCTACGTCACGCGCACGTCGGTGCATCGCTGGCGTTATTACGTCACAGTTTTCATTCGCCTATAACGTTATTTTATACACTAAAATGCAGCACAAAATGCCCTAAAATGGGGTCGGCAATCTCGAAGATATCTCAGCATCCCTACACGTGATCAGGCTGCGACTAATTTTACCTTGTAGGGGACGCTAAACCCTTCAAGATACACCCCTTGGGGTGTGCGGGATGATAGTTTTTGACTGGTTTCAACAGCGTCAAAGTTTGCGCAAATTCGCGACATTTCGTACACAAAACGCGCTCCCATATAGCTAGTAAGGGGGAGCTAATCTCGAAGGTATCTTCGGAACCAAGAGTGATAGGAGCTTGGTTCTGGTATTGAAATTTACGTCTCACCATGCCCTACGTCACGCGCACGTCGGTGCATCGCTGGCGTTATTACGTCACAGTTTTCATTCGCCTATAACTTTATTTTATACACTAAAATGCAGCACAAAATGCCCTAAAATGGGGTCGGCAATCTCGAAGATATCTCAGCATCCCTACACGTAATCAGGCTGGGATTAATTTTACCTTGTAGGGGACGCTAAACCCTTCAAGATGCACCCCTTGGGGTGTGCGGGATGATAGTTTTTGACTGGTTTCAACAGCGTCAAAGTACGCGCTCCCATATAGCTACTAAGGGGGAGCTAATCTCGAAGGTATCTTCGGAACCAAGAGTGATAGGAGCTTGGTTCTGGTATTGAAATTTACGTCTCACCATACCCTACGTCACGCGCACGTCGGTGCATCGCTGGCTTTATTACGTCACAGTTGTCATTCGCCTATAACGTTATTTTATGCACTAAAATGCAGCACAAAATGCCCTAAAATGGGGTCGGCAATCTCGAAGATATCTCAGCATCCCTACACGTGATCAGGCTGGGACGAATTTTACCTTGTAGGGGACGCTAAACCCTTCAAGATGCACCCCTTGGGGTGTGCGGGATGATAGTTTTTGACTGGTTTCAACAGCGTCAAAGTTTGCGCATCAATTCGCGACATTTCGTACACAAAACGCGCTCCCATATAGCTACTAAGGGGGAGCTAATCTCGAAGGTATCTTCGGAACCAAGAGCGGAGCTTGGTTCTGGTATTGAAATTTACGTCTCACCATACCCTACGTCACGCGCACGTCGGTGCATCGCTGGCGTTATTACGTCACAGTTTTCATTCGCCTATAACGTTATTTTATACACTAAAATGCAGCACAAAATGCCCTAAAATGGGGTCGGCAATCTCGAAGATATCTCAGCATCCCTACACGTGATCAGGCTGCGACTAATTTTACCTTGTAGGGGACGCTAAACCCTTCAAGATGCACCCCTTGGGGTGTGCGGGATGATAGTTTTTGACTGGTTTCAACAGCGTCAAAGTTTGCGCAAATTCGCGACATTTCGTACACAAAACGCGCTCCCATATAGCTAGTAAGGGGGAGCTAATCTCGAAGGTATCTTCGGAACCAAGAGTGATAGGAGCTTGGTTTTGGTATTGAAATTTACGTCTCACCATACCCTACGTCACGCGCACGTCGGTGCATCGCTGGCGTTATTACGTCACAGTTTTCATTCGCCTATAACTTTATTTTATACACTAAAATGCAGCACAAAATGCCCTAAAATGGGGTCGGCAATCTCGAAGATATCTCAGCATCCCTACACGTAATCAGGCTGGGATTAATTTTACCATGTAGGGGACGCTAAACCCTTCAAGATGCACCCCTTGGGGTGTGCGGGATGATAGTTTTTGACTGGTTTCAACAGCGTCAAAGTACGCGCTCCCATATAGCTACTAAGGGGGAGCTAATCTCGAAGGTATCTTCGGAACCAAGAGTGATAGGAGCTTGGTTCTGGTATTGAAATTTACGTCTCACCATACCCTACGTCACGCGCACGTCGGTGCATCGCTGGCTTTATTACGTCACAGTTTTCATTCGCCTATAACGTTATTTTATACACTAAAATGCAGCACAAAATGCCCTAAAATGGGGTCGGCAATCTCGAAGATATCTCAGCATCCCTACACGTGATCAGGCTGGGACCAATTTTACCTTGTAGGGGACGCTAAACCCTTTAAGATGCACCCCTTGGGGTGTGCGGGATGATAGTTTTTGACTGGTTTCAACAGCGTCAAAGTTTGCGCAAATTCGCGACATTTCGTACACAAAACGCGCTCCCATATAGCTACTAAGGGGGAGCTAATCTCGAAGGTATCTTCGGAACCAAGAGTGATAGGAGCTTGGTTCTGGTATTGAAATTTACGTCTCACCATACCCTACGTCACGCGCACGTCGGTGCATCGCTGGCGTTATTACGTCACAGTTTTCATTCGCCTATAACGTTATTTTATACACTAAAATGCAGCACAAAATGCCCTAATATGGGGTCGGCAATCTCGAAGATATCTCAGCATCCCAACATGTGACCAGGCTGGGACCAATTTTACCTTGTAGGGGACGCTAAACCCTTCAAGATGCACCCCTTGGGGTGTGCGGGATGATAGTTTTTGATTGGTTTCAAAGCATCAAAGTTTACACAAAATGCGCTCCCATATAGCTACTAAGGGGGAGCTAATCTCGAAGGTATCTTCGGATTTTGATTGTCCAATGTCCATGTCGTGCCAGCCCAATATTCGATTTTGAATGTCCAATGTCCAATGTTGTGCTAGCACGACTTTCGATTTTGAATGTCAAATGTCCAATGTCGTGCCAGCCCAGCAATCGATTTTGAATGTCCAATGTCCAATGTTGTGCTTGCACGACTTTCGATTTTGAATGTCCAATGTCTATGTCGTGCCAGCCCAATATTCGATTTTGAATGTCCAATGTCCAATGTTGTGCTAGCACGACTTTCGATTTTGAATGTCAAATGTCCAATGTCGTGCCAGCCCAACATTCGATTTTGAATGTCCAATGTCCAATGTCGTGCTAGCACGACTTTCGATTTTCAATGTCCAATGTCCATGTCGTGCCAGCCCAATATTCGATTTTGAATGTCCAATGTCCAATGTCGTGCTAGCCCAAGAATCGATTTTGAATGTCCAATGTCCAATGTCGTGCTAGCACGACTTTCGATTTTGAATGTCCAATGTCCAATGTCGTGCTAGCACGACTTTCGATTTTGAATATCCAATGTCCCTGTCGTGCCAGCCCAATATTCGATTTTGAGTGTCCAATGTCCAATGTCGTGCTAGCCCAAAAATCGATTTTGAATGTCCAATGTCCAATGTCGTGCTAGCACGACTTTCGATTTTGAATGTCCAATGTCGTGCTAGCACGACTTTCGATTTTGAATGTCCAATGTCCATGTCGTGCTAGCACGACTTTCGATTTTGAATATCCAATGTCCCTGTCGTGCCAGCCCAATATTCGATTTTGAATGTCCAATGTCCAATGTCGTGCTAGCCCAAAAATCGATTTTGAATGTCCAATGTCCAATGTCGTGCTAGCACGACTTTCGATTTTGAATGTCCAATGTCCATGTCGTGCCAGCCCAATATTCGATTTCGAATGTCCAATGTCCAATGTCGTGCCAGCCCAACAATCGACTTTGAATGTCCAATGTCCAATGTCGTGCTAGCACGACTTTCGATTTTGAATGTCCAATGTCGTGCTAGCCCAACAATCGATTTTGAATGTCCAATGTCCAATGTCGTGCTAGCACGACTTTCGATTTTGAATGTTCAATGTCCAATGTCGTGCTAGCACGACTTTCGATTTTGAATGTCAAATGTCCAATGTCGTGCTAGCACGACTTTCGATTTTGAATGTCAAATGTCCAACGTCGTGCCAGCCAACATTCGATTTTGAATGTCCGGTGTCCAATGTCGTGCCAGCACGACTTTCGATTTTGAATGGCCAATGTCTAATGTCGTGCTAGCACGAATTTCGATTTTGAATGTCCAATGTCGTGTAAGCATATTACAGTATAGGGTATTTTTAAATTTTGTCAAATCTCATTTTATATTTATGGCAATGTATAATATTGATCATATATATGTTCAAGTATGTATAAAATATAATTTTGGCTAGTTGAAATTATTTATTTTGACTTTATTGAGCCCTTGTTATCAAGCCACTGTGGTTTAAGCCATAAAACATTAATTTTCAAACGGAATAATGAAAATCCTTTATTTGATTTTTTTTCAGCATTCTTGTATCATAGGTTTGCAGATATATACGCAAAATTTGGCTTATTCCAAGACAAAAAGGTAAAAAAGTTGTAAAACGGTAAATCTATGAGAGTTCAGCTTTTACAGACATTTCAAAACAAACTGACCAATCATGTTTTCACCACTGATGCAAGGGAAACAACTTAGTTTGCGGTTGTTACAACTATGAGTACGAATTGTCTTTCTTGTCCATAATAATCTTATATACCGCTGATTAAGTTCTTTAGGGATTCTCAACATTGTTTAAAAACACACGGATATATTAACTATCAAGATTTCCTTGATCCCATTCTATGCAGTGACTTGTGCCTGTTTTTGAAAAACAAATGTTAGTAGCCCATTATATGATTACGTAAAGTGTTTTGTTTGCACGCTTGTAATCGCATCAGTGTTTGTTAACCACATTAACATAATATATTCATAAAAAATATTCATTTCTACTTTTAAGGTTGTTTATATATATTTAGTTGTAAGATGTATTGAACAATCAGCCAACAAAAAAATCATAACTGGGGAGGGGAGGTGGGCACAAGAAGGCGGAGGTTGTCGCTCAGCCCAATGTTCATTTTAACCGATCCATTGAAATGTCATGTTTAAGGGGTGACATATAAAGATGTATTTCTGTATTAGGACTGAAAAATAAACTAAAGAAAGACATTAACTTAACTGGAGTTACTATTGACCATGAAAGACGACCTAGATATATTTTCATGTATTTTAGCGTTCAGTATGAACATCAATTCCATGTCGTCCAGATGTCGGCAGTGATTTATACCAATAGATGGCCAGCTATTAAAAGTTTGAAATGGTGCATATTGCATTATTTCATGTATTTGTAATGCTGTTTTGTTTTATTCAAGGTTATGCCCAAACTTCCCTTGCCAGCCAACTGTCGGAGCGGGAGGGGTGCACGGATCTATTTGCCCCCCCCCCCCACCCCCTTTATCCAACGACCTGGCGGAATAGCCACTGTGCTTTCTCTACAATCATTTGAGTTTGCAAATCAGGTTAAATATACAACAAACAAGGAATGGATGGCTATTGTAATATTGCAAGTTTTTAATAACCCAGCCAAAGTTTTGCTTTCGAGCTACTTTCAAAATGAAAGTGTTTTACATGATATATCTGCCCTCGTTCAATGATAAAAGCACGAAAGTTTCTTTGAATCCCTTGCATGGAAATATCTTCAAATTGCAACATAATGATTTTGAAAGGAGAGGAGCGAAAGCGTCCACGCCTTCGTCCCTTCACTCCTTGGCCCTCGTACTTTCCCTTCTTCGCATTCGTCCTTATGTGTCTTCGTTCCTTCCAGTGAGGGCGAAGACATGGTGGCCATAACGGAACACCGTTCATAACAAGGTGAAAGTCATAATCCTGTACAAACGAACAGTAGAATTGTTTGACAAAGAAAATCTACAACTGTGTACAATATATACATGTTCCATTCTTAATAACTCCGAAGTTGTGGTTTAAAAATCTCAATGACAATATTTACGTATCTCAATGACAATGTTCACGAATCTCAATGAGAATGTTTACGAATCTCAATGACAATGTTCACGAATCTCAATGACAATGTTTACGAAGCTCAATGACAATGTTCACGAATCTCAATGACAATATTTACGTATCTCAATGACAATGTTCACGAATCTCAATGAGAATGTTTACGAATCTCAATGACAATGTTCACGAATCTCAATGACAATGTTAACGAATCTCAATGACAATGTTCACGAATCTCAATGACAATGTTCACGAATCTCAATGACAATGTTTACGACTCTTAATGACAATGTTCACGAATCTCAATGACAATGTTCACGAATCTCAATGACAATGTTTACGAAAATTAATGACAATGTTTACGAATCGCAATGACAATGTTCACGAATCTCAATGACAATGTTCACGAATCTCAATGACAATGTTTACGAATCTCAATGACAATGTTTACGAAAATTAATGACAATGTTTACGAATCGCAATGACAATGTTTACGAATAGCAATGACAATTTTTACGAATCGCAATGACAATGTTTACGAATAGCAATGACAATTTTTACGAATCGCAATGACAATGTTTACGAATTTCAATGACAATGTTCACGAATAGCAATGACAATTTTTACGAATCGCAATGACAATGTTTACGAATTTCAATGACAATGTTCACGAATCTCAATGACAATGTTTACGAATCGCAATGACAATGTTTACAAATCTGACAAATTATGAAATTAGCCTAAACGTTTCTTAACACCTTAAGCAATATCTTCCAACGTGGAATGGGTTATACTGTTCCCGCCAGACCAATAGGACACAGGTTCGACAGCTGTTGCGTTTCATCTCTATTTTGTGTCAGGATCGCTTGAGGTGATCGAGACATAGTCATCACAATGACGGATCCGTGAATGTGCATGCGTCCGTCCGGACTGAACCTTGTCCGGACTAAACCTTGTCCGAACTTAACCTTGTCCGGACTAAACCTTGTCCGAACTTAACCTTGTCCGGACTGAACCTTGTCTAGTTAAAAATTGTTTGTAACCCAAGTGCTTGTCAAGCTTGGTCTTAAAAGCGTTAAGGTCTTTTGCATCCACAACCCAGTTGGGCAAACTATTCCAATCGTTTACAACCCTCACACAGAACGAATACTTCCTGACATTTAGTCTGCTACGCTGCTTTTTCAGTTTCATGCTGTGGCCCCGGGTTCTCGTACCTTGGGATAGAGGCAGTAGGCTGTCTTGGTCAATCCTGTCAATGCCCTTCAGGATTTTGAATACCTGGATCATGTCTCCTCTCTTTCTTCTGAAGTAGAGGGATGGCAGTTTGAGTTTTCGTAGCCTCTCTTCGTAGGGCAGGTCCTTGACATCGTTACAAAGCTTTGTACTCTTCTCTGAACTTTCTCCATTTTGTCGATGTCAATGGCATACTGCTGTATTCTGGGGCATTCCCGTACTCCAGCACTGGCCGAACCATGGTCGAATACAACTTCTTCATAACATTGTTAGCTCTTGTTGTAAAAGTTCTCTTTATGAGCCCCAGGATTCTGTTTGCCTTCCCCACTGCAGTGTTGACATGTTGATGGAAGGTCAAATTGTCATCTACATTTAGCCCAAGATCTTTTTCCATTTCTGCTGCTGCTAGTTCTGTTTGCTGCCCTTCACTGTCGCGCATGTAGTACTGGTGCCGCTTGTTGTTATGACCAAGGTGCATAACGCTGCATTTACTTGCATTGAAGCGCAGGAGCCACGTGTCTGACCAATTTGACAGCCTCTCAATGTCTTCTTGCAGCTTCGCCCTGTCTTCGTTCGTCGCAGATTTTCCATACATCTTTGTGTCGTCGGCGAAGATACGAGTCACACTCCTGACAGCATCCGGTAGATCATTTATGAAGTATACAAAGAGTATGGGTCCAAGGACGCTGCCCTGAGGAATACCGCTTGTCACTTCCGCCCAACTGGATGTGTGCCCGTTGACTGCTACTCTCTGTAAACGGTCTTGTAGAAAGCTGATTATCCAGTCTCTCACTTTCCCCTTTATGCCGTAACTTCTTATCTTGTTGGATAGTCTCTGGTGTGGAACCGTGTCGAATGCCTTCTTAAAGACGAGATGTCCAGCGGATCCCCTCTGTCCAACGCCTCGGTCCATTCATCCAGGCAAACTAACAATTGTGTCATACATGAACGACCAGGGACAAATCCATGTTATTCGTCGCAGAAAAATTTATTTGCTGTCATATGGTCCATCAGTGCTTCTCGAATGAAGGACTCCATCACCTTACATAGGACCGATGTCAGACTGACAGGCCGATAGTTCCCGGGTGTACTGCGGTCTCCTTTTTTGAATATTGGGGTGACTTGTCCGTTTCCATTGTGAGGGCAGCTGACCGGAATCAAGTGACTGCCTGAAGATTTGACACAGTGGTGCTGCGATGCTCTCTGCTACCTCCTTCAAGATTCTTGGATGGAAACCATCTGGCCCAGACGATTTGCTGGTCTTCAATTTCTGGAGGTGCTTGCAGATTGATTCTTCTGTGATGTTTATGTCTAGCAAGTCACTTCCATTCGCTCTATCTGTCATATGTGGTACACTCTCAATGTCCTCGTTAGTGAAAACACTACAGAAAAAGTTGTTGAGAATCTCTGCTTTGGATTCGTCATTGTGGTACATAACACCCTCATTGTCCTTCAAGTCGCTAACCCCACTCTTAACAGTTAACTTTGACTGTGTATATTTCTAAAAAGCTTTTGGATTGGTCTTCACCTCAGTTGCTAAGGATTCCTCAAAGTTCTTACGCAGTTCTCTTGTATAACTCCTGAGTTTGTTTCTAGCAGTGCAATATTTCTGGTAGTCATACATGTCCCTCGATTCAGTGTAGTGAGCCCAAGTTCTCTGTTTGGCTTTAATGAGCCTCATGCCCTGCTTGTCCATATAAGATCTTCGTTTAGCCTTATGTTGTCTTCCTGTGCGGTGGGTCGGTATATGGGTATGCATAGCACTCTCAAGAATACCACTAAAACTGTCCCATGCTTCTTGTATGCTTTTCTCCCCTAGTACTGTATTCCACTCAACACTAGATAATATGTCTCTCATACCGTCATAATCCCCTTTGTCATATTTAAACTTCACTGTCTTTGTATTGACCACTTCTACATTACACACATATTCAAATGCTAGAGTACAATGATCACTGTTCCCAAAGGGAGCTCCGTGTTGTAGGTCTTTAATGATGTTCTCCTGATTTGTTAACACAAGGTCAAGCACAGACGGTCTTTGGTCCCCACGGTATCTGGTGGGTTGGTCAACATGTTGTATCAGAAAACAATCTTTCAAACACTCTGTGAACTGATCACTATCAGAATTTTCCCTGTCAGTTGCAGCATATAAAATCTTTTTGTTATAGAGTTATCTCAAGAAGTGCATGTATGTATTTAGCACTTTAAAATGCTATACAACCTATCTGGGGTTTTTTGAGTTAATTTCCAGTTAATTTCCGGGTAATTAATTGTCTCCTTTACAAAATTGTTGTCGCTGAATAATATGGCAGTTGTCTAAAATATCCGAACGAAGTGGCACTTTAAAAAATGAGGCGTTCATTGAAGGTAAATGTTTATATATGGAAGGCAAATATTTAATTGAAACTTCTTTTGAACATTCCGATATTCGATTCTACTCGTCTGTGCTTCCAAGAAAGCAAAATATATGAAGTATTTGATATTAGCTGGGAGTAGGTATGATTAGTGTAATGTAACCGCCCCACGGTTGCCTCCCCTTGTTATAAAGTATTCATTTGCTGCCATAAGGAATTCCTCATTGTCGCATTATTTTAAGTTTAAAATGTATAATTATTTACAGCGTAATGTACTTTAACAATTTCTGTGTATGTACTTGCTGCAGTCATTTAATATTGCGTTCAAATTTTATTTTGCTTGGCTGTTCTTTTCGGGCGTAAAATATCAGTTTCTTTAGTTGAAACTTTTGTATCGAGTTGCAGGAGTGAACTGATATCGATTTTTTTTCTAATTTTAAGATGGCATTGGGAGTAATTTGCGCTTTTTGTTTATTCCAGCTTAGCTCTGGTATTACGGACAATTTTGATGGCAGAGATGAAGGACATATCTGTGGGGTTTTTCACATCGTTGCAAGTGTTCCATCAGGTTATAATTAGTTGTGGCAGACTGTGTGTGAGTAATATGTACTTGGCAAACAATGTCTTCAAGGAAAAAAAAAACTGATTGTAAAAGATGTTAACAGTTTTGGTACTACTGGGTTCAAATTAAGTAATTTTAAAGATGATTGTGTGGCCTCAAGGACGAGTGTGGGGCCTCAAGGACGAGTGAATAGGTGACAAAAGTGATGCCCCCTGAACACTCCCAGGTAGTTTGTGTGAAGGGTCTCAATTCAGAAGAAAAGGTGACCGAAATGTTGGCGGAATCATTTGGCCAGAAAGAAGCAACTTCATAGGCAGGGAAAAACAAGAGATACAGCAGTGGTTGGCAGAGAAGTAACGGTCAGTCGAAGAGCTAAATCAGCAGCAAGAGCTGATTTCATTTCCAGTAAAAAGCACATAACACCATTCAGACAGATGCCAGACTTACAGAAAGTGGTGGCAAAAAACTTATGTTTGGTTTATCATTGACTGACAGTGACTTTGATTGGTCTAGTACAGAAGATTCCTCAGAATAAACAGCAAAGGGTAATTCAATTTCTATGATAAACAAAAAAATATTCTAAGAGTTCTGGAATAACAGGCGCGTAGGAACTGGGGCCGCAGGGGCCGTGTCCGTGGCCTGAATATTCTGGCTAGTTAAG
This sequence comes from Mya arenaria, assembly GCF_026914265.1. Lineage (NCBI taxonomy): Eukaryota > Metazoa > Mollusca > Bivalvia > Myida > Myidae > Mya > Mya arenaria. The sequence goes on along the minus strand of NC_069136.1, from coordinate 7,521,463 downwards.
GCAATGGGGCCATGAATATTTGATACTGACTTTCTTAATAATGATATTTTAAATAAAGCTATGCGCATATAGATCAAAACCAGTCTGACACGATATTGAATAAATAGGTAACCAAAATTAAACCCGTGACCATCTAGCTAATTGGCGTGTGAATGGCGTGAAAACAGTCTTTGGATTATTAATGACGGCATGCCAAGAAATACCAGCCAAGTATCAAAATATAAGAATTGAGATGAATTGTTAAACCTAAAAATCCTGCACATTTCCAAAAACTGACTAAATGTAATAGTGAATAAATGTTACTAAACAATAATAGTTTTATATCTATCAACTGTTTTAACCAAAAAAAGGTTTAGATAAAAATATGAAAATAAAACCTGAACTTACTTAAAATCGAGTCTTTCAATGCTTAAAATTGAAAAATATCGACACCCCTCCCGTGCCCACCCGTTCTGCGGCCCCAAAGTCAATTTCCTTCCTATGCGCCTGAATAAAGACTTCTTCAGATAAAGTAGGGAACTACCAGAAGTATCCTCATTTACAGTGGTGGTATGAATGTGTAACTCAGAATATTGCTTTTTACGAACTAACTTTTAATTTATTTGTAGCTGGTGTGAAGTAGAAATGATATATAGAATGGTGCTATCTCTTCTACTAAGATGGGTGTATCTGAGTTTATAGATAGATTTATTTTATTAAGGAATGCACATACATGGACTTTTAAAATAAACAACATGTATAGTAAATAACATTATACATACATGATATTATCAATAGCCATGGCAGGCACCGAACCAAGGATGACACAAAAAAGAGAAAACACTTATTTCCCTTGTGGTCCTTATCATTGACTGACAGTGACTTTAATCCATCTAGTACCGAATATTCCACAGTATAAACAGCAAAGGGTGATTCAAAATCTAAGATAAACAAAAAATCTTCCTCGCCAACCTTCACAAAGGATGTGGCAGGAGAAGGCAACAACTACGTTGATAAAGTGCCTGACATTCCTCTTCACCAGCCTGGAGAGGAAGCCAGGGAAATGAAATTATGTGAGAGCCTGGTCTAGTAAAAAACACACAGGACCACCGCTTTGTGATGTCCCTTCACATGACTGGCTGATGCTTTGCCTCATCTAGCAGAACTGTCTGTTGCTATGCAGGTATGTCATCTTTAGACCCTTGAGTAAGACCTAGTAAATTTATTTATTATCTATAACAATCAGAATTATTTTATCTACATCTTCTAATGACTACCAGTAAGTCATAACTCTTTCTTTAAAGGCACATTCAAAAGATCATTTAAAGGCTAATTGAATGCAACTGATTAATCATTTGGTTTACCTTTTGTGTATTTTCAGGCAAGGGATGCAGTGTACACCACAGTGTCAAGCCTCTGGTAAAGGGGACATGTGCTATCCTGCAAGGACTGCTGGCAGAGCCTACCAAGCGGATGTAGATCATGTGACCATCTTGAACCGTCAAGGTTTTACAATCAGAGAGAGTTTAAGACAGATATTGACTATTTCCAGAACAAAGTACACATGAAAAATAATTTCCATGACACAACTCTGTGAACATATTATTTTTACTGTTATTGTTTTTTTAATTAAATAATGAAATGTAATATAAGGTTAAATATACTGCATCTTGTTCTATTTCAAAATTTCTTTTGTTTAAGTGATCAAGATCATTCACTCCTGTTCAGTTGTAGATATTGTTGTGCAGTTGCAGATGATCTACAGTCACTTCCTGATGAACATTGTGGTGAACCTAGAGGATCGATTCCCAGACCTTCCACTCCTCTAGAAGTTTGAGGTCTTCAACACCCGGAAGTTCCCTCAGGGTAGGAGCCAACCTGCCATGAGGAAGATGGCATTTAAACGTTATAATGAGTATATCAAAATAAAAAAATGATCGTGCATGCTGAGAAAGTAGTTACATGTTGCCTTGACTAAATTGCTTTGTTTATTTTGATATCATAATGTAAATAGAATAGTTTATACAGTCATGGTATAAATTATAGGACCATTCTTTTGTGTTTTTAATCATTGCTAAACAAATGAACTTCAGTTTGACTGTAAGAATACAAATATTTGTCTTCAGACCCGGTAGGAGAGTATGTCAGGGATGGTTTGATGCAAGCTAAGCAGGCCAAAGTTGATTGAAAAGATTATGTCCAGACGTAAGGGAACTGTACAAGATGTGTTAGTGGAGCAGGGATACGGTGATGATGACAGAGGTAGGATACTTTGTCTTAAAGCTTAGGTATGTGTTTTAAGTGCATGTTATATTCAGGGGACATAGGAATCTAGTCAAATCTCGTACACAACAGGGATAGCTATGATTATCAGGAAGGTATTGTAATGTAGTGTTTATGTAACATCAGCACAGACTGGATATATTTAAGAAACGATCGTGCTAATAATGGAGAAAGTGTAGTTTTTTGTGTATGTGCTTGTAAAAGTTTAAGCTATCTAGTCCTAGTAAAAACTAATGCATGAAACCTTGCAGGTGGATAAAACTTCCATAGATAATATGAAGAGGAAAACTGTGTGTGTTCAAGTAACTGTCCTGATGTGAATTAATGGACCCAGGTATATAGATTTATAGCTTAAGGTTAATAAACAGCTCTCAGAGATCTTTTTGTCATGCTATTTTATATGAGAATACAGCTACTGATACCCATGGAACATGGTGCTTAGATGAAAAAAACATTGCTATCAGTAGTTTAGCAGACATGTGAAAGTGGTCTATAGTAGTATGGCTGGTCATGGCTTCTTAAAGAGGACATCAGTACTGGTTTCTTCTTAAGAAACAGACACTTGAGTGATTCATACATGTATCACCTCAAGAGTGCACAATCAAACAACTAGTGAAAACTAACATGTTCATTTGAATGCTTTAAACTACTCTGTAGCTTCTTCCATGACAATACACAAGTTTTCATTTGGACATTTATAAGGATAGAAATACACACTTAATAGTCACATGCTTAAATGATGAATATATTTGGATATTTAGATATTTAGAGTTGACTTTTATGGTGATTACCGTATGATGAAGTTGATACTATCGTGTCCAACATTGTAGACTAAACAACAACAATTATAATGTTGGTTCCAGCAGTAGCAGCATTAGGGACAACATGGACTTGAATCTTCCCAGGGATGAGAGGCCAGGACAGAAATGGGCTGCAGGGGCCAGAAGTAACAATATAGTCGACATTGTGAGAGGTCTTGTTGCCACAAAGGTAGGGATGCATTAATAAGTTGTCATAGCCTTGGTTTTGTTGTCAATCCTGGACCATAGCTAAAACTGTAAAAGATATTGAGACGGAACTTGGTACACATGTTGCCAGGGACAATACACACATGTTAAGCAAGGCCCAGTATTCAGGCTGAGTATACAAAATGTAACCGGCTTTAATAATTGTTGTTATATTTCCCTTATTCAACTAACAAAATGCAGATAAGCGTTCGTTTTTGCTCCATTGTGCATTTCTTAGGCTTTGATATTGAGTAGGTTTTTATAGGGTAAATCAAAATGTGTGATTATGAATTTGAATTGAAGGTTTTTACAGATTAGATCAAGAAATGTTTTTGTGGCTGACATGCAATATCAATAGCTCTATATTTTCAGTGTGTTGATGGAAACCTCATTTCCAGCTTTTGCTTTAACTTGAAACTATCATTTTAGTGTAATTGTGCCATCTTGGTTTCAGCAAGTTTTAATGATTTTACAGATCAAGATTATGATTTTCAACCTGTCCTAAATACATTAAGAGTAAATCAGTGTGTATAGGACGCATTATTTACTCCCAGAATTCCCATAAAAATGCTTACTTTTTATCTACACTTAACAAAACTTATAAGTATACAGGTATAAATATGCTCATATCTCTGTAAATACTGGCCTGATTTTGTGGAAATTTTCAACAAATATTGCTTAGATATACGGTATGTTATTTTATTTATTACATTTCATAAACGATCAGATTTAACACACAAAAATCAATAAATGTGATGACGCGTAAAATGTAAATGTCACAATACATAAAAAAGAGAATCTGCCACCCACGGTTGAATTTGACCAAGTCTAATAACGTATGTGTCCACCCTGAATGTTGATCACAGCAATGCAGCGTCAACGCATTGACATGACATATCTTTGTACATAATTTTAGTGTATAGTATTAGACTTTGACATTGTTTTCTGGCTGAAATTGCATAAATAGAGAAATAATTGGAGGAAAGGTCTTTAATGTTTACATTTCACTTCAACAGGACATTACTCAAATCGATTGATGGATCAGTGGAAAATTGGGCAGGTTTAGCTGCTAGTAATAGCATCAGCAGACAACAACAATCAGTCATTTGTTCATTCTAAGTTTCAAAATTTTAGGGTAGATTTTACATTGTATGATTCTGTATTAAAAATATATAGACATTTATACTGTGATGTTGCGTGAATGTGCACTGTCAAAGTGTGAAGGTGTGAAAAACTCCCTCTATCTAACGCCAGCAGCCTTTCTATACTATTGCTATAGTACAAACTGTTGCGATGACAGTGTTGTTCCTTCCATTATACCACATGTTTGAAATACTTCGCCTAAAGTGTTTTACATAAGTATACAATTGCTTTTACTATTCGCAACGACAGCAAAACAATTGAGGGTTTAGAGGAGAGGGACATCAGGATGACAGAATGAAATTCCTGATTATTAATTATTTAATACAGTAATGCAATTAACCATTAATCAGCTTTGTACCACTTTGTGTCATTGTTATTTGAATATTTTTTATCATTTATGTACATGGACTGTACTATTTTATAAACTTTGCCATTCCTTTATTCAATACAATTCGTCAGAACAAATACGGTGGCTGCCGACTGACATTTTTCACTGGGTCCTATTGTATGAATTTTTTTCCATGATTTTTCTCGTGTTTTTTTTGCCTGCATCCTATCTTTGCTAGTGTCTTATACACAGTGATATATATGGTATGCATAGAATAGTAGAAAATTTGGGGAAGATTGGGCGATTGATCTAGTATTGCATTACTTTTGCTAAAGCTATTTTGTTGCTCCATAACCAGGTTACAAGGATAATATTGTGTGAAAACAACATAATCTTAACCAGGACTGCCTCTGACAAGGAAGAGGAAGGTATATTTACTGGGATGTTAAATTTAAATTTTAAAAAGGATAATTTGATACATTGTCAGCTTGACTATTCGAAGAATAAATGGAGCTATACTATTGTACTCATCGTAGCATTGACGGCAGAGAGTGCGTGTCCTTGAATAAGATTTTGCATGTAAGCACCTTTAAGTCATTATCTCAGAAACAACATCATGTATTGAATTAAAACCTTAGTTATGTGGTCCCAACTATCCAACCTAACTAATTAATCAAATTATATTTTAAGTATCTCCCATGGCATATGTAAGATAGGTTCATTGATTGACTGATTGATTGATAAATGTTTCAGTGTTTATATTTTTCAGGACGTTTTCTACCTTTTTTAAGGCTGCTATCAAGTAACTACATGCTTTGGGTAACAAGGCTTCCAATTTATAGTTGTTACTTTTCCTTAAGGCCAAAAAAAAAATATGTCTGGTTCAGGAAACCCGACCGACCCTATTTTTTACCCGCCGACCCTAAACTTTTTTTTCGAAATCGCGGCCGAAAACCGCTATACTGCGTATTGAAAATTTTCTTTTCTGTAGTTATTGCTCTTTGGGTTAATAGAGCGCGTTTATATCGATCTTTGGGTTAATAGAGCGCACAACAATGGCGGCGCCCATGGCGTGTTCACCAGCCACTTTGATGGCCATAAAACTCCAAAAATGTGAACATGGAGCAGAGCGGCAGGTCATGAAAGCGGTCCAGCATGGTTGCCTAGCTAATGCCTTATATGATTTTGTGCAACACCACTCACAATGTGCATTTGTTACAATGACAGAATTCACAAAAGAGATGTATTAAAGTGACTTATCTTTACAAGATATTTTAAACAAAATTGTCGACAGAAATCTTTAAAAAATGGAATTTTTATAAAATACTAGGTTGTACATGAATCTCTTTTGTGAACTCTTTGTGCAGGTTAGCATTGTACAGAGGGTGACTAAAAGGCATAGGGTACATAAACAGCAAGCATAGAAAAGGAAAATAATGTGAATAAACAAAGATGATACATGGTTAGATAGATTAGATAGATTTATTCGACATAAAAATTGCATAGAACATGACAAATACAAATTTAAACATGTATAAACATATATAACATTTATGTCAAGGATAACACAAAAAAGAGTTAAAATAAAACCTTATTTCCATTGTGGTCCTTACAGATAATACAGGGTTGAAATGCTCTGTTATTATGTGGTTAAATGACTGCATTGAAACAAGCACACATCACAATACCACATGCTGGGAGTTACAAAGTGATCTGACTGCTCTGTGCATCGTCTACACATAGACAACATACGTCCAAAAAAAAAAAAAAAATGGAAAAAATGCCTACCCTCCTAATTTTTTGGGACAACGTTTCCTGAACCAGACATTTTTTGGCCTAACAGACATATCTAGTTAGTTTTTCAGTCATCAGTGTCTGACCCAAAGAACAACCAAAGTTACATGTTTCTGCATTGTTGACAGTACTCATGCATTTAACGCCTCACTCTTTTGTAGGCATATTTCAAGTAAAGTTTCCATAAGCTCATGGTCATTTTCAGGTATCTGATGTTGTGTGTTGGCAGAAATGCAGAGTGATACCACCAGTCACCTGAGCCACCTTTCCCCTCACAGACGAGAGACTCGTCTGTCAGTGACAGTAGTTTCCAGAGTAGCACTGAATTGCATGAAGCCTTACAAACTTAAGGTGAGCGGTAAATCAGGTCCATATGTTGCTTCTACCAATCTTTCTCAATCATTTTATAATTCTTATTTGCCTAGATCCAGGATACTGTGGGTCAGCTTTCTTACATACATTCCAGGTACATAGAAAATCTGCATTCTAAGGGCAGTTGTCAGTGTAAGAGCTAGTATCTTCCTTTCACAACTCTTCTGCAATTGCATGAGCCATCTTTTATTCTGAAGGTGGCTCCATGTATTGCAGACTTGCTATACAGAATGCATAGCTACATGGACATTGAACTTCATTCTACTTCATAGTTTGTGTTGGGCAATTAAGCACCCGCCCAGCACAGCTTGTCACCACTGTGATACTTGTACTTGTGACTTGTGTGATTTTCAATAGCTACACTATAGACTTTAGAAGCAGCTTGTCCAGGTTTGCGTGAAGAAACCATGTGCTTTGAATTACAGCAGCCATCCACTGACAGGCTGGAGTGATTTGGATTTCCAATGCCACATTTACCTTTGTGCTCAGTGACAAGCTGGCGCTTAGCTGCCATGTCTGATGATCCTCATTGAGTTTAATGGTGTTTCTACTGGCCTTATCATCAAGTCTCTGCATATGACTTCTTGCAGTAGCTGAGATATCCATATATGTGAGAAGCACATTTGCCTTTGTTATTCCAGCAGGCATTTCCCTAAACCCAGAACCAAGAAACGTGTTTATTGTGGCTCCCTTGCCATCTTTGCACTCGCTGTAAGTGTGCACTCACAGTTTTAGCATCTAAATTCAAGTTTAAATCCTAGACCAAACATTGTTTGTTTAATAATTCTTAAATTCAGATTTTGGCACTTCTAATCATATTGTATAAGGTTCATACTTGTAGACTACTTATATAAGTTAAGAATTTTCTCAAATTGACTATGCTGTTTCCCAGATTTACACCCTTCTTTTGCAGATACTGGCGTAAGTTACGGTGCACCAGGCAGGTCTTCCTGATTTGGAATCCACATCTTCAGCTGAACTGCGGCAAGGAATAAAATCAGACTCCTTAGCAGCATGGTGAGCTTTGTTTGTTTCCAGGATGGCAAACTCCACCAGACTTCCTGAGTTTGAGCTTTTTATGTATTTTTTACAAAAAGTTACTTAGTGGAATCACAACTGTGACACCTTTGGAGACTAGATACAAATTGAGGAACCATGATGTGTAGAAAGCCTTTAGGATGCTTTAAAATCAGATAGGTAAACAGGATTCTCCTGGATCATAAGACACCTTGTGGACATTAATTTCTTTTCTTGGGTAAGGGCAGATGGAGTATGTAAGAAAGAGATACAGATAAGAAAGTTAACACTGTTTTACAAGGTTTATTTGTTTGTCTTTAATCACCACTTTGAAGCTCATGGTTGTCTATCTATTATAAATGCTAGATTAATATTTCTCATTTGTTCTCATTATTCAAATATTGAAATGCATGATTTTTATTGAACATTTAAAGTATTTCTATCATAAAACTCTATTAAACTCATTTTAAATGGTGTGAAGGGACTAAATCAGGGACAAGGGATCCATTTCTCAGAAAAGGTAGCTGTCTCACTAGAGGGCCTTAAGTTTCCATTGTTGAATATCACTGCCTTTAAATTGCTGTTGCAGGACAGTTTTTAAGAGCTTTGATACACACTTAAAGTTGTACTCTAACAGATTGACAGCTTTGTCAGGTTTTTTCATTTTTGTCTCAGAATCAGCTGATTTTGGTATCAATGCCTTCACTTCACTCATATAACGTAATACTCACAATACAACAGATCTCAATTGTTTGAAACAAGGCCAAAAATTTCAATTTTCTTAAAGTGTTTGTTTTCACAAAAAATAGCTCATTCCAAGACATAAAAAGTTGTCGAAACAGTCAATCTGTGTTCGTGCAAATTTAAAAGTTAGGAAAAGTGAAAGTAAAGAAGTGAAGGTTTGCATAAAGGTGTCGGCACACAACAAAATGCTTTCGGTTATAATGTATACCCTCAAGTAGTTAACTTAAATACCTTGTTTCTCCTCATTTAGGTAGCATTTGTTAATATGTTTAATGCTTTCTTGAATGTATGTAAAAGTTTTCATACGATTTACATCATAATTTAAGACATTACGCGTTATAATGAGGTTTTGAATGATATTTTGCAGGATTTTCTTTGGTGGATGGATTTAGAGATGAACCCATAGATATGGCCATTACAGTATCAAATGGATGTTATAGTGACTTTAAACAAATGATGATATAAAAAAACAAAACTATCTTGATTAGGGTTTCGGGTGTTTAATAAATCAACAGACAATGTGTTCATAATTTGTGGAATAATAGTGTTCAAGCTTTAAAAAAATTCTGCGAATTCGTAATATAAAAGGGAAAAGGAGTAATTTTACATAAAACAAAAAGGGAATTTCATTATTAAAGAATCATGTGTGATCATGTAATTCATGTTTTATTTCTCGGTTGTAATAGAGCAGTTTTCTTATATACACACATGTAATTGATATAAATCTTATTTGAATTTTTTAATTGGTTCAATGAAGAATAAGGTTACGGTTCCTATTGGTTAACTTAGTTGATACAGACGTTTGCATTTCATTTGGTTCAATAAACATGTGAAGGTTTGCCTAGTAACCTATTTCTGTATGTGTTACTGACAAAGACTTCTACCTACAGGGCTTCACAGTCTTGGATGAGAGCATGGCTTGGGTAACAGATGCTGGGAGCCAGTCACAAGAGGAGGAGGTCGGGACACAGATGCTGGGAGCCAGTCACAAGAGGTGGAGGGCGGGACACAGATGCTGGGACCCAGTCACAAGAGGTGGAGGCGGGACACAGATGCTGGGACCCAGTCATAAGAGGTGGAGGTCAGGACACAGATGCTGGGACCCAGTCACAAGAGGTGGAGGTCGGGACACAGATGCTGGGACCCAGTCACAAGAGGTGGAGGTCGGGACACAGATGCTGGGACCCAGTCACAAGAGGTGGAGGTCAGGACACAGATGCTGGGACCCAGTCACAAGAGGAGGAGGTCGGGACACAGATGCTGGGACCCAGTCACAAGAGGTGGAGGTCGGGACACAGATGCTGGGACCCAGTCACAAGTGGAGGAGGTCTGTACACAGATGCTGGGACCCAGTCACAAGAGGTGGAGGTCGGTAAACAGATGCTGGGACCCAGTCACAAGAGGAGGAGGTCGGGACACAGATGCTGGAACCCAGTCACAAGAGGAGGAGGTCTGGACACAGATGCTGGGACCCAGTCACAAGAGGAGCATGTCAGGACACAGATGCTGGAACCCAGTCACAAGAGGAGGAGGTCAGGACACAGATGCTGGGACCCAGTCACTAAAGGAGGTAGGGACAGGGATGCTGTGACCCAGTCACAAGAGGAGGAGGTCAGGACACAGATGCTGGGACCCAGCCACAAGATATGGAGGTCAGGACACAGATGCTGGGACCCAGTCACAAGAGGAGGAGGTCAGGACACAGATGCTGGGACCCAGTCACTAGAGGAGGAGGTCAGGACACAGATGCTGGGACCCAGTCACAAGAGGAGGAGGTCAGGACACAGATGCTGGGACCCAGTCACTAGAGGAGGAGGTCAGGACACAGATGCTGGGACCCAGTCACAAGAGGAGGAGGTCAGGACACAGATGCTGGGACCAGTCACTATAGGAGGAGGTCAGGACACAGATGCTTGGACCCAGTCACAAGAGGAGGAGGTCAGGACATAGATGCTGGGACCCAGTCACTAGAGGAGGTAGGGACAGGGATGCTGTGACCCAGTCACAAGAGGTGGAGGTCGGGACACAGATGCTGGGACCCAGTCACAAGAGGAGAAGGTCAGGGCACAGATGCTGGGACCCAGTCACAAGAGGAGGAGGTCAGAGCACAGATGCTGGGACCCAGTCACAAGAGGAGGAGGTCAGGACACAGATGCTGGGACCCAGTCACAAGAGGAGGAGGTCAGAGCACAGATGCTGGGACCCAGTCACAAGAGGAGGAGATCAGAGCACAGATGCTAGGACCCAGTCACAAGAAGAGATGGACCGGACACTGTCGCAGGTACATGGAGCCATTTGTTCATCAAAACAATGGAAACTACACGGACAAGCCCAGAATCCTCAAATTTAACCAAGATCCTGTTTAAAAAATAAGAATTAAGGCCAAGCAAGCCCCAATCAAGAGACACAATGCTACAAGACAAGAAACATTATTGTAATATTGTCATTGGTGACTGTTGGGGTGACTTTCATTGCACCGTCAGTGAAACTTACGTAAAAACTCCCTGGGGCTTAAACAGGTTTATGTGCAATCAACCTCCAGTATATCTTGCATAGTAGTTTCTCCATGCACATTTAACACATATGATCATGTAAATATGAACGATGAAAATGGTCATACAAGTATGATGTGTTTGTGGTCTTTCAATTAGAGACCTGAAGTTTCCCTACCAGGTGGTAATTATCTAGGTCTGTTAAGTTATACCTGCTGTAATGCCCATAAAACCAAAAAGAGAGCCGCGGACCAAATACCAACTTTCGTTTCTTGATTAACATTCCACAAAGGGGCACAACTCAACAAGCATTAAAGCCAGAGTAATGGGCCTTGCTGAACATATCCACCAAGTTTCATTTGAATACCTTCAACATTTTATCTAGTGTTTACTATGGTAAAGTTTATGCACAAAGACGACACTGCCGAAGCCTATAAAACTGACAGTACCTTTACTATTTTCCTTGCACAAAACAGACAATTAATCAATCATGTGTCATTTATAACATTGAACAGAACTTGTGCAAAAAATTCTTGAGGAAAGTCAATATCCTTCATGAATTTCAACATGTTATTAGTTGCATTCCATTTAGTTAACATACATGTTTACATAAAGACATGTTTCAAACTTCAGTCCCAAGAAGCAGACAGGCAATCCCAGGAACACCAGCCCATTTTGTTGCTCACCAACAGTATTGATGATAGTGACATAGAAACATCCGTATGGTGGAGAAGGCTGAGGTATTCTGATTGTTTGTAAAGCAGTGCGGTAAGTGGCTCTTAGGGTAACATTTAACTATTAACTTAACAATGAACGAGAAATATGTTTTAAAAAGATAAACAGCGATTAATTAGGAAACAAAGTCGGGAAGAGTGTATGAGAAAGCCAGATGAACTTAACATGTGTATATAGTTTCATATGTAAGATATGTATTAATTAAGTGGTCTTTTTTAATTTAATGACATCTGGATGTAATTTTTATTGGACAAGTTTCTTACATTTAAAATGTCTACTCTATTCATATTAGGATTGCTTGACCGTTTAAAACATCGAGCTTAGTCCATTTATATTTATCTACTGTAACCAGACTTGGAGGAAGTTACTTGCTAGCCGATTGCCTATTCTACAACCATGCAGTGGATAGACAACAGTAATGATGTAGATGAAGCTACACATGCTCATAACGACGTAAACAATGTTACAGCTTACTAACAAGAAGACTCCTATTCTGGCTATTTTATTTAGCAGATTTATTTCCATTTTAGCTGCGAGGCAAGCAGATCACAAGGTGTTTTGGGGGTGTGTTTCCAGCACCATCCAGCAGCTGATCTAGCAGTCATCACCCACCAGTTGCTGCACAACAAGGTGTTAGCAGTCCAAGACTGGTCTGTGTTCTGGCAGCAGATTCGGATGAACAGCAATGTAAAAGGTCACTTGCTATTTTCACTGATCATATATTCTTTAAACTGAAACATATGTTTGTATCAGTAATAAATGTCTCTCCATCAGTCCATTTGTCCATTGGTCCATCCTAGGGCATCGGGACAAGTCTACTTTTTCCATTACTCAATTTTTTTGAGGTATTGACTTCAAACTTCATACACATATTGACTGATTTGAGGTGAAACTCTGCAATTGTCTGTTTTGTGTACATCACAATTCCTGTCTGCTTCATAACATTCAACCAGTTGAAGGATTTTGAAATTACTCCCAACAAAAGTTCACCATATTGAGACATTGAGACAATATGCAGAGAGCAACCAGCTTGGCTCAAGGTCAAGGTCACACTTAGACATCAAAGGTCATATTACTGCATTTCATGTCTGCTCTATAATCTCTTAAGCCTCTTTCAGGATTGGAAATAACTTGCCACAAATGTTCACTATATTGAGATGGTATGCAGTGGGGGAAGACTTCAGTTTTTAATAACAAAACAACTGTCTAGTTTTATACTATATCAAGTTTTCTTTTCTCCATAACTCCATATATTTTTGAGATATTGACTTCAAGCTTCACACACATGAATGAGTTGAGGAAAAATGTTGTGCATAAGAAACATTATTTTGTGTATGGGCTTTTTATTACAACAGTCTATAGCTTGTACAACAAAAGTGTTGACTAAACCATTCACTCTGTAACATCTTTCAAGTCTAGGCCAGACATAGTATTCTCATTTCCCAACAAATTCACTTTTTCACTTTAAAGTTATATTTGTGGAAGTAGAGTTATGCTCTGACAAAAATGTAGCCATTTACAAGAACATGTATATTATCTGTGGTGATATTTGAATGCTTCAGTGATGAGCTCTAGGCTGAAATTCCATGTTGCTTGACACAGGCTGAACTTTCCCCAGTGATATCAGAAGAGGTCCAGCCCCAAACAAAGTGGCATCCAGGGAGTGGAAGTTGGCCCAGTGATATCAGAAGAGGTACAGTCCCAAACAAAGTGGCATCCAGGGAGTGGAAGTTGGCCCAGTGATATCAGAAGAGGTACAGCTCCAAACAAAGTGGCATCCAGGGAGTGGAAGTTGGCCCAGTGATATCAGAAGAGGTCCAGCCCCAAACAAAGTGGCATCCAGGGAGTGGAAGTTGGCCCAGTGATATCAGAAGAGGTCCAGCCCCTAACAAAGTGGCATCCAGGGAGTGGAAGTTGGCCCAGTGATATCAGAAGAGGTACAGTCCCAAACAAAGTGGCATCCAGGGAGTGGAAGTTGGCCCAGTGATATCAGAAGAGGTCCAGCCCCAAACAAAGTGGCATCCAGGGAGTGGAAGTTGGCCCAGTGATATCAGAAGAGGTACAGTCCCAAACAAAGTGGCATCCAGGGAGTGGAAGTTGGCCCAGTGATATCAGAAGAGGTCCAGCCCCAAACAAAGTGGCATCCAGGGAGTGGAAGTTGGCCCAGTGATATCAGAAGAGGTCCAGCCCCAAACAAAGTGGCATCCAGGGAGTAGAAGTTGGCCCAGTGATATCAGAAGAGGTCCAGCCCTAACAAAGTGGCATCCAGGGAGTGGAAGTTGGCCCAGTGATATCAGAAGAGGTACAGCCCCAAACAAAGTGGCATCCAGGGAGTAGAAGTTGGCCCAGTGATATCAGAAGAGGTACAGCCCCAAACAAAGTGGCATCCAGGGAGTGGAAGTTGGCCCAGTGATATCAGAAGAGGTACAGTCCCAAACAAAGTGGCATCCAGGGAGTGGAAGTTGGCCCAGTGATATCAGAAGAGGTACAGCCCCAAACAAAGTGGCATCCGGAGTGTAGAAGATGGCCCAGTGATATCAGAAGAGGTCCAGCCCCAAACAAAGTGGCATCCAGGGAGTGGAAGTTGGCCCATTGATATCAGAAGAGGTACAGCCCCAAACAAAGTGGCATCCAGAGTGTAGAAGTTGGCCCAGTGATATCAGAAGAGGTACAGCCCCTACAAAGTGGCATCAAGGAAGTAAAGTTGCCCAGTGGTATCAGAAGAGGTCCAGCCCCAAACAAAGTGGCATCAAGGAAGTAGAAGTTGGCCCAGTGATATCAGAAGAGGTACAGCCCCTAACAAAGTGGCATCAAGGAAGTAGAAGTTGCCCCAGTGATATCAGAAGAGGAACAGCCCCAAACAAAGTGGCATCAAGGAAGTAGAAGTTGACCCAGTGGTATCAGAAGAGGTCCAGCCCCAAACAAAGTGGCATCAAGGAAGTAGAAGTTGCCCCAGTGGTATCAGAAGAGGTCCAGCCCCAAACAAAGTGGCATCAAGGAAGTAGAAGTTGCCCCAGTGATATCAGAAGAGGTACAGCCCCTAACAAAGTGGCATCAAGGAAGTAGAAGTTGCCCCAGTGATATCAGAAGAGGTACATCCCCAAACAAAGTGGCATCCAGGGAGTAGAAGTTGGCCCAGTGGTATCAGAAGAGGTCCAGCCCCAAACAAAGTGGCATCCAGGGAGTAGAAGTTGGCCCAACCCCTGCAGTAGACAAAGTGGAACAACAAGACATTGAAGATGAGGAGGTATATTGAGCCATGGTATATTTGTTGAATCTTTGTCATTATAAGCTGGAGCCGTATTCATAAAACGTCTTAAGTCATATCCTATCTTAAGTCAATTTCTCAAAATTTTTGTTGTCAAATTAAAAGAAATGTAGAAATGATTTAAAGTATGCTTCTTTCAATTTTAGAGGTCAATGAAAATAATGAATTTCCAAAATTATTTATTTTATTTCAAATGACCAAAGAGATACTAAAATAAGGAAAGCGTCTTAAGTTTGGAAATGACTTAAAAAGTTTTATGAATACCGCCCCAACTCTGTTTTTAATTGAATAATTTTCAACTGAAACTTTGTAGGCTATGAAAAGAATAAAAAAGTCAAAGCCTCACCCATCCTGTTTCACCGATTGCTGGTCAATAAAAGAGTCATTTCAAATATCATTATTTAAACAATATATTTAAAGGTAGTGAAAGTAATTAACATAGCATGTTTTTAAACTTGTTAAAATCTATAGAAGTAAAAAGATAAAACAGACAATTTAACTACCTTTCAATGAGGTTCATTGTTGTTTAATCTTACCAGAGCACTAAGTTAATTAAACAATATCCTACTGCAAAAATTGTTGCATGACATTATATAGTAGTTAACTTTGCATGACTCTATTAAGTGTAATTAATTATTGTTGAGTGTTTATTAAGATCCACTCTTTACTCTATATTTAATTATCTGTCAAATTGACTTTAAAAAAAAAGTAAAACATGTCATTTTGAATAATGCCTTTCTGCTATATGAGATTAGGATATGACTATGCAAAAGTAAATTCCTGATATCTGGGTCTCCAGGGTTTGAAATTCTGATCACCTCATCTATGGTCAACAACTTGGTCAAACTGGATTACACAAAAGCGGCTGCTTTTTAATTCAATCTTTGCCAAACTTGAGACTAGAATGATATTGATTAAGTTAAAAAATATACTAGTTTATCTTGGGTCAAAAACATGGTCACTAGGTCAAGTCTTTTATTCAGTAGGGGCTGGTAAAATGATTGTGTTGTTTTCTTGGTAAATTTAAATAATGGTCGTTGCAGGTGAAAAAAAGGTTATCATTTCAGCTAAAGTAGGCTGTGTCCTCAGGTGAGAAGTATATGGCCATCTTGTTGATACTATGTAGGTATTATAATTGTATAGTTACTGCCCTTTGTTACTTTTTCTTGTCCGAAGCATAACTTGAAAACTATTTGAAGGAATTCAATTAAAACTTCATACAGTGATAGATCATAATGAGAGGAAGTTCAGTGTACAGGAACCGCAATTCTATTTGTGAATCAGCCAATTACAGAGTTATTGCCCTTTGTTACTTTTTTCTTGTCAGTAGCAAGTTACTTGAAAAAAAGTAACTTAACTCATTTATAGATGGCCATAGGCAATCGTATTCTGTGCTTTAGAACATCAAATATATCAGTATTAACATCTCAGTATTAGCATCACTGATATTGTTTAGAGCCTTTTTCTAACTTTTAAAAACATAATAAAAAAATGAATAACTGACGATAGTCCATAAAATAAAGTTGTCATTTAAAGGTTGGCTTTCCAAATAGTTGACTGCAATTTCATATCAGGGCGGCATTTGGGGGTATTAATCACCTTCAGTGATAGCTCTAGTTTTAAAAAATTCTGCAGCATCAGTTTATAAAAAAAGTGCATTTACTTCAGGGGAAGGGACCAGCAGGCCTTAAGACGTATGTATGAAGGTCTGCCAGGCAATTATAGATTACTTGTAGATATTGACAGAATTGTTTTCCCAGGATCTATATGTATACAATGTACCTTTATTTAAGTTTTGCTAATTTTAATTCAATTTTATTTTCAGAATCTTGCACAGAGTTAAACACTTCAACAGACACCTGAGCATTGGCATTCATATGATCTACCTGTGAAGTTCAACCAGGCTTTATAAAGCATTACACACAAGGCAGCTATGGTTAGTAGTTGCACGAAGATATCCTTCTTGACCCCCCCCCCCCATTTGATTTTGATGTGTTACACCAGCCAACAGGCTAAGTGTTTAATTTTATGCATATCAGACCATCATCAGACATTCTGCCATACATATCAGACCATCATCAGACATTCTGCCATGTCAGACCATCATCAGACATTCTGCCATGCATATCAGACCATCATCAGACATTCTGCCATGCAATCAGACCATCATCAGACATTCTGCCATGCATATCAGAATATCATCAGACATTCTGCCATGTCAGACCATCATCAGACATTCTGCCATGCATATCAGACCATCATCAGACATTCTGCCATGCATATCAGAATATCATCAGACATTCTGCCATGTCAGACCATCATCAGACATTTTGCCATGCATATCAGAACATCATCAGACATTCTGCCATGCATATCGGACCATCATCAGACATTCTGCCATGTTAGACCATCATCATTCTGCCAGGCATATCAGACCATCATCAGACATTCTGCCATGCATATCAGACCATCATCAGACATTCTGCCATGTCAGACCATCATCAGACGTTTTGCCATGTCAGACCATCATCAGACATTCTGCCATGCATATCGGACCATCATCAGACATTCTGCCATGTTAGACCATCATCAGACATTCTGCCATGCATATCAGACCATCATCAGACATTCTGCCATGCATATCGGACCATCATCAGACATTCTGCCATACATATCAGACCATCATCAGACATTTTGCCATGCATATCAGAACATCATCAGACATTTTGCCATGCATATCAGAACATCATCAGACATTTTGCCATGCATATCAGAACATCATCAGACATTTGCCATGCATATCAGAACATCATCAGACATTCTGCCATGTCAGACCATCATCAGACATTTTGCCATGCATATCAGACCATCATCAGACATTCTGCCATGCATATCAGACCATCATCAGACATTCTGCCATGCATATTATAGAGTTAAGGCCATTTCTTGTTTTTTTCTGTGTTACTTTGATGAGGTTTGATAAAGATAATGAAATAAGTCTGCTGTGTTACTAAGCAACACTTTTAATTTGGGCCTTAATCACCAAGTTGGAGCTTGGCATTTTCTATAGAAATCTTTAACCAGATTTTCTTCTTTTAAAATATTTGCTTGCCTGTTTAAGCTTTTAAGTGCAGTATTAAACAGCCTTCTTAAGATCTTTATGTTGCTGCTGACAAGTAACTAGATGGTCTGAATGTGCACTCAGGGTGACAAAAGTTGTCAAGTATTAGTTGTTTCTTTTCTGTCAACTGAAATTTCTAGTGAATGTTCATGTGTAGTAGTTATGATGCTGCAGAGCCAGCACAGCTTCATGACAGATATACACATGTTTAGGCAATTTGACAGTATTGCTGTATTGGATGCCACACATTTTTGTGTGGATGTGTCATCTGATACAGACTCGAGGCATATTCTCAGTATAGCTTACATAAGTGCATGGTCAATAATTTCTCTGTCATTTTCAGATACACTGTGTTGTAATTGGCCAAAAATGCGGATTGGTAACACCAGTCACCTAAGCCACCATTGCCCTTGCAGACAAGAGTGTGAAGTAACAGCCCCTACAGTTTACAGCAAAGCCCTCAACTGTAGCCCTACAAACTTCAGGTAAGCGATTAAAACCTGGACTACAAGCCATCGATGCATTCATTAATAGTCTATACTTTTTACAAGCATCAAAATTCAAATTTTGATACAAGATTTAACCTTTTCTTTTTTAGAATTATACCTAAGTGAAGATCATGTTTATAAGTTACATAATTACATGTTACATACATAAATACATACTTCTTAGGACGGATAAAAACTTTCTCAATTTGGTTATAAATGCAGTTTCCAAATCAACACCTTCCTCTTGCAGATACTGCCGATGGCGTAGATGCAGTGAACTTTGCCAGTTTTTCAGCTATGTTGAATTGACATCTCCAACTGATTTTAAGAGCCAGGATTGATATCAGACTGCTTGACAGCACGGTGAGGCTCTGCATATTTAATTACAGGCCAGCTTACATGGCCAGAAAGCAAGCGTTTTTGTTTTTATTGTTTTAAAAACAGATAATATAAAAAGGTTCTCATTGATTTTGATAAGCCGAGTGGACCTTTCATTCTTTTACTGGACATTTTGCTTTTTTAAGTAACCATTTTGATGTTTATGATTATATATCAATAATATATGCTAAAAATAAACTTGATAATAGAATATAACTGTTTCATTTTTTTTTATCATTCAAATATGGAAGTGCATGACTTTTATTGAAAATTCAAAGTTTTTCTATCATACGTTAGCATGATACAATTATTTAAATGTAGTGAAGACACTAAATCAGGGATAAGGAACACATATTAACACATAGGCATGTAATGAATTTTATAATTTCATGTTAATCTATTAAATATATCTGGAGAAACATCAAATATAATCTGATCTCCATTTCCCAGAAAATGTAGCTGTCCGAGAGTCTAATTTCCACCAATGAGTATCACTGTCTTTAAATTGTTGTTCCGTAAAAAAAATTGATTGATAACAAATGGTAACAAGAGTATTCTTGCCTAGATACACAGTTAAGACATAGGAAAAGTATTAGTTTTTATGTATAAAGAAGTTGTCAGGGAAATGGTTCCGGGTGTCCAGTACCCCTTCAAGTATTTCTTTAAACAATGTTTCTCCTCACTTGGGTAGCATTTAATGATGTGTACATTGTATTCTTGTATGTGTTTCTACGTTTACACATGATTCATATCATATCTGGAGACATTTATGTAATTTTGAATATTTTGCAGGACCTCTTTCTTGGGTGGATGGATTCAGAGATGACCTACAGATGCAGCCATGACTGTGGCACATGAATGTTATAGATGATGACTGTAAAGAAATGATGATAGCTGAAAAATGAAACTATCTTAATATGGTTTTCTGGAATTAAATTAGCAGACAAAGTATTCATATTTCTGTGGAAAAATAATGTCATAGCTGAAACATGTTTTGCAAATTCAAAATGGTAATGTTTTTCTCATATTTTATGCTGGCATCACAAATATTATCATTGGCTCTGTATACGGTAATCTCTCACTTCAAAACATAACTAATTGGAATATTTGAAGATTAAATCTTCATTATTTTTATTTAATATAAAATGCTATGCTGGTTTTACTGTCTTAAATAATGTTACTTATTATGTCTGAAAAGCCTAAAATAAAGTTTACAAATTTTGTGTCGTCCTGTTGTGTTTCTGTAAAAGAAATGTTTCAAGTCTCTAAAGTCAGTTTCTTATAATGCTGCAAGAAGTAGAACTAGAAATGCCAATGTGCTGTCTCATTAGAAATCAGGTGATAAACGCCACAGTAGTAGAAGTAGAGCCAATCTATTTCATAGAAGTTAAAAGGTAAAATGAGTGCTGAATGCTGTCACAGAAATAGTAGTGGTGATCAGTGCTGCAGTAGTTAAGTGAAAATCATTGTTATTGTAGTTTAAGTGGTGATCATTTTCACAGGAAAGGAAGTGGTGATCAGTGCTGCAATAGTAGAAGTAGTAGTGCCAATTTCATGGTGCTTAAAGGGGTTCTTCAGCTCAATGTTGCAGTAGAAGTGCAAATTGTTGTTGTAATTTTAAGTGGTAGTGCTGATCACTGTCACAGTAGTGGAAGTGGTGACCCTGCAATTGTAGAGGAAGTAGTGCCAGTGTCTTAGTAGTCAAAGGAGTAGTGGTGATCTAGAAGTTGTTATCAATGCAGTAGTAGTAGTAGTAAAGTCATCAGTCTTGTTGTAGTTAAAAAGGTAGTGCTGATCATTGTCACAGTAGTAGAACTGGTGATCTAGAAGTTGTTATCGGTGCAGTAGTAGTAGTTAAGCCAATCATTGTTGTAGTAGTTAAAAGGTAGTGCTGATCATTGTCACAGTAGTAGAACTGGTGATCTAGAAGTTATCAGTGCCGATATTGTAGTAAAGCTAATCATTGTTGTTTAATTAAAAAGGTAGTGCTGATCACTGTCACAGTAGTAGAACTGGTGATCTAGAAGTTATCAGTGCCGATATTGTAGTAAAGCCGCTCATTGTCGTAGTAGTTAAGGTAGTGCTGATCACTGTCAGAGTAGTAGAACTTATGATCTAGAAGTTATCAGTGCGGTAGTAGTAGTTAAGTCGATTATTGTCGTAGTAGTTAAGGTAGTGCTGATCACTGTCACAGTAGTAGAACTGGTGATCTAGAAGTTGTTATCAGTGTGGTTATAGTAGTAAAGCCAATCATTGTTGTAGTAGTTAAAAGGTAGTGCTGATCACTGTCACAGTAGTAGAACTGGTGATCTAGAAGTTGTTATCAGTGTGGTTATAGTAGTAAAGCCAATCATTGTAATTGTAGTTAAAAGGTAGTGCTGATCACTGTCACAGTAGTAGAACTGGTGATCTAGAAGTTGTTATCAGTGTGGTTATAGTAGTAAAGCCAATCATTGTTGTAGTAGTTAAGGTAGTGCTGATCAACGTCACAGTAGTAGAACTGGTGATCTAGAAGTTGTTATCAGTGTGGTTATAGTAGTAAAGCTAATCATTGTTGTTGTAGTTAAAAAGGTAGTACTGATCCCGGTCACAGTAGTTGAACTGGTGATCTAGAAGTTGTTATTAGTGTGGTTATAGTAGTAAAGCTAATCATTGTTGTTGTAGTTAAAAAGGTATTGCTGATCACCGTCACAGTAATTGAACTGGTGATCTAGAAGTTGGTATCAGGGCCGTTATTGTAGTAAAGTCAATCATTGTCGTAGTAGTTAAGGTAGTGCTAACGGTTTAAGAAAACATCATTTTTCAACTTAAACAGAAGTCCGCGATCTATTTTTTTATCAGCTGTGTTATAGAACTGGTTTCCATGCATTTTTGCAAAAATTGTCTTGTTCAAACTACACAAAGACAAAAAATAAAAATCTTGTCAAAATGTTCAATCTGTGAGTGTGCAGCTTTGAAGGGGTAGTGCCAATCATTGACGTAGCAGGTTAAGGGGTAGTGCCAATCATTGTCGTAGCAGTTAAAGATGTAGTGCTTATCATTGTCAGTGTAGTAATAGGGGTAGTGACAATCATTGACTTAGTAGGTTAAGGGGTAGTGACAATCATTGTCGTAGTAGGTGAAGGGGTAGTGCCAATCATTGTCGTAGTAGGTGAAGGGTAGTGCCAATCATTGTCGTAGTAGGTGAAGGGGTATTGCCAATCATTGTCGATGTAGTTGAAGGGGTAGTGCCAATTTGTACCACAGTGATCAATACTGCAGTTGTTAAAGTGTTAGCGTTGATGTAATATAAGTAAAGTGGTAGAACCAAGTGCTGTCACAGAAAAGTTGTAAATGCCTGCTGCAATAGTAAAAAAGGTAGTGTGACGTGTTGCAGTAGTAAAAAGGTAGTATGACGCTGTTGCAGTGGTAGAGATGGTAATTATTATTGCTGCAACACTATGCCAGGTTTGAATGTATGTATTTATAGAGCTCTTATAGTCATTTACTTATGATTTCAAATACAAAGTTATTTTGCGGCTGTTCTGGTTTCGATCATATATTGTTTAGTTTTTGGTTACAAATATGTGTTTGGTTTCTTTAAGATATAAACAAGTATTGATGGACCAGATTTGAATGAAAAAGTGTTTAATCAAGGCTGCCTATTACATTTCCAACTGTTGCATTTTGCTTGCAGGTAGCTAAATAAATAGTACCTCTTTTACAGCACTTTAAACAGTTAAAACGAATCACCAATATGCCTTAAAAGTAAGTTATCATTTATTTTAACTTATTAATTCCCCCTTCCATTAGAAAATGTAAGGTTATAACACAATTGTTCAGTTAGGGTTCTCACTTCTTACCAAGGCAATCCGAAGTTCGAATCCGGGCCAGGGTGCTCTTCACAGATTCACAAATATTGAGTTCATTTCGATATCCGCATTTAAACATGGCCAAGCAAATATGTATAATGGGATAAAAACAACAAAGGCATTTATTGCTTCTAGTTTAACATATACAAAATACCGCACAGCATGGTTTAATATTTTCACAGGCTGTGACCAGCCAAAAATACGTACATCATAATTCATTAAGTATATTAGCAGTCACTGGACAAAAATACAAACATCGTTATTAATATTAATAGGTATGTTGTACATAATTTATTCAACAATTTAAAAATATTTATATTACAATATATGACCAAACAATAACATATAAAGCAAATTATTAAAACATTTCTTTTACAATATATGATTAAACAACAGTATATTTAGCGAATTATGAAAATATTCATAATACAATATATGACATCACAATAATACATTTAGCAAATAATGAAAATATTCATAATACAATACATGTATATGACCAAACAATAATATATTTAGCGAACTATGAAAATATTCATAATACAATATATGACATCACAATAATATATTTAGCAAATAATGAAAATATTCAGAATACAATATATGACCAAACAATGACATATTTAGCAAATAATGAAAGTATTTATAAAACAAAATATAACAAAACAAACACACATGTATTAAAGGATTCTAAATGACATACAAATTCTGATTGATAGATGCACATATTACGTACACCCAAGTGCATAAGATGAATGCAGATTAACTAAGATTATTTTAATTTTAATTTGATATTTAACTGGTTTTGGCAATGTGTTGATTTTAGGACTAATTCTATTAATATTTAAAAGCTGCCTGTAAATTTTGTATAACTTATTTCCTTTTTGGTTTATAATATTGATTACAAGGCGAGTCAAATGCTTTAATGTAGTACAAAGCAGAGGTGAACTTTCTCTTTTCTGCAGTATAAAAACATTACAAGCTTAAATCTATTTGTACATCTGTTAGAGAAGATGACATGACTAGGGTGGGCCCTTAGAGTGGTGGGTTTGAAAGGGGACAGAAGGTCAGGGGTCGGGGAAGGGTATGGGAAAGGCAGGATATGGTGGGATGGACAAAGGCGGGACATCAGGCCTGGTCATTTTGTTTCGGGATAAGGTCAGAATACAGGGGCCCCTGATTGTTTTAGAAAAAGGCAGACACAGTTAGGGAACAGGACTGGGAATAAGGTCTGAATATCATTGACAGATTGATGTACAAATAGATTTATTTAAATACAAAATGTTGTAAATTAGCCACAAGGTCAATACAAAATCAATTCCTCAAATTACTATTTCACTCTTATACAGCTCCATTTTTGTAATTGCAGTCTCAAATCTAATAATTGTGCTTGAATTGCATTAAAAAAAACATATGCTGTTTAATTAAACACAGACTGGTTTACCAAACTGACCCTACATAACAGCACCTAAACAAGTAATAATATAATTATCTGAATTATACAGATGTAAAACTACGGTACATTTTTTGTAAATTCAAGATTTAATATTGCTTTTGAAAATAATTTTCATCCAAAGTGTTTAAGTTGTACTTAAGACACAGTTCTAAATTATCTAAATAAGTTTGAATAAAGATTAAATAAGAGCACCACAGGGAAAAATACAATGCTTGACTGTTCTTTTACATCAAAAAGGGGAAGAACTCTTACACTATTATTTTAGCAAGAGTTACATACCTTGCTATGCATTAGCACAAATACACTCATCATTAAGAATTTCATGAATGCACTCAATTGTCATTACACATAAGTCAATCATATTCAACACTTTTATCATCAAGAATTTCATATATTCACTCAATGTCTACCACAAAGTCAATCATATTCAACACTTTTATCATCAAGATTTCATATATTCACTCAATTGTCATACCACACAGGTCAATCATATTCAATCAGCTGCTTTCTGAAGTCAAATGCTGTACATATGAACATAATGTCATGGAAAATATATCACAAGGATTGAAGCATATTGCATAAGTATAATACAACAAGCAATGGTAAGTAACATTTGTTCCAACCTAAAACATCACTACAAAAGAGATCTAATACTAGATTATTTAACTCGAGAATGAGAAAGCATTTTAATTTGGGTCAAAATTAATAATGAGCAGGTTTCCAAACTTTTTAGTTTCAGCATAAGTATAGAACTTTCCTTGAATAACTGACAAATAAATTATATTACTTCTACAATAAGGAAAGAAGGACTCTTTACCAAATAGGACAAACACAGGTTAAAGTTTATTATCAACAGTTGCAGTAACAGCAACAACTAAATAAATGGTTTATTATCAACAGTTGCAGTAACAGCAACAACTAAATAATGGTTTATCAACAGTTGCATAACAGCAACAACTAAATCAATGGTTTATCATCAACAGTTGCGATAACAGCAACAACTAAATCAATGGTTTATCATCAACAGTTGCGATAACAGCAACAACTAAATTAATGAGAACTATTAATAAGTGTTCAAAATTCTAAATCAGCATTGTAATGCAGTACACAAAATAATGCATACAGTCACAACAGTAATAGCAACAGTAGAACATAAACACTCAATAATGTAAATACCCTACAGCATGACATGGTTTTAAAATAGTTTACAAACTACATTTATACGCTTTCAGAAGCATCAGCACAAACATTTCGAACACTATTACAGAAAATAACAATAACTGAGGGAAATGTTGCGAATCATTCAAAAACAAAATACGTTGATAATCACCAACAAAAAAAGAGAGCGCACCAAAGTGAACGCCAACACTCGCCTTTTGTTCAGTGTAAAAAAAGGCATAATTCACAACAATAACCAGAATTATGGCTTTGCTATTCATGTGTGTATTATAGCTCGCCACATGTGTACCAAGTTTCATTTTGATAGCTTGAACATTTGATATGCTTTGACACAATAATGACAACACCAAGGCTATGAGAATAGCTAGACTTGTTTCTTTGAAACAGTCCGGCTGAATTCAAATATGTACATAATTCAAACAAGATTATTTTTTTTATTTTTTAAGTTTAATTATTTTTTTTTGTATTTTTTATGTAAGTAAAACACAAAAAGGTATAAGTATTTGGTAAAACACAAACAGGTCTAAAATAATGACCATAATTATAATTCAATGCAAAAACAAAAAAAAGTTCCGAATAAAATAATATATATATAAAACTGCTTTTGAAGTTATTTTGAATATGTTTTTTGTTTGTTTTACCAATTAATTACACCTTTTTGTACAATATAAAACAAATAAATGCTTCAAAATAAATGAAACAAATAAACATACATAATAGGTTGCACAAAAATATTTTTTATTTGGTTTTATTTTTTTATAAAAGTTACTAGAACGTAACAAAATATTAAAAATCACTATATACATCCTCCAATCATCATCATCATCCTCATCATCATCACCTTTAACACCACTAACTGCAGGTCGTCAGCATACCGAAAAAATAAATAAAACTGCACAAAAGCAGAAAATAACAAATCAAACGAACGATTGCAACATTCCCCCAAAACAAGTTCACTGAATGCAATCAGTGATAATACAGTATCGTATTGAAACGTTCATTCCCAACGAACATCTTATATTGTGTATAATGCTCTCGTAAATGGTTAATAGGCTTGCCTTTCTACTATATACCTTTGTAAACAATAACAGGTTTCATACATTTATCTTTTTGATAATCCTGTGGTATTTCAGTTAATGTTATGAATGTTCTGCTCCGAATGTTTCAGTAGAGGTTATCCTCTGCTTTAATTGGCAAGTTTATTTAAAGTACATAATACAAAATACTGAAACTATGCCAGTCAATGGAAGCATACAGTTCAGGTTATCATGAACTAAAAAGGAACAGTTCTGACCATGCTGCCTTAATTTGTAGTTTCTTTAATTTGTTATATGGTAAAGCTTACTTTTTGTAGTAAAATTAATAACAAGACTTTGTGAATGCTTATATAATTTCATATACACATTCAATCTATTTGTACATCTATGTCTGTTAGAGAAGATGGTATGACTTGGGCCGGCCCTTAAGAAAGTGTAGAGTAGAAGGTTGGTTTGACAGTGGACAGGTCAGGGGTCAGGAAAGGATTTGGGGAAAGGCATTTGTTGGACGGGATAATGGTGGGATTGAAAATTGCCAGGCGTAGGCTAGGAGGGGGATTAAGTGGAGTACAGGGGCCCCTGTTTTCAATATCAAGATGGATCGCAGGACAGGGACTAAGGTCAGAATTGAACAGACAGCAATGTACAAATTGATAAATATCAATAAAAGATTCAAATAGATCATAGTTGTCCAATGCTCAGACAACATAAAAAAAATGAGTGAAGCCAAGGTCATGTATGAAACTGTTCAAAATCATATACAGCTAATACTTTGGAGCTTCAGTCAAGATCTGCTTTAGGCAATTAAACAAAGTAAAATAATGCATTTGTAGATATATGCAGTCAAGTCAAAAGCTTGGATAACTACACCAACTAGTTTGAGGACTTTTCAGAAATTTATCTGATTTTAACAGGTGTGAAATAAGTCTAGTAATATGAACATCATACCTTTAAAACATGAAAGAGGCTATGAACATTCTCTTTTTTTTTTAAAGAACACTGTTGAAAAAATGGCATCTTTCAAAAGGCAAACCTGTATTTAACCAATAAAAAATGAACACAAACAACTTAAAACAAATCGTCAGTTCTTGTTCGTGGGAATGTCCTTTCAAGTGTTTTTTTCAGACAACATTCACAATCAGGACGTTGTTGACGGTGGCCCATGGAGACCGGCATGACACAAACACAGCTCTAGCCATTGTAGAGCACTGCAGCCTTCGTATTATAGGTAAACTGCAGCCATGTATGTAGCGATGCTGAGCAGGGATTTTGTACAAGGTGAAGAAGAGGTGCGGAGCGATGTGGAGCGATTTGGATCATAGTCGTTAAATACTTTGGATCAGAGAGAGATGTTGTTTGGCTGAGATGCAGAAGAGGGAGTCCGGTCGAGGGGTGGGGGAGGGGCAGGCATTTTTATTCTCATTTCCAAGCCGGTTTTTTCTTTGCCTGCCCCCCATCGTCATCAACACGCTTACGTTTTGTTGCTGAAAATATATAATAACAAAAATTAAGAAAAAGTTGAACACATGTAATAGAGAGATAAAAATTTGTAATAAAAACAATTACTACTGCAAGTGGATGCCAAAGCTCCTCCATCTTATTTCCAGCGTTCATGTTTTGTTTCATTTCACATAGAATTATAAGGTTGTCAGGCAGGGACCCCACATAATAACGGATTATATCAAGGGGCTGGATAAGATTTTAAGTTGAATTTAATATGATGCAACATTTTGAATAAACCAGGGAATGAAAAGTGCTGTCATTAATTTCCATTCTTACTGTTGTTGTTTTGAGAATATTGATCCGCACATTAAATGTACCAGCAAAAACATTCCTTTGAAGAATTAAACAGTTTTAATATCAGACACTCTGACCATACACAACACCTCTATTCGTTTCTTATCATAAGGTATGTACTTACAGACTTTTCCACGACCTCGAGCTGCCCCACCCTCGACCGTCTGCCCACCAGCTGATGATGTGCTGGGGGCAGAAGTCTGCCCACCAGCTGATGACATGCTGGGGGCAGTGGCAGCAGAGCTGCGGGCAGATGTTGTCTTCCGTGTAGAGCTGCCCACAGTTGCTGCCGTGCTGCGGGCAGAAGTACTGCGTGCAGTTGTTGATGCAGTTGTTGTTGATGTCCTGCACGCAGTTGACGTTGTAGAAGCACTGCCCGCAGCGAAGCCAGGTCTCCTGCGCACAGCTGCAAAAAGGCTCCTGTGCGCACTGGCAGATGCAGGTCCCTTTGGCCTTGGGATCTGAAATAAGAAAAGGTAAGAATAATGTGGCTGTTAACAAAATAGGTTTTAACTTAGGCAGTTATATTCTTCAAATGATGTCTGAAAGGTGATTATTAAATCTTTTGGACAGACATT
Source organism: Mya arenaria (assembly GCF_026914265.1). NCBI lineage: Eukaryota > Metazoa > Mollusca > Bivalvia > Myida > Myidae > Mya > Mya arenaria. The sequence goes on along the minus strand of NC_069136.1, from coordinate 7,492,416 downwards.
TTTTCTATTCTATGTAACCTGAAACGACCAAACAGATTATCTATACAGTAATTTATAAATATTATTAAAAGTTGTAAAATTATCTTACCCTGCTCTGTTCTGCCATTTCAGTTGAAGGGGCCGTACAAGTATTGGCCCCTTCTTTAAGAGACCTGACTTCCTCCCTCAATTCTGCAATCTCAGCTCTCATGCGATCCATCTCCACTCTCATAGCTTCCATCGTTTCAATCTGAAAAAAATATTATAGTTTTACAACCCATTACAATTATAATAATTTTATGTTATTACTTTAACAATCAGTAATGTTTGACTAAACGAGAAGTGCTGGCCTATCCTTTGGCCAAAGTACATAGATCAAGATAAAGTTTTTAGAGTCTTCTGAGGCACTCAGTTGAGATAATGGTCTCAGGGGCTTCCATGTCTAACCTTAACCTGGGTGTGTGGCCGACGCTTAACACTTCGTGGAAAGGAATGCAAGTATAATAGCTCTCATTATATTTGTTATTCTAGTCGAGCTAAAGATGAATCTGTTTAAACATGATGCACAATTTACTCACTTCCCTCTCTGATTTCTGCATTTGCGCTCCAGTCTCTTTCTGTCCGCTTCTTTCTCCTCCTGCCGCATCTGATGGTACAAACAACAGCAGGATTTTATAAAATGATAAAACTTGTGTCAAAAAAATGACTGAAAATTTTATAAGCTTACCGAAAATTGAAACAAGAATGAAAATGAATTTAAAACTGGTGGAACGAAATCAACACTATACAATGTTATTATGTGAGATGATATCATGACAGCTGACCTTGGAAAAATAACTCGGCCAGAATGATATGACCTTATCAACATTATTATATCTTAACAAGAGGCCCAAAAGGGCCTTTGCTCTACTGGCATGGCTCTTGTGGTCATTTTTAATCCAGAGCATGTATGTATGGGTAAAAGGCAACAGATATATAGTTCACATTTTGTGTTTGGGTTACCTGAAAATGTTGCACGTTCAACATCTGAGCCCAGAAAGTATTGTAATCAGATTAGTTGCATGAACTATTTTAATATGTGCCAAGTAAAAGTCATCTATAAAAAAATATGCTTTCAAAACTGTACTCATGGTAAATATTTCTGTAGTTTTAAATTTAAAAAAAAGGTTGGTCAAAAGGTCAAAGTCAAGGGCATCCTAGGACAACATTGATCAATTTAAACAAACATTCACAAGCAATTGTGCTGAGATGGATGTACAAACACAAACAGATTTTCAAAACTTTACCAATTTAAGTTGACCAAACCTGAGAACCCTGGGCGTGGCCAGTAATGACCCCAGGTGCATAACTTCACAACCAATTTTGTTAAGATGAATGTGCAAACTACAGACACTTAGAGCTAAAAAAATGGTCTTTGGGCTTTCAACAAGAACAAGGCAGAGTAATTCACAAAATCAACTGCAGTACCAAAAAGCAAATTGTCTCCCTTAATCCTAGACTTTAATTTACATGTACATGTAAACTTGGCTAAAAGTAGAATTCTCTCATGCAGACCTGCATGGCTAAAAATAAGTTGACCAAAATGAGCATTTTCAAGGCCCTTAATCTAGGCAAGCATGGGCGGATATAGCTGAACCAAGCTCTAATAAATATCTAAATACTGCAAAAGTTTCATTGAGATACAATCCAAAAACTGCATCACGAAATTGATTACAGACGCACGGAGGCACATACAACGTACACATAACCATCGCATACGCTCTTCTGGCCTTTGGCCAGTAGAGCTAAAAATTGTTATAAAAAGATAAAAGTTGAAATCAATCATTCTCAGTAGTTGGCATGTACTTATGAGTTATCATTGACAAAAAAGCCCAGTTAGACTGGACATGTACCTTGTTGTGTTGTGCCACTCTGGTCTTACATGCCGGTCTCCATCTTATCTCTAGGTTTGGTAGTTTCAGGTGGGCCACCGTCTTCATTGTTTCAAATAATAGGGGACGAACCCTAAGCCTGAAATACATTTAAAACAGTTAAATAATATTCTAACACAATACAAATAAGGAGGCATTTAACCTCAACTTTTCTGACCCATATTTCAAAAAACTACTGAATTTTAAGGTCCGAAATATCTTCACCATGTATAAATCTCATTACGGTAAACATTAATTTCAGGCAATTTGTTTGATTTTATATATTTGTGCCAGAAAAATTTCATTTTATGAAGAATAGCAGGTCTTACATCAAGGTTAATATCATGTACTCACAATTTGTGCAAGTAAAGGGTTAAAATGTTGCAAATATTTCAGTAATAAACTCATTTGCATGTAAAATGCAAAAGCTGGTTGTCTTGTAACTTATGGGAAAATAGAGCTATCACAGGAGTGAAACATGGCCCTAAATTCCACCTCCACACAGGAATGTCAACTGATTCTTTAAAATAAGACCACCCCTCAGAGGTTATTGTTTTGTTAAAAATCGACAGATCGTCCACTGAGTGATTCCAATATACACTTTGTTAATCAGGGAGTAAAAGCAGGAGCATAATTCTATTACTTTTACAAACATATTACCTCTGCAACATGTGTATTAAGTTTCATTTTGATGGCTTGAATGGATTTGACTTTAAGTTCAGGCCAAGGTTAATTTTACATGCATAATCACTCCAACTCCACATCATTTAAATCAGCCAATTATCACCTTATTTCAAAACCTCATATATCAGTTTGTGCTCAATATTCAATTTGAGTCCAATGGTTATCAACCACTGACTAAACCAAGTTTGAAGTTGCACCTATCATCTAAAAGTGTCTTCACTAGCAAGAATAAATAGACAGGTATTTTACAATGCAGCTAATTTCTCACCCTGACTGCTTCACATCCTGTAAACTATCCAAGATCTGCTCAAAAAGGTCTTCTGAATCTACAACATTCAACCTGTAGTTGTTGCACAATCTGCAATAAAAGAGAACAGTAAATATCTTTTGTGAGAGATCTATTTACAGGTACTTTATATAATACGTCTTTCTACAGCAGAATGTTGGATTTGTTAAATGTACAGATGTATTATGGCATAACACAGTTTGGAAAGATACATGTTACTTTTTATTATAACTACATGGACAGTACTAGTATGTTGTTCTTATAAATTATCTTCAGATCTTATCATGTTTTGGATGACAAATTGCCAAAATCTGGTACAAGGTATGTTGGTCCAGTTTAAATCATTATTTACAAGGTTTGTCAGTTAACACTTTTTGTCAACATGATAATCCACAAAACTAAATTATTTATCGTACATTGAGTCAAGTCACTATTGCGTGTGATCAACAACAACAAAATGATATATTTTTCACAGTTAGCAGACTGTGTTAGAAGGACTTGTTATATCATTCATGCATCTCAAGAGAATGATCTCTTTTGACCAATAAAAGTCTCCCTTTTTACTGAACACTCAAATGGTATCAATCTCTAACACATCCACTATACCTGTGGTAAAATTAGCACGAGCCCACAAGCCTTGCACTAGTGAATTGCATAATTGGTTTGATAAAAAATTTTAGATTACATACTGAATCTTGTTTTAACCATTTGATGCCAAGCACAAGTACACTATTTCTGTCTGCTTTCTTAGATTTTATGAGCAAAACAGATCTGTGTGTTCTGTAGTTTTCTTCAGAGACATCACATGTTGGCATAATTGAAAGTGGGTGCAATATTTTGGGCTTCACTACTTTTTTCCTTTTAACATACCCACCAAAAAGTATGTTCACTGCAACATATAGAAAAAGAAGATAATTGTTGAAGAATCACTAAAAGAATTACGTACTGTATAAAGTCTCTCTCCCGGCAAATAAATGTAAACAGGCAAGTGGGGTTCAGTTCTTCCTCCAATGTGAACCTCATCTCGGGCTGAAAAAAGGACAAACATGAATATGAAAAAGTTAACTAAAAAAATCAGTTCCACCGGATCTTACAAAGTAAAGTCATTTGTTCTGAGACTGCAATATACAACCAATTCTGTTACAATGTAAAGCTGCTGTTTTTGTGGTCTGCTTAAATGTCCATTTTATTCCTAACATGCATAACCACAACAATTCAATTTAGCCACTCTTAGCTCAGCTTTTAACAAAAAACACCAACATGCGCCAAGTCATGTAGAGAAACATTTAATGCCGAGAAAAGAACTATTAGAACTATTTTAATTTACTATATCACTCAATTTTGTTGGCATGCAGACTGGTAGTACTTTTGTCAATGCCAAATTGATATAATAAAAGCATAATTAAACACTTCGTTCATTAATTAATTCCATATCATTGAATTCTTAAGCTATACCATATCATACTACCAAATTCAACTTACAATGCCAACCTCAACGGTCTCCCTTGTAACTCTGATCTTGGTTACCCTGAAAATACACAAACGAATATTCCTCTGAAAAATTACTGAAGTTTCAAGTAAATATAATAAGCTACAGTGGCAAGCAATAATATAAATGTATGACCAAATGTTGTGTTTTTTACCCTTGAAATTAAGCATACACACTGATTTGTAATAAAAGATTACATGTATTATTGTTGTAGTTTCTCAAACTTCAGGGTAGTATGGCCTTAAATGCGCAATAATTCAATCTTGAGCAATGTCATCAGGAAAAAATGCACAACTGAATGAAATATATATGCATTCACTGGAATGACAGCTAATTTGTCAGACATTTATTGCCTTTGAGGCAGTCTTATTAAGGATCATGACCATTCAAAAGTGTGGGGATAGTAGGTAGAGTTTTTAATGATGTTCAAATGATGACTGATATTTGCAGATAAATTTGTATCCTTGAAAGAGCACAGAACAAGTAAATAGGAGTTACATTTAACTTTGTTCACCTATATTCATATATATATATACAATTGTGATCTTGGCCTTTGACTCTATGACCTCAAAATCCATAGGGGTCATATATTAGTGTTTGGAATCAGACAGAAAAATACTATCGATAATCAGTTTATGAAACCTATATATATGATCAATTATTTATCGATTTGATCATGACCCATTCCCAAAGCAAAATATTATATTTTTCCCAATCTTCAGAAAAAAATCCAAATAATTTTTTTTTTTTTTTTTAGGAAGTCTTTTTACCTGTACTGGTTCATTTTCAACATCCTTATAAATTATGTGATGTAAAGTTTGTTTGATAATTGAACTTGGAAATCAATAATTTTCATCACATTCAGAGATCAGTATAAACTATTTACTAACTGTCATGATTTATTGCAATAGATATTACACCCCAAGGATTGATATTTTTGGGTCTTTTAAAGGGTAAATAAACTAATATATATTAATCATTTCCTAATCGCAGGAGACTAGACGTTGTTGTTTTTTAACTGTAAAATTTACAAATTTTGGCATTTTCACAACACAATTTCCCAAAATGTCTAGGGTCTTTTTCCCAAAATGGGCAGAAAAAGCCCTGTCATATTTAAGGCATAAAGATACAGTACATGCACCAGTTTTAAGCACCAATGTTCCCTAACAATATTGTGTGTACATTTCTTTGCTAGATTACATTATTTATCCAGAACACAACTATCCTTTAGTGTTTACAAGTTACTATTACATAACATGTGACCACTAGCTCTGTGGTTTAACTTATATAATTTTATTTCATACTGTATACATGTCACTTGTGTAAAATAGACACAAAGAAAGATCTATATAAATTTCATGTTTAAACAAGAGGGCCAAGATGGCCCTATATCGCTCACCTCAGTAAAACTTTGTGCTATAGACTTGTTAAAATTAAAGGGCAATAACAGGGATTTGGCTTCTCTGATGTATGAAAATGTAACCTCTATAGTGTTTAACAAGGTATTTCTATATTTGGGCTCCGTGACTTAGTTTTTGACCCCAGATTAACCATATTCAAACTTGATTAGAAATCATGGAAACAACTTTTCTGACAAATTGACAGGATATTTGGGCTGAAAATGTTGTCTTGAGAGTGTTAACAATGTTTTTCCATATTTGGGCTGAAAATGATACCTCAAGAGAATTAATAAGGTTTTTCCTTATTTAGGCTCTGTGACCTAGTTTTTGACTCAAGATGACCCATATTCAAACTTGAGCTAGAAATTATCAAAACAACCTTTCTGACAAATTTCCAGGATATTTTGGCTGAAAATGGTACCTTGAGAGTGTTGACTTGGTTTTTCCTTATTTGGGCTCTGTGACCTAGTTTTTGACCCCAGATGACCCATATATGAATTTGAGCTAGAAATCATTGAAACAACATTTCTGACGAATTTCAGGATATTTGGGCTAAAAATGTTACCTCGAGTGTTAACAAGGTATTTTATTTGGGTCTGTGACCTTGTTTTTGACCCAGATACCCATATTCGAACTTGAGTTAGAAATCATCAAAAAACCTTTCTGACAAATTTCAGGATATTTGGGCTGAAAATGTTACTCGAAGTGTTAACAGGTATTTCATATTTGGGCTCTGTGGCCTAGTTTTTGATCCCAGATACCCATATTCGAACTTGTGCTAGAAATCATCAAACAACTTTCTGACAAATTTCCAGGATATTTGGGCTGAAAATGTTACTTAAGAGTGTTAACAAGGTATTTCATATTTGGCTCTGTGACCTAGTTTTTGACCCAGATAACCCATATTCAACTTGAGCTAGAAATCATCTTAACAACCTTTCTGACAAATTTCCAAGAAAATGTACTTCTAGAGTGTTAACAAGTTTTTCCACATCTGGGCTCTGTGACCTAGTTTTTGACTCCAGTTAACCGTATTCAAACTTGAGCTAGAAATCAATAAACAACTTTCTGACAACTTTACACAACATTTGGGCTGAAAATGTTACTTTTAGAGTGTTATATAACAAGGTTTTTCCATATTGGGGCGCTGTGACCTAGTTTTTGACCCCAGATGACCCATTTTCGTACTCATTCGAGTAATTACTGGGACAAACGTCCTGACCAAGTTTCTTGACAATTCAGGCACAATGTGACCCCAAGAGTATTAACAAACTAAGTGTGTATGGACGACAGACGACGGACAATCATCAATCCTAAAAGCTCACCCTAAGCCTACGGCTAAGGTGAGCTAAAATTCACTTTTAAACCACAAATATGAGAAGTTTAGAACCAATCCATTAAGGTTTCAATTACAAGGACAACTTGTTATGATAAAGGTACTGTACATAGTAACTGACTAGATTAGAAAATGACCAGATAACTTAACAGTTATACTGTAGCATTTCAACTTTAACTACCAAAAACCAGACTCAAAACATATTTTCATGACATATTTTGATTGGTAGCGGTTATGCCTCTTGTTTCGATAGTTGATTGTTCAAATTTCACTAGTGACTCTCTCCGACATAGGCCTTTCTGATCAATTATAATTGATCATCGGCACAACACTATCAAATACTGGTTTCCCCCAATCTAAATGCAAAGTTTGAGGGCCGTGGGTACAGGCATTGTCAAGTTATCAAACAGCCTTTTGCTATCAGGGTCACTGACCTGGACCCTTTCCCTTCCCTAAATTTGCCACGAATTGGATGTGGAAAATGGGTGGCAGTTGGTGGAGTATTGGAACGGGTGGCACTTGGTGTAAAACGATGAAAAACAGAATAAAATGGGACTTTGATCTAATTTTTCACCATTTTCCACCAAATGCCACCCCAACGTGGCACTTGGTGGAGTATTGGAACATTTTCCACCAAATGCCACGTGGCAATTTTTTTCACCAAATGCCACCCCAACGTGGCACTTGGTGGAGTATTGGAACGTTTTCCACCAAATGCCACGTGGCAAATTTTTTCACCAAATGCCACCCCAACGTGGCAGTTGGTGGAGTATTGGAACGTTTTCCACCAAATGCCACGTGGCAGTTGGTGGCAAATTTTTCACCAAATGCCACCCCAAGGTGGCAGTTGGTGGAGTATGGAACAATTTTCCATCAAATGCCACGTTCAGTTTCTTTGATCTTTTTTCACCAAATGCCATGCCAATGTGGCAGTTGGTGGAAATTATGTGGCACTTGGTGGAAATAAAATCATGGGATTTATGAAGTATGCATACAACAACCTAAGAACAACAAAAAATTTCTTTGCAGTCATTTAGTTTCATATGTACACAAAAATTACAAAGGATCACAGTTGATGGTGAAGAGCTGTCTGCATTTCTACATTTGGAGAAATCCTGAAAACAGTTTTAGTATTATTTATTTTGGAGGTTTCATTTTAGCTATCATTATTCAAAATATATTTCAAAAATAGATGCATAAATAAAATGACAACATTAAAAACATACTCTTAAATAAGTTTCTTCAGCTTTGGGCCTAGCCAGATTAATACCAAGTATAACAACAAAATGATATACCATAACTAATTATAGAATTCAGCCTCATACATTGAATCATTGCAAATATGTTTTACAAGAGCACTTGTCTGTTGTATTAGCAATGACAATACAGGTAAAAAGTTAATTTAACTACCGGTTTTGGTATTTTGAATATTGAAATGTCAATAACCTGTTTCTTTTCTTTAGTGATGCAGTCATTCGGTTGTTGTTTTCTGCAAGTTTGGCTATACTTCTTCTGCTATAGAAGTCCCCTATTCATATTTCTTTCTGAAAAAGCTATCATTTTAATAAATCTGTTCAATATAACAGGGTTTGCCTCACAGAAGAATGTTATTTGTTCTACAATTTGTTCTACGAATGTCTTTGGAAACATGTGTACACCAAGATTCACTTTAATATCTTTATTTTTTCAAAATCATGCAGCCAACAACATGAATTACACCAAGGCTTTGTCAATACCAATAATGATTTTTCTTAAAAACACACACACCCTTTAGATCATATACATCTTCTACATCTTTTCTTGACTGGCATTTAATATTGTTTATCTCACCCTTCATAGCACTTAGCACTTTTAAATAAGTATAAGCTAATAAAATATGATAAAACTATGAGGTCAGTCTTCATTTAAGTTATTGTAATATTCAAATATTTACCAAAAGGTCTTAGAATCTTGTCCAAGTACATTGTCATCCTTATGGGGGGGGGGTGTCTGGAACAAATGTGTATAACATTTCTTTATACATCTTCAACTTCATTTTACAAATTGAATGATAATTTTTAAACTTAGTACATTGCTTGACTGAGTATTTGTCAATTATTTTGGAATAAAGTGAAACATACTTGACAGTACATGCATAAAGCTTATCTCTTAGTCAAACTTTAAACAAAGACAAAGAGCCTAATATGTGTAAAAATAAAATAAAATGATAAGTCATGATCTTTTTTGGATGTAAATATGATAAAAAAAAAAAAGTTACCTTATAATCAATCCATTTTATTAAACAAAACTGCACAAATTTTTTTCTCACTATTCAAAGTTCCACAAAATTAATGCTAGTAACTGTCAGAAGATTCAAATATTTTGAGGAGATTTTCCAGCAGAGAGGTCATTCCGAGTTTAAATCAAACATTAATGCATCCCTGTACCTTTGGGAAAATAGCAACAGAGCACATGTACACAGAAAACTTAGTTTAACTCATCATTATCATGATCATGATAATCACCATCACATTGTTGTTGTTGTTGTTGTTGTCATCATCATCATCATCATCATCATCATCATCATCACCAGCACCACCACCACCACCACCACCACCACCACCACCACCATCATCATCATCATCATCATCATCATCAATCATCATCATCATCATCATCATCATCATCAATAACAACATGTTGTTGTTGTTGTCACCACCACCACAATCATCATGATCACTATCACCACCACCACAATCATCATAATCACCAATACCACCACAATCATATTCACCAACACCACAATGAACTACCAACAACAACACAATTGTCAAAATCAACCACCACCACCACCACCACAATGATCATAATCACCACCACCACAATCATCATAATTACCACCACCACCACCACCACCACCACCATCATAATCATTATCAATAGAACCACCAACATCATAATCATCATCAATAGAACCACCAACATCATAATCATCATCAATAGAACCACCACATCGTAATCATCATCAGTATAACCTGAGCAACATTACCAGTTAGTTTTAAATAGTAGCATATGTAATGATGCTAAAACAGCAGCATGAACAGCAACTGTCGTAAATTCTATTATTATTCCATCATGATAAGTAATGGTTCCATTTTACAGAACTCTTGAGATTTTCTAAGTCTTTTTTCACCAAATGCCACCCAAAAAATTAACTAAGTTCATTTTTTCACCAACTGCCATATGAAAAATTAACTAAGTCCAACTTTTTCACCAAGTGCCACATGAAAAAAAAACTGAGTTCAATTTTACACCAACTGCCACCTCCAGTTGGGTGGAAATTTCATGGCAGTTGGTGGAATTCTTGATATTCCACCAAGTGCCACCCATTTTCCACCAAGTGCCACCCATTTGCCATGGATTTGGGTGGCATTTGGTGGAAGTTGGTGGCAAATTTAGGGAAGGCACACAATGATCCCTAATATGAATATGGGTCATCTACTGGTCAATGAAATAAGAACATCATTTCAATTTGAATTTGACTTGATTGGTCCATAATGAAACAAGTGGATTTTCTCATCACGTCATAGTAAAGAATCAGCCAAAGATGGCAACAATTCCTCTACATTTACATATGAGAGATACACAAAGGTCCCTGCTGTGCACTGCAGCACTCATCAGTGATCATTTTTCCACCTTTGATAATTTACCAATCTTAAGTTATGCTTTCAGACTAAGAATCGAACCTGAGTGTCCTAAGTGGGAAGTGAGCATAATTATCTTAACATACGATTGATATTTAGTATTTCAAAACGTTTTCGTACCTAGTACCCCAGGCCCAAAATTTGTTTTTCTTTTATTGAATGAAATGAAGTCCAGAAATTTAAGACCACATGAAAGTGTCTTTTTTGAAAAAACAACAACAATTTATTCATGATAAAATATTTTTTTAAAAGTTCACAGTAGTATCTGATAAGTTAAAAAACTTAATCAACCTCGATGCATTAGGTCTTGTCCAAATATTGAGCAATTAACTGCAGATTTATAAAATTCCGTCACATACCAATTGACACCCCTTTTGTAAATACTGTGTGACATTTTAATCCGACATGAAAGACTTTTCAGATGAGCACTTTTATTACATAATCATCTTCATTCCATTAGCATTACAAAAATAAATGTCAGAATCCAGTATTCCTCTAACAACTAGTTTAGGACTTATAGACACTGAAAGAACAAGAACTAGCTATCACAGAGACAGCGCGCTTGACTATTCCTCTGCTTATCAGTGTATGGATTGAAAAGTTTTGGCAAAACATCATGGATCACTGTTAGATTAGGTGTCAATGCAATACATGATCATTGATGTGCTGAGATATTTACATTAATTTAGAAAAAGGGGCATAATATTGTCAAAATGCTTGATCAAGTTACCTCCTCTTGTGTACAGTTCAGGGGCATGATGGTGAACAAGTGTGCAAAGTTTCAAAGCCATACGTCAATGGACTTAAAAATATTTGAGGTGGTACGCAAACTTAACAAAAGCGGTAACGACGCTTGGGTGACTAGGATAGGTCTCCTTATTCTTTGAATAGATGAGCTAAAAATAGCACAATTAGTGCAAATATGCAATAGTAGGGGTAATGATGTTAGAGATTTTCATACAGTAAATCTGTTTAGTTAACAATCAGATGCTTATAATGAGTCATCTGTTATTAAATTTAATTTTTAAACATTTTTTTTAGAATCCAGTTTTCTGATGCCTATAATTTAAAAGTAGTAACTGCAGAATTTTATTTTGTTTGCGACTTTCTTCAAATTGAGCATTGATGATTAAATTTACCAAACATAATGCAGAACCTGACATTGATTAAAGTTAACTCAAATGACTTTACTCTGATCACAGAAACAGAACAGATTTTTTTTTTTCGATTCAGACTTATATCAGTCTCACAGGTTTATCTTGCTATAATTTATTACTTGTACAGATTATCAGCTCAAATCTCAAACCTTTTGAAAAACATTTCCATCTGAAAGCTCAACTTTACATAGATAATTGACTTGGCATATTTTAAAGACTGACTAACAATTAATTAAGTCAACATAATTATACTGGATTTTGGATAGGTGTCCAGGCCTTTACTCAAATAACCACTGGTCTGAGTCTGACTATTGGACCCATTCTCAAAGCAAGAAATGTAATCTTTTTCCCAATCTTCAGAAAAATCCAAATTAAAAATTACTTTTTTGGAGTCTTTTTACCTGAGCTGATTCATTCAATATCCTAATAAATTATGTTAAGTTTTGGAAATATCATTTCAGAAATTATTGATCTTCATCCCATTCAGAGATCAGTATGAAATGTCTGTCATCATGTATTGTGATAGATATTTACATCGCAAGGATTGATCATACATGCAATACCTCAAAACGGTGGAATCCCCCATTATCTGCCTAAACTCATTAAAATATATCATAAAACAAGAGCTGTCACAGTATGTGACGAATGCCCCCAAATGTGACATTGGCCTATGAACAAGGTTAGTACATGAAAATTTGATCTTGCCTTTACATGTCAAAAACATATGGCAAGTTATTTTGAATTGCCTCTGAACATAGAAAAAAAAACACCCATATTTGACATTTTCGTCTTGGTATGTGGAAAACATGTGGCAAGTTATTTTTAAATCTGTCCATACAAGAGAAAGTTAATTACAGCTCGGACACGACAACCTATACTCTTTGTCCATATACACGTCTTCTTGATATGTGGAGCACATGTGGCAAGTTATTTTAAAATATATCCATACAAGGGAAAATTTCAGCCCAGACACGACAAACTATGCTCTATGTCCGTATATGCAGCACTCCATTGAGAATAAACAATAAATGTGATCTTGACCTTAGAGGTACGCGACATGTCATCTTAGTATGTGGAACACATGTCGCAAGTTAGGCCAAATAAAAATAGGTGTGTTTCAGGTAACGCTGCCAAAAATTATAGAGAAGGTAGGTTGGAATAAAAATTTTTTGATATATTGATTTCACTTGACTCAGGCTGTCTGGTTAAATACTTGACAATGATGGTTGGATTTCAACTAAGTTATGGTACACCACTCTGCTATTATAAAGACTTTCCAGGAATGGTTTTACTTTTGTTTTATGCACCCTTTGGCTTTCAATCACCATCTGTAGTATGCTAACATGCCTATTACATAATTACATGAAGAGTGGGACAGCCAATTTACCATATAAGCCATCAGCCAAGGAAACCTCAATGCTGTCAAGAGGACCTGGGGGTTCAGGTTTGAAGAACAGGTAACATGCAGGTTTTATTGCCAAAATTGCACACTTAAGTCTGACATATCAATGATGATGAATCCAAAAGTCAGTATCTGACCAATTTATATCTGACATGAAATATAGTTCAAGAATTGAAATATACCTGCCACACAATCAGAAATCCAACCGGAAAAAAATAGGGTAGGTCGGGTACCCTGAAACAGACCTATTTTTTATTTGGCCTTATTTTAAAATCTGTCCATACAAGGAAAAGAAACAGCCTGGGCACAAGTTATTGAGTCAGACAAACTAGCAGACAGACGGACGGACAGTGGGATTTTAATATGCCAACCTTTGGGGACATAAAAACCCTGGTTAAACATAAAAATTTCCTGAAATTCAAACCAAAATCCCCCTGGAAGCCTCTCAGAAATATCACAAGACTAAAAATGATTGATATTCCAGCTGTTTCGGTTGTTTGAAAGAGCAAACATTTAATGATTTAATCATTTGCAGGATTGATAAGCTTGGGGGTTTTTTAAGTAAAATTTTCCAATTTGGGCGAATTTCCTGACATGCAAAATGTCTGAGGAATTTTCCCAAAATGGCCAGATAAAGCTCTGGACACAATTTCTAGAAACTTCTTAAGCTTAACAGGCTTAAGTCGCTTATTTCAATTAGCCAAAATACATACTGAAAATGGATTTTGATAAATGAAAAATGGTTTATTCTGATAATCATACAGATTATTTCTCCCTAATTTCTAAAACTTCTTGAAGAAGTAAATATAACACATTTTATAGAACAACAAAAATAGTGAGATAAGCTTAATCCGGTTATTACTTAGGGACTTAATAAGTTTCAAGAAATTGGGGCCAGGTGTTTCACAGAGTACCTCACATGTCACAGGCTGTATCTGACATCAAAACTTAATTTTGAACAAAATCAAATATTCTGAACTGGATGCTCTCCATAATAAACAGCAGACTGTAGTTCTTGGGGCACCATTTGTTTAGACCTTATTCAATACATTATGATAATTTGATGACCATGACATGAGAGATTTTTAATACATATCATAAAATATACCCTAAAAAAATAAAGACTTAATTAAATATGTCCTATAAATCAAGGCTTAATAAAACCAGAAAACACAACTACGGAGTGGGATTCTTACCAGCTTACCAGATATTGCACTATTCACTACAAAATTTAATCCATAAAGTACTCTGACGTGTAAAAGAGCTAGGCTTTAGTGTACCTTAAATTTTAAATGTATAATGTAGAAGGAGC